>NC_083576.1:40473259-41115759 GCF_027579695.1 Neoarius graeffei | reverse complement strand
TGAGCATTGGCCTTAATTAATCATTAACAATAAACATTTAATCTCATTAAGTATTATTTAAACAAAAAAAAGTCAATGTAACTGTAAGACTAATATGAATGTGTGTAATGTAGTGCAGAAATTGAAGTCATAAACTAGTAAATAAGAATGACGCAATCCATTCTCCATTTTCTCTTCTCATGTTACATTCAGCCATGCATCGTAGCCTAACTATTTTTTTTTTAATTGAAGTATATAAAATGGGTACAATCTAACAAATCCACAAAAGTCAGGATAACAGATGAAGAAAATACATGGATGTAGACAAAAATAAATTAAGCAGAATAACTAGGCCTATAAAATTAATAAAACAGGATAAATAAAAAGATAAATAAAAGACAAATAAAAAATAAATAACCTCAGCAATGCAGATGTGAGATATGCATCATAGCCTAACATAGCCTACATAATATTACAGTGGGGAAAACAAGTATTTGATCCCTTGCTGATTTTGTTGGCTTACCCACTAAGAAAGACTTGATCAGTCTGTAATTTTAATGGTAGGTGTATTCTAACATGTGGAGACAGAATATCAAAAAGAAAATCCAGAAAATAACTTTTAAATATCTATATTAATTTATTTGTATTTTATTGAGAAAAAGAAGTATTTGATCCCCTAGTAACCATCAAGAGTTCTTGTTAATACAGACAAGTTAGACTCTCCAAATTACCTTGTCACCTAAATTGAAGGCACCTGATATCACTAATGACTTGTATAAAAGCCTCCTGGCCACAGAATCAATCAGTTTGTCAGACTCCAAACTCTCCAACATGGGAAAGACTAAAGAGCTTTCTGTGGATTTAAGGGAGAAGATTGTAGACCTGCACAAGACTGGTATGGGCTACAAAACCATTAGCAAGAAGCTGGGCGTTAAGGTGACAACTGTTGGTGCAATTGTGTGCAAGTACAAGACTCACAACATGATCATCAATCGACCTAGGTCTGGGGCTCCAAACAAGATCTCACCTCGTGGGGTTTCCAGGATCATGAGAACGGTGAGAATTAGACCCGGGCAACACGGGCAGAGTTAGTGGATGATCTTAAAGCAGCTGGGATCACAGTCACCAAGCAAACAGTTGGTAACACTTTACACTGCAATGGTCTAACATCTTGCAGTGCTCGCAAAGTACCCCTGCTTAAGAAAGCACATGTGCAGGCCCGCCTGAACTTTGCCAATGAACATCTGAATGACTTGGAGAGTGACTGGGAGAAGGTGTTATGGTCAGATGAAACCAAAATTGAGCTCTTTGGCATCAATTCAACCCGTCGTGTCTGGAGGGAGAGACATGCTGCTTATGACCCCAAGAACACCATCCCCACTGTCAAGCATGGAGGTGGTAACATTATGCTTTGGGGGTGTTTTTCTGCACAGAGCACAGGGCTACTTCACCGTATCAATGGGAGGATGGACGGAGCCATGTACCGTAAAATCCTAAGTGAAAACCTCCTTCCCTCTGCCAAGCAGCTTAAAATGGGTCGTGGATGGGTCTTCCAGCAGGATAATGACCCAAAGCATACAGCCAAGGCAACCAAGGAATGGCTGAAGAAGAAACATATCAAGGTCATGGAGTGGCCCAGCCAGTCTCCGGACCTGAATCCTATAGAAAATCTATGGAGAGAGCTGAAGCTCAGAGTTGCCAAGCGACAGCCACGGAATCTTGATGATTTAGAGGTCATTTGCAAAGAAGAGTGGACCAAAATTCCTCCTAATATGTGCAGAAACCTGGTCATCAACTACAAAAAACGTCTGACCTCTGTGCTTGCTAATAAGGGGTTTGCCACAAAGTACTAAGTCCTTTTGGCAAGAGGGTTCAAATACTTATTTTCCTCAATAAAATGCAAATAAATTAATACAAATTCTTTAAAGTCGATTTCTTGATTTTCTTTGTGATATTCTGTTTCAGCATGTTAGACTACACCTACCATTAATATTACAGACTGATCGAGTCTTTATTAGTGGCCAAACCAACAAAATCAGCAAGGGATCAAATACTTGTTTTCCCCACTGTATGCGTGTGCCTCACCTACTGGTGCATGTAGGATTCGGAACACAGCAGATGATTGTAAAGTTATAATGTGATTCAACCATACGTAGCCTAGTACCAGACAGCAGATTTTTCACCTCTTGCACTGATGGTCTCATGTTGCCATTTAGAAGTTGTTTGCATTGTTGTTCGATTTACAAATAGTATACTAGCTTTAGCTGCATATTTTTACTTTACAAGATAGACATCAAGTACATTTTACATTCTGGGCGGTTTTAAGTGCATTTTGGCGGGTTTTGAACATATTTTGGGCTGGAAAACGTCAGCAGTATCTGGCAACACTGGTTTTGGTTTACAGCGCTGACTCGGTTCATGCAATTGCTGGTGCTGCATAGGCTACTGTGTAAGCTCAGTCAATTTCAGCGACAAATTAGAAATGGAAGTGGACGAATTGGTTCCTAAAAGAACTAGTAAGGGGTCAGTCATCTGGAATTTTTTTTGGATATCGTGAGGAGGATGTAGAACAGCAAATGCCAGTTTGTAAAGTGTGCAAAAAAAAAAACAGTATCAAATCGACTCGGGTCTTGAAATAAATGCACATTAGTCATGAACAATGGTAACTACTCTCTTTTGTGTTATTTTTGACAGAAGTAAAATTCATACATGAACAAATTTTGGCGAGTTGATTTTCTATTTGGCTAGTTACTTTGGAAGGTAACTAGTCCGGCTGGCTGGTGAAAAAGTATATGAATTTCGAGCCCATATATACGTGTGTGTGTGTGTGTGTGTGTGTGTGTATATATATATATATGTGTGTGTGTGTGTGTGTGTGTATCATATTTGTATAACGGTATTTTCTGTATATAAAACTAATATTTGTAAATTTTGTTTGTCAAGTTTTACAGCGTTTCTCAATATACTCTAATACTCTCCTCTGAGTCAGTTTTTCTTGGGATCTGTTGTCTATCTGCCGAGCTGTGGGAGCTGGGGCAGAATACAAAGTTTCATTTCATATATTCAAAGTTTCATTCAGTATATTCAAAGATTAATTTCCTGAACGGTATGCCATAATATATACAACCTCGATTCCAAAAAAGTTGGGACAAAGTACAAATTGTAAATAAAAATGGAATGCAATAATTTACAAATCTCAAAAACTGATATTGTATTCACAATAGGACATAGACAACATATCAAATGTCGAAAGTGAGACATTTTGAAATTTCATGCCAAATATTGGCTCATTTGAAATTTCATGACAGCAACACATCTCAAAAAGGTTGGGACAGGGGCAATAAGAGGCTGGAAAAGTTAAAGGCACAAAAAAGGAACAGCTGGAGGACCGAATTGCAACTCATTAGGTCAACTGACAATAGGTCATTAACATGACTGGGTATAAAAAGAGCATCTTGGAGTGGCAGCGGCTCTCAGAAGTAAAGATGGGAAGAGGATCACCAATCCCCCTAGTTCTGCGCCAACAAATAGTGGAGCAATATCAGAAAGGAGTTCGACAGTGTAAAATTGCAAAGAGTTTGAACATAGCATCATCTACAGTGCATAATATCATCAAAAGATTCAGAGAATCTGGAAGAATCTCTGTGCGTAAGGGTCAAGGCCGAAAAACCATACTGGGTGCCCGTGATCTTCGGGCCCTTAGACGGCACTGCATCACATACAGGCATGCTTCTGTATTGGAAATCACAAAATGGGCTCAGGAATATTTCCAGAGAACATCATCTGTGAACACAATTCACCGTGCCATCCGCCGTTACCAGCTAAAACTCTATAGTTCAAAGAAGCCATATCTAAACATGATACAGAAGCGCAGACGTCTTCTCTGGGCCAAGACTCGTTTAAAATGCACTGTGGCAAAGTGGAAAACTGTTCTGTGGTCAGATTAATCAAAATTTGAAGTTCTTTATGGAAATCAGGGACGCCATGTCATTCGGACTAAAGAGGAGAAGGATGACCCAAGTTGTTATCAGTGCTCAGTTCAGAAGCCTGCATCTCTGATGGTATGGGGTTGCATTAGTGCGTGTGGCATGGGCAGCTTACACATCTGGAAAGACACCATCAATGCTGAAAGGTATATCCAGGTTCTAGAGCAGCATGTGCTCCCATCCAGACGACGTCTCTTTCAGGGAAGACCTTGCATTTTCCAACATGACAATGCCAAACCACATACTGCATCAATTACAGCATCATGGCTGCATAGAAGAAGGGTCCGGGTACTGAACTGGCCAGCCTGCAGTCCAGATCTTTCACCCATAGAAAACATTTGGCGCATCATAAAGCGGAAGATACGACAAAAAAAGACCTAAGACAGTTGAGCAACTAGAATCCTACATTAGACAAGAATGGGTTACCATTCCTATCCCTAAACTTGAGCAACTTGTCTCCTCAGTCCCCATACGTTTACAGACTGTTGTAAAGAGAAAAGGGGATGTCTCACAGTGGTAAACATGGCCTTGTCCCAACTCTTTTGAGATGTCGTGTTGTCATGAAATTTAAAATCACCTAATTTTTCTCTTTAAATCAGTGTTTCCCAACCACTGTGCCGCGGCACATTAGTGTGCCATGAGAGGTCATCAGGTGTACCATGGGACATTATCCAGTTTCACTTAATTGTTCCGAAAATTAATTATTTACTGCAAATAATTTGTCTTTGTTCGTCTATGCCAGCGACGTATAGTGACCGGCAGAACAATTAAGTACTCTTCCAATAGATGGCAGCAGGTAGCTAATTAACCTGTGTATCTACCTGTTGCCATTCAAACAATAGAATTAGTAATGCTTCGGGTGTGACCGCGGTGATGGCGATAGCAGGGATGAGAGTTTTCCACTTTTCAGCGGATTTCTGCTTTTTCTGAGTAAAAATCGACCTTTTTATATTATGCCAAATCCGTTGAGAATTTTTTTTTCATTTATTGAGGTGGGGAGTTGGGGTATGTTTCTTCGCGGTACTCTAGCGTAATTCATTCCTACGACGATGTTTACATGTTTACATTTTCGCCATCTTTAGTCTCGCTAAGTCTCGTGGTAGAATACGTGTTATCTACAATGTAATTGGCCAAAACATCGATGGCGAGAGCATGATAGCCAATCATAACAGTTCTTACAAAAGAGAGGACTGACAAGCTTTTGTCTTTGGCCAAAAAGGTGAAGAAGTCGAAATGATCAAATGAAAATGAGAAGTGACTGTGAACTATAAATAATTATTTAAAGTGTACATTGACATTATCCCATAAACTTAGCATTTGTTTGATTTAATACATTGAACATGTAGATGATAGTCAGTAAATCTGAATTAATGCTGACAGTTTTGAAAACTTAAATATTTCAAAAGACTTTTTGAAGAAATCATATGCAACTAATGAGGACATAGGGAGAAAAGGTCAGTCACCCTAAGAAAGTTTATTTAATATATGAACATTTTGATAATTAATAGAACTTAAGTTTAATGTGAATTTAGTTTCTCATTTTTGTTTATCATAAATTATAACCATACCCTTGAATGTAGAATGTGATTTTATTTTGAATTCAAACAATACTCCTATTGATTTGAAACAATTTCATGTAAATATATAAAAAAGACAACAGATATTTTTTTTTATCTACTACAGATCAGATTGCAGGAAAAGTGTGTGTGTGTGTGTGTGTGTGTGTGTGTATATATATATATATATATATATATATATATATATATATATATATATATATATATATATATAAAATATGCACACATTTTTGTGATATTTTTGTTTGGTGGTGTGCCGTGGGATTTTTCAAATGTAAAATATGTACCGTGGCTCAAGAAAGGTTGGGAAACACTGCTTTAAATGATACATTTTCTCAGTTTAAACATTTGATATGTCATCTATGTTCTATTCTGAATAAAATATGGAATTTTGAACCTTCCACATCATTGCATTCCGTTTTTATTTACAATTTGTACTTTGTCCCAGCTTTTTTGGAATTGGGGTTGTGTGTGTGTGTGTGTGTGTGTGTGTGTGTAATATATACACACACACATTATACACGTGTGTGTATATAAAACCCCGATTCCAAAAACGCTGGGACAAAGTACAAATTGTAAATAAAAACTGAATGCAATGATGTTGAAGTTTCAAAATTCCATATTTTATTCAGAATAGAACATAGATGACATATCAAATGTTTAAACTGAGAAAATGTATTATTTAAAGAGAAAAATTAGGTGATTTTAAATTTCATGACAACAACACATCTCAAAAATGTTGGGACAAGGCCATGTTTACCACTGTGAGACATCCCCTTTTCTCTTTACAACAGTCTGTAAACGTCTGGGGACTGAGGAGACAAGTTGCTCAAGTATAGGGATAGGAATGTTAACCCATTCTTGTCTAATGTAGGATTCTAGTTGCTCAACTTAGGTCTTAGGTCTTTTTTGTCGCATCTTCCGTTTTATGATGCACCAAATGTTTTCTATGGGTGAAAGATCTGGACTGCAGGCTGGCCAGTTCAATACCCGGACCCTTCTTCTACGCAGCCATGATGCTGTAATTGATGCAGTATGTGGTTTGGCATTGTCATGTTGGAAAATGCAAGGTCTTCACTGAAAGAGACGTTGTCTGGATGGGAGCATATGTTGCTCTAGAACCTGGATATACCTTTCAGCATTGATGGTGTCTTTCCAGATGTGTAAGCTGCCCATGCCACACGCACTAATGCAACCCCATACCATCAGAGATGCAGGCTTCTGAACTGAGCGCTGATAACAACTTGGGTCGTCCTTCTCCTCTCGAGTCCGAATGACATGGCGTCCCTGATTTCCATAAAGAACTTCAAATTTTGATTCATCTGACCACAGTCCATTTTAAATGAGCCTTGGCCCAGAGAAGACGTCTGCGCTTCTGTATCATGTTTAGGTACAGCTTCTTCTTTGAACTATAGAGTTTTAGCTGGCAACGTCGGATGGCACGGTGAATTGTGTTCACAGATAATGTTCTCTGGAAATATTCCTGAGCCCATTTTGTGATTTCCGATACAGAAGCATGCCTGTATGTGATGCAGTGCCGTCTAAGGACCCGAAGATCACGGGCACCCAGTATGGTTTTCCGGCCTTGACCCTTACGCACAGAGATTCTTCCAGATTCTCTGAATCTTTTGATGATATTATGCACTGTAGATGATATGTTCAAACTCTTTTCAAATTTACACTGTCGAACTCCTTTCTGATATTGCTCCACTATTTGTCGGTGCAGAATTAAGGGGATTGGTGATCCTCTTCCCATCTTTACTTCTGAGAGCCGCTGCCACTCCAAGATGCTCTTTTTATACCCAGTCATGTTAATGACCTATTGCCAATTGACCTAATGAGTTGCAATTTGGTCCTCCAGCTGTTCCTTTTTTATACCTTTAACTTTTCCAGCCTCTTATTGCTCTGTCCCAACTTTTTTGAGATGTGCTGCTGTAATGAAATTTCAAATGAGCCAATATTTGGCATGAAATTTCAAAATGTCTCACTTTCGACATTTGATATGTTGTCTATGTCCTATTGTGAATACAAGATCAGTTTTTGAGATTTGTAAATTATTGCATTCTGTTTTTATTTACAATTTGTACTTTGTCCCAACTTTTTTGGAATCAGGGTTGTGTATATATATTTTGTGTACACACACACATATATATATATATATATATATATATATATATATATATATATATATATATATTAAGCATTGTTGTGCAAAATATTTAATATACTTAGCATAGTATATTCTGTATCATATTTTATTTCAGGGTGGTGTTTTTTTTTTTTTAAATAAAGTATTGTAAATTTGATATTTTTTGGTTACCAGATTATGTGCAAGGGTTGTGCAATAATTATATGCAGCAGTTATATTGATGTAAGCCAGTGGAACAAAATTTCATTCAAATGTACATTTTGAATGTACATGTAAATGACAAAGATATCTATCTGTTTATCTAAATCAAATGGTGCTAGCCCCCAAAAGTCCAATTTAATTCCAGCTTGTGATGCGACAAAACAGGACAAACACTAAGGGGTATGAGTACTTTTGCAAGCGTGTGTGGGTGTAGATTGATTGATTGATTGATTGATTGATTTTTTTTTTTCAATGACCTTTTTCCTTTTTTTTTTTTTTACTCGGATACTGACGGTGTACTTTCAGGATTAGAAATTGCTGCAGATTTCTTAAAATCCAATGCCTTTTAAATATGAAATGCAAGAATAGTCTTCTATATAGATTTTGCATTTGGATGATGTTGCATCTAACATCTAATTTATTTGTGCGCCATTTTGCAGATTGAACAGTGGCCCAGTGAGGGACTTCAGTAAAGACGTTGGAAACCGTACTACTTTCAGGATGAGTTATCCTGAAGGCAGCCCAAAGATATGGGAAGATATGGACCCTCAGCTTCAGTTTGTTGCTGTCATTTATAAATCTGTTGATTTCAACTGGCTTCGTGCTATGATCTCAAGAACAACAGTCGTGAGTAGTATGAGATCTTGCTTTATTATTTCTACACTTTCTTTTAAATTAATTATTAGCAATTTAAATTCTTTTTCTTTATACTTTTCACTGTACATCAAATCCAGGGCCACAACATGATTCCAGACAAATTCTTAGATCTCCTCCACATTTTTCGTGTATTTATCAACATTTGTTAATTTTTCACCACATATTGATTATTTGTGCATTTATTAATAGCTGTGATCAGTTTTCTCGTTATGGTATGGGAGTGATTACTTGGAAGTAATAAGTCAAAACCAACAGAAACCATATGCACATTCCATGTAAAATGTATTTATCCATCAAGAAAGGGGGAAAAATACTTTGTTTCCAGTTTTTGTTGTGACTTTGGCTGTGACATGAAGTGTGGGGTCTATGTTAGCCTTTACATTCCTTTGTGTCGGTAGCTGTTGTATAATAAAGAGTAAATGATACCTATCTACAGTTGTGATCAGAAATTTGCATACAGTGACATGAATGGCATATTGGCAATATTTGACATGAATATTTGACATGAATGTCATGGCAATATTTGGGCTTTTAGTAATTTCTTTGAACTGTTCTTTTTCTGTGGCAGAATATACAGCATACATCTTTTAATTAAAAAACAAACAAACAAAAAAAAACCCTAGAATTTGGTGCACAAGGTTTAATTTTCTTTGGGTTTTCTGAAATCAATGCAGGGCCAAAAATATACATACAGCACACCTAATATTTAGGTAAAATGCCTCTTCACAAGATTCACCTTGACCAAATATTTTTGTTTCCCATGAACAAGCTTCTGGCAGAATTCTGGTTGGATATTCCATGACTCTTCATGGTAGAATTGGTAGAGTTCAATTAAATTTAATTTTTTTCCTTGGCATGGACTCAACTTGTAAGCACAATCCATATATTTTCAATAGGGTTGAAGTCAGGACTTGTTTTAAGCTTAATGTTAGCCTGCTTTATCCTCCACAACTAGCTCTGATGCGTGTTTGTGTTCATTGTTCTGTTGTAACTCCCAAGTCGTGTTCAAGTTTCTGTTGGTTTATGCTGAAGAATTCTGAGGTAGTCCTTCATTATTCCATCCACTTTGTGCAATGAACCAGTTCCACTGGCAGCAAAACAGCCCCAGAGCATGATGAGCCTACTACCACCACCAGCTGGTATAGTGTCCCTCTGTACATGGTGGTCATTGTGGCCAAACAACTCAATCTTTGTCTCATCGAACCATATAGCTACCTTCCAGAAGGCTTTTTCTCTGTTCATGTGGTCAGCTTCAAATTTTAAGCTTGAAGGTGTCAATTTTGGAGCAGGGGGTTATTTCTTGGATAGCAGCCTCTTAGTCCATGGTGATCTGAACTGTAGACAGTGATCCATCAGCTTCCACCTCATGGCAGGGCTGTGCCATGGTGGTTCCCAAGTTGTTCCTGACCATCCAAACCAATTTCCTTTCAGCTGAGGGTAACAGTTTGGGTTTTCTTGAAGCAAAGTGGCTTGGCAAAGTGATTTACACGTCACAATTTGGATACAATTGTTTGAACTGATCTTGGAATTAGCAGTTGTTTCAAAATGGCTCCAAGAGACATTCCGGAGTTGTGTATATCTGCGATCCTCTTTCTCAGATCTGCACTGAGCTCCTTGGACTTTCCCATTTTACTGTGTGTTGGTCAATGAAATGAGTGCTGTAAACAAACCCTTTTTATGAAGGCACAGAGAAGCTACCAGCTGTAGTCAATCATAATCACTAACAGGAAGTTGAGAGGCCTTGGCAAGACGAGACAGTTTGAAAGTTTCAGCACCTCTGAATTAATAATTTAAGTGAGCATATGTATAATTTTGACCATGTGTTGATTTCAGAAAACCCAAAGGAAATTAAAACTTGTGCACCAAATTCTAGTTTTTTTTTTTTTTTTTTTTAATTAATGCTGTACATTCTGCCACAGAAAAAGAACAGTTCAACGGAATTACTGAAAGCCAGGCATCGCAGAGCTGTTTGGCAAATGTGAATGGCCAGCCAACTATGGAATCAATTTTGTGCCAAAATGTTCATACAATACTTTTGAAATATCAAACAAAAACGACAAATCAAAATACAAAAAAAGAAAAAAAGTCAATTTTTTTAGACTGGCAAACAACCCTTAGGTAACCCTAATGCATATTTATGACTACATAGAAATAAAGACAAAAACAATTCTACAGGAAAAACTTAACCTTACTGTGTGGACAAACACCACGAGAGGTCCATTTACTAATCCAAATGTCAAGCTATAGATTAACATCGCCAATTCTCTTATTACAGTCAAACAAACCCCCCCCCCACACACACACACACACACTATGGAATCAATTTTGTGCCAAAATGTTCATGCAATACTTTTGAAATATCAAACAAATCAAAATACAAAAAAAGTCAATTTTTTTAGACTGGCAAACTAATTATTCGTGTAATCGTGCAAAATATCAGTCTATTACTCTTCAGAAACCTTTTATTTTTGTTCTGTGTCTTTCTCAGTTTTGCTTGACGTAATTTATTTTGGTTGCGATTCCAGCTTTCTTGTTTGCGCTCCCTGACTTTTTGCTTGCCGTTTTGGCACAAACTTCGTGTGGGTGGGCTGTCCAGGAATGCATTCCCATTGGGTAACTTGTTTGACTGACAGCTACGCTCAGCCATTCCCTACTTGGATTCTGGCGGACTGTTTGACGAGTGACCGATCCATTGACGGTAAACAAGGATAGAGTGGACTTCAGTGGCAACTATGAATTCAATATCATAGTCTGTGTGATAGTATGTGTAATCACTGATGGTGTAGCTCTGGGGTGCGTCTGGCACACTGCAAGATGGCTTGTTTCAGGTCCAGGTATTCCAGCATGTTGTCGGTGGGCAGTTGCTGTGCCATGAGCTGGGTTCTCCAGACAGGAGTGGCAGTAGCCAAGCTGCTCACTGCTTGTTCGGCCTTCCCTACATCTCCACGGCTCACTCAAAGAGCTCCAAGAAGGCTATTGTGGATCATGATTATTGTGAGGGTGATGTGGGGGAAGACCGTGGCTGGTGCGAGACTGCTGCTGTGGTACCTACCGACCCAATCGGGCTCCAGAGCATCTGCCAAGCCTACTGCTGGGCCTGGTGCAGCACTTCTCCTGCTCCGTGTACATGGTGACAAGCGCTTGGTTTTGGTGTGCAGTGGCAAGGGCATACACCCAGGTGCTTGAAGGACGAGGACTCCAGGGTTCTTCAGCTTCAGAGTCCTGGGTTTCAGCACCAATGTAGCAGTTCCCTAAGGTAGATTGGGACACTGAAGGACTGGGAAAGGCAGGGTACTCCCCCCCCCCCCCCAACACACACACACACACACACACACACACACACACACACACACACACACACACACACTTTTCAGCTTATCTTTGTGGTTTTGTACTAAGACACTTCCACATTCACACAGGCGTGTGCACACATGCACACTGCTCTGCAAATTGTCTGTCCCCCACCCCTGTCATCACTAAAAGATGTGTGCGCGCGTGCACACACAGGTGTGATCACCTCCTCTGGCCTTGCTCTCAATCAAACAGATGCTTGACCAACCCCACAAGGACTAACAACATATTATGAAAGGTGGCCACAATGTTTTGGGTCTCTGGTGCCAGAGCATACACTGATCAGTCATGACATTAAAACCACCAATAGGTGAAGTGGATAACATTGATTTATCTTGTTACAAAAGCACCTGTCAAGGGTTGGGATACGTTAGGCAGCAAGGAAACAGTCAGTTCTTGAAGTTATTGTGTTGGAAGCATTAAAAATGGACAAGCGTAAGGATTTGAGTGACTTTTGATAAGGGCCAAATTGGGATGGCTAGACGACTAGGTCAGAGCAAAATGGCAGGACTTATGGGGTGGTGTTCCCGACATGCAGTGGTTAGTACCCACCAAAAGTAGTCCAAGGAAAGGCAACTGATGACAGTCATTGCTCAAGATTCATTGATGTGCTTGGGGAGTAAAGGCTAGCCTGTTTGGGCCAATCATACAGAAGAGCTACTGTAGCACAAAAAAAACTTAAAAAAAACCCAAAGTGTCAGAACACAGTGTATTGCAACTTATGTAGCTGCAGACCACTCAGAGTGCCCATGCTGACCTCTGTCCACTGCTGAAAGCACCTACAATGGACATAGGAGCATCAGAGCTAGACCATGAAGTAATGGAAGAAGGGTCTGAATCACATTTTCTTTTACATTGTGTGGATGGCCAAGTGTGTATGCATCATTTACCTGGGGAAGAGATGGCACCAGGATGCACTATGGGAAGAAAGCAAGCTGGCAAAGGCAACATGATGCTCAGTGCAATGTTCTGCTGGGAAACCTTGGGTCCTGGAATTCATGTGTGTGTTACTTTGACACATACTACCTACATTGTTGCAGACCAGGTACACCCCTTTGTGGCAGTGGTATTCCCTAATGGCAGTGGCCTCTTTCAGCAGGATAATGCATCCTGCCATGCTGCAAAAGTTGTTCAGGATTGGTTTGAAGAACATGACAAGGGTTCAAGGTGTTGACTTGGCCTCCAGTTTCCTCATCTCAATCCAATCAAGCATATGTGGGATGTACTGCACAAATGTGGTCAGTCTATGGAGGCCCCACCTCGCAACCTACAGGATTTAAAGGATCTACTGCTAACATCTTGGTGCCAGCTACCACAGCACAGCTTCAGAGGTTTCCAATTTTTACGTCATGATTTACAACCGATGGGAGACACCCTTTGTCAGCTGTCCACCAATCACAGGCTCCTGTGCCACAATGGCAGTATGTTAATATTTAGAAAATAAAAATATTATGAAATATATGAAACCATCTAAAGCAATAAATTCGTGTGTGTGTGTGTGTGTGTGTGTACACACACACACACACACACACACAGAGGGCTGCAAAAGTAGGTATACAGTAATGAACAAAACCTTCGCGCAAAACGTTAGTATTAAATGAAACCTAGCACCACTATTATAATACTGGTAATACTGGAATCATCCTTACTGTATACCTACTTTTGCAGCCCCCCTATATATATGTGTGTGTGTGTGTGTGTATATAAAATATAAAATTAGTGTGTGTGTATACACACACACAGGTTAGAGGTAAGGAGCATTATTCAGTGATATCACGTATTCTCATTCTCATTATCTCTAGCCGCTTTATCCTGTTCTACAGGGTCGCAGGCAAGCTGGAGCCTATCCCAGCTGACTACGGGCGAAAGGCGGGGTACACCCTGGACAAGTCGCCAGGTCATCACAGGGCTGACACATAGACACAGACAACCATTCACACTCACATTCACACCTACGGCCAATTTAGAGTCACCAGTTAACCTAACCTGCATGTCTTTGGACTGTGGGGGAAACCGGAGCACCCGGAGGAAACCCACACGGACACGGGGAGAACATGCAAACTCCGCACAGAAAGGCCCTCGCCGGCCATGGGGCTCGAACCCGGACCTTCTTGCTGTGAAGCGACAGCGCTAACCACTACACCACCGTGCCGCCCAGATATCACGTATTATTAACTCCAATTGTGATATAGAAGTTCCAAGTTTGACACCTGCCTGCTTCAACCGCACTGCTGGCCCACGATGTCCTTGACCCTCGTCGCCCTTAGCCAGCTGGTATAATTACGTGGACCCCTCTGAGCCGAACTTTTCCAGTACACTCAAACACATGCATACTTCGATGAATTATAACCAAAAACAAGAAAATATGAATATCCTCAAACTATATATTTTTTGTACTTTAATATATTGTGTTGATGAATATAACTTAACACATTTCCTGTGAAACGAGAAGAGCTACCTTAGACTGGTTCCCTGCTCTCTTAGCGCAGAGTGAGCAATCCAAAAGGAAGGGTGATAAATTGGTGTCAGCCAAATGGAGTGGGAAAGGCCATTTTCTTGTGGGATAATGGAGTCAAGAGGATCTGTCAATATACCTTCATTAAATCCAGCGTCGAGTAAAAGCGAGCTGCGCGTAACTGATCGAGCAGTTCATCAATGTGAGGCATTGGATATGTGTCAAATGTAGACACTGCATTGACTTTTCTATCGTCCACAAAGAACTGGACCGACCCATCGGTATTGGGAACCAAGACCACCGGGCTGCTTCAGTCACTGTGTGACTCCTCAATTACTCCCATCTTCAGCATAGCCTGGAGTTCATCCCGAAACACATTTTTCTTATGTTCGGGGAGCCGTGCACTACCACCCCTGGGGGAGTCTCAATGTGGTGTTCTGTGAGGTCAGTACAACCAGGGAGGGGTGCCAGTTTTTAGCATCCCCGTGAACAAATTAACAAATCATGTTTTTAAGTGTTTGGTTAAACAGCTGTCTGTTTGCGAATGATAAACACTAGTATGAATCAATTTAATCCCCAATAATTAATATAATTCGCGCAGTGTGCATGACATAAAAGGAGTGCCTTGATCAGTTAGGATTTCCTTCGGAGCCCCGACTCGGGAGGTAATGCGGAAGAGTGCCTCCGCAACACTGCATGCAGAAACATTGTGGAGAGGCACTGCTTCTGGATATCGCGTTGTATAATCCACTATGACTAATATAAAGCGATACTTGTGTGCAGATTGATCTAACGGCCCGATGAAATCCATGCTGATTCTTTTGAAGGAGATTTCAGTCAATGGTAATGGGTGTAATGGCGCTTTTGGTGTGGCCGCTGGATTTACCAGCTGACATTTGCAACAAGCCGCACACCACCTGCAGACGTTGGCATGAATCCCTGGCCAATAGAAATGGGCCTTGAGATGATTGTGTTTTATCCTGCCCAAAATGCCTAGTCATAAGATTATGAGCCACATGAAATAAAAGTTCCCTCTGGCTCTTCGGGACCAACAACTGCATCATCTCTTCTTTAATTTGAGTGTCCTGCATCACTTGAATATAGCCTTTCCTTAATACAAAAATATGGGAAGGAGAACGCAACATTAGGTTGGAGGATTTGACAATTATTTTCACTTGGTCAAAGGCATGTCTCAGAGACTCGTCACACATCTGCTCCGATAAGAAATCTTTTAAAGGATTCCCCAGAAAGAGAGGAGGGCTCTCCCCCTCTTCAGGTCATCATGACGCTTAGCTGACGTATACGGCCATGTGACTGCCTCCCCAGCTAACGTTGCAGTGTGATTCCCCCTGTGACATGCTACGGCAGGACCCACCCGCAACTAACTGTTTCGTTAATGTTTAAAACTCCAGCCAATGGTTCCCAGGATCAGTGGGTGGGTGAGGCTTGGACTAACTTCCACCTCCTTGCTATGTTTTTCTCCCCAGAAGTGAATGGTGACAGGCATTCACAGATATTTGTGAATGTTCCAGTGCACACATTTGACTTTCACCAATTGTGTATTTCCCATTGCCCCAAATTGAATCAGGCTTTGATGCATGGAGGTGTGATTACAACCAGAATCCACTAAAGCCTGATGTGTACCCCTTGAATACTCCCAACTATCCTGTATGCCCCCACTCATGAGGTGTCCAGGATAGGAGAGGAGAGAGAGGGGGAGAAAATGAAAGTGAGGGAGAGAGCAGAGGAGAAATTGTGGGAGCACCTGGTCCCAGAAACGCCGTCAGGTGGTCCTCGGGCAGCTGGACCATCTCCTCCAGTGATGCTGCTCGGTGACACTAGATCCACGCGGACGTTTCTTTCAGCAACTAGGTGGCAAACTGCTCCAGTGTCATTCACTCAAATTATTTTTTATTTTATTTATCCTTTATTTAACTAGGGGAGTCATATTGAGACTATCGTCTCTTTTTCAAATGGTCCCTGGCCAAGAAAGGCAACACTTTAAAATTTAAGTAAAAAATAGAGAAACCTCCTCTACAAAAAGACAAATAGACCAACATCAAACAAAGCTAAACACACACAAACAGCAACAAACACCAATTAATACAGACATAAAACCACAAAAGCGGAGGATACCATATCACACAAACAAAAACACCACACAAATCACACCACATTACACAGCAACATAACAAAACACAACACCTAACAGAACAAAAATTAAATACATTAAAGAACAAAATATAATGCAAGAATATAACATACAACAAACAGCATAAGAAACCACAAACAAAAACGAGATAAAAACAGTAAACTACATACAATCACACTTGTACAGTAGCTGAAGGCCTCTGAAACATACAATTTAAACTCAAGTGAGATAAAAGTGCTTAGCTTCAACTGTTTCTGTATAGCATTCCAGGTTGAAGGAGCATTGTAACAGAAGGCGGTTTTACCAAATTCAGATCGTAGAGGAGGTGTAATAAAAAGACTGCTATTGCTAGACCTCAGATTGTACCTATTGTTTTCTTTTAGAGAGAAGACTGATAAATAAGAGGGCAACAATCCTATCACTGTCTTATAAATGAAAATAAGCCAGTGATGCTGTCTACGAACTGAGAATGGAGGCCAACCTGATAAACTGTATAAACTACAGTGGTGTGTAGAATACTCAGCCTTAATGGCAAAGCGCAAGGCAGAATGATGGAGTCCAGTGAGCATAATACAGACTTTGCTGCATGCATATAAAGAGTCTCCATAATCCACAACAGACAAAAAGGTAGCAGCCATAAGTTCCTTCCTTACTTTTAAATTAAAACAAGCCTTATTTCTATAATAAAAACTTAACCCTTAACTACTTTACCAAGTTCTCTACATGGAGTTTAAATGAGAGCTTTTCATCTAGTAAAAAAACCCAGGTGTTTATAATATGCTACTTTTTCAATTTCCTGACCATGTAGAGTAACAATTTGAGGTAAATCCTGCATGTTGCTAGAGTGAGTAAACAGCATATATATATAATTTTTTTTTTTTTTTTTTTTTAGAATTAAGCACCAGTTTTAATTTCAATAGATTCTTTTGTAAAATTGTGAAAGCATCCTGCATTTTCTTTAGTGCCTCATATAGAGATCTGGCAGTACTGTACTATATGATTGTATCGTCTGCATATAAGTCAATGATGGTCTCGACATCACACTCGCCTGCCAGGAGCCACTGTCAGCAGGCGTCTCGGAGTTGTTGCGCGAATGCAAATGGCTGGCCCACTTCAACGTATGCCAGCAAGCACAAGCGCTGGCACTGCTCTTCTGGGCCACGGCCGACCCACTGTAGGATGGCTTGCTTCAGGTTGGGGTAGTCCAGCATGCTGGTGGCCGGGAGCTGCAGAGCTGTGAGCAGGGCTTCCCCTGACTGGAGCGGCAAAAGGCAAGCCACCCATTGTGAGGTTTGCCACGAGCTCGCCTCCATGACATGCTTGAACAGCTTGAGGAAGGCTTCGGGGTCATCCTGTGGCCCTATCTTGACCAGCTGGGCATGCACACTGGCTGCAGGGATGACTGCTGGAGCACCTATTGACTGGCTCTAGCTCCAGATCACCTACCAGTCTTCTGCCTGAGCTTTGAGCAGAGCCTGGAAACGTTGCCCCTGGCCTACTGACAGCATGATGAGGGCATGGTGCTGGAGGTCATTGGCAAGTGTTTGGAGGAGCTGTCTGACTGGTTCGGACTCCATGGCGACGTTCGTTCCTTGGTGCCGGGTTTCGGCACCAGTGTAACAACTCTCGGATGTTTGGGAAACAGAGGAAATGGGAGCAGGCTTCAAAACAGGTGTGTTTTTATTGTGCACACTTTTCAGTGACTATTCACAAAACACAAACACACGCGACGGGGTGTCACAGCTCTATCTCTCATTCCTGGCTGTATGAAAGACATACAGAGATGCAGGTTAATCGACAGCCAGTAATCAAGCACAGGTGCACCTCATCGCATGTTACCTACTGGTTCACCCTGACTCCTTGCTTTTCACAGCTGATGCTTGACCACGCCCCCACTGCCACATATACATACTTATGTAAGGCAAGTCTATTAATGCTGCAATTTGAGTCTCTAATTATACTAAGCTGTGGGGCTTGCATGGTGGTGTAGTGGTTAGCACTGTCGCCTCACAGCAAGAAGGTCCTGGGTTTAAGCCCAGCGGCCCGCGAGGGCCTTTCTCTGTGGAGTTTGCATGCGCTCCCCATGTCCGTTTGGGTTTCCTCCGGGTACTCCGGTTTCCCCCACAGTCCAAAGGCATGCAGGTTAGGCTAATTGGTGGCTCTAAATTGACTATAGGTGTGAATGAGTGTGAGTGGTTGTCTGTGTCTGTGTTAGCCCAGCGATGACCTGGCGACTTGTCCAAGGTGTACCGTACCCTGCCTCTCGCCCATAGTCAGCTGGGATAGGCTCCAGCTTGCCTGTGACCCTGTAGGACAGGAGAAGTGGCTACAGATAATGGATGGATGGAATTATACTAAGCCTTACCTATTTATACCATAGTACCTTTTAGAAAAAGGTGTAACGTTTGGACCAGTGGTCAGTCAAAATGCTGTGAGCTATACGAATGCAAATCAGGATAGTGATCCCCACTTGGTAGTTTTCTGTGCTACAAATTCCTACAAACAGTTGTTAATGTACACTTCCATGATAATTTACAGTGCTGCTTACTGATAAATCCCACTGTTCTTTGCAATCATGTTGAGCCGAAAAGCATCCCACAATACAGTACATCAAACCTTGATTTGGATGGGCTACAACAGCAGAAGCCCATATTAGGTTTTACTACTCCTGTCAGCCAAGAACAAATAAAAGAAAAATGTTTGCATGAAAAAAGAAATGCATGTTTTACACTGGGTAGCACTGATTAATTTTACATCATTAGGAGAGGTGAGCACTCCTCTCATTATGACGTCAGATGAGAGAAATGTATGTCGTCTTTTTGCAGCTAGATTGTGCACGGTGATCAACTTGGCAGAGAGGGCTTCTCTCTTTCACAATCCATCCTGGCTGCCTATTAGGTCCAGAGAAACCAGACAAAGGCTGGTGAAGTCCTTTTGATGGTTCACAAGGGTAACACACACATTACATGCTTCTAGTTTCGGTAAAAGTACTTTAATAGAAGTGTGCCTCCTATCTGAGGATGCATGGTACACCTTGGTGTAACCACCTGTCGTCCCCCCCCCCAAATACACAAGGAAATCAGTCTTGGATACTGTGTTGTCCTAATGATGATGAATTAAGAAGTCTCAGATATTTTCACAGTGAACTTGAACAGGACCTAACCACTGACTTCGCTTAAGAGAATCAGCACTCCTGATAAGTTTAACATCTTCACTTCTGAGTCTTACTCTTGCATATGAGGTGTTCATGCAGCAGGAACTTTTCTGTCGGATTTGTACAAACGCATGGAAACACACACCAGCATCATCTTAATTATTATAGTCCTCATAATCTGAGCGGCATGGTGGTGCAGTTGTTAGCACTGTCGCTTCCCAGCAAGAAGGTTCTGGGTTTGAACCTCATGGCCGACAGGACCTTTCTGTGTGGAGTTTGCATGTTCTTCCCATGTCTGTGTAGGTTTCCTCCAGGTGCTCCGGTTTCCCCTACAGTTCAAAGACGTGCAGATTAGGTAAAAATCCCCAGCCACTGGGGTTGTACAAGCCATTGTATACTTGGTGCTGGCCTGAGTAGATTGGGGATCATTGTGTCAGAAAGAGCGTCTGGCATAAAACCTATGCCAGATCAAATATGTGGAACAGATCCACTGTTGTGACTCCTAACGCGAGCAGCCGAAGGAAGAATTATAATCGCCATCATGCTGTTTTATAACACTGCCAGATATCTTGCACTTCTTCAGATCTGAGTGTCATAGTAAACCTTGGACTGCTTGTCAGTGGTTCTTTTCTTGAAATTCAGAGGATTAAAACCTTGACTGTGACTGTATATAAATACATAAGCTGTTTAAAATATGTCATGAGTAAGATCTCCTTATCTTTATTTGATTAGATTGGACATAAAATACCTTAATTATCAATGTTGTATACAAATTTCCATAGAAAACCAATACTGAGTAATGTACAAAAGCAACAAAATATCATTTGCAAGTGTAATTCGTATATTATCTGTTTCATTTTGAAGCAACAAAGCATATGTTTGCACATTACACCTTACCTTTACCTACCAAGACTTCCAGTACCTTAAAGGTTTCATTGCATCGTTTTTTCATTAATTGTGCGGTGGTCTCCAGTATGAATGAATGCCCTGTGAGCCGGTTTTGGTGAAAAAAAAAAAAAATGCTGTGGTTCTCCTGTTTCAGGCTGTTCTAGTTTGATGGAGGAGTGTGTGGCGGGAGAACAACAGGATTTCAGCTCTTACTCATTAATATTCATGACATGTAAACGTTTTATCTCTGATTGGCTAACAGCAATCAGTAAACGTGTTACCTCTGATTGGCTAACAGCACTGTGACGCTACCTCCAGTGGGTCAGAACAAGCGGATGTGGGTGTCTTTGTAAAAACTGTTTTGATTGGCTATTATGGTCTCGACATCGATGTTTTGACCAATAACAATGTAGATAACACAAATTTTACATCACATTCAACGAGATTTAAACGAGACTAAAGATGGCGACTTACAAATAATGTGTAAACATCGTTGGAGTTAATAGTTTGAACAGCATGAAGGAACATACCCCAACCCCCCGAAATTAATTTTTAAAAAATTCTCAACGGATTTGGCATAATATAAAAAGGTCGTTTTTTTTTTTTTTTTACTCAGAAAAAGCAGAAATCCGCCGAAAAGCGGAAAACTCTCATCCCTGCCTAGCTTGTGACCATGTCATGTATGCTAACGTGGAGAATATGAACATGCTATTTTGTAACAAAAACCTTCGTACAAAAAGTTCATGTTTTACTTATAGCTTGTGAGCTGGTGGTCGATCGTCTTGACGGTACAGATGCAGGTATTAAAAACAATCTCGAAGCAAAACCACTACTGAAGGCACCGAAGTTTGAAAAGTCACTGTGGTTGAAATGATCAGAACACAATACTAACGTTGCATTATACTTCGCTGGTGGTGTTCCAAAGATAAATTCCAACCATTTCTTCTTCACCTCTTCTTGGGCAAGAAATGCAACGTTGATGTCTTGCTGCCACAAATAACACAGGCACGAACTTGTTCAGACATGTTTTCAACTTGCTGTTAGGTCCTCTTCGTTAGCTACTGACGAGATGGGCTCTGCTATCTCTCCTCGCGCTTAAATCCGAACTTTCTTCCCGTGGGCGGTCGCAAGCCAAGGTGGGCGAGGCCATGAATACTAATTTTCGAAGTGACGCAAGTTTGTAGGGCTTTTTCAGATTCGCTCGTTTTTCTGACTATTTTCTTTCATAAGCTAATACAGGGAATGGGAGTAGAATTACATTTTCACATGCAGCATGCATATGCAACTCGGAGTGAACTATGGTATTTCAAAAAGAGCCGTTATTAAACGTTTTTGGTGGAAGGGCACCTTTTAAAACAGGGTTTGGTGGGTCAAGGAATGTTTCCTATATGAAATTATGCAAATTTACTTCACAAAATAATAACCATACTGTATATCAAGAGTATGGTTTGCAGTTATGGCTAATGAGGAAAGCCTGGAAAACATAATTTTTCTTTTCTTTTTCAGTCACTCTGGGACAAGTTGTTTTTCTGGCAGAAGGTACCCGGTAGCATTCCAGTTGATCCTTCAAAGTTCCGTATACTGAATCCTGAGATCATCAGGGAGACAGCTTTGGATCTTCTCCACTACCCAAATCCTAAGCCTCGACCGTGGGGCTGGGATCAGGTAAATGTTCCTTCTGCTTCTTCAGACATATTACATCTTAAGTATTGATATTAAAATTGTATACTTAGGTTCCAGTTGAAAGGGCACTTGAAGGGTCAGGGTTTTTTTATTTTTATTTATTTTTTTATTTATTAAACTGTAATGTCGGCAGGCCCTTAAACACTCAATGCAAGCTCAATGTCCTTAATGCCTTAATGCTAGTAAACTTAAAGTTTTTATATATATATATATATATATATATATATATATATATATATATATATATATATACATACACACACGAGAGAGAGTGGAGTGCCATTATAATACAGATCACTATTGCACAAAAACTGTTGTAACACACTCAGCTCATGGCTCCCAAAACTCCCAAAGTTCCTCATATTCAAATAATGAAGAAAGCCTTTATTTAAAGAAGCTAAAAATGGTAGGATGAAGGAATGCATGCCATTTAAATATGATCAACAAAATCTACATGATCACATTCATCATCATCTATTCAGCTAGCCAGCTCCGTTTGTCATTAGAGTGGGAGAAGCCTCGAGTGTAAGCCTGTCCCCAATCACCTGCTTCGTAATGTTTAAATTGGGTTGGTCTGGTCCAAGCTTCTTTATTCTCCTTTTTTTTTTTCCCCCTTCAAGTGTATGCTGTGTGTAAAGGATGTTTCTGTTTCAGGTCCACTAGAATTTGCCATCTTGTCGAATGAAATAATTCCAATTGGCTGCTAATAAAAGAAGGTATGTCTGGGGCACACTTTGCTGCACTCCAGGCCAAATCTTGAATCCGCCAATAAAAACGCAGCCTCAGGTCACCTGCTCTCCAAAAGATCATGTAGCCACATACATGCTCATTCGGCCAGTGCCCAGGGAGGCAGAAGTATACAGGAAGTGTAGGTCTTCACATAAAATTTAAATCCACCTTAAAGTAGGTTAAAATAATTAGATAGTTACAGGGTGAAGTAGGATGGGTAAACAATTTTGACTTAATAGTTTTGCTTAATTTATATTTAATATTGCGTAGTCTTTTTCTCATCTGGATAAATGTAAGGGGGCGGTGCCCCATATTGACCAGCTGCCACTACATGTACGTGTAAGTAAGATGTATTTAAATAGCATACATTAGCATGCATGGCTCTAATCTAGGACAGGTGCATGTAATCAGTTTTTGAGATGCGCGCTGCTTAGAGCACGGAAGTGCGAGTGAGAGACCGAAGTGTGCAGATGTGACGGGCAGCAAAATATTTTATTACATATTTGTTACATTAATGGTCAATTTAAAAAAAAAAAAGAATTGTCAGCATGGTAAAAACAATCATAGTTCTTGCAGTTTCTTCATCAGGTATCTTCAGGGTTTATCTAAAATAGAAATATCTCGATGTTTTCTAATCAAGCCATGCCAGATTTTCCATCCCATTATAACACGGAGTCACTCATAACACAGTCGGATTCTTTGGATCCCAACTACCGTGTTATAACGGTGCTCCACTGTAAAACTAAGGTTAAAATGCTATTAAAGATGATTGTAATTGAATCAATACAGAAGTGATAGAAAATAGCCAAGAGAGTTTCCTCCCCCATGCCTTCCAACCAGTCATTATAGTTTTGACATTTTCATTAGTTTTTATTTAGTCTTTCAGGGTTTTTTATTTCAGTTTAGAGTTAGATTTACAAAGGCATAAGTAGTTTTATTTTTATTATTTTGAGGAATTGACTAGTTTAGTTTTTATCTAGCTTTAGTGCTAGTTTTAGTTTTTCAGGTATTGCACGGCCATATATTCCATAGTATTCTATCCACATTCACTGGGTATGAGCAATTGCACGCTCTGATTGGCTACTCTACTACTAGGCTATCAGCTCATGTACCGTGAGTAGAGAAAAACAAAATGGTGGCGTGCGTTGCTGAACCAACCAAGAACAAAATAAAAACCCTACTTGAAAACAAAACCCCCCAAAAATGATTTAGAAGAAACAGAAATGGCTTTTATTTTTATATATATATATATATATATATATATATATATATATATATATATATATATATATATAAAAAAAGTTGGTTTGCCAACCGCCAAGAAACCCTAACCCCCCCCAACAAAAAGGCAACAAAATATGGAATAAAAGTATTTGATGGTAAGTAAGAACATATCTTTTTTTTTTTTTCAAGAATTATTATAGCATTTTTCACAAAATGCTATTGTCATTTCGCCGGTTTGTTTACATTCTAAGCAGAAATGGATTTTGTCAGACATTTTGTACAAAGTTTTTATTTAGTTAATTAAAAAAAAAAAAAAGTGTTCTGTTTCTCAAAATCCAGTGAATGTGGAGATAAAACAGGTATTCCACTCAATCTCATCGTATATGGCTTATAGCCGACTTGGCGCTACGTGCCTCATCGGTTATCAGCTTATGTCTGACTTGATTTCATTGGATAACTTAAATAGCTAGGTAACTCATAGATATCCCATTTTGTATATTGCACGGTTGACTATATTGATTTAAAATAGATGTTTTAACACAATGCTTAGCAGTGATGATGTGTGACACAGAGGGTTTATGATCACTCTGAGTGTGTCAATCAGGAGTATCACTGTTCTGCAAGCATGTTTTTCATATGTTTATAGCGAACATGAAAGAAATCTGTGTTTGCTCAACTAAAATAAAATTGGATATTATGACGGGTCAGGCTATCGTGTTTTACTGCGGGTCTTTCTGATAGAGAATTCTCCTTTGTTCCTTACAAACATAAATTTGATTTATATTTTTGAGTGTCACTAAGTAGTGCTTAATTTAAAATTATTGTAAATAAAGGCTGTTTGTAATTTTGGCAACTTTTGTCAGTTGTCATACCCGTCATGACATTCAGACATACTATAGATCAGAACATTTAAAAAATATTTTTCAGCTAAATGTTGTGCCTTTGCACGCTTGAGCCTGGCGCAGCTCAAGCGGCTGCCCGCGCTCATGGAGCGTGTTGTGCATGTGCCCAGATTGTTATGGAAACACCTGGTACTGATTTGAGTGCAATCAGCAGATATGGATGCTGTTTTCACAGAGGCTTTGCGAAGCATAACTGTCATGTTTGTTTCTAGCCATGTTTATAATGCTGTTTAAATATTTTACTTTCAGGTTTGCTTTTGTAAATATCACGCCTGCTAATAAACACACTTAGATTCATCTACTGCCGTCTATTTTGTAGTGTCCTGATCCCCAGATCTTTAATCCAGCTACATATAAAAAGTTGTACATCTCCATGCTCTTCCAGGTTTTCATCTGTTTGTCCATGTAGAACGATGTCTGCAGCACCAGGGTAGTTTGAGATGTCGGGGAACTCAACGGATGGATAATTTTCCAACTGATGGTGGGTTTTTTGGCAATGGGATGATTGTAGTGGCTTTCAGGTAGGGTGGAATCATGGACTGAGACAAGGACAGATTGAAGATTTTTGTAAAGACCCCAGTGAGTTGGTCTGCACAATCCTTCAGCACCCTCCCTAACATGTCATCAGGTCCAGTAACTTTCCTTGGGTTCATTGCCCTCAGTGTGCACTTTACCTCATGTTCCTGCACTGTGAGGGTATGGCTACTGTGGGCTGGTGGATGGAATGTAGCTGTCTCTGGTGCCTTCACCTCAAAGTGGGCAAAAAAAACAGTTCAGTTCCTCAGCCACCACACCATCTTCATCAGCAGCTGTGAGATTACTGGACTTGTAGTTGGCAATGTATTGAACTCCCTGCCACATGTTTTGACTGGAGATATGGTTCTCGATCTTCCTCTTATAAGCTGCCTTGGCTGATTTGATGCCTCTTCTTAAGTTGGCTCTGGCAGCACTATACAGTGCTCCATTGCCAGACCTGAAAGCGTTGTTCCTATCCCTCAGCAGGATCTGGACTTCTTTTGTCATCCATGGTTTGTGGTTAGGATAACCTGGATACAGTTTTCATCAGAGACCATATCAGCACATTTCTTAATGTAGCCGAGCACAGTTGAAGTGTACTCTTCCAGGCCATGATGTTCAAAAATGTCCCAATTTGTTCTTTCAAAACAGTCCTGCAACTGATGTGATGCCCCTTCAGACCATGTTTCAACAGTCCTTATGATGGGTGGAGTTTTCTTCCTGAGAGGCGTATATGCTGATATTAATGACATGTGATCTGAACATCCCAGGTGTGATAAAGTTGCTGCCCTGTAGCCATTTTCGATGTTAGAGTAAGCTTTATCCAGTGTTTTACCTCCTCTAGTAGCACATTTAATGCTGCTGCTGAAAATTGGGGAGCACTAGCTTTAAATCAGCATGGTCGAAGTCACCCGCAATAACGTACTGCCTCAGGATGTGTTCTGCTGGCTGCTTATTGCCTTGTGTAAGTGGCCTAGAGCGGAGTTAGTGTTAGTATCAGGTGGAATGTACACAGCAGTGACGAAAGAGGTAGATGGGTCTGCATTTAAATACTCCAGGTCTGGGGAACAATGGCTGTCAGTGGTCTTGGTGTTAGTGCACCAGTTGTTATTAACATAGATGCATAACCCCCCCTCCTTTCCTCTTACCAGATTCTCTGTTTCTGTCATGGTGGTGTGCTGTGTGGCCTGCAAGCTTGATGGCTGTATCCAGTATGCATGCTTGAAGCCAGGTGTCTGTGATTAACAGTATGCAACAGTCCTGGATGTATTTTTCCATTGCAAGCTGTAACCTCAGTTCATCCATTTTGTTGCTGATGGATCTGATTTTGGATAGAAAAATGCTGGGAAGCTAGCCTGGCAAGCCAGACTAAATGTGAATATTTAGTCTGGCCTCTATCCGTAGACATTTCCGAAGTGGGTAGGAGAAACAAACCGCTGTCTTTCAAACTGTCTCTGTGCGTATAGGCCAACGCTCTGACCAATCAGCGCAACAGTGACTGTGACGTAGTCAGAGCAACAGAAAGCAGTGGGGGAGGCCTTGAAATAAATAATTTTTCAAAATGCGTATTAATTAATACCGTAAAATACCAAATAATAGCCCGGGCGATTATTTGTCTCAATCACGTAAGAGACCCGGCGCGTATTAGAGACTAGGCGGCTATTTGGAACAGGCGATTAATTCCTTCTTCACAAATACCTTCCCCAAAATCTACCTCAAAACGGGGAAAAAAATCATTCTCAGATAGGCCTACTTTTAACCAGTATAACTTACAGTTTGTTTAGAGTTAGATTACAGATAGCACGGTGCCGACTTCGGGGAATTTTGAAGACGCAGAATGCATCTTCGCATGGCACAGTCGGGGTGGATAAAGGATAAATCACACACCTTTTCCTGTTAATGACTAGTTAAGCGCATGCTTTACAAAATAATCAAGAAACCACACCATTGTCTGTGCGCAGCACTGTGATTTAATTACTCTGCAAAGTTATGGTCACTTGCTATCACCCTCACCCATGCAGCCTCCACCCTTTGCGCTTCGCGATGTCTGTCAATCTGAAATTGCATGGAGGGCGCGACGTTGAAGCAACATAATTAGGGTGCGAAGTGTCAAACCAAAGGGTTTTTTCTTATGCTGAAAAATAAGTGACCTGCAGTGGCTACATACTGTCATCTTGCATCACGTTTCTCTCCAAGACGTTTCCCTATTTGGCCGATATGAGCCTATTCCCCGAGTGAGTTGGTACGGTGGCTCGACCCCGTAGAAAACTTAAAGTTCGGATGAAAGTTAGTTGAATAGGTTACTGACTTGTAGGCCTACATGTTGCCTGCCTGACGCGTGCTTCTGCCCAACTTGCACGACAGATTACTTGTTGAAAAGGCCCCTTGGATTAGATTGGCCGCGAGCAGACTGAAATGCATGTTAGAACGCTCTCACCTTTTTTTGTAAAGCGTCTTCCAGATCCGAATGGGTAAGGGCAAGTGAAATGGTATAAGGTCTTTAATAAAACTCAGTGTGTGCTTTGACGCATGCATTCGGCAATTTAGGTCGTTTAACAGAAGCAGCAGTCCAACCTTGGAAACCCGCAGTCCTCAATGTCACCACACACGCTGGCTTTCGTTGGGTATACCCAAAGGGGTGGCTAAGACATCTGTCAAAAGTTACGGAGTTGCATTCCTCAAGAAATATTACGGTAGACCAAGATTATAACATTGAAATGGCATGTTTATTATCACGTAACAAAATGTTGTAAACAGTATTATAGAAATAATTTCATTCATTCATTCATATTGTTTCGGTAGAAAACTATGCAATGCAAAATCGTTTAAACACCAGAAAACCAGAAAAGTGCTGGGCCTCAAGATTCTAGATAGAACGTTCGGACGCTTTTTTTTTTTTTTTTTTTTTTTTAAGACCCCGGCGAGTATTCGGAACCGGCCTTTATTTGTCACAACACACGCGTACACCCGGCCGTTAAAGGGAACTCGGCGGTTAATTGGAACTCGGCTATTATTTGGTATTTTACGGTAAACAGGTTCTAGATATTAAGAAGTTTGGAGATAATGACCACAAGTTTGGAGTCTGTACCACATACACATTTTTTTCCAAGTGTTTTTCAAGGGTTTGCTTAAACTGTTTTTGAGAGTTTTTATTTAGTGGTGTTTGGTGAAATAATTTCCCTTAAATTTAAAATAACGGGAAAATAAGAAACAATCAAAAAGTAATGTTTCAAAGCTGTTTATTAATTCTTCGTACTGCACAAACTAGCCCATCCTTTTGGCTATGAGCGGAGCCAGCTGGTAGATCAGACTTTTGCCATAGCCGGTCGTCAAAACAGCGAAAACGTCCTTCTTGAAAAGGAATGAGCGGAGAGCCTCTTCCTGCTCATATTTCAACTAAAACTCCAAGTCTAATTCTAAAACTGATTCCAAAGCGGAGTCAAACGCACGCTATTCACTAGCCCGTAGCCATCTTCCCTGTTGTGCTTTCTCCAGCGTCGCGCAGCTTTGTCGTCACTCCTGCAAAAGCCCGCCCAAAGAATCCAAACAAAAACCTTGCGTTGTGATTGGCAGGCACGATTTAATGCCCGGGGTGTTTTTGTTTATATGGTGCGAGGCTAGACCCATTCGCTAGGCAAAAAATATTTTTGGCCGCTAGGCGGGTGGGTCTAGTTTACTAGGCTACTGGGAAGCAGTAGTCTGTATGGACACCTCTTTAGCCTTGTAGGTGTGCCAACTCAGCAGCCCCGCTTTTGCCTCCTGTCTCTCTGCTGCCTCTGTCACCTGTTTGTGTGGAAGATAATCCACAGAAAGCCCAGCGTCCTAGCTATTTCCTCCGGGATGTCACGGAGGTGGAGAAATTCTGATGCAACAGCTTGTTTACTCTGTAGTTCTATCGTCAGGAGATTCTGTTGACTGTATGTAGCATCAACAAACAAAAAAGCACTGTAAAGGAGAACTGTAAGCCACTGCGTCAGTGTGTGCCGCCATCTTGACTCCACTACCTCCAATCCTTTAAATAAATCTATTCCACACCCTTCCATCCATATTTTATAATCCATAAATTATTATAATGGCAGCCATGTAAGAACATACTATTGTGTTATACAACCCCGATTCCAAAAAAGTTGGGACAAAGTACAAATTGTAAATAAAAACAGAATGCAATGATGTGGAAGTTTCAAAATTCCATATTTTATTCAGAATAGAACATAGATGACATATCAAATGTTTAAACTGAGAAAATGTATCATTTAAAGAGAAAAATTAGGTGATTTTAAATTTCATGACAACAACACATCTCAAAAAAGTTGGGACAAGGCCATGTTTCCCACTGTGAGACATCCCCTTTTCTCTTTACAACAGTCTGTAAACGTCTGGGGACTGAGGAGACAAGTTGCTCAAGTTTAGGGATAGGAATGTTAACCCATTCTTGTCTAATGTAGGATTCTAGTTGCTCAACTGTCTTAGGTCTTTTTTGTCGTATCTTCCGTTTTATGATGCGCCAAATGTTTTCTATGGGTGAAAGATCTGGACTGCAGGCTGGCCAGTTCAGTACCCGGACCCTTCTTCTACGCAGCCATGATGCTGTAATTGATGCAGTATGTGGTTTGGCATTGTCATGTTGGAAAATGCAAGGTCTTCCCTGAAAGAGACGTCGTCTGGATGGAAGCATATGTTGCTCTAGAACCTGGATATACCTTTCAGCATTGATGGTGTCTTTCCAGATGTGTAAGCTGCCCATGCCACATGCACTAATGCAACCCCATACCATCAGAGATGCAGGCTTCTGAACTGAGCGCTGATAACAACTCGGGTCGTCCTTCTCCTCTTTAGTCCGAATGACACGGCGTCTCTGATTTCCATAAAGAACTTCAAATTTTGATTCGTCTGACCACAGAACAGTTTTCCACTTTGCCACAGTCCATTTTAAATGAGCCTTGGCCCAGAGAAGACGTCTGCGCTTCTGGATCATGTTTAGATACGGCTTCTTCTTTGAACTATAGAGTTTTAGCTGGCAACGGCGGATGGCACGGTGAATTGTGTTCACAGATAATGCTCTCTGGAAATATTCCTGAGCCCATTTTGTGATTTCCAATACAGAAGCATGCCTGTATGTGATGCAGTGCCATCTAAGGGCCTGAAGATCACGGGCACCCAGTATGGTTTTCCGGCCTTGACCCTTACGCACAGAGATTCTTGCAGATTCTCTGAATCTTTTGATGATATTATGCACTGTAGATGATGATATGTTCAAACTCTTTGCAATTGTACACTGTCGAACTCCTTTCTGATATTGCTCCACTATTTGTCGGTGCAGAATTAGGGGGATTGGTGATCCTCTTCCCATCTTTACTTCTGAGAGCCGCTGCCACTCCAAGATGCTCTTTTTATACCCAGTCATGTTAATGACCTATTGCCAATTGACCTAATGAGTTGCAATTTGGTCCTCCAGCTGTTCCTTTTTTGTACCTTTTAACTTTTCCAGCCTCTTATTGCCCCGTCCCAACTTTTTTGAGATGTGTTGCTGTCATGAAATTTCAAATGAGCCAATATTTGGCATGAAATTTCAAAGTGTCTCACTTTCAACATTTGATATGTTGTCTATGTTCTATTGTGAATACAATATCAGTTTTTGAGATTTGTAAATTATTGCATTCCGTTTTTATTTACAATTTGTACTTTGTCCCAACTTTTTTGGAATCGGGGTTGTATATAGATAACTGATAAAGGTGAACCTTATGAAAATCAGTGTACCCAAATGCCAAAATACCATAAAAAGCCCAAAATTATGTTTTGAACTTGAGTTCTTACTTATAGAAAGTGATTCCCCAATTTTCTAGATTTGTTGGCATAATGGGTGTAGTTAATCATGAAGCATGCATGTTCTTTCCAAGGAATTTTGTTCACTCGCTTATGTCATCTTTTTAAAGACACTGAAAAATCAGCTTTCAAGATGGCGTCATGACAAACGTATGGCTTGTCAATATGTTCAATGCAGTATGTCTGCTGTTCTGTATTATTACAGTAGGTACAGATTAGGTAAAAATTATTGAACTTGTTGTACGTCACTGTAAATAAGTGTCTGCTAAATGCGTGTAATGTATTATAGGATTTCTATATGCACAGCAAGCATCTTTTTTTTTTTTTTTTGGAATTTTACATTATATTACATTGTTGTTACCTTCTGGAACTAGTCTGTTACTGTCTTGGGGGGGACAAAAGCAAATATGAAAACAGCTGATTTTACCTGTAATTCTATTTCATTTAAGTTTGTTTTGCATTGATCGTTGTAATTGTTTAGTTTAAGGTTTTTTTTAACTGTCCTTTTTAATTTGTATTTTAGTTAATTAAATTATTTTTCATGTCTAGTTTTAATTTTGGTCTTAGTTTTTATCTGTATTAACCCTGCTTCCAAATTCCACTTTGTATGTCACTTTGGATAGAATGATTAATTTTCAGTGTTATATTTATGTATTTACACAGTATTTAGTATGATTTATACAGTACTTTCTTTTTTACTTACTTGTGGTCCCCGTCAATATATTGGCAATGGGGGACCCTCCCAGCCCTTTCTCCCGTGCCTTCTTTCCTCTGCCCTGCTGTTCAGTTTCTCCTCGCGGAGATGTTTCCTATCTTGAACTTTAACACACCAGTTTGAGCAGTTCAGCGCAGCTTGGTACCATGATTTTGATGTCGATACCAATGATTTTCAGGTCTTCTTTAACACAATCCTTCCATCGTTTACAGGGTCTGCCCCTAGAGCACTTACCATACTTAAGCTCTTCAAACAGTAGCAGTTTGGAGGTTCTGGTGTCATCCATCCTAGTGATATGACCGAGCCAGCAGAGTCTGTTGTTACAGAGGATAGTTTCTATGGAAGTTGGTTTCGCTCAGTCCAGGACCTTTTGATTTGTTACATGTTGCCACCATTTTGACATTCAAGATCTGTCTAAGAGATCTCGGGTGGAAAACTTCAAGGCGGCGAATATGGTGAGCTAGAGTTGGCCATGTCTCTGACCCGTAGAGGAGAGAAGATAAAACTATAGCCTTATACACAGTCAGCTTGGTCGATAGTGTAATACCTTTCCGGTCAAAGCATCTAGATCATAGTGCATTGAAGGCTGCCGCTCCACAGGACACCCGGTGCTGGATTTCTGAGTCAAGAGTTGCATCATCACTCAGGTTGCCTCCAAGGTATGTGAATGTTTGGGCATGCTTCAGCTTTGAGCCATCAATCATAATAGGTGGTGGATGCTCACATACATGCATCACTTCAGTCTTTGGTTTGCTGATAGACAATCCCCAAGCACTGCAAAAATTTTGCAATGCTGTGACACCTTGTAGGGATTGAGGAGTCGACGTAACCAGTGCTGCATCCGTGTACAGGAGATTGTCAAGATCTGTCCATGATACTGACTTCACTTTAAGCCTCTGCAGGTTAAAGAGCCTGCTGTCAAGTTTGTATTTGATCTTCACGCCAGACTCTGACGTTGAGTTCTGGGCATGGCGGAGGACAAAAGTGAAGAAGAGGGTGAAAAGCGTAGGGGCCAGAATGCACCCTTGGCGCAGGCCATTAGATACTTCAAATGGTTCAGTAAACTCACCTCCAATCAATACTCTTGCTTCCATGCCATCATGAAAGCTCTGTATGATGTTAACTATCTTGGACGGTATTCCGACCTTCTGCAGCAGTATCCACGAGAGGTCTACTTACAGTATCAAAGGCCTTTACTAGGTCCACGAATAGTATATGTAGCTCTTGATGCTTTTCTCTGCATTTCTCCAGGAGCTGTCAGATGGCAAACATGTCATTCATGGAGCGTCCCCCTCTAAAGCTGCACTGTGCCTCAGGGAGATGTTTCTTGATGCTAGGCCAAACTCTGTTCAAGATCACATGGGCAAACAATTTGCCAGTGACAAAGTAATGTGATTCCTCGGTAATTACCGCAGGTAAAGCAACAATGCTTCTTGAAGATGGTAATAATAATGCCATTCTTCAGGTCTTGTGGTACTCTTTCCTCATTCCAAATAGAGAGAAGGAGATTCAGGAGTTCCTTGTGGAGGGTTGGCCCGCCTTCCTTAAGGATCTCTGCTGGGATGCAGGCTGGTCCAGGGGCTTTATTGTTAGCCAGATGATGGAGTGCTGTCTTAAATTCCTCCATAGTTGGTGGTGCTTCAAGTTCAGTGAGGATAGTTACATGTGGTATTTCATTGAGAACACTGGTATTTACTGCTCTTGGTTGGTTCAGGAGGTCACTGTGGGTAAGAAATGGGGTGTCATTTCTTAGGATGGCTTGGAATGCATCATGTTTCTGTTGCAGCAATCTCATGATGGTATTGTTTTCATCAAACCAATTCCGGTGATTGCACCTTTGAAGGCCAACTGTGCTCTTGGCACTTTTGTAAATAGTGTCCCGCAAGCACTTCCAGTGTTGGCCAAAAGACCGGCTTTCGCTACAGTTGTTGGACAGGTTGTTATTTAAAGTCTCCCTCAGTTGTTGGGCTATCACTGGGTCTTTTAGACGGCTGACATTGAGTCGCTTTAGCATTTTGCTTTTCCGCCTTTGTGCGGAAGCATGAAATTGGAGGTTCAAGCAAGCACATACCATTTTGTGATCTGTCCAGCAGTCAGCACTGCGGCGAACTCTTGAGTCTATGAAATCACTCCTGTAGTGTTGATGGACTATAATATAGTCAATAAGGTGGCATCTTTTAGACCTTGGATGCTGCCATGGTCCCTTATGCATGTCTGCATGATAGAAGAGGGTATTTGTGATGCAAAGGCCAAAGCGAGTGCATAGCTCAAGCAAGAGGGTTCCTTGCTCATTTACGTCTCCAAGACCATGCCGGCCAATTACATTTGGCCAGGCTTCCATATCAGTGCCCATACAGGCATTGAAGTCGCCTAGCAGAAATATTCTGTCCAGGTGAGGGACTGTTGACAGGACTTCTGATGGCTGGTCAGAGAATAAAGCTTTCTCTTCTGGTGGATGTTTGAGTTGGGGCATATATGCTTATGACTGTGGTTGTAAAATTTCTCATTCAAAGTTGCATCCTCATCACCCTGGAGCTGATTCCCTTCCAGCTGATAACATATGGGCGGATGCTGTTCTTTATCACAAAAGCAACTCCAAGTTTTGGTTGTTCAGGTGCTCTCCCTGAGTGGAGGAAGGTGTAATCTTTGACAAACTCTCCTTCAGGTATCCAGCATTCTCTGAGACAGGCAACATCAACGTTAAGGCATTTAAGTTCAGATGCTACTAGTGTTTTGCGTCGCTCAGGGGCCTGGCGTTTAGATGTTGCTGTGTTAGACAAAGTTCATACATTCCAACAAGCTAACTTTAGAGTAATTGCAATTAGGTCTAGACTGGTCAGAACCAAGGGGTCCATGAGGCTTTACCCGTGGTCTGTCATGCTTGCTGTTATGCTGTCCAGATCTATGACGCAGGAATTTATGGTGTGGTTTTTTTAAACGTTCTTGGGTCCATAGTTGGTTAAGAAGTTCCACCCCACAGGGTTGCTGGCCCTGAGCAGTGGGCAAGCAGGCTGCCCTCTTCTGTGCTTGCATTCCTCAGTGGTTTGTTTGTGTAGTGGAATCACAAAGAAACACACATCACGACAACTTTGCCAAAGAAGCAGATTGGAAGGGTCAGTGGGCTGACCCTGGTTTTTTTTTTTGGGGGGGGGGATTGCTCCCCAAGATCCACCGCGTTCTGCAACACTAGGGGTGGCGCTGAGAGCCACTGCAGACGGTCTTCACCATGTGAGAGGCTAGGTGGTACGGTCCCTTGCTGATGACTGATTGACCATAAGTTATGCTTCGCATGGTGCTGGATATGGGGAGACCAGTCTGGGATGCCAGCTGATATAGACCAACCAGAAAGGTACTACTCCTCCAGAAATCCTTGCCCCTGTGATTTATACAGTAGGTATTCAGAAAAGACCAGAACTGAGGCTGGCCAAATGCTACAGAAGACTGCTTTTTTTTGTATTGCATAGGCTTTTCATATCAATAGTAATGTGCAGAAACATGGCAAATGAGTTTAATTTGAATGCATTGTTTTCAAAGAAACCAGCCAATGCTTCAGGTTTGCTAAACTTAGAATAACACTTAGTTGAAAGTGTTCATACAGAATGTAAAAATCTAATTTGAGATCTGTTTTAAATTAAATTTTTTCTATTTGTTTTTACTCTTAGCATGGAGTTGTAGATGGAATTAACTTGCATGCATGATCCCATTTCACATGTCTGGTGGCGGAGTTACAAAGGAAGGTAGCGGAGTTGGAAATCAAGCTTTATTTGCTTGAAAGATATAGAACAGCAGTTCCCAAATAGTCAGGTCAGTTTGTTTGTATAGCGCTTTTAAGAATGGACATTTGTTGCAAAGCAGCTTTACAGAAAAATAAAGACTTTTAAATAAATGAACAAATTTGATCCCTAATAAATTTGTCCCTAATGAGCAAGCCTGTGGTGATGGTGGCAAGGAAAAACTCCCTCAGATGACATTAGAAAGAAACCTTGAGAGGAACCAGACTCGAAAGGAAACCCATCCTCATTTGAGTGATAACAGATGGTGTGATATTTATAAATAACTTGCTTCTATAATGGTGTCCTATATAGTCACAAGGGACAACTGGGTAACCAGGAAATTCATTATAGTTTTAGCATGCAGTCTGTTTTGTTGAAGGTATCATTGATGGAAACTTGAGTGCAAAACTGTTCATGACAACTGCAGTCTTAAAGTTATCATGTCAGTTGTCATCCTCAGCCATAATAGCAAAACTGTAAGTGTCCAGAGCCATCTTCCAAGTGCGACTTTTGACTGTCCATATGGGGCCATCCTCCATAGGAGCAATGTGATGAGACTCCTGCCAGAAGTTGGGCATCAGGGTGGAACAGTTAGCTCTGAGGAGCAGAAGAGGTTAGCATCACTGGTGTCTCAGGATCGACATGTAACTCGACAGTGAGAGACAGACAGGGGAGGGAGGGAGGGAGGGAGAACACAGGTTGATGGGTATGCCCAATGTCACCTAATGGTTAACAACAAGATACATTTTGCACAGAGTGTAAGCAGGGACTCCGGCAAGACTAACTATGACAGCATAACTCAAAGGGAGAGCCAGAAGGTAACACAGTTATATAAGAGCCCCAGGACAAAAAGCAGCCAGCCACTCCATCAACAAACCCAAGTGAATGCATGAGAGTGGGGGGTGACAAGAAATAGACATGAATTTTCTGTGATCCTAAGCCTCGAGTATATACTAGTGCAGCTCAAACAATTAGAATATCATGAAATTCTTTTTTTCATAATTTAATTTTAAAAAGGCAAACTTTCATATTCTATACTAGCAGGTTACCCGGCATTGCCCAGGTTCTTTTTGGGGGGGTGAACCTCGGACAAAATTTTTTTAGCATGTGATCTGCACTATATTAAAAACAAACAATTCTACTTTTATATTCTTTATTAGAGCAGCACAAATTAGCTATACACATTTCACATGAGAATGTCTTCACTTTGTAGATTTTTATATTTCAGATTCTGATAAAATATGCTTATTATTATTATTATTATTATTATTATTATTATAAAAAGGGTTTTAAGAGTAATACAATAGTCAGTAGGAAGGGTGGAGAGAAGATATCCACCAAGAAATGAAAGATACTTTGTTGCTACATATTTCTTTCTTCATCCATGCATCCACCACCCAGGAGCCTACTAGGGACCCCCTGGGGCCCAAATATGGAATTTCTGAGTTCTGCCAAATTGTGGCTATCTCCTAGACCTACGTGCCAAGTTTAGTGAAGCTCTTTCAAGAGTTTGTGTTGATAAATGTAACGTGAAAGGCATTGAGGGAGGGGGTGGATGTTGTGCCCCCCAGGGCTGTCCCTGGGGTGCAAAATTCCTGGTCATTCCCGAACCTACTTGCCAAATTTGGTGAAAATCCATCAAGAAATGGTGACGTTAGCTCAAGACAGACAGACAAACAAACTTTGCCGCTTATTATATAGATTCGTTACACACAATGTGAAATATTTCAAGCCTTTTTTTTTTGTTTTAATTTTGATGATTATGGTTAATAGTTCCTGAAAATCAGAAATCCAGCATCTCAAATTATTAGAATATTTCCTAAGATCAGTCAGAAGAGGATTTACAATACAGAAATGTCCAACTTCTGAAAAGCATGTTCATTTATACACTTATACACTCAATACTTGGTTGGGGCTCCTTTACCATGAATGACTGCATCAGTGTGGTATGGCATGGAGATGATCAGCCTGTGGCACTGCTGAGATGTTATTGAAGCTCGGATTGCTTTGATAGCAGTCTTCAGCCCATCTGTATTTTTGGGTTGGGTGTTTCTCATCTTCCTCTTCACAATACCAGACACTCCTCCTCAGTGGTACTTTACTTAGTCTCTCCATCAAGAACTTGCAGCTTAAGTACAGCCCCGGGGTGCTCCTTCCCCTCCACCATCTGGGACAAAACAGCCCCTTGCTCTCTGTCTGATGTGTTGCTATGCAAAACAAAAGGGAGAGAGAAGTCAGGGGAGAAGTCACACTTTACCTGTGTGAAAGCTTGTTGGCACAGTTCCGTCCACTGGACCTGATCTGGCACTCCCTTTTTAGTGAGACCAGTCAGCAGGCTGGTGACTTCCAAATAGTTAGGCACAAATCTATGACAATAGCCAGCCAGCCCCAAGAATGGTCTCGGCCCCTTTTTGGTCTTGGGCCTCAGGCAGATCGCAATTGCTGTGGTCTTGCCAATTTGGGGGACACACCTGCCCATGACCAAAGTGGAAGCCCAGATATCATACTTCCACCCACTCAATCACGCACTTATTTGGATTAGCCATGGGCCACGCATACCTCAATGACTCTAGAACGGCCCTGAGATGTTTCACGTGCCATGCCTAATCGTTTCTCTATAGAATAGGTGGCATAGGCAGCATGCGGACAGAGGATTTTGTCCATAAGCTGCTGCAACATTGCCAGGGCCCCGAGTAACCTGAAGGGAAAACTGATGAACTGGTGTAAACCAAATGAGATGGAAAAGGCTGTTTTGGTTTTTTTTTTTTTCTCTTGGGATATGGGCATTAAGGGGATCTGCTAATATTTCTTCATTAAATCCAGTGTCAAAAACGAGCTGCACCTAACTGATCAAGCAACTAGGCAGTGTGAGGCATCGGATACACATTGAATTTAGATACCATGTTGACCTTTCTATCGTTCACACAAAACCAGACCGACCCATCAGTCTTGGGGATCAAGCTCACTGGGCTGCTCCAGTCACTGTGCGAGTCACTGATTATTCCCATTTCGAGCAAGGCGTTGAGTTTGTCCTGAACTATAGTTTTCTTGTGTTCGGGTAAGCAATATGGGCGAGAACCTCTGCGCATTTGGATGGTGACAGGTGGTCTCTACATGGGACCAGGGTGGATTGAGCAGTTTGTTTTTACCTCCAGCCCCACCTCCTCCCTTTCTACCATTTCCCAACGCCATGGAGACTTCCTTGTTCCACAGTTTAAGCAGATTGAGGTGGTATATCTGCCACACCCCACTTCTATCCATTTGCTTGACATCATAATCCACATCCCCAATTCACCATGTGACCTTAAAGGGCCCTTGCCACTTGGCGAGTAATTTAGAGCTCAGTGTGAATAGTAATAAGGTGCATATCCCTGTTATACAGCCAGGACTGACATTCTTGTGCCTGCCGCAAGTTTTCCTGGTTTAGGTGTGTGGAGTTTTGCAAGCAATTACTATTTGAAGGTCCCTCCTCACAGTTTTCTCACATGATATCTAGGATGCCTATGAGGCTTGGGCCCATAGAATAATTTGAACTGGGAAAACCCTGTGGAGGCTTGTGGGACCTCTCATACTGCGAATGACAGGGGCTCAAGCCCTGTAACGAGTGTCTTCATGCACAAACTTATAAATTAAGTTTTTAAGGGTTTGGTTAAATTGCTCAACCAAGCCATCTGTCTGTGGGTGATAAACATTTGTGCAGATTCATTTAACCTCTAGTAACTTGTAGAGTTCACAGAGGCTGTGCAACATAAACATACTGCCCTGATCTGTCAGGATTTCTTTTGGAATCCTGACTTGGGAGATCATTTTAAATAGTACTTCTGTGACCCTGCATGTGGGAATGTTACGCAGCGGTATTGCATTGCATAGTCCACTAGGATTAAAATAAAGCGATGCCTCCATGCAGTCCAAGTTAATGGCCCGATGAGATCCAGCCCAATTCTTTTGAAGGGGTTCTCAATTATGGGAAGATGGCGTATTGGCGCTTTTGGAGTAGCCACTCGATTCACAAGTTGCCATTCACAACATACTCTACACCACCTATGGACATCCCCACAAATCCCTGGCCAGTAGAATTGGGTCATGAGATGGATCACTGTTTTATCTTCACCTAGGTGTCCTGCCATAGAGTTGTAATGAGCCGCATGACATACGAGTTCCCTACGGCTCTGTAGGACCAACAATTGTCAGTTTTTTGCCAGAATTTTTGACAGAATTCACAAGAAAGAGAGGAGGGACAGGGTGCTCCCCACTCTCTGGGTCATTATGACCAGGAGCTGATGTAGATGGCTCTGGGACAGCTTCCCCAGACGACACTGCTCTGGAATCCCCATGACTCGTTATTCCAGGACCCACCCATCATGACTTGCTCCATTAAATACTTGTGTCCCCAGAATTAGTAGCTGGGTGAAGCATGGACTAACTCATGCCTCCACACTATAATTTATTCCCTGAAATTGGATTCTGACATACACCAGGTATTTGTGAACATCCCTGTGTGCACACTGTCTATGCCTTGACACTCCTCCTGGGGTTATAGGCCCTTGACAAGGGATCTCCAGAGGACTTGGCCCTATGCTTTTCCTTTTGTTTGAGTCCAGGTGTACCCCAGCCTCCTGATGTCTGTTTGGAGATCTCTCCGCCAGGTGTTCTTTGGCCGACCTCTTCTCCTCTTCCCTTGAGGGTTCCAAGTCAAGGCTTATCTGGTGATATTTGTCGGTGGTTTTTGTAACGTGTGCCTAATTCATCACCATCATCTTCCAATTTCTTCTTTCACTGGTATTTGCTGTGTTTTCAACCAAAGATTGTTGTTACTGATCCTTTCTGGCCAGTGTATCTTCAGGATCTTTCTTAGGCAGTTGTTGAAGGGCTGTACTTTACTGATTATGTTCTTTGTCATTCATCAAGTCTCTGAACCATAAAGCAATACTGACTTTACGTTTGAATTAAATAACCTTATTTTTGTTTGTTGCTGTAATTACACTAGAGCTCTAGATGTTTGGGCTTTAAAAATACAGTCCTCACCTTCCTTATTCCTGCTTTGACATCTGCATCTGTAACACCTGGTTTGTCAATGTTACTCCCCAAATGAGTAAAGGATTCCACTTCCTTGAGTCTATTCCCATCTAGTTTGACTGGTTCATCGTTAGTTGTATTTATCCTCATGATCTTTGCCTTTCCCTTATGGATGTTAAGTCCTACTTATGAAGAGGTGGTTGCCAATGTTGTTGTCTTATCTTACATCTGATAGTAACTATGAGATCGTAGAGCCAGATCATCTGCAAAATCAGGTCATCTAGTTGTGTCCATAATGTCCATTGTATTCCATTTTTTTCTTCCTTCAGTAGTTGTCTTCATTATCCAGTCGATGGCAAGTAGAAATAGAAAAGGAGAAAGTAGGCATCCTTGTCTGACCCCAGTCTTGATTTCAAACTCCAATTTTTACTCTCTAAACTCAAAATGGAGTAAAATTAACTATTTTGAGGTAAATACTTTTAACTCTGGAAAAATTGCTCAGTCATTTTTCTTGTGTATGCACTACAGCACACGCATATCAACCAATCTGCTCATCAGAAATAGAAGAAATATTTATACTTGAGTTGATCTTCAGCTGGATTGGGTCAAAGTATAAAAAAAAATAAAAAAAAATAGGGCACCACTCATCAGTATTGCAGTTCTCAAGATTGAGTTGAATCGCTGTCCTGAAATTGAATTGCTGTTCTGAATCATGAAATGAATCATGAATTGAATCGCTGTCCTGAATCATCTGAACCACACAAAATCCACGTGCCATCTCACAACAAGTTTTACCTCCAAATAGTCTAAACTATGTCTGAAAGATTTTATCCTGTTTACAGTGGGCGTTCCCACCACAGAAGAGAAACCAATCGAAACCGAAAGAGTGAAAGTGATTTCACATGGTAACGGCATGATAGTCTTTTATAAATGCATAAATGGGAGCTCAGTGCTCCGACTCCAGTGTGACTAAGGTGACAAGTTTTATGTATCATCTAATTTAGGTAATTTAAAAACTATATTATTATTTGGCAGTGGGCACATAGTGCCCACAGTGTAAAGTAGAAAGTTTGTCAATTTGTTTATCATGCTTGTGTGATGGAAAAACTCACGAAGATATTTATCTAAATACATGACCTACTCATTCTAAACCTGTCGAGCTTCATCGGCAAAGCTCTCAACCCTAGAGGGTTAATATGAGGCCTCAAGACAACTCACTAAACACATCCATGAAATTACCTATGACCTACCCTTATCTTTTTCTTGCTTTTAGTACATCCCTTTTCTTTCCATTGGTGACATTACGTTTTTGGCCCCATAGCAATATACTGGCAATTAGAAGCCAACCTCTGCCACTCAGTCATGATTTATCCTACAGCCATCAAACTTCATTTCATAGCTCAGGCTAACTCGCCTGTCACACTCATAATAATACATTTTATTTGTAACACACTTTTTACATTTAGAGAAAATCTCAAAGTGCTACAAATTAAACAAAGGCAGATAGAAAGAACATAAAAATGAACAGAAATAAAGCATAATTAAGAGTCATATATTCTGCTAAAAAGGGAACGTTTTAAGTCCTTTTTTTAAAACCCTCAGTAGTCTGTGGTGCCCTCAGATAGTCAGGGAGGGCATTCCATAGGTGAGGGGCAGCAGAACCGAAGGCTCGATCACCCATGGTGCTAAGCTTAGTCCTGAGGTGGCAGAGGCAATTTGAATGGATAGAGCGGAGGGACCGCATTGAGGTTAGTGGGGTGAGTAATTCTTTTCAGGTACATGGGGCATTTCCCTAGATGTACTGGTGAGTAAGAAGGGAGACCTTGTATTCAACCCTGGCAGAGACAGGGAGCCAGTTAAGTGAACGGAGAATGGGTGTGATGTGTTCATATTTTCGCACACTCCTCAGGATCCTTGCAGCACTGTTCTGAATGTATTGTAGTTTTTGAAGACTCTTGCTAGGGATACCAATGAGAAGTGCATTGCAGTGATCCAGCCTGGAGGAGACAAAAGCATGGACTAACTTTTCAGCATCTGATAAGGTGAGAATGAGATGGAGTTTGGCATTATTTCTGAGATGGTGAAAACAGATCTTGCAAAGATGTTTGATATGGGCTTCAAAAGTGAGTTCAGGGTCAAATTTTACACCAAGGTTGGTGACTAATAAGGAGATGGGAATGTCATTGTCGGAGAATGTAATGCTGGTTATGAAGGGCAACTGGATCTGGTGTGAGGTACCAACTAAGATTGCTTTCAGTTTTGGAGCTGTTCAGCTGGAGAAAGTTGTGATTCATCCACACCTTTATCTCCTCCAGACAGGCAGTCAGTGTAGATAGAGAGGAGAATGATGATGATGACAATGGAGAAGATGCAGAGGAATGTGTATGTTTTTATATAAAGTTGTGTGTCATCAGCGTAGCAGTGAAATAAAATTCCATAGTGACTAATGACATGACCAAGGGGGAGCATGCATAGTGTGAACAGGATGGGGTCAAGGACTGACCCCTGAGGGACCTCACAGGTGACTGTGTGTATCCGGGATCTTGCATTTCCAAAGGAAATTTACTCTTTTCTGTCAGTGAGAGAAGATTTGAACCAGTTAAGGGTCGTGTCGGTGAGTCCAATGGTGTGATGTAACTGGTTGAGGAGTATACCATGGTCAACAGTATCGAATGCAGCAGACAAATTAAGAAGAATGAGTAGGGAAGGTGAGCCAGCATCAGCTGCCATCAATAGGTCGCTTGTAACTCTAATTAGAGTCATTTCTGTGCCGTGGGGAGAGCGGAAACCAGACTGAAATTTCAAAAAGGTTGTTGTGCATAAGGTGGTCCTGAAGGTGGGCAGCAACTACTTTTTCTAATACTTTGGAGAGGAATGGGAGATTGGAAATAGGCCTGTAATTGACAAGCTTCTGGATCAAGAGTAGGTTTTTTGAGAAGTGGTCTGATTATGGTAGCATTTAGAGCAGATGGAATATAGCCAGCCTGAAGGGAAAGGTTTATTACAGTGGTGATCAAGGGACTTGTGGCAGAGATATTTGCTTTCACTAGGGCTCTAGGAAAGGGGTCAAGGGCACAGGTGGAGGGTTTCATTCTCCTGATGATATCTTCGACCTCTTGCTGTGAATCAAAATAATTAGTTTTCTTTTGTTTCAGACATGTAAAAGCTTTTTACCTTTACCTGACATGTTTCGACGGTGTAACTTCCGCCTTCATCAGAGGGTCACCCGGATGTTGGTGTGTGACGTGCCTTTATAATCAGCTGATGTTACGGAGGTGTGACCTCCCTGTCAATATTGACAGGTCGGTCACGCCTCCCGCTGTCAGTGTTGCCCCCTCAGGATGGCGCTCCAGGTGTGGGAGAGCATGTATGCCCCCTCATCCCTGTTTATTGTTCTTGGGCTACGCTTTCTGATTTCTATTGACTCCTTAATCCAACGGTGGTATCTGTTGTTCTCTTGTTGTATGATTTGAGCAGTGTCCCAGTCCATTATATGATTTTCCCTTCTGCAGTGGTCCGTTATTGCTAATTTCAGGTTCTCTTGCATAGCTTTTTCTTTTATTGCTCTTGTTTGTCTCTGTTCTGTTTCTTTTTCACATTCCTTTTTATGTTCCTTTTTTCGTGTACTAAACCTCCTTCCTGTCTCCCCAATGTAGGTTTTATTGCATGACTGGCATGGTATTTCATATATGACATTACATTTACTGTGTTGGTCGATTTTGTCCTTAGGGTGAACTAGTAGCTGTCGTAGTTTGGTGTGTGGTTTCACGGGTGTTTGTATGTTGTGTTTTTTCATGGCTCTTTGGATTTGTTCTGTAACTCCTCTGACATACGGTAGAGTCACTACTGCTTTACTTTCCTGTTTTTGGGTTGTCTGTTTTCTTCCTTTTTCCTGCGTCTTTTCTTTTGTTTTCACTTGTTGTGCGCCTTTGTGTATGGCCCATGGTGGATATTGACATGTGATCAGAGCTTGCCGTATGTGTTGTTCTTCTGTTGCGCGTTCTGTGGGGTCGGTTATGATTGATGCACGTTCGTAGAGTGCTCTGACAACTGACAGTTTGTGTGCGATGGGGTGTTCGGACGTCCAGAGCAGATATTGATCAGTGTGTGTCGGTTTTCTGTAGATTGTTATTTTGATGTCTCCGTCGTCTGTATGGTGAATTTTTATGTCCAAAAACGCTATTGATTTTTCTGTTTCCTCTTCGTGCGTGAATTTTATGTTGCCGGTGTCGTCTATAGAGTTGAGGTGATCTGTCAATTGTTGGGTGCGTCCGACTTTCACTTTCTCCAGGATGTCATCTACATACCTCCTCCATAATGTGGGCCTGCATTCTTCTGGGGCAGATGTAATAGCCTCTCTTTCAAGGTGTTCCATGAAGAAGCCGCACATTATGGCGGAGAGTGGGTCCCCCATCGCAAACCCCTCCTTCTGCCTGTATATTGTTCCGCGGAACTGGAAGTATGTGGATGTGGCAATGAAATTGAGCAGTTAACTGATGTCTTCTACTGATAACTGTGTACGTTTCTTGAGAGTCTTGTCTGTCTTGAGGCGCTGTCGTACGATTCTCAGTGTAGCTTCCACCGGTGTTTTTGTGAATAGGGAGACAACGTCGTGTGATATTAATATTTCATCCTTTTCCACTTTTATTTTATTGAATTGTTCTGCTAGTTGTTTTGAATTTTTGCAGTGTTGTTCTGTTTGGCCCAGTAGTGGTTTGATTATCTCCGCAAGCGCTTTAGACAGGTTGTAAGTGACTGATCCGATGCTGTCCACAATCTGACGTAACGGTGCTCCTGGTTTATGTATTTTTGGTGTGCCATAGATCCGGGGGGTTATGCTGGCTGTGGGTATTAAATTATTGTATGTCTGTTTTTCAATTTTGTTGGCTTCCAATAAAGGCTTCAGTAAAGCTTTGTTTTTTCTTCGTCCTCTGTGGGGTCTTTCTTGAGGATCTCATATATGGTGGTGTCTGCCAACATACTGTTCATTTGGTTTTCATATTGTGCTGTATCCATTATGACTATTGTTCTGCCTTTGTCTGCGGGTAATATGATGTTTTTATTCTTGGCCAAACTTCTTATTGCTCTTTCTTCCTGCTTTGATATGTTGCTTGGTGGTAGTTTTGCGGATTTCAGTATTCCTGCTATTTTATTGCGTAATTCTGCTTTATGTCCCTGGTCCTGTATTCTTTCGCATGCCAGCTCCGTTGCTAGGATGAAATCCTCGTGTGGGATCTTGTGCGGTGTAACGGCATAATTAAGTCCTCGCGTCAGGATGCTGCGCTCTGCTTCAGTCAGTTTATGAGCTGATATATTGTGTATCCATTTCTTATTTGTCGTGATGTTGTTCTGCTCCTGTTGTCTTTTCTTGGTGATTAATCTTTCCAGTTTTCTGATGTGCCGAGTCTTCGTTTTTGTGAATTCCTTTTCGTGTATTTCATGTAGGTGTTCTTGTATCAGTGTGTCCATTTCTTTGGTGAGGGGGAAAAGTTGTTTCCACTGTTTCAATTGCTGTTCTAACTCAGCGCTGATGTTTTTTATTTTGTTCGTTGTGCATCGTATCCTTTCTTTGATTAGTATCTTTTTCGCTCTGTCCACGGCCTTCTTTGCATTTTTGGTTGGAATAGGAGTCTTGATGTTCAAACTTGTCGGCGTAATTCTTTCATCTCGGCATCGCAGGTTGAATTTTAAATGATTTCTTTGGCGTGCCCGTTTCTTCATCAGTTGTTCTAGGCGGCGAAACTCTTTTATGCACTCTTTTCCATAACTTTCGTTTAATAAATATATTACGTTCATTATGTCGTCTTCTTAAATCAAAATAATTAGTTTTCTTTTGTTTCAGACATGTAAAAGCTTTTTACCTTTACCTGACATGTTTCGACGGTGTAACTTCCGTCTTCATCAGAGGGTCACCCGGATGTTGGTGTGTGACGTGCCTTTATAATCAGCTGATGTCACAGAGGTGTGACCTCCCTGTCAATATTGACAGGTCGGTCACGCCTCCGTAACATCAGCTGATTATAAAGGCACGTCACACACCAACATCCGGGTGACCCTCTGATGAAGACGGAAGTTACACCGTCGAAACATGTCAGGTAAAGGTAAAAAAGCTTTTACATGTCTGAAACAAAAGAAAACTAATTATTTTGATTTAAGAAGACGACATAATGAACGTAATATATTTATATTCTCTTGCTGTGAAATTTCTGGAACGCAGTTAAGGGCCTGGGAGATCTCAAACTGTGAACAGGCAGTCGGGACAGGTTAGAGTGGAAGAACCAGAAAGGACAGGATGAAGTGAATCAATTTTTGTTTTGAAGAAGGCCATAAAGTTATTACAGTGCTCTTCTGTAGTTTCTGTAAGTGAAGGGGTTTGTGGTTTGAGAAGATGATTGAGAGTAGAAAACAGCTGCTTGAAATTTCCAGGACCTATATTTGATGACATTTGAGTAGAACTGTGACAGTACCTCTCTAAGGGACTTTTTGAGCAGGCCTTTTGGTGTTCCCAATATGCTAGCTTGTGAACTGTAAGACCTGAAGCTTTATAACACCACTCGAGGGCATGCCTATTTGCCTTCATTTTCCGTAGCTCACTGGTGAACCAAAGGGCAGAGCGGAAGAAGGTGACTGTTCTGGTTTTGACAGGAGCATGGAGATCCAGAATGCTGCTCAAGGTTTTATTGGAGAAATCCACTGCATCATTAGCTGATAAGTCTGTATGAAGAACATGCTGGAGATCAACCATCATAATTTCTGGGTTGGCGTTATTTAATTTTCTAAAGCAAATTTTGTGTTTGGGCTTGATAATGGGAGGTAATAATAGCAACTCCATGGAGATGGCCTTGTAGTCAGACACACCCAGATTATCCACAAGTACATTGCTGAGAGGGGCAGAGTCAGTGATGACCAGATCAAGTATGCCCCTTGGTGTCTGTGTGTGGGGACATCGACAAGTTGTCTGAGGTTAAAACAATACAAAAATTGGAGGAATTCAGCTGCAAAATGGCAGGAGGGGGTATTGACATGGATGTTCATATCTCCAAGTATTATAATATTGGCAAAGATCATACAGAATTTTGAAAGAAGGTTGCTCATCTCAGAGATGAAATATGGGTTTGGTTTGGGTGGCTGGTAAATGAGAAGTATTGTCATAGAGAAAGGAGGCTTGCATTTAAATGCCAGGCATTCAAAAGAAGATAGCTCTGGCAGGGGCAGATGAGACGAATCCATATCACTGCGGTAAACAACTGACAGACCACCACCACAATCTGTGCTACAGGCTTTCTGAGGTAGCAATAGCCAGGAGGGCAGGTCTCATTTAGAACAGAAAAAAATCTGGTTGCTGCCAGGTTTCCATAAGGTACATCAAGTCCAAACACTTGTCCAGAATATGGTCGTGTATGAAGTAAGATTTATTTGTGCATTAAACAGTTCAATTTTGATATTAGATGAGGCAATGAGTCTCTGTATTGGCCAAAGTAGACTGAAATCCACTTCGTGTTTTCCATCCCACTCCATGAGTAGTGATGTCATGAAACCTCCAGTGCTACTAGTCTGAAAAGCAACAGTGCTCTGATGATGTATCTAATGTGCGACAGTGTGTGCAGCTGACCAGAAGGATGGGATGGCATGACCAAACCGGGAGTAAACAGACTTCCTACAGGAGCTTCTGTGAATGTAACGGGGGGACAAAGGAGTCCAAGTTGTTTAGTAATTGATGTGTGATGGAATGGTATAGTTAGGTTTTTACAGCTGGTTGACATAATAATTCAACATCATGCCAGTCACGGAGAGTTTAGTTTGTTAGCCGTTAGTTTATGGATGTGATGTTCAAAGGTGAACCATCCAACACAGAGGGTCAGACATCGGTGATCAGCAACAACTCAACTGTAGAAACTGTGGATCCCAGGGCTAGGCATTGAGGCAGACCACACCAGGAAAAGCCAAACCTGAGAAGCTGCCCAGGTGAACACCTCATGGTGGCAGCGCCAAACAAACATGGGAGTCCCTGAGCGCTAGTACACTGTCAGCAGCAGATGGGTAAAACAGCCACCAGAGTTGATAAGAATCCATATAAAACAAACATCCAAAAGGTTTACTGAAACACGATAACAGGAGTGTACTTGACATTATATACTAACGTTGTAACTGACATTGTAAACTCATGAGCTTAGACAGAGAAGTGGCAAGCGAACAATGCCAGTGTCCTCTCCCCAACTGAGACCACTCATCCATCCATCATGAGCCCCACACATCTTTTTTTGCACTGAGCCATCATTCCCCCCCGCCCCCCCGTAGGTGAAAATTCATTTGCCAGAGATTTCCCATGAAAAGATATTGACCCCAAACCAACTGTAAATGACATCCACTTTAATAGAAACACCCATGTTAATGGCTAACATGTTGATGCTTAACATGCAATGTGCTACCATGCTAATGGTTACCATAGTCAGAACTAATGTGCCAACGGCTAAAGTGCTAATGGTTAATGTGCTATCTAAACTGTATATCTATGTATTTTCACTTTATTTTTTGCATGTTTTGCTTTGAAAGCAAGTATTTCCATCAGCAAATGCAGATGTAATTTGTTTTCTAGCAAAGTCTAGTCAAGCTTTTCAGTTCTTGAGTGTTATTGATGGTTTGTATCTTGAGGTAAGCTCTCTGTATTTACATTCATGAACACGTTTCTTGATTGTAGACTTTGAAACTGATATGCCTCCCTCTTCAAGAATGTTCATGACTTGGTTTAGATGGTGTGCAGGGGTTTTTCTCCACCAAGGAAAGCACTGTGCAGTCATCCACTTAAGTTTTCTTCCATGGTCTTCTAAGGCCCTGTCCACATGGCAACGGATTCAGGTGAATCTGATAAAATTTTTATCGTTTCGGCCTGGTGTCCACACGGCACCGGTGTTTTGGGTGCCCCAAAACGAAATCTTTTGAGAACGGGTTCGAGTGGAAAAATCTGGCAACGGCCCCGTTGCGAAGTCGTCTGGATGAGTAGAACGGATTTGTTTACAATGACGTCACAACCACATGACTGTCAGTGCTTCACGCCGGGTAGAAGTGTAACGAACTCGATGCGAGTTGTCAACAAATCCTATAACTTGGTTCATGAAACGCGCTTACAAAATATTTTCACTGTGAATATTTATTGTGTAATGGTGCAAAGAGAGAGAGAGAGAGTGAGAGAATAGCCCTTAGGGCAGAGTCTTTAGTCCAAACACTGCGGAAGCAGTACCAAACCGCGCACCGCCCGTGCGCTTTCCGAAAACAATCCCGCCAGCAAAAATAGGAAAAAAAAAAAAGGAGCGATCTCACCTCTTCAGATGTTGGTTTAAGTCCTACAATACATTCCTCAAAAAGGGCGTAGAAGAACAAAGTAATCCATCAACGTGTAGCATTCAATTTATTCCGGACCATTAAAGAATTCTGGAGGATATCAGAATGTTGGCGTACCGTCTTCCATCTACCCCCATTCATTCCTCTTTCCGCGTCTTTCGTTTTACGCTACTGATTAATAATCAAAACTTTATGTGGCTAATGCTACAGAAGAAGGGGTTTATGCGCATGCGTCTACTTCTTCTATTGTTCTGGTGTCTCCCGTCTTACAGCGCACGTAGAGGTGTGGCATGTGTATTGCATCGTTTTCAGCAAGCGCTGCGTTGCCATATGTACCTGAAATTTTACTGATCCGTTGCCCATGTGGACGCGATATTTAAAAAAAAAAAAATCTCGTTGCCGTTGTCGTGTGGATGTAGCCTAAGCCTTTTGGTGTTTCTGAGCTCACCAATGCATTCCTTCTTTTTAAGAATGTACCAACTTGATTTGACTACTCCTAAAGTTTCTGCTATCTCTCTGATAGGTTGGCTTTTGATTTTTTGTTTGTTTTGCTTTTCAGCCTAATGATGGCCTCCTTCACTTGCATTGACACCTCTTTGGACCATATATTGAAAGTTCCCATGAACAGCTACCAAATGCAAATCAACACTTGGAATCAACTCAGACCTTTTATCTCCTGAATTTTTCATGAAATAATGAGGATGCGTGCCACACCTGTCTGTGAAACTGCTGATCAGTCAATTGCCCATTTGCTTTTGAGCTTGTGAAAACTGAGGGACAATGTTTAAAAAAAACAACCCTAAATAATTAATGCAGTATTTTTTGTTACACCCCTTGAATTAAGGGGTTCGTAGTCTTGTAGATCAAAAGTGACGAGCAGAGTGGAGGATTGGTACCAGTTTGCCAAAAACTCCAAGTCTTTGCCTGAAGCAATGGCTTATGTAATCAGTCTTCATGCATACTAATGATTTTGCACATGACTCTCTGACCAAAAGTTTTAAACATCTCTCCGCGAGGGGAGGGGTTGTGATTTGTGACCCCACATTGCTACAGCTTTTAATCCATTCATATTAATGACACATGACTTTTAATGAATACATTTCCATGAAAATTAAATACTAGATTTGAAATCAGATGTTTTCTATCACATTGATACCAAACACACTCATTCTATCTTCAGCAATTTGCTTAGTTATTAAGTCTCTGAGAGCTGACAGCATAGGCAAGGGTTCTGATATATAATTGCATGTCTCAGTGCTTACTGGGCTGTTGCAGGTGGTAGTTAATGGCTCCCACTTGCTCTGTGATGTGCCAGTGGACCAGGAATTTGCAATTAGCTGAGGGGACCACCAGCAGGACTCTGTCACCTGGTTGGAATTCCCAGGGTTGGGCTGGTTGATTTATAGATTCGGGACTGGGCAGCTTGAGTTTACTGCATGTGTTGCTTGACAATAGATGTGACTTGTCACTTTGCCCCTGCCATTCCTTACCATATTTAATCACCATCCAGAATGGGAGGCCCCCCAGGCCTCCTTGGTGATGTTGAGCAGGGTCCAGGTTCTTCTGCCCCAGGAGGGCTCAAAGGGGTGAAAGCAGTGGAGGCCTGTGATGTTTCTCTGATGGCGAGGAGAAAGTCCCAGTTCCTCTCGTCGTCTTCCACCACCCTGCTGAGCATCCTCTTGAGGTTTTGAGTAAACCTCTTGACAAGCCTGTTGGTCTGGGGATGGTACATGGATGTTCTGAGCTGCTTTACCTGCAAGAGCCAGCAAACATCAGATATTAATTTTGAGACAAAAGGCATATCTTGGTCTGTTAGCAGGTCTTTGGGGAGCCCGACACAAGAGAAGAGAAGAGCAGGACCAGTTCCCTAGCGATATTCTTTGATGTAGCTTTCCAGAGGGGGACAGCCTCAGGGTACCAGGTGGCATAATTTATGATCACAAGGATATATTCATGTCCTTGGGCTGACTTAGGGAGTGGAACCACCAGATTCATCCCCATTCTCTCAAAAGTCATGCCAATGATGGGAAGTGGGGTGAGCGGTGTGGGTGCAGGTTTTGCTGGTTGTGCTGACACAGGGCAACACTGGCAGTTGTTTTTCACCTCTGATTCCTTTCCTGGCTAGGTGAAATGGTCCTTCAGCTTGGTGAGGCTGTTGTCGGCTCCTAGGTGGCCCCCGAAGGGGTGAGGGTCAGCGATGTGCATCATCTCCACCAGAGAGATCACAGCTTTCATCCCCATGGCCTTGGCCTCCTCTGGGGTAAGTCCCCATAGGAAATCAGTCCATTGCTACTCGCTCTGGTATCTGGATGGCTGTGTTGACCTCAGGCTGAAGGTGTGGAGCAGAGTGTCCACACTTGGTGGTGTGGAGCAGAGTGTCCATTTGGTTCTGGGGGGTGAGAGACCACACTTGGCCAGGATTTTCTTCTTTAGACACTAGTATTCTTGTGCTACCAGAGGAGGAAGTGAGAATTGGGCCCTTTGGGCTTCACCAGTCAGCAAGGGAATGAGGGCCCAGGCCCACTTATCTTTGGCTCAGTTCTTCCTGAATGCAGTTTGTTCAGAGACGTAAAGGAAAGCCTCTATATTAGCATCTGGCCTGAGCTTACTGAGCAGCCTCTGCACATCTTGATGGGGGTCAGAGAGGTGTGACCGGTAATTCAAAAGGAAATTAGATAAAATTAAATATGATAATTTTAGTCGTTTACAAACAAAAGAGAGACTAATAATTAGATCACAAAAATAATTGAGTTAAAGTAAGCAATAAACAAAACAAGCAAACCAGCAACAAAAAAGAAGATATTGTCATTTTATGGCTACTCAAAGTCATTTGGGCACTTAGAGGGTCAAGGAGTGTGGTGTCAAAAAAAAAAAAAAATTGGTTGTGGCAGGTTGTGGTGTTTGCATTTGTGGAAAGGGAGGAAAATCACTGCAAAAGAAGACAGTTGCTTTCGCAAAGAGGAATGCTTTAACCACCTTCAACTGGTTCACTGTTGACAGGTTGGGTGATTACTCATGTAGGGCTAAAATATAGCATGTAATGTGTCCACTGCTATCCTACAACCAGTGACGGAAAATGGGGACAGCCTAAGGTAAATGCATGTTTTAAATTTGATTAAAATATCTGACTGCAATAAGTTTAATTAATTATGTGACTCCAAAAAAAAATCTTCTAGTTATTGCTACAAGTGCATTAACTCAGTGTTTCAATAGCATTTAATTTACAGCAGCTTATGGAAGAACTACCAAGCAATTAGTGATAAAGTAACAAGTGGGTTTATTCCACAAAATGCAGATATACAATATACAGCAAAAGAGAAATTTACATAGTTGTGGGCATGCATGATGGAAAATGCACCTCTCAGAGACGTGCTGGAAAATCCCTCTCTGTGGGCAATGGTAAGATGTGCTTTATTTACATTGTAAAACATGTACCTTTTATATACCTCCTGAGTCTCATTGAAATGACCAGGTTACCAAATGGAAGACACACATTGCACCTTGTTTTTTCCTTGTGTTGTCTGAGGGAGTTTTTACTTGCCACCGTCACCTCAGGCTTGCTCATTAGGGATAAATAAATTTATTAGGGATAAATTTAGTTCATATGTTTAAAGTCTTTATTTTTCTGTAAAGCTGCTCTGCGACCATGTGTTTTTAAAAGCGCTATTCAAATAAACTGGCATGACTTATGACATGATGGATCCAGGAATCTGTTAAATTCCTGTCAGTGCTTCTGTGGGAAACAAAGGCCAAAACATTTTCAATGGAGGCCAGATGGTCTCAGTATGTAAATGTGTGGAAAGTATAGTCACACATTGCAGCATATAAAACTGTAAAATGTTATTTCTTAAACTTGTATGTCACCACATTGTTTGCCATGAAACATGGATTAATTTAGGTCATACTAGACAATTTTAATCTTAAAATGGAACCAGTGGAACAGGTTAATCTTAGAAAGCCTATGCAGTTAAAGTGGAAGTAAATTTAAACGGTTTATGATGATGGGATTATGCTTGACTCAAAATAAAATCTCAAAAATGTCACAAAAGGATGTGATATTGGATCACAAAGTTGATTTTGTAGATATGACATGTAGATATGACCATTTATTAAACGTGAATTTTTCCCAATATTGAGATTTAGGCTAGTCAGTTGGCAAGGGTTAGCTATAAGCTTAGGAGGAACTCCTGCTCACTTGCTGTTCTTCGGCTTCCTTGCACTCCATTTTAAGTGTGCACTGTTCCAGCTGGCAGCATCGGGCAATGCTGCAGTCTCGAGACCTTTTTCATGTAGCAGTCTGAGGTTGCATAGTTCTTCCCACAGTCCATCATTTTTTGCTCCTGAACTTTATTTTCCAATATTTACCAGGAATTAGCAATGGTAAACATGTTCACCAATTGGACATATTCTGAATTAACTTGATTACTTTTTAGTATTCCTAATTAACAGTTGTATTAAGTATGAATTTAAATTATTTTGGTAATTAATAAGATGGAGATATGCTGATAAAAATGCAATTAGAGTCCTTCTGTAGCTATGACGGCTTTCTATCCATCCAAATTTAAATACTATTATTTTTAGTTTGACCACAGTTAACGTTTGCAATTAACTTCAAAACTTGTGAATGGTATGTTTTAAAGTGTGAATGTGATCTTTATAGGGCAGTATGCAAGCTTCCAACAATTACTGCTTTTTCTCTAAAACAATCAGGTTCAAGAGGAAGCCTGCAATTTCCTCTAAAGATTCAGAATATAGCTCTGATGACCTGCAAATACTAATTATGTACAACCCCGATTCCAAAAAAGTTGGGACAAAGTACAAATTGTAAATAAAAACGGAATGCAATGATGTGGAAGTTTCAAAATTCCATATTTTATTCAGAATAGAACATAGATGACATATCAAATGTTTAAACTGAGAAAATGTATCATTTAAAGAGAAAAATTAGGTGATTTTTAAATTTCATGACAACAACACATCTCAAAAAAGTTGGGACAAGGCCATGTTTCCCACTGTGAGACATCCCCTTTTCTCTTTACAACAGTCTGTAAATGTCTGGGGACTGAGGAGACAAGTTGCTCAAGTTTAGGGATAGGAATGTTAACCCATTCTTCTCTAATGTAGGATTCTAGTTGCTCAGCTGTCTTAGGTCTTTTTTGTCGTATCTTCCATTTTATGATGCGCCAAATGTTTTCTATGGGTGAAAGATCTGGACTGCAGGCTGGCCAGTTCAGTACCCGGACCCTTCTTCTATGCAGCCATGATGCTGTAATTGATGCAGTATGTGGTTTGGCATTGTCATGTTGGAAAATGCAAGGTCTTCCCTGAAAGAGACGTCATCTGGATGGGAGCATATGTTGCTCTAGAACCTGGATATACCTTTCAGCATTGATGGTGTCTTTTTCCAGATGTGTAAGCTGCCCATGCCACACACACTAATGCAACCCCATACCATCAGAGATGCAGACTTCTGAACTGAGCGCTGATAACAACTCGGGTCGTCCTTCTCCTCTTTAGTCCGAATGACATGGCGTCCCTGATTTCCATAAAGAACTTCAAATTTTGATTCGTCTGACCACAGAACAGTTTTCCACTTTGCCACAGTCCATTTTAAATGAGCCTTGGCCCAGAGAAGACGTCTGCGCTTCTGGATCATGTTTAGATACGGCTTCTTCTTTGAACTATAGAGTTTTAGCTGGCAACGGCGGATGACACGGTGAATTGTGTTCACAGATAATGTTCTCTGGAAATATTCCTGAGCCCATTTTGTGATTTCCAATACAGAAGCATGCCTGTATGTGATGCAGTGCCGTCTAAGGGCCCGAAGATCACAGGCACCCAGTATGGTTTTCCGGCCTTGACCCTTACGCACAGAGATTCTTCCAGATTCTCTGAATCTTTTGATGATATTATGCACTGTAGAGGATGATATGTTCAAACTCTTTGCAATTTTACACTGTCGAACTCCTTTCTGATATTGCTCCACTATTTGTCGGCGCAGAATTAGGGGGATTGGTGATCCTCTTCCCATCTTTACTTCTGAGAGCCGCTGCCACTGCAAGATGCTCTTTTTATACCCAGTCATGTTAATGACCTATTGCCAATTGACCTAATGAGTTGCAATTTGGTCCTCCAGCTATTCCTTTTTTGTACCTTTAACTTTTCCAGCCTCTTATTGCCCCGTCCCAACTTTTCTGAGATGTGTTGCTGTCATGAAATTTCAAATGAGCCAATATTTGGCATGAAACTTCAAAATGTCTCACTTTCGACATTTGATATGTTGTCTATGTTCTATTGTGAATACAATATCAGTTTTTGAGATTTGTAAATTATTGCATTCCGTTTTTATTTACAATTTGTACTTTGTCCCAACTTTTTTGGAATTGGGGTTGTATAAACAAATGTGTAAACTTGTTTTTTTGCAGCTATAAACATTGTTAATTATGATTTAACTTCAGATGAGTCAAATTCAGAGATTTCTGTGTAATACCTAGAATATTATAAATAACTGCTTAACTCCTCTACCAACTAAAGATGATGTGTACTAGTGTATCTCAAACAATTAGAATATTGTGAAAGGTCAGTTTTTTCATAATTTAATTAAAGGTGGTAAACTCTCATATTCTATATTTATGGAATCAATTTTGTGCCAAAATGTTCATACAATACTTTTGAAATATCAAACAAAAACGACAAATCAAAATACAAAAAAAGAAAAAAAGTCAATTTTTTTAGACTGGCAAACAAATTATTCATGTAATCGTGCAAAATATCAGTCTATTACTCTTCAGAAACCTTTTATTTTTGTTCCGCGTCTTTCTCAGTTTTGTTTGACGTAATTTATTTTGGTTGCGATTCCAGCTTTCTCGTTTGCGCTCCCTGACTTTTTGCTTGCAGTTTTGGCACAAACTTCACGTGTGGGTGGGCTGTCCAGGAATGCATTCCCATTGGGTAATTTGTGTTTGACTGACAGCTACGCTCAGCCATTCCCTACTCGGATTTTGGCAGACTGTTTGACGAGTGACCGATCCATTGACGGTAAACAAGGATCAAGTGGACTTCAGTGGCGACTATGATATTGAATTAATTCAGCAAAGTGTAAATTCAATATCATAGTCGCCACTGAAGTCCACTCGATCCTTGTTTACCGTCAATGGATCGGTCACTCGTCAAACAGTCTGCCAGAATCCGAGTAGGGAATGGCTGCAACAGCCTCCGGGGAATGGCTGAGCCTAGCTGTCAGTCAAACACAAGTTACCCAATGGGAATGCATTCCTGGACAGCCCACCCACACGTGAAGTTTGTGCCAAAACTGCAAGGAAAAAGTCAGGGAGTGCAAACGAGAAAGCTGGACTTTTTTTGTATTTTGATTTGTTGTTTTTGTTTGATATTTCAAAAGTATTGTATGAACATTTTGGCACAAAATTGATTCCATATATATTCATTACACATAAAATGAAATATTTCAAGCCTTTTTTGTTTTAATTTTGATCATGGCTTATAGCTCATGAAAATAAATTCAGTCTCAAATTATTAGAATATATGCTAATATTAATAAAAAGAGGATTTACAATACAGAAATGTCCAAATTCTGAAAAGAATGTTCATTTATACGCTCAATACTTGGTTGAGGCTCCTTTACTACGAATTACTGCATCAGTGCTGTGTGGCATAAAGACGATCAGCCTGTGGCACTACTGAGGTGTTATTGAAGCCCAGGTTGCTTTGTTAGCAGCTTTCAGCTCATCTGTATTTTTGGGTTGGGTGTTTCCTCATCTTCCTCTTGACAACATCCCATAGATTCTCTATGGGGTTCAGGTCAGGCAAGCTGGCCAATCAAGCACAGTAATATCATGATCAGTAAACCATTTGGTAGTAGTTTTGGCACTGTGGGCAGGTGCTAAGTGCTGCTGGAAAAGGAAATTGGCATCTCCATAAAACTTGTCAGCAGATGGAAGCATGAAGTGCTGTAAAATCTCTTGGTAGATGGCTGCTTTGACCTTGGACTTGATAAACCACAGTGGACCAACACCAGCAGATAACATAGCACCTCAAATCATTACAAATTGTGGAAACTTCATACTGGACTTCAAACACTTGGATTCTGTGCGTCTCCACTCCTCCTCCAGGGTCAAGGAGGTTGATTTCCAAATTAAGTGCAAAATTAATTTAATCTGAAAAGAGGACTTTGAACCACTCAGCAGCAGTCCAGTTCTTTCTCTCATTAGCCCAGGAAAGATGCTTCTGGTGTTGTCTCTAGTTCTGGAGTGGCTTGCTATTAGGATTGTGACAGTTGTAGTCCCTTTCCTGAAGACATCTTTGCATGGTGGGTCTTGATGCACTGACTCCAGCCTCAGTCCACTCCTTGTCAAGCTCGCCCAAGTTCTTAAATTGACTTTTCTTGACAATCCTCTCATGGCTGCTGCCATCCCTGTTGCTTGTGTGCCTTTTCCAGCCAGTCTTTCCAGCAGTGACCATCTATAGCTTACCCTCCTTGTGAAGGGTGTCGAAGATCATCATCTGGACAACTGTCAAGTCAGCAGTCTTCCCCATGATTGTGGTTGTGTTTACTGAACTAGACTGAGAGATGCATGGTATTTATACTGTTTTACTCAAACTCAAAATATTCTCATATTTTGAGAGGGTTTTTTTGTGCACTGTACACATATGGTCCCCATCATAAATTAACAACGGATGACCCTTTCAGCCCTCATATGGTGCCTGTGTCTCTGCGGCTCTGGTTCTCAGCTTGGTTTCACACAGGTGGCTCCCAGATTGCCAGGCTGAGCAGTGTAGGGTATTCTGGTACCATGATTGAGTGTTGAGCCTGAAGAGGCAGAGACACAGTCCTTCCACCTCTTATGGGGCCTCCCCCCGGTCCACTTCCCGTGTTTAAGATCATTGAAAAGCAGCTGCTTGGGGATTCTGGTGTCGTCCATCCTGGAAACATGGCCAAGCCAGCGGAGCCTGTTGTTTCAGAGCATGGCTTCAACCGTGGTAGTGTTCGCATGTTGTAGGACTTGGTCATCCCACATTGGTCACCTACTGCTACCACTTGACATTCAGAATCTGTCTGAGAGACCTTTGATGGAACACTTCAAGGCAGCACATGTGGTGAGCTCGGGTGGACCATGTTTTGGGTCCATACAAAAGCAATGGTAGAATTATGGCCTTATACAGTCAGCTTGGTAGACTGCGTAAGATCTCTCCTGTCCCAGCATCTGGATCACAAGGTGTTGAAAGCTGCAGCAGCATGAGACACACTATGTTGAATTTCTGAGTCCAGGGTTGCATCGTCACACAAGTTACCTCCAAGGTATGTAAAAGTTTGGGCACGCTTCAGCACAGAACTGTCAATTGTGATAGTGGGTGGTTGAGCACACTAGACATGCATTACCTCTGTCTTTGGTTTTCTGATTGATAATCCCCAGGCACTGCAAGAATTATTCAGTGCTGTGATGCCTTCCTGTAAGGATCGTTCCAGGGTCGTGGTGATCAATGCAGCATCATCCGCATAGAGGAAATCATCAAGATTTGTGGCTGCTATCGACTTAGCTTTAAGCCTCTGGAGATTGAAGAGTTTACCATCAAGTTTGTATTTGATTTCCACACCAAATTCTGGGAAGACTGTATGGGCATGGTGGAGGACAAAGGTAAAAAAGAGGATGAACAGCACAGGAACTAGTATGCATCCTTGACAAAGGCCGTTGGTTACTTCAAATGGTTCAGTGAACTCTCCACCAATCAGTACTCTTGCCTCCATGCCATCATGAAATCTTTGAATGATATTGACTGTTTTGGGGAGAATTCTGATCTTCAGCAGAATTTTTTCTTCTCTGTGCTTCCATGGAAGGTGGTCGCATTTCTCTGCCTTTCCCTCCCTTCCTTATCTTTCCTGCTTCTGCTGTCTTGTCTGTCTATTGTCTATGCTTTGAGAGACTCTCTCCACATTGCTCTTCAAACTATAAATCATGGAATTGATAAACTGGTCTCTTCACGCAATAGACACTATTTTCTTGACGAGGAGCCTGGGTTCGGGGGAACCAGCCTGTCCTGCTGGAACGTTCACAGCTGGCTATACGATGAATGCGTGGGAGAGGTGGTGGGTCGTGTGCCTGGCGGTTCTTTCTGTGGAGGACATTGAAGATATCTACCTATTCGGAACCATGATTACAGGACTTTTGCTGATTGGATTGGGCATTGTCCTGGTTTATCGAGGAAATCAGAAAACGGTGACAGCTCATATGCACATTCATTACCCCTAATCAACCCCACCCATCCTCCTCTATACAGCAATATAGCTCTTGTTTATCTTTGTCGAATTTGTCTCCATGTGTTCTGTTACATCTCTTTGTTAACATATTAGTAGTATTGTCCAGCCTTTGAAATTGTTGTTAGTTACGTCAGTGCTTCTGTTGTATGTCATGTGTATGTATTGATTTGTTTCATTCTGTCCTTTTTACTTTGTATTTGTTTGTATTTGTTAGCAAATAAATAAATTAAAAAAAAAAAAACGGTGACAGCTGTCCAAAGCCCCATAAAGCTGCTCGACATGATTGAAGCGGTGGGCAGAGCTGACGGCACTCAGACTGTGGCTATTCAGAACTTGAACCACACTATGGACACCATCTTGGAGAAGCTGTTGGCTTTGCAAAGGGAAATGGATCGATGCAGAGACCATGGACAAGCAGGGTAGTCGTGAAAAGTATGTGGCTACTCGTCCTAAGACTAAACAAATTCCAATCTTATCTTCGGCTCCCTAAAGCTGGGCATACACTGTGCAATTTTTTTCAATCTCGGTATTCAGCTGCTGCTCACACTGTACGAGTGAATCACAGGGGTAAACAGCATGCAGCTTACGATTCCTGTTCTCACACTATACGAGCCGATGCTTGGATGCGATGCTCGGATCTGATGCTCAGGATTTCAAACAGGTTTGATTTTCATCCGATCGATCGGGAGGTCGTCGTGAGGTGTTAATCGCTTGTCATTACCCCATGTATACTACACGAGCCGAGACGCACGATTGAGCCAAAACTCGGCCCGATCTCTAAAATAGTCGCACGAGTGAAAATCGTGTCAAAATCGGGCCAAAAATCGCACAGTGTATGCCCAGCTTAAGCCAGCAATGCCTTGGCCAAGGCTGTTGCTAAGACGACAACTCCCCCTGAAGAACATTGCAGTCAGACTCTCTCTGTATTCCTCCCCCCACTTCCCACGGTCGCCGTTTTTTTACACCCCAGTGTCACAAGTGGGTAAGCGCCGTCTGGCTGCAGGACCAGACTGCTTGATGCGCTGGGTTACCTATACCTCTACCCCCCCCTTACCCCCCTCCCATGTTTTTTCATGTTGTCATGTTATATAGTGTACTTTTTTTTTTTTTGTGCTTATGTGCTGAGTTTGTTTTTTTTTTTTTTAATGTTCCCACATTGTGCTTCCTGCTGAGTTTTTTTTTTTTAATGTTCCCACATTGTGCTTCCCACAGAAGCATAGTGTGGGGGCTGTGTTTTTTCTCCTCCTCTCCCCTCATGTTATTCTGTATTCTTTTTTTTTTTTTTATCCCTGTCTTCCTGTCCTGTCTACCACTGTGTCGTATGTATGTATGTATCGAAAGTGACAATAAAGGGTTCATTCAGACCCCACATGAGAGGTCTGTTAACTGTGTTGAATGCTTAAGTCTACAAAGACTATGTGCGGTTCTTGATGCTGTTCTCTACACTTCCAAGAGCTGTTGAAGGGCAAACATCAATTGTTGAGCATCCACCCCTGAAACTGCACTGTGCCTCAGAGAGGTACTTTTCAATGCAGGGCCACACTATACAAAATGACTCTGGTAAATAATTTGCCGATGACGGAGAGAAGTGTAATTCCTCGGTAGTTCTCGCAAGTGAAGTGGCATTGCTTCTTGAAAATGGTAATAATGTTGCCATTTTTCAAATCTTGCGGTACATGCTCTTCTTCCCAGATGGAAAGTAGATCTAGGAGCTTAGTGAGGAGGGCTGGACTGCCTGCTTTGAGAACCTCTGCTGGTATACAGTCTGGGCCTGGGGCTTTGTTGTTGGCTAGGTGATCAAGAGCTGTTTGAACTTCCTCAATAGTGGGAGGGATTTCAAGTTCTGTGAGCGCGTCTTCCTGCAGTAACTCATCAAGGACACTGGGTTTGCTGTTCCAGCCTGATTCAAGAGATCTCTGAAATGCTGTTTCCAACAAGCCAAGATAATCTCCGTTTCCATCAGCCTGTTGTCTTGGTCATTATTGATGGGACTGACGCCACTTTGGCATTGTTGGTAAATAAACTTCACTACCTGGAAGAAGAACCCTGAGTCTTGTCAGTGGGCTGACTGAGAGCTGTAGGTCATAATTATCACAATTAAGAGAAAATGTTTTTGAAACATTTGGGTTTACATATAAGGAGTCTAGAATATATTAAATTTTCACTTTCTTAAATAACTAATTGAAATTATTGAACTTTTTCATGATATTCTAATTGTTTCAGATGCACCAGTACTGTATATAGTGTGGTGATGGTGTGCATCCAGGAGGGATAATCCAAGTTTCTTTTAAATCAAGTACAGTAAATCTCAAATCAGTTATAATTTCATTTAAAATAATCACTTTAGCTGTAATGAGTCTAATATTTACTTGTCCCAGCTTCAGAACAAAGGTGTTTGCTAGACGTTTGTTATAATTTAAAATAAATAAAATTTCAAAACAGAGATTGGCAATCATGAGTACAGAGAAACAAAACACCATCCTGTGATGCCTCTTACTAATTACTGAAATTGATTTTGGTGTACTAATAAGGTCCTTATTTTTTTTCTTGTTTACTCTTGTCTTTTTGTATCCAGAATATTCCTACCTTAGGGGTATCTGCTGTTAACCTGGCGACCTACTTGTGTGATGAAGTCAGCCTAGCAGGCTTTGGCTACAACCTTAGCCAGAAGGAGACACCACTGCATTACTATGACAACCTACCTATGGCTACTATGTTGAAGCAAGCCATGCACAATGTGGACCAAGAGACAATTTTTCTCCAGAGATTGGTTGCAGCTGGCAGCATTTTGGACCTTACAGGGGGGTTAAATTGTAGTTTCTGTTTAACATAAAGCCAGTTTGCACAAATGTTGGGATATTTTTGACAGCCCAAAGACAGAATACAGTGCTTTCATTGCAATTAATACATGTTGTCATTTAATTTCTTTTGCAGTTTTTAAAACCATTTTGTTTCATTTATAGCTGATTGTGTTCTGATCTGTTCTGATACACTGGTTGTGAACGGTGTATTTTAATCATTGTATTTTTTAATAACTATCACTTATTTTCATTACTATACTTAATATTTTCAAATTTCACTCAATTTTATATGTACATATATGCACGCAAGAACATGTGTACATACACCATCTACCTTCATAGGGACAGCTTTGTGATGTTTTGGCTGTGATGCAGGTGTAAGGTATTAGGCTTGTCTAGGAGTTACTCAAAAACCATTTAATATTCAGTACATGTTCGTTGTTTCTGTTCAATATTACTATGATTTCTGTGTCTACTACAAGTACACACAACAGATAAGACGCTAGAGAAAATGATGCTCTATGTTGAGATTAACTTGATGCTGTCATTTGAGTGGAGTAAGGGCCTCTGCATGCTCTTGCGACAAGGCTTTCGCAGATAGCTTTTCGCAGACAGTTGTAATTTATCGTTGAGCGGGGAGTAATAGGCGTGCGCGATGTTATTCACCGCCACAACGCAAGGGGGCGCGAAATTGCTAGGAGTAGTTGGTGGGTGTGGTTAGTGGAGTGTTTATCCTCCGGTTACTTATAATGACTAGAACTGGAGTCGTATAGATGTACGAACTTCCTCACTTCCTCGATCAACCGCTCTTCGTGCTGCTCCATCTTCGCTCGTGTTTTTAAAAATGGCGGTAGTTAAACCAAACCGGGAAAGTAGGGAAGCGGAAGTGCGTGTACAGCGGATGTAGAGTGGACCAATCAGAGCCCTCTTGTCTGCGACGCTGTCTGCGAGGCTTCTGCGGTGGTCACAATTTTTGGGAGGTGCGTGCAGAGCGTCTGCGAAGGTGGGGGGGGCTACGCAGACGCCATCTGCGACGCCATCTGCGAGGACTGCGTTTTCAGCATAAATTGGCCTTTAGTCAGGCATTCAAGGGAGCAGTAATGCATCTTTTGATGTTTTGGTGATCCTGGCTATGATCGAAGCCCTGAAATCTCCTTTTATGCTCTAACTGCTTCTTTAAAAGACCATCTTGTCTGATAATGAGGCTATATGGAAAATTAGCAGTGGATCCAGGACACTATGCTAGCTATTAATGATTCAACTAAACTAGCCAGTTTACAAAGCAGTCTGATTAAAATTGAACAGAAGCCAAAGAAATGACCTCAGACAGTTGAGGGATCCAGTCTTGAGGACTACCTTCAGACCAACTTTCCTAAATGGAGACTGTTTCTTTTGTGTTGCTGCCTTATAGATGTATGATGACTAGTCCAAAAAAAAAAAACCCTACCCTGTAATTTTCTGTCTACTGAGATTTTCAGATAGGCAAGCTATTCCAAAATAGATTCACACCAGTGATCAAAAAAATTCAAAGCCACTAGGCTCCAGCTTTTTTCCATGTACCCTGCAACCATGAAGTTGACACAAAGGCTGTCAAATAATCTTCAGTTCCCTGGTTGATGTAGATAACTTCTTGTAGTCACTGAATGTCAGTGCATCTAGAGACCCATTATCTGGACTCTGCCGGTGAGGTCCAAGACCCTGGACTCATTGAAACTTCTATTCCATGGAAATGTACTAAATGTATGCTCAGAGTCTGAGTGTTGTCTTCACGTGGTTTATGTAGGCAGGAAGAGTCAATGCCACAAATATAAAAACACAAGGAACACTCCATTATACATCTATGAATAAGTACTAGCTAGTATGCTAGCTCCTTTACCCACAGTGTATTATGTATGATGATACATAATAAACACTTGATTGTACACAGGCAAAAGGCTTTAGTTGGAGGAGTTTGAAAAAAGTTAATTAACAAAATTAGGGAGAAAGACCCAATACAGACAAAATGACTTTATAGGGCTGATAATACATGTCCTTAGTTAAAACACCTGAAGTGGAACTAACGCTATTAAAATTTTGCATTATAATTCTTTGTGAAACATCTCCAGTGTGCACACTAATCTTTCTAGGATGCAGGGTAGCCTAATTGTGTTTTCTACAAGAGCTACAAGGAGTGTATCCAGCTGGAAGTAGATGGCTTTCAATTGCAGATTTGGCCAACGATTTCCAGTGCACAGAGATTCACAGTTACACGGTTTGCATTTTCATTCAAAAGCAAAACTTACGTTTGAACAAGGTTAGCCCAGGGGTATCATAAACCCAGCCATATTCTCACCTGCACTCAAAGACAGCCTAGAGGGATTAAAATTACCAGGAGCGATGGTGTTATAATATGTAGACAATATTTGATCCTCTACTAAACAAGCCTGTGAAAAAGACCCGAAGAAAGTATTGCACCACTTGGCTGAAAATGGTAACAAGATAGAAGCTGTTCAAAATACTGCAAAATTACTGACAAAAAGGAAAACAGGTTAAATCATACTTTAAATATAGCATTACGTTACAGGTATTTAGCAGATGCACTTACCCAGAGTTTCCTGAGGGGCTAGGTACTTTGCTCAGTTGTATTTCAGCCATTCCTGCTGGTCCAGGAAGTTGAACTGGCAACCTTTTGGTCCCAAAGCTGCTTCTCTAACCATTAGGCCATGGCTTCCCCGTTAGGCCATGGCTTCCCCATAAACCACAGCAATTTAACATAAGCACAGAACATACCATATGTTTTTTCAAACTGTATGTTTACATAGTTCGTTTGTAAAAATATATGTACATGTACACAAGCATACATGTTATATAATGAACCAGCAGAAAGTACTAACAGAACTTAAGTGAAGGTATGTAAATGTTTGTTTGAAAGGTATGTATAATAAAGATTTATGGGGCAAAAGGTATCTTGGTCAGAGATGTCCGACATAATACATGGTACCAGATGGACTGCACCTTGAGGTTCCTTGGACTGAAGCTATAGAAAAAAATGGCATTTGTTGACACAAATTTCTAATCCAAGCTTACAAACATAACATGGCCAAGCAATGGATGTCAGAAAGAGTTTCATGACTGTTAGATTGTGAAGTAAATTTTCTGTTTTCCCTTTCAATAAAGATTGCAAAACAGACATAGAGACTTAGAGAGACAAAAAGATTTTATTAAAGAAGCTTCATGTATAGTGGCATGCAAAAGTTTGGGCACCCTTGCTGAAAATGTCTGTTACTGTGAATAGTTAAGTGAGCAGAAGATGAACTGATCACCAAAAGGCATAAAGGTAAAGGTGAGACATTTCTTTTCAGTGTTTTATGCAAGATTTTTGTATTATTTTTGTTTTGTACAATTGGAGAGTGAAAAAAGAAAAGGAACACCATGCAAAAGTTTGGGCACCCCAATACATTTGAGTTCTCAGGTAACTTTTACCAAGGTTCCAGACCTTAATTGGGTTATTGAGCTGTGGCTTGTTCAAATTCTTTGTTAGGAAAGGTCAGATGATGCAGATTTCAAAGCTGTATAAATTCTCTGACTCCTCAAACTTGTCCCTAAAATCAACAGCAATGGGCTCCTCTAAGCAGCTCCCTAGCATTCTGAAAAATAAAATACTTGATGTTCACAAAGCAGGAGAAGGCTACAAGAACATAGCAAAGTGTTTTCAGGTAGCTGTTTCCTCAGACTGTAATGTTATTAAGAAATGGCAATTAACAGAAACAGTGGAAATCAAGGTGAGGTCTGGAAGATGAAGAAAACTTTCTGAAAGAACTGCTCGTTGGATTGCTAGAAAAGCAAATAAAAACCCCTGTTTGACTGCAGAAGACCTACAGAAAGATTTAGCAGACCCTGGAGTGGTGGTGCACTGTTCTACTATGCAGCGACACCTGAACAAATATGACCTTAATGAAAGAGTCATCAGAAGAAAACCTTTCCTGCATCCTAGCCACAAAATTCAGTGTCTGAAGTTTGCAAATGAACATATAAGCAAACCTGATGCATTTTGGAAACAAGTCCTGTGGACTGATGAAATCAAAATAGAACTTTTTGGCCACAATGTGCAAAGGTATGTTTGGAGAAAAAAGGGTGCCAAATTCCAGGAAAAGAACACCTCTCCAAGTCTGAAGCATGGGTGTGGATCGATCATGCTTTGGGGTTGTGTTGCAGCAAGTGGCACAGGGCACATTTCATTGGTCGAGGGAAGCATGGATTCGAATAAATACCAACAAATTCTGGAAGCAAATATCACACCACCTGTAAAAAAGTTGAAGTTAAAAAGAGGATGGGTCCTACAATAAGACGATGATCCAAAACACACCTCAAAATCTACAATGGAATACCTCAAGAGGCACAAGCTGAAGGTTTTGCCATGGCCCTCATAGTCCCCTGACCTAAACATCATTGAAAATCTGTGGATAGATCTCAAAAGAGCAGTGCATGCAAGACAGCCCAAGAAACTTGCAGAACTGGAAGCCTTTTACAAGGATGAATGCACGAAAATCCCCCAGGTAAGAACTGAAAGATTATTAGCTGGCTACAAAAAGTGTTTACAAGCTGTGATACTTGCCAAAGGGGGTGTTACTAAGTATAGACCATGCCAGGTGCCCAAACTTTTGCTTCAGGTCCTTTTCATTTTTTGGTATTTTATGCCTGTAAATGATGGAAATAAAATGTAATCTTGTGGAAAATATTAAAGAAATGTGTCATCTTTACCTTTTATGCCTTTTGGTGATCAGTTCATCTTCCGCTCACTTAACTATTCACAGTAACAGACATTTTCAGCAAGGGTGCCCAAACCTTTGCATGCCACTGTATGTCTGCTGCTGTTGTCCTTTCCTGAGACTGACGCTCTCTCTCTGAATGTCCCCCCAAAAAAACCATTCTCTCTCATACTTTCTGGTTTCTCATAACATTGAAACCACAACAAAGATAAAGATGTTGCTTGGGACAAACAAACACATACCATTTTTCTCCATCAGCCCAAGGATTACACTAGGCCTGAAATAATGAAAATGTAAGAATTGCTTAACCATTCTTCACTCCCCCCTATTTGATTAATTAAGCAATTAATCATCAAAACAAAAAATGGGCATATAGGTGGTTACATATGATATAGATATGAACGGATAAACATGATTAAATGATTAAGTAATAAGTAACAAAAGAATGAGTTACATAGTGGAATAAATGAATGCATGGGATACATGTAATAACTGTGTAATAAGAATGCATCAAGTCAAGTCCCTCTCACGCCAGCATCCAGTCTTCCCAGGCAGTCTCCTGTCCCAGTACTAAACAACTCTTTTAAGGCACATGGGTGTGGTGCCGATCTCCGTTTTGATAGCCCTTGGCCTCTCGCCTATACAGCTAGGGTTACAGTAGGGGGCTAGTCCTCTGGTAACCATCACTACGTTCACACTGCAAGGCTTAATGCTCAATTCCGATTTTTTTGTGAAATCTGATTTTTTTGTGAGGTTGTTCACATTAACAAATATATGCGACTTGTATGTGATCCTCAGTATGAACGAAAAGCGACCTAAAAGTGTTCCGCATGTGCATTGCAGGATACAACGACGTCACACGCAGTGAGCATGGCCAGTGTTTACGGAAGTAACCTAAAGTTTCCTGTGTATGACAGTAGCCAGCATGGAGTACCTGGCGATGATGCAGTTGTTGTTGCGACGGAGCCAGAACATGCACAATAGCCTGATGTTAAGGAGGAGGTTGAGAAGGAAGAGGGCAAGGGTTTTGGCTCAGGCGTTCTGCGGGGTAGTGACTGCAACCTCCGTTCAAAGGAACATCAAAGCCATGTTGTTGTAACTTTTTTTGAGAGACCCGCCGCCTACTTCAGCGCAGAATAGTGACGTTTGTGGCTTGTTGATGACGTGTAAGTCGGATGAATGCGACCTGGCGGTTCAGACTGAAGTCGCATATGAAAAGATCGGATAGGAATCGGAATTAGGACCACATATCCAAACGGCCTGGGTCGGATTTGAAAAAATCGGATCTGTGTCGTTCATATTGTCAATAAAAGATTGGATACAGGTCACATATGGGCGAAAAAATCGGATTTGAGTCACTTCAGCCTGCAGTGTGAACGTAGTGCAAGAGAGTTTGACTTCCCCACTTGCATCTGTATTGCAGCATGCCTAGCCAGATGGTAGTAGGTACCTTTTTTTATGATGATTTTTGGTATGACCTGACCACGAGTAGAACTCGCCATCTCACGGTCAAGAGGCGGACACGCTAACCACTAGGCCGACCCGTGGTAATAAGAATGCATAAATGTGGATAAATGCAAAATTAGCCTGGGCCCGCCCATCCTAAGCGTGACGCAACACGAGGGCCTGTTGCGAGCTTAGTCTGGCCAGGCAAGCTATCTACAGCTCTTCCAAGCTCCCGAAAAATCAGGAACCAATCAACTTTGAGCATCTCCAACGGCCCTGGGTAGAGGCGTGTTCAAGGCAGTGACGTAGTAGAACTGCGACCGGAAGCCATAGATTGTTTACAGAATCTATGCCGGAAGCGCTTCATTCACATCACGAACATGGAGCAGCGGCAAGCCTTTAACACAGCGGTAGATGCTGTATTGAAAGCATTCAACGGGAAGTTCTCATTGAAAACGGAGCAAAGAGCAACCCTGGAGGTATTTATTGAAAGGAAGGACGCTTTTGCCTTGCTCCCGACCGGCTTCGGTAAGAGTTTAATCTACCAGTTAGCCCCGCAGTTTCCGTCGCGTCACATACGTCAGAGGAAAGAGTGATGTGATTGGTTTAAGCTTCGTCACAGCCTTTTCTGGCTTCGACCAGTAGCAAACTGAGGCATTTCAGGGAGGCGGGTCAACCACGGGCTCTGGGAAACGGTTGGGCTTAATATCTTGGCCAGACCAATAGCTCGTAGAGCTTTGAAGTCGCGTTAGCCAGACTAGGCATATATAGTGTAGGTATCATGCCGCCATTTTGTCTCTTTAAGAAACTACATTTCCGGTCAGCCTACTTCCGCGTTGACCTACGTCACGCCGGGGCGGGATCATCTACGTCAGTCCGCCATGCACGCATAAATCCAAGCGGAAGCTCCGCCATTTTGTCTCTCGCGTCCGGTTTTCAAGGGAGCTAGACGCATAAAGAGATGCCCTCCAACCCGAAGACACTTCTTTCTTGCAAGATTCACCATCCAGCGCGTTCTGTGCCTAACCACTGGCCAAGGTAAAAGTCCAGAATAGCGCGATCTTTAAACTCAACCTGAGTTACAACCGGTTTACTTGTACTAGAAGTGACGTCACGACTGCAGCCCAGGCAGTTAAAAGTTAAGAAGCGATTGAATCCTTTTTAACTCAAAAGCGCTGTGCATCTTATTCTGATCAGAGACTTTTCCTCACGAACGCTGAGGTTCGGACCAAGAATCCTCTGCTTTCCACGGGAACCACCCAAGTGCTCCGCTGGACCCGAAAGTTTTCTACGCCTCCATCACGAGCGGCTCACGTGCTCCCACGGCGAGGCCCGAAACTACACCGGCGAATAGTTCTTCATATCTTGCTAAAGGCAGGATTAAGTAAGATTTTGGCATTTGGGCATAATTAAGATAGTCTTAGGAATTTGCTTTTATTTGAAATAGTGTGAATTTAAACCCAGGTTTATCTGTTACACTGTTAGACACGCAGCGTATTGATTTATTTTGGTTCTATGTTCTCTCAATTGTTTAATAGATAGGCTGCGCATGCTCCTTCTCTCTCTCTTATTCTGACTAACACTAATTTCCTTATCATACATTTTGACCTTATCAAGGTTTCAGTGAGTTTGGTAATGTTATGAGTGTGGAATCTTTTTGTTACTGAGAAAACACGTGCTCAACAGGCCTGACCAGGCCTGATACACTTTAGATAGCTTCCCTTTGTCTTTAGCAACACGTGCTCAGTAGGCCTCACCAGGCCTAACAAACACACTTTAGCTAGGCCATAGGGCCTTTCACAAACACACACTAGCAACACAAGGCTAATCTAGGCCTCCACCACGTGTAGTTAGCTACACGAGGCTAAACACATGGTCAAGTCCTTCTCTCTCTCTCTCACACACACACACACACACACAAGCACACATTAGCAACAGAGCTAATCCTTTGTTCTATTTAGATAACATTCTTTTGTTTTAGCTAGCAACAAGCTAGGCCATACACACACACCACACATGTATATACACACCTCACTGCTTGTATATATTGATTTATTATTTTTATCTTTGTTGTAATAAATTCATTTATTAAACAAACTGTGTTTATTTGTGTGAACAATATAAAGTCCCCAATCTCCCTCGAATTCAAAAGGGTGCATATAAAAGTTATGTAATATGGTAAGTGATCGTAATAATTTGGAAATATACCATAATCTAGCTGTTTGGTAATTTATCCAGGATTAATGGTATGATTCACTGAATGATTCATTGTATGATTCACTAAATGATTCATCGAACGATTCACTAAATGATTCACTGAATGATTCACTTCAAATGAGTGATTCTATGGTATGATTCAATTCAAAGGAGTCAAAGTAAACGATTCAATGGGATTGATTCATTTTAATTATTAACCCCGCCGACAGTAGTCGGAGGGGTTATTATTTTCACCTGCGTCAGTCTGTGTGTGTGTGTATCTGCCTGTCTGTCTGTCTGTCTGTCTGTGTGTCTGCAAGATATCTCAAGAACCAATGGATCGATTTGGACCAAATTTTGTACATGTGTTGCCAATCACCCAGGAAGGAAACCATTAAATTTTGGAGGTCAAAGGTCAAGGTCATGGCAGAACTTCGAAATTTTCGCCCAATGTATTTTAATAGGGAAAAGGCGGGGTTTGCACTCGTTAGAGTGTCCCTGTCTAGTTAACCTTCAAATTTAATGAGACTGATTTAACGAGATTGATCACTTAATATCAATAATTAACTGATTGCGCCCACAATAGGATTGTGGATTATGAATATTAGGCTATCTGCTCAAACACAGGAGGGCTTCAAACTGGATTTCGTTTACTCATCTTTGGGGATACTTTTTTCAACTATTTCTCATATCTTAACGTTATAAAGAACACTATAATAGAAGTCCACAAAAAGATTTCCTGCAATTTTGAGATGTACAACTTAAGTTGACAATAATGCTCAAAAATGGACATTTTAGCATCTGAGCACTACTCTGACCAGAAATAACTAAGAAAATACTTAACATACATTGATAATATTTATTCACCACAATGAAATGCCCCCAAATGTAGTTTACAAAATTTGAGATAGAATATCTGAATAGTTACAGAATAAACATGATTGCAAAATATGAAAAATCTGATACGACAAGGGTCACCATATCCTGATATCAAAAGTCATTATTTCTGGGAATTACTGAAGAAAAGCCTAATATCTCATATAAGTCCCTTAGTATTAATAAACAAAAGTATTTCAAACAGTTTTTCCATAAATCTTTGGGAATTTAGTCATATAAATTATACTATAGCTAGGACTATGCATGCATATAGATTGAATAACACAAGTCAACATATTACATTTTATATTGCACAAACATCTAATCTATTTTCTTCAAATTAATCACAATATTGATATACTGCCTGAGAATTCACAATAATATTGATATAAATAGCCTGAGAAACAACAATGTTGGCATCCCATACCAGGAGGAAAGATTATTCCATGTCAGTATAATCACTGTGAATCAGACTTAAAATAATCAGCACACATATCTGGCTGATTTGTAAACTTATTGCATTGGCAGATATCAGTACAGGGAAGTTTTGATGGCCTACAAGAACAACGATTAGTAGAGCACTGTGCAGATTTACACCCACAGTGAATGAGCTGAAGGACATCTTTAGGTGCTGGATCATTTGTCATCCAGCAAATGGAGATCTCATTGTTTGAGACATTTCAACCTCTTCCTGCAGAAGTTGGTGCTGAAATCGACTAGTTGAGAGCTCTCTTATATATGGCAGCTTGATAGTTTGCTCTCAGAGTGTGCTGCTTTAGTGCATCCTTTGTAGGTAGCAGACTCTGTTCCAGGGATTTGGGTGATACACAGAATATATTGTACCTTGCTTCATTGACAGATGAGAGATCTAATCCATACAACTTGCAAATGAACCTCTCGAGCTCATCTAGCAGGTCCTCAGATACATTAAAATGCTCACCAAGACAACAAAATTTTTCAACAAATGACTCATCTTCCATGGCAACTGAGAAAGCCATCTTCTTTCCTTTTCCCATAAAATGTGCTAACAGATTCACACCCAGTGAAGGTGCAAAGACCAATAAGGGCTCTACATTTGTCAGGAGAAAAAGTGGCTGCTATTTCCTGTAGATTAAGAATTCTAACTTTGTTGTAGACTCCTGTTAGAAAGTATAAATTAGCATCAATGGCTTGTAGATGACGGGCGGCACAGTGATGTAGTGGTTAGCACTGTTGCCTCACAGCAAGAAAGTCCTGAGTTTGAGCCCAGCGGCCAACAAGGGCCTTTCTGTGTGGAGTTTGCATGTTCTCCCCGCGTCTGTGTGGGTTTCCTCCGGGTGCTCCGGTTTCCCTCACAGTCCAAAGACATGCAGGTTATGCTAACTGGTGGCTCTAAATTGACCATAGGTGTGAGTGTGAATGGTTGTTTGTCTCTATGTGTCAGCCCTGTGATGACCTGGTAACTTGTCCAGGGTGTACCCCCGCCCATAGTCAGCTGGGATAGGCTCCAGCTTGCCTGCGACCCTGTAGAACAGGATAAAGCGGCTAGAGATAATGAGATGAGATGAGATTATTATCAGGCAGCACAGTGGTGTAGTGGTTAGTACTGTTGCCTCACAGACCCAGTAACACCCTGAAGCAGAAACTGGTCCACTCTAAGGACAGAATAGCCAGACACAAATGGGACAACATAGTGTATGCAATTCAGTGCAGTGAGGAATGCACGGACTTGTATATTGGGGAAGCGAAACAACCGCTTCACAGGCACATGGCTCAGTACAGGAGAGCCAGTTCCTCAGGCCAGGACTCTGCTGTCAATCTTCATCTTAACGCTTAACAACAAAGGACACTCATTTCAGGATTGCAACGTACGCATTTTAGCCAGAGAGGATCGTTGGTATGAGCGAGAAGTTAAAGAAGCCATTTTTGTCAACCTGGAACAGCCATCACTGAACCGAGGTGGTGGTCTAAGATATCATTTATCAGCCACCTACAATGCAGTCCTTGGCACACTTCCCAGACAACTGAATGCACACCATAACCCAGCTGTTTTCAGTGACTCACAGGAGGACAGAGAGAACCAACAATCCATTGATCACCCCAACGACTCTCTAGGCCGTTCACACCCAGCCCCCAGTGACCCACACCAACAGGATGACTCAACGACACCTTAGGATTGCTTTTCATCCATGAGAGGATAAATACCTGATACTCCCTATTAGTCAGACAGAACTGAAGAAGCCTTTCAGATGAGAGGTGAAACGTCTTCAAGAATCTTCAAGCAAGTCCAGTTGCTCTCTTTTACCACCCACAGTTTGCTGTACAGTCCACTTTCTACATTTGGTCACTGACTTATAGACTTCAGGAGAGATTGATCATCTCCAACAAATACACCAGTAGGTATCTAGCATAGTTAAATCGATCATAAGAGAAGAATCAAGGCATCATCTCTATTACAACTGAGGTGGAGAAACCAATCAGACTCACAAGTTGCCCTAATAAAGAGCAGGATCACTTCAAAAATATCAATATATGAAGACCACAGGTTGAATGTTTGATTCTGTCTACTCTGGCATTCTATCCAGGATGAGTAATCAGTCATCATTTGATCAACTGCTCCAGACTGCAGATAACTCTGTAGGGTGCCATTTGAGTACTGACCCAGCATCTCTCTTTCTTCTCCCACATATTCAACCATCTGATCATCTGACAGTGAACCCAAGAAAGCTCTAAATCGTAATCGCTGCAAGGTCTCATATACCAGTTTGTGAGCTTTAATGCTACGATTGTAATGATGGCCTGACATAACACCATTAATTGAGCCTTAAGCAACAATCCCTGCCTCAATCAACAAGTCTTGGAGACCAGCACCCCTAAATCAAGTTCCTAAAATTGATAGAAGAGACATAATTGTATGGAATTCACCTAAGCGGATGACTGTTCTTTCTGTGACTGTAGGACTGTTCTCTCCCCCCCCCCCCCCCCAAAAAAAAAAATCTGTCCCTCTGAGTTACATGTCAATCCTGAGATAGAGATGCTGGCCTCTTCTGCTCCTCGGACCTGCCTGATCCATCCTGATGCCCTATGCCTGGTTGGAGTCTCATCACATTGCTCCTGTGGAGGACGGCCCCATATGGACAGTTGAATGTAACACTTGGAAGATGCTCTGGACACTTACAGTAATGCTTTTTTGGCTGAGGACTACAGTTGACTTGCTAACTTGAGGACTGCAGTTGTCATGAACAGTTTTGCACTCAAGTTTCCATTAATAAAGAGTTATAACATCAACGAAACTGACTTAATGTTAAAACTGTTAATGTTATAGTCATGTTGTCTGTTGTTGCCCAAATGAGGGTGGGTTCCCTTTTGAGTCTGGTTTCTCTCGAGGTTTCTTCCTCATGTCATCTGAGGGAGTTTGTCCTTGCCACCATCACCACAGGCTTGCTCATTGGGGATAGATTAGGGATAAAATTGGCTCATGTCTTGGGTCATTCAGATTCTGTAAAGCTGCTTTGGGACAATGTCTGTTAAAAGCGCTATACAAACAAACTTGACTTGACTGTGAAACCTGGATCATTCCACTGAATTTCCTGTGACTTAGAATTGATAACCTGACCAAAAACCAATATGATGGACCTGAGGTTAAGACTATTTGCCATATCTAGACTCCTCTTAAAAATAGTTTTTACAGTAACCATGTCTGTTGGTGATGCCTCAATAAAAGGCAAGTAATATATAGCTGATTTAGGCAGCACAGACTTGCTAAGTGAGATATTGAAACCCTTCCAGCCTAGTATAGGTTGCCCACCATCATTCACTACGTTTACATGCACATAGAGAGAATCGAATTTCTGCCGTTGCTCGACTGAAATCGAAGTTCAAAATGCCATGTATACACCTTAATTCGGCTGAAATTGAACCGAACTTGATTTCTCGGAATCGAGCTACACGACCTAGATTATGCGATTTCTGCCGAGCTACTTTGAGCATGTATACCCTATTGAGCTAGTTGTCGAGCTACTTCCGGAAGTGACGAGTGACGAGACCACAAGCGGGAAACACAACAGCCTCGGTCGGCATGACAACGGCATGAATCTTTTCTTTTTGTGGCATTGTTTGCACTGTTAAAATTTAGCTCACTTACTGTATCACCAAATACATCTGTACAGCTGTTGCATAGCTGTGAATTGTGTATATAAACAAGTCATTGTATTTGTGTGTGTGTGTGTATATATATATGTCCAACATCTGAAGAATGTCAATAAAAACAAAACAATTGAACTTTTTGTGTGTTTATTAAGACATAAGTTAAATTGTAAGCAAAAAAATATATATTTTTTGTAAGCAAAAAATGGACTTTAGAAAAATATTATTGTGCAAAATAAGTTGTCTAACAAAACAGTGGTCTGCGCCGGACAGTCTGTTAGAGCAAGCCTAACAGCTTGAACACGGAACTGCTAGTGTTGCCAGATTGGGGGTTTTAAGTGCATTTTAGCGGATTTGAACATGTTTTGGGCTGGAAAACGTCAGCAGTATCTGGCAACACTATAGCTCTTCTTCATGACGACAACCGGAAGTGTACCAACACGATGGGGCGTGTAGCGCCACGTGTGGCTCGGGTGCACAATGCACCTTGCACAATAGCCCGATTTCACTTGTGCATGTAGGATTGGATTTCTCTGGCACCCCTGCTGGGACCCTTTGCTCGATTACCAACAGCAGCTCGATTTGGACGTGCATGTAAACGTAGTCACTGATATACCTAATCATACAATAAGCATTGTCAAGTTTCTTACAGTCATCAAACCTGCCACTTACAGTACATTCTACTTTTGAATTGCTATCAATCTGTGGTCCCTTATGTTCCTGTTTTTGAAAATGTTATAACCCATGATACCATTTGTGAAATGGGTTGTTCCTGCACCAGTTAGTGTCTCTTCAGAGAAGGCTTTGTTGTCCCAAACCAAGACTGTAGGTTTGTCCGTACTGAATACTGGTGGGATATTGTTTCCTTTTAGAATCTGTAATTGAGCCAAACTTGTTTCAAACTGGAATATAGCATCAGTTGAAGCAGTGTGTCCAAGATTATTAAGAATACTTAACACCTGATGTGGCCCAGTTAAATGTCTAACAGTCAGGTCAAGGGCTAATGACTTGGGAGTCTGTCTCCTCCCACCAGAGGCCAGATACACTATATCTTGACATATTGACAAAACCTTTAGTTGGATCTCTTCTGGAACATCAAGGTCACCCATGGTTGGCTCAACAGATGCACCAACAATCCATGTTATGATGTTGTACAGCTCATCTGGAACAACTTCATGGGCATGATCAATAGTAAATGATTCAGAAGTTGATGGCCATGGATATTTGATGACAAGTTTCTCCTTTAGTGAACTATGTATGAAAAGACCAGAAGAATACAAGGTTTTGAGAACATCTTGCACACTGGTGCTGTAACTAGGTACATGTTCTGGGCTTGATGAAGAATTGTTCATATCAGGGTCTGATGAGGATGTGATTTCACCAGTGCCTGATGGTTCAGAAATCTTCTCAACAAGGAAAGAAGTTGAAAGGTTTTTAAAATACACAATCTCACTTACATTTCTTTGTTTTGGTTGGTGAAATGTGAGTTGTGGATAGTCAGTCTTTAGACTGTGTTTCAGCTGGTCACTACTGAAAAAATAACCAATAAAGTTTCCTTTAGCACAATTTCAATTCAAGGGAAATGTTTTTAAAGGGGAACAAAAGTATTCATATGAATTTACATTAATCAGTTTAGGAAAATAATTATGTTTGAGAAAAAAAATCAAGATTTAAACAATTTCAAGTGGGGCTATAATTGTAGGAATTTCTGTCTAGGGGTCAGCTGTTTTTGATGGCATGACAGTGTCTTTAAGGCAGATGCTGATTGGAGGTTAGCTGTCTGTAAGTTGATCATCCACAATCATATGTGAGCCACTGTGATGTCATCAAATTGGCTGCTCCCATCACCTGTGTTGGAGAGAAACCATTTAGAAAATTAAGGCAATCAATTAAAAATAAATAATTAGAATATTCGAAAGGTCAATTGGGATGGAGGTATAAACATCAATGGAGAGATACTAACACACCTCAGATTCACAGACGACATCGTTCTCATTGCATCCAATACAGGTCAACTTCAGAATATGCTGAACGAGCTGGACAAACATAGTACAGCCATTGGCCTCAAGATGAACCGGACTAAAACCAAGTACACGTGGTCTGACAATGTAGCACGTGGAAGAGTGATTGTGGGAAGTGATGAAATCGAAGAGGTGGAAGAGTATATATACTTGGGACAAACAGTAAACATGAAACACAATCAGTGTACAGAAATCTTCTGAAGGATCCGAGCAGGATGGAAGGCATTCACCTCCATTAAAGAAGTGCTGACAGCAAGAATCTCCAAGCTCACACGTGCGAAACTGTTTAACAGTACAGTCTTACCTGCGATGCTATACGGAAGCGAGACTTGGGCCACCACACGCAAAGAGGAGCAAAGACTGAGTATGACCCAAAGGGCCATGGAAAGGTGGATGCTGGGAATCTCATTGAGGGAGCACATCAGAAATGAGGTGATACAAGAGAGAAGCGGGGTGAACGACGTGATCACAGAATACCGGAGACGGAAGCTCAACTGGGCAGGCCATGTCGCCAGACTCAAAGACAACCAATGGACTCATGCAATTGTCGAGTGGTATCCAAAGAATTGGAAAAGACCACATGGGCAACCTCCAAAACGATGGAAAGACAAGTTGAACAACAATCTCGGGACAACATGGATGGGAAGGGCGTCATCTCGTATGGAATGGAGGCGCGTTGTGGCCAGCGATGGAAACATCTGAAGCCTGGCCAATCCAGGCAATCCAGGCAATTAGAATATTATACATTTATTTAGGGTCATTGTCATTAATTGTCCATTTCTCTGTTATTCAGTGCTCCATTGAAAAAGTTCCTTCACACTCTCTTTTCATTACATCTTCAGACAATACATGTATTCATTGACATCTTTAGCAGAGTTTTAAATGCATTACCTGTTATTTGTAGCATCTAGAGCTTCATGTTTCTTAACCATATTCCTGAGCATTAGAAGAAGTTTGGACATCCATAAAATTTCCTGATTTTCCAGCAATTTCTTGTCAATAATTCTTTGCAGAAGATTTTATAGGCAGTCACAAATGGAAGGCTGGTACTTCTAAATGAAATTCAGTGTTTTTGTTTAAATGCCAAAAAAAAAAAACAATCTCAGATAATTCCACAAGAAGGCAAAATGTAGATGTAGACAATGATGTCATCGCTGCATTCTGTCTTCATTGTGGAATCCCTTGGATCTTTACCACAGAATAAATATTAAGTAATTACATTGGGGCAAAAAAGTATTTAGTCAGTCACTAATTGTGCAAGTTCTCCCACTTAAAAAGATGAGAGAGGCCTGTAATTTTCATCATAGGTATACCTCAACTATGAGAGACAAAATGAGAAAAAAAAAATCCAGAAAATCACACTGTCTGATTTTTAAAGAATTTATTTGCAAATTATGGTGGAAAATAAGTATTTGGTCAATAACAAAAGTTCATCTCAATACTTTGTTATATACCCTTTGTTGGCAATGACAGAGGTCAAATGTTTTCTGTAAGTCTTCACAAGGTTTTCACACACTGTTGCTGGTATTTTGGCCCATTCCTCCATGCAGCTCTCCTCTAGAGCAGTGATGTTTTGGGGCTGTCGCTGGGCAACATGGACTTTCAACTCCCTCCAAAGATTTTCTATGGGGTTGAGATCTGGAGACTGGCTAGGCCACTCCAGAACCTTGAAATGCTTCTTACGAAGCCACTCCTTTGTTGCCCGGGTGGTGTGTTTGGGATCATTGTCGTGCTGAAAGACCCAGCCACGTTTCATCTTCAAATGCCCTTGCTGATGGAAGGAGGTTTTCACTCAAAATCTCACGATACATGGCCCCATTCATTCTTTCCTTTCACGGATCAATCGTCCTGGTCCCTTTGCAGAAAAACAGTCCCAAAGCATGATGTTTCCACCCCCATGCTTCACAGTAGGTATGGTGTTCTTTGGATGCAACTCAGCATTCTTGCTCCTCCAAACACGACAAGTTGAGTTTTTACCAAAAAGTTCTATTTTGGTTTCATCTGACCATATGACATTCTCCCAATCCTCTTCTGGATCATCCAAATGCTCTCTAGCAAACTTCAGACAGGCCTAGACATGTACTGGCTTAAGCAGGGGGACACTTCGGGCACTGCAGGATTTGAGTCCCTGGCGGCGTAGTGTGTTACTGATGGTAGCCTTTGTTACTTTGGTCCCAGCTCTCTGCAGGTCATTCACTAGGTCCCCCCATGTGGTTCTGGGATTTTTGCTCACCGTTCTTGTGATCATTTTGACCCCACGGGGTGAGATCTTGCGTGGAGCCCCAGATCGAGGGAGATTATCAGTGGTCTTGTATGTCTTCCATTTTCTAATAATTGCTCCCACAGTTGATTTCTTCACACCAAGCTGCTTACCTATTGCAGATTCAGTCTTCCCAGCCTGGTGCAGGTCTATAATTTTGTTTCTGGTGTCCTTTGACAGCTCTTTGGTCTTGGCCATAGTGGAGTTTGGAGTGTGACTGTTTGAGGTTGTGGACAGGTGTCTTTTATACTGATAACGAGTTCAAACAGGTGCCATTAATACAGGTAACGAGTGGAGGACAGAGGAGCCTCTTACAGAAGAAGTTACAGGTCTGTGAGAGCCAGAAATCTTGCTTGTTTGTAGGTGACCAAATACTTATTTTACCGAGGAATTTACCAATTAATTCATTAAAAATCCTACAATGTGATTTCCTGGATTCTTTCCCCCCATTCTGTCTCTCATAGTTGAAGTGAACCTATGATGAAAATTACAGGCCTCTCTCATCTTTTAAAGTGGGAGAACTTGCACAATTGGTGGCTGACTAAATACTTTTTTGCTCCACTGTACATGTCTATGGAATAATCATTGGTAAATTATTCATTATTGGTCCCATACATTCATTTTCTTTTTGTCCCCAAAATCAACTTCAAGGAGAAAGATTAAACAAAATCTTAAAAAGATTATCATAAATTCATCTCATCTCATTATCTCTAGCTACTTTATCCTGTTCTACAGGGTCGCAGGCAAGCTGGAGCCTATCCCAGCTGACTACGGGCGAAAGGCAGGGTACACCCTGGACAGGTCGCCAGGTCATCACAGGGCTGACACATAGACACAGACAACCATTCACACTCACACCTACGGTCAATTTAGAGTCACCAGTTAACTTAACCTGCATGTCTTTGGACTGTGGGGGAAACCAGAGCACCCAGAGGAAACCCACGCGGACACGGGGAGAACATGCAAATTCCGCACAGAAAGGCCCTCGTCGGCCACGGGGCTCGAACCCGGACCTTCTTGCTGTGAGGCGACAGTGCTAACCACTACACCACCGTGCTGCCCCCATTATCATAAATTATATACAAAAAAAAAAATTCTGAGAAGAATATTTACCTTGGTGTTTCTTTTTCGTTCTTCATGCAGGTATAATGGTAGCACACTTCTGTGGCTACACAATCTTTATCCCTTAGGTGGACTCATCATGTTTCAACTCAGTAGCCCTTCATAATTGTCCTGAAATGAAAACCCATGACCACAATGAGTATCTAAATTCAATAGCATAAATTATACCTTTTACAAGAGGCAATCATCTTAAAAACTAAAAGAACATTTATGATCAATCATATTCAATTTTTTATATTTGGAATTAAGACAAAAAAATTTATTCAAAACCAATAAAGGAGGGCGGCACGGTGGTGTAGTGGTTAGCGCTGTCGCCTCACAGCAAGAAGGTCCTGGGTTCGAGCCCTGGGGCCGGCGAGGGCCTTTCTGTGTGGAGTTTGCATGTTCTCCGCGTGGGTTTCCTCCGGGTGCTCCGGTTTCCCCCACAGTCCAAAGACATGCAGGTTAGGTTAACTGGTGACTCTAAATTGACCGTAGGTATGAATGTGAGTGTGAATGGTTGTCTGTGTCTATGTGTCAGCCCTGTGATGACCTGGCGACTTGTCCAGGGTGTACCCTGCCTTTCGCCTGTAGTCAGCTGGGATAGGCTCCAGCTTGCCTGCGACCAATAAAGGACAGTGAGTAGTCAGGTACAGTATGGTCATTAAATGCATGTTTTAAGTAATAAATCAATGAAAAACAGTTGGCAAGATTGTTATTTCTTCAATAGTTTTATATATTATTTAACATATCGCACAATTCTGTCTGAGCTTGACAAAGTTTGTCCTTCACTCTCTTTTGTCCAGTAGTAATGTAACTATCTTTCTTCCTACAGATAATACACACCACAGGCAGAGCAGATGACTTTGATGATGATGCCACACCAATTCCAATTTTTGAATGTAGTCTTTTAAGACTAGGAGATGCCACATATTCACTACATTCTGATGTACTTGGTGGAAATTCTATAATAAAGAACTAATAAAGAGATAAATAAATAAGTAGCAGGGAGAGGGTCTCATGGTAATATAACCATTATGGCCACACATTCTGAGAACTAGAGGCATCTGGTAAATCATGCCAAGATTTGCCACTTTAGTAATTTTCTAATTAAAAAAAGGCAGTCCTACACTGACAAATGGATGGCATGTTTTCCAAGCTCCCACCTCATTATACATTAAACTAATTTGATCAGTTTTACAGGGGCAAAGTACTCTTTTTGGTTTTCTTGCTTGTAAACTAGGCTTTTTTTTTTTTTTAAATCTTGGCTTGCATGCCGAGTAGAGAACTATTTCAGAAAGTAGGTCAAATATGGAGAGAGTATTAGGCCTAGGTCCCTAGACATATCCAATGTTCTGATTAAAATAAAACAATCAGTAAAATATTATTCAGGTCAAATCCAGAGGAAACAAAATTCAAATTTGTTGTTGAATAAAAATTTTTTTGAATTGAAATGTATTTTTATAGTACTGGTGAAATTTGATACAATACAATAACATTTCTTCATACCTTCACTGGATGGTTTGAACAATTTAGACTTCTCTCTCTCATATATATATATATATATATATATATATATATATATATATATATATATATATATATATATATACAGTGGGGCAAAAAAGTATTTAGTCAGCCACCAATTGTGCAAGTTCTCCCACTTAAAAAGATAAGAGAGGCCTGTAATTTTCATCATAGGTACACTTCAACTATGAGAAACAAAATGAGAAAAAAAATCCAGAAAATCACATTGTCTGATTTTTAAAGAATTTATTTGCAAATTATGGTGGAAAATAAGTATTTGGTCAATAACAAAAGTTCATCTCAATACTTTGTTATATACCCTTTGTTGGCAATGACAGAGGTAAAACATTTTCTGTAAGTCTTCACAAGGTTTTCACACACTGTTGCTGGTATTTTGGCCCATTCTTCCATGCAGATCTCTAGAGCAGTGATGTTTTGAGGCTGTCACTGGGCAACACAGACTTTCAACTCCCTCCAAAGATTTTCTATGGGGTTGAGATCTGGAGACTGGCTAGGCCACTCCAGGACCTTGAAATGCTTCTTACGAAGCCACTCCTTCATTGCCCGGGTAGTGTGTTTGGGATCGTTGTCATGCTGAAAGACCCAGCCACATTTCCTCTTCAGTGCCCTTGCTGATGGAAGGAGGTTTTCACTCAAAATCTCATGATACATGCCCCCATTCATTCTTTCCTTTACACGGATCAGTTGTCCTGGTCCCTTTGCAGAAAAACAGCCCCAAAGCATGATGTTTCCACCCCCATGCTTCACAGTAGGTATGGTGTTCTTTGGTTGCAACTCAGCATTCTTTCTCCTCCAAACACGACAAGTTGAGTTTTTACCAAAAAGTTCTATTTTGGTTTCATCTGACCATATGACATTCTCCCAATCCTCTTCTGGATCATCCAAATGCTCTCTAGCAAACTTCAGACGGGCCTGGACATGTATTGGCTTAAGCAGGGGGACACGTCTGGCACTGCAGGATTTGAGTCCCTGGCGGCGTAGTGTGTTACTGATGGTAGCCTTTGTTACTTTGGTCCCAGCTCTCTGCAGGTCATTCACTAGGTCCCCCCGTGTGGTTCTTGGATTTTTGCTCACCGTTCTTGTGATCATTTTGACCCCACGGGGTGAGATCTTGTGTGGAGCCCCAGATCGAGGGAGATTATCAGTGGTCTTGTATGTCTTCCATTTTCTAATAATTGCTCCCACAGTTGATTTCTTCACACCAAGCTGCTTACCTATTGCAGATTCAGTCTTCCCAGCCTGGTGCAGGTCTACAATTTTGTTTCTGGTGTCTTTTGACAGCGCTTTGGTTTTGGCCATAGTGGAGTTTGGAGTGTGTCTTTTATACTGATAACGAGTTCAAACAGGTGCCATTAATACAGGTAACGAGTGGAGGACAGAGGAGCCTCTTAAAGAAGTTGTTACAGGTCTATGAGAGGCAGAAATCTTGCTTGATTGTAGGTGACCAAATACTTATTTTACCAAGGAATTTACCAATTAATTCATTAAAAATCCTACAATGTGATTTCCTGGATTCTTTCCCCCCATTCTGTCTCTCATAGTTGAAGTGTACCTGTGATGAAAATTACAGGCCTCTCTCATCTTTTTAAGTGGGAGAACTTGCACAATTGCTGGCTGACTAAATACTTTTTTGCCCCACTGTATATATATATATATATATATATATATATATATATATATATATATATATATATATATATATATTCATTCACAATGACAAAACTGCAGTATATAATTTTGTGGATGCTTGGGTTTAGCTTTATTTAGTTTCATGGTTTGTGTTAAGAATTTTTTAGCGGAGCTTTCGGCCCGAGAGAGCAGAGCTCCATACTTAAAAAAAGATGGTAACCCATCGAGTTGCTTTTTCATGGACACACAAGGATCCCAGCCGTGTCCGTCTGTCTGTCCATGCCCTCACGATTCTGATTGGCTGTTTGATTTTGGCGGGAACTAGAAGCGCGAGTGCGCCTACATAACTTATTTTTGTCTACAGATAATTTCATATTTATCGGGTTTTTCCACCGAGAACAACTCAAACAGCGCAACAAAATAATAATCATTTTTACAAACTTTAATACAAACTTTAAAAAGAGGTCAGAACAAGTTAACCAAGGAGAGAATGATGAAGTCAAAACCGGGAAGAGAAAGAGAGTTTTGACAGAGGAAGAAAAGGAAAGAAGACATGAAAGAGCGAGAGAAAGGCGAAGAAATCCTTTATAAGAAAAGCGACAAGCTGAAAGAGAAAGAAAAAGTGTAAAAAATGAATTAATAGAAATGAGTTGTAGGAATTTATTTCTAAATAGTGATGTTGATTTTGAAATCACTGCGAAATCCTTCGGGATCTGACAAGTTGACCTGAATCCAGTCAGTGTTTTCATGAATCGTGTATTTTTTGTTTTCAAAACATTTTGCTATAAATCCCTACAGCACACTGTAGTTTATAGTAATAAAACGAATAATATACATGCGAGTTTGGAGAAATGTATCTTCTTGTAATAAAATTGAAATTGCAACACATCAAAGTACATCATCTGTTGCATGTTTGTTTTCATTTGAATGGAAGCTCTGCTATTAGGTAGTACCTAATTTTATATTATCCCCTTGATGACTGGAGTGAAAGTTAACAATAGGATTCTTGTCCGATGGCCTATATGACATTAATGGATAAACATGAAAACACCAAGCAACCAAAATTGCTGAGATGAATGGTGAGGTTGAATTAATGCTGTACTTGTGTATAACAATGCTGAGATTACAAACCATAACAATGATCTGTATAACTGTGAATTGATGCAGTTTGTGAATGAACTGTCTGGTCATTTAGAGGCAGCCAGAGATGCAGGTCTTCATTATAGCAGCAGCAACTGTTTAAAAAAAAAATAATAGAAGCAGAATGATCGGCAATTTGAACTATCATGGAAAACCATGGTCCACCCCAAGATGACAACAATGAATTCCAAGTCCAATCACCTTCCTTCAGGGACTACACCTGTTTGTGAATGCCTGTAACTAAAGAGGAAATGTTTGTTCAGGGGTCTGGAATGAATCTGCAACATTCCTTGCCAATAACTGCACAAGTACCCCTTTTCTGCTAGCAAAATATCTAGTGACATTCGATTTTGGAGAGACATTTTATGGACTAATCCCAGTTCTGAAGATATTTGACTGGGGGGTTTAGCTATGTCATTACCAATGCATTCCATGGTAAGTAAAATGACTAATTTCATCTAGGGCTACAATTACACCATACTGAGGAATTAAGGTCACAAAAAAAGTGTTGGGTTGGACTGACTGTGACCTGAGCTTTACTGAACAGGTCACGTCTATTTATATAATTTCTGGGGTATAGGGTATGTATTAAAGCTGCCACTGTATAGCCATAATAACGTGATCCTGTCCAAATAGTGGTAGCACATGATAACCATCTCTATCAAAAACAACTAGGGTACCATTATACACTGGTTGGTTTTGTCCCCACGTGATGGCAGCTTTAGAGACAGTTAATGTAAAGGTTTCTGCGTATCCCTCTGTAAGAATTTTAACATGTTCAATGCCATTACCCAAATAGTAAGAACAATGACTGTGACCCACTTGTGGGCCATGAGCTGTATTTTAAAAACAAAGTAGACCTTTGGGCACATGGGTTCTCTATCTGCTGTTAATGGTTTGAGATGGAATCTGAAACCTGGTTGAAAATATGGGCATGTTCTTCTCTGTAGAATGGTCACATGCTCTCTTAAAGAGAAAAGGACAACTATTTTGGGGTAAATCTTGGCATTTCATGGATCCAGCACTGGCCCTTGTTCAGGGCTTGTGCAAAGCCATGTGCAGTTCTCAGAAAAGTATTGTCTACAGCCAATTGAGTGTGTTCATCATCAGAATTAGAAATCAGAATCAGAAACACTTTTATTGCCAGGTATGTGGACACACACGAGGAATTTGACTCCAGTTTCACTTAGCTCTCATAGTACAAAACAGATAAAAAGCATATACACAAAACAAACAAACAAAAAAAATGGTGCAGTAGGTGCATAGTGCAAAGTAATCCAAGTAAGTCAAGTATGAAATAGATAAATAAATATAAAGTATATAGTGTGCACAGAATAATTGTATGAGTGTGCAGATATTTTACAAGTGATATTACTGATATATGAATCTGGATTTTAGCTGTTCATCACAGAAAGGATTTTCCCTTTTGGTGCAATATGGTGCATAGTGCAAAGATGAAATAGTAAATATTAATAAGTATAAATATAAGTAACAGCGAGCACAGAATGACAGTATGAGTGTGCAGATATTTTGCAAGTGATATTACTGATATATGAATCTGGATTTTAGCTGTTCATCACAGACAGCCTGAGGGAAGAAACTATTCTTGTGTCTGGTTGTTTTTGCATACAGTGATCTATATCGCCTCCCTGAGGGGAGAAGATTAAACAGATTGTGACCAGGGTGTAATGGGTCTGCAGAGATGTTACCTGCCCATTTCCTGACTCTGGACAAGTATAGGTCTTGGATGGAGGGCAGGTTGACACCAATAATTTTCTCTGCAGACCTTATTGTCCATTGCAGTCTGTTCTTCTCCTGTTTGGTGACCGATCCAAACCAAACAGTGAAAAAATAACCCATTGTAACCTCTTTGTTCTTCTGTAGTAGCTATTGTTGACTAGCTAATGTCAACAAGTAGCTGGTATGTTTATTGTCCATTGCAGTCTGTTCTTCTCCTGTTTGGTGACCGATCCAAACCAAACAGTGACGGAAGAGCAAAGAACAGACTGAATGATGGCAGAGTAGAATTGTGTCAGCAGCTCCTTAGGCAGGTTAAGCTTCCTGAGCTGGTGCAGAAAATACAACCTCTGCTCAGCCTTTTTGATGATAGTGACTGTGTTGGTCTCCCACTTCAAGTCCCGAGAGATTGTGGAACCCAGAAACCTGAAGCTTTCAACAGCAGTCACAGTGTTGTTGGTGATGGTGATGGGCAGCAGAGTCCCCCCACTCTTAGCCCCCCCCGGCTCCTCCTAAAGTCCACTGTCATCTCCACAGTTTTGAGTGTGTTCAGTTCCAGATTGTTCTGACCGCACCACCAGACCAGCCGTTCAACCTCCTGTCTGTATGCAGATTCATCACCATCTCGGATGAGGCCGATGACCGTTGTATTGTCTACAAGTTTCAGGAGTTTAACGGACGGGTCTCTTGAGGTGCAGTCGTTGGTATAAAGGGAGAAGAGCAGTGGGGAGAGCACACATCCATGGGGGGTGCCAGTGCTGATAGTCCGAGTGCTGGATATGATGCTCCCCATCCTCACCTGCTGCTTCCTGTCAGTCAGGAAGTTTGTAATCCACTGACAGGTGGAGGAGGGCACAGTGAGCTGGGTGAGCTTGGTGTGGAGGATGTCTGGAACAATGGTGTTGAATTCCGAACTGAAGTCCATGAACAGGATCCTGGCGTATGTCCCTGCAGTGTCAAGGTGTTGCAGGATGTAGTGTAGACCCATATTTATTGCATCATCCATTGACCTGTTTGCCTGGTAGGCAAACTGCAGGGGGTCCAGCAGGGGGTCTGTGATGTCCTTCAGGTATGACAACACCAGTCTCTCGGAGGACTTCATGACTACAGATGTGAGGGCAACAGGCCTGTAGTCATTCAGTCCTGTGATATTGGTTTTCTTAGGAACTGGGATTATTGTGGAGCGTTTGAAGCATGAGGGGACTTCACACAGCTCCAGGGATCTATTAAAGATCTGGGTGAAGATGGGAGCCAGCTGGTCAGCACAGACCTTCAGACAAGAGGGTGACACCATCTGGGCCAGGTGCCTTCCTGATCTTCTGTCTGCAGAAAAGCTGACAGACATCCTCTTCACAGATCTTGAGTGCTGGTGGGGGGTCAAAGGCGGGGGGGTGGCAGAATGGCAGGGGGTGTAAATGGGTCTTTAATGACTGAAAGGGGGAGATGTGTGAATGTGTCAAATCTGCAGTAAAACACATTCAGCTCATCAGCCAGTTGATGGTTCACTGCAGTGTTGGTGGATGGTCTCCTATGGACCCTTTTCACGTGACGTCACGACAAACGCGGCCGCCATTTTGGACGTGTACTACCAGTAGTTTACCACAGCCAACATTGAGGAACGGCAGCAAAGAAAGTTTTTACTTTCAGCAAGACTTCCATCATGCCACTATATTGTTGTGCACCTGGATGTAGTAACCATTAACAAACAAGGCAAGGTTTATCATTTTATCGGATCCCGACGGAGAAGATGGATAGCGACCATTAACAGATTGGCAGCCCTCGGCATACCAGCGCTTGTGTAGTGACCACTTTGTTGGAGGTAAGACGAATAAAATTAGCCAGAAAAGGCATTACATTGCTGTTAACATTCTGTGGCGGCGAGTGTGTAACCAAATAGGCTAAAATAACCCATTGTAACCTCTTTGTTCTTCTGTAGTAGCTATTGTTGACTAGCTAATGTCAACAAGTAGCTGGTATGTTACTGTAGCAATGTTTACGTTCAGTCATTTGGATGACTGTTAAAACCTTTCAGTCTCAAGTTTTTCCTTTACTGTATTTACTAGTTTACTGTAATTATGATCCGGCAGCTATTTACACCGGATCCAGTATAAATAGCTGCCGGAGCCAACGTCCAAGGTTCCGGAGCGCGCTCCGGCTTGCTCTCCCTCAAATTAAGCAGCGCGCGCCGGCTTGCTCCCGGAGTGCTCCGGCCGAGGTTCCCCTCAAATTAAGCAGCGCGCTTCGGCTTGCTCCGGAGCAAGCCGGAGCGCGCTCCGTAACCTCGGCCGGAGCACTCCTGGAGCAAGCCGGAGCGCGCTCCGGAACCTCGGCCGGAGCACTCGGAGCAAGCCGGAGCGCGCTCCGGAACCTCGGACATTGGCGTGTATGTGTATGGCGATGGGTTTTTAACGACATAGGTATACAGATCATGTGGGCCGAAGTCAGGTAAAGACGAGGGCTTCGTGTACTTCCGTACGTCAGTGAACAATCCTGGTGGAAGCAGGTAAACGTCGTTCTCTAAGCCTGCTAACCTCAGTTTTTGCAAATACCTCTCCCTCTGCTCACCCTGTAAATGCCCTACGTCACTGGATAGTGAAGGTGTTTTCTGCATCTCGCTCCTTTTTCTTTTATGTTTTTCGTTTGTCGCCTTCCTCGCATTCAAACTGATTCGAGCCAAAGTCCACTACATGTCCAAAATGGCGGTCGCGTTTACAAAGGTCACGTGACTGAAAAGGGTCTATAGTTAGTAATGTTCTGCAGGCTTCTCCACACTGACGTTGGATCGTTTGCTGAAAAGGCTGTTTTTAATCTTATCAGCATAGCTCCTCTTAGCTGCTTTCACCTCCATTGTCAGTGTGTTTCTGGTCTGATTATACAGAACTCTGTCTTCACTTTTGTAGGCCTCTTCTTTGTTCTGACAAAGTTGCCTGAGTTTTGCAGTGAACCAGGATTTATTGTTGTTGTATATGTGGAAGGTTTTGGTAGGCACACACACATCCTCACAAAAACTGATGTAAGATGTCACAATATCAGTCAGTTCATGCAAGTCTGAGGCTGCAGCCTCAAAAACACTCCAATCAGTGCAGTCAAAGCGGGCTTGTAGTTCCACTTTGGCCTCATCGGACCATCTCCTCACCGTCTTAACTACAGGCTTAGCAGATTTCAGCTTCTGCCTGTAGGACGGGATAAGATGAACCATACAGTAATCCGATAGTCCCAAGGCTGCACGGGGGACAGAGTGGTATGAGTCCTTTAAAACAGTGTAACAATGGTCCAGAGTGTTAGAGTCCCTGGTGGGACACTTAATGTGCTGTTTATATTTTGGCAGTTCATGGCTGAGGTTTGCTCTGTTAAAGTCCCCCAAAACAATGAGCAAAGAGTCCGGGTGTTTTTTCTCCACATTGTTTATCTGGTCAGCCAGCTGTTGTAATGCCTCATTAATACATGCCTGAGGGGGGATGTAGACTCCAACCAGAATAAACGAGGAAAACTCTCGCGGAGCATAAAACAGTTTGCAGTTCATGAATAATGACTCCAGATGAGGACTGCACGATTTGTTTAGAACTGTGACATCAGTACACCAACCTTAGTTAATGTAAAAGCAGATTCCGCCTCCCTTCGTTTTCCCCGTGAGCTCCGTTTCCCGGTCTGCTCGGTGCAGTTGAAATCCAGGCAGGTGGAGAGAAGAGTCCGGGATGTTCTCACTGAGCCAGGTTTCGGTGAAGCACAAGGCAGCAGATCTGTTAAAATCCGTGTTAATCGAGTTGAGGAGCAGCAGTTCGTCCATCTTATTGGCCAGAGAGCGGACGTTAGCCAGGTGAATAGATGGGAGCGCAGTGCGAAGCCCCCGCTGCCTCAGTCTGACGAGCGCGCCGGCTCGCTTCCCCCGGTGTCTCCGGCCTCCTCGGCGTAATCCATAGAGAGCTGCTGCTCCTCCAACAAGTAGCTCTGGAAAACTTTCCAGATCAATGAAAGCCGATGAAAAAACTTTACTGGTGGTTATTCCAATGTTTATAAGTTCTTCTCTGGAGTATGTGACCAGTGAAGGAGCGCAAAAAACACAACAAATACACAAAAACATAGAAAGTACGAGAGAGCGAAGTACCGAGGCAACCGTCCGCGGCACCATCTTGGATCTAGTATCTTGAGGATATACATACCTATATACCTCAGAGGAGCTTTGGTTATAACTCATCAGGAACAATAAGAAAATTATGAGCATTGTTATGTGACAGACTGAATGTGTGATTTTTCTTAACGTTACTGACTCTTCCAGAACACTCACCACTCTCAGCATTGTTAGTATGCACAGTCTCTTGGATCTGTTCAAACTCCAAAAGTTCACAGTGAGCAACTATGAGCTAAAGAATAAAACACAAACCAGAAACAGCAATTATAAGGTTATATGGTGATTATGTTGGTGATTCAAACAATTTCTGTAACTATTTGGATTATGTAATTGATTAAATGTGATTAACTGTTATAAAAGCGTGACTGAATTGCTAAAAGCTATTGAAGCTCTTGAATCATCTTTCTTCTGGCTTGTTTACAATTCTACACTGTGTAGAACAAGTGTACATGTGTAGAACATGTGTAGGCCAATTGGGGAGAGGATGCTAGCACTTCACCCAAGTGGCTTGTTGTCTTGTTGCATCTTTCCATCGTCGTCTGGATTGTCCACCAGCTTCACATGCATGGTGTGAATCTACTGTGGTTTTGTATTCACTTTCACTGCTGCTTCAGTGATGAGGATAATCTGATAGGGTTCTTCAAACTTTGACTCTAGTCATGTTTGTTGTGGCTTGGAGATCAGAACCCACTGTCCTGGTACCAGGCTGTGTCCACCAGACCCAGGCAAGGTCCAAACATCTATCACTTGCTTTCTTGCTGTCTGAATCGAGTCTGTAAAGGCCTCTGCATGCTCTTGTGACAAGGCTTTCACAGATAGCTTTTTGCAGACAGTTGTAATTTATCGTTGAGCGGGGAGTAATAGGCGTGCGTGATGTTATTCACCGCCACAACGCAAGGGGGCGCGAAGTCATGAAATCGCTAGGAGTAGTTGGTGGGTGTGGTAACTGGAGTGTTTATCCTCCGGTTACTTATAATGACTAGAACTGGAGTCGTATAGATGTACGTACTTCCTCACTTCCTCGATCAACTGCTCTTCGTGCTGCTCCATCTTTGCTCGTGTTTTTAAAAATGGCGGTCGTGAAAACAAACCAAACCAGGAAAGTAGGGAAGCGGAAGTGCGTGTACAGCGGATGTAGAGTGGACCAATCAGAGCCCTCTTGTCTGCAACGCTGTCTGCGAGGCTGTCTGCGGTGGTCACAATTTTTGGGAGGTGCGCGCAGAGCGTCTGCGAAGGGGGGGGGGCTTCGCAGATGCCATCTGCGACGCCATCTGCGAGGACTGGGTTGTCAGCATAAATTGGCCTTAAGTTGGGAGCAGTACTTTAGCAATGCATCACTGGTCAAATGGACATCAGCAGTATGCAAATCAATTGTTCCCAGTAAAGACATGGGTTGGCCTGTAATAATTTCATAGGGCCCAGTGTCTTTGTTGTGGGTGGCTCTTATACTGCATAGCACTATAGGGAGTGCCTCTGGCCATGAGAGCCCTTCCTGATGCATTTTTGACAGTGTCTCTTTGATAGTTTGATTCATGCTTTCCACTATTCCTAATGATTGAGGATGATGAGGGCAGTGGACCTTCCACTGTACGCCTAGCATCCAACACACTTCTTTACAGACTGCACCCATGAAGTGGGTTCCTTGGTCTGAGTCCATGGTCTCAAGGAGGCCCCAGTGAGGGATGATATCTTTGAACAACACTTTTCCAGTGTGAGTGGCTGTGCCCTGCCTCATGGGGAATACTTCCACTCACCTCAAAAACTTGTCTGACACAACTAGAACTTCAGAGTGTTCATGTGACTTTGGCAGTATTATGTAGTCCACTTATAGATGTTGGAATTGGCCTGGAGGGACTGAAATTCTCATCAGAGGTGTTTTCATTTTCCTCCCTGGATTGTTTTTAGACAGATAACACATCGTCTGTCCAAACTTTCAGCTTCTTTTCTGAATGCTGGATTCCACCATGTTGTCCTGAATCAGTAGACCATTTTCTCTGCTCCCACATGACCCAAGGAGTGTAGCTATTTAGCCAGATATGGTAGTAGTTTTGTAGGAGCAACAACTTTGTTTCCATATTTCCACAATCCACCATCATGTTTCTTTTCCCCATTTTCCATCCAGGCCCATTTTCCCTCTCATCTACAATTGTCTTGAAGCTCTTTGATGTTAGAGTATGTGCTTGTAGAATCTTTAGAGTTGCTGTTTCAATTTGATTGTCTGCTGCTTTGTTATCCCCTTCTTTGGCGGCTAATTTTGCATCCATTTCTGCATTTCCTTTTGCTTCTTGTGTTTTGCGTCATATGTGCTTTGACTTTGATGATGGACACTTAGGCAGCTGGCAATGCAGCTAACAGTTCTTGGACCTACTGCCCATTCTTTATTAGAGTTCCAGCAGCAGGCAAGAAACTTCTGTATTTCCTGTATTTCCACTGTTGAATGATAGGAAGCGCTCCATCCATTGCTATTTTACTAAGTGGATATTTCTTGGTGTAAGGAGGAACTTGGACTGTGAATGTCACTGGGTTCATTTGAAGGTTTCCACAGTCGTCCTTATCCTTAGACCATATCAGATGATTTTCTGAGGGTTTTTTTCCCCCAGTTTTCTCAGTTCCCAGAGAACTTTGCCATTTGTGAAGTTGAGGCTAATTTCAAGCTATAACAAAAGTCCAAGCCTAGAAGGGGGTCTGTAATGCTGCCCACCCAAACTGGAGTGCCAATAGACTTTGGCCCAAATGACTCACTGGCACACTCTCTTGTAAAAGGATGTTTTCTCCTCCTGCTCCAGCAGCTTGTTTTGTTCTTGTTGTAAGTGAGATTCCATATTTCTTTGCATAACTGGTTGGAATACATGTAAGTTCTTCTCCTTTGTCCAATAAAAAGTCAAGTTCTTTTTGTCCATTCACAGTAGTGCACACATATAGGCCATCTGCTTGATGTTTAACTAGTACTAGCAGGGGCCTGAGGGAAGGGGCCTCTAAAAATCCCCTGTGCTTCTTGGTGATGTATTCTGTAACACACCTGTCAGCTGAGGGGCGGCACGGTGGTGTAGTGGTTAGCGCTGTTGCCTCACAGCAAGAAGGTCCGGGTTCGAGCCCCATGGCCGGCGAGGGCCTTTCTGTGTGGAGTTTGCATGTTCTCCCCATGTCTGCGTGGGTTTCCTCCGGGTGCTCTGGTTTCCCCCACAGTCCAAAGACATGCAGGTTAGGTTAACTGGTGACTCTAAATTGACCGTAGGTGTGAATGTGAGCGTGAATGGTTGTCTGTGTCTTTGTGTCAGCCCTGTGATGACCTGGCGACTTCTCCAGGGTGTACCCCGCCTTTCGCCCGTAGTCAGCTGGGATAGGCTCCAGCTTGCCTGCTACCCTGTAGAACAGGATAAAGCGGCTAGAGATAATGAGATGAGACTTGTCAGCTGAGACAGTCATTTTATGGCCCACATGAAGGCATTCACATCCAGAATGTTTGGAGTGTTTAAGCTCTCTTCAGATCTTTTCTCAGTCCTCCCGAAATCTCTTTCCTGACCTGCAGTATTTTGAAAAGTGGCCCATTTCCCTTTATTGATAACACTTGCAGCCTCTGTAATTCTTCTTTTTCCTTATAGTGACTTCTTGAATGACATATCAGGATCAGCTGTTTCAATTTCTCACATCTTTGGTTGAGATGCTGGTTCAAAGTCTTGCTAAAGGTGAGCCAGTCCACTGTATCCCACTGAGGATTTGTGGGCTTGTATGCATTTGATAATTCAGTTCTTGCTCCATTCAGGAGAGCTTGCTTCAATGCTCCATGATTGCTGTTATCCAAGTTGTCAATTCTGATGTTATCAATGCCAGAATAATTACACCAAGCTTCTCTCAAACAGACTTCATACATTGCGAATGGTTCATTTGCACCCTGGAAGCAGCTGAGGATTCTTCCCCAACAAACATATGCATCAGCATGACTGTGAATCCATTCTACTAATGCTGCCCATGCAGTGTCTAAGTTTTGTCTTCACATATGGCTTCATCCAAGGCTCTTGTGAGTGTGGCTTTCTCACATGGAGTCAGTATGGCATTCAAAATCAGTACTCTATCATATGGATGCAGGTTATAAATACCTCTGAGGTGACAAAGTTCATACCAGGTTTTCATCCCATCTTCTCTGGGATGTTTCATGTTTTTTACTCCTCTTGTCAATATCAGCAGAAGCAGGTACCTGGTGTTGATGAAATCCCAGCTCTCATTCTCATCTTTAATGGTTTTAGTTTGGCCTTAACTATCTCTTCACTCTCTGAATCACTGAAGCTTTCACTCTCATTCATCTCAATCATTTGAGTGTGTTGTTATTCTGTCACAGTTTGCTTTTTCACCTCTTAGGCCCTGTCCACACGGCAACGGATTCAGGTGACTCCGATACAATTGCTTATCGTTTAGGCCTGGCGTCCAAAACTGATATGCCTCCCTCTTCAAGAATGTTCATGACTTGGTTTAGATGGTGTGCAGGGGTTTTTCTCCACCAAGGAAAGCACTGTGCAGTCATCCACTTAAGTTTTCTTCCATGGTCTTCTAAGGCCTTGTCCACACGGCAACGGATTCAGGTGAATCTGATAAAATTGTTTATCGTTTCAGCCTGGTGTCCACACGGCACCGGCGTTTTGGGTGCCCCAAAACGAAATCTTTTGAGAACGGGTTCGAGTGGAAAAATCTGGCAACGTTGCCGTTGTGAAGTCGTCTGGATGAGTAGAACGGATTTGTTTACGATGACGTCACAACCACATGACTGTGAGTGCTTCACGCCGGGTAGAAGTGTAACGAACTCAATGCGAGTTGTCAACAAATCCTATAACTTGGTTCATGAAACGCGCTTACAAAATATTTTCACTGTGAATATTTATTGTGTAATGGTGCAAAGTGAGAGAGAGAGAGAGAGAGAGAGAGAGAGAGAGAGTCAATCCCGCCAGCAAAAATAGGGAAAAAAAGGAGCGATCTCACCTCTTCAGATGTTGGTTTTAGTCCTACAATACATTCCTCAAAAAGGGCGTAGAAGAGCAAATTAATCCATCAACGTGTAGCATCCTCGCCGCCATATTGGATAGGTCAAAGCGGAGAATAAAGATTCATGTGCTGCGTTTAACTGTACCAACAGGTTTACCGTCCAAACGAGATCACATGGGATTACCTTTCATAGGTGAGAAACAACAAATTAATCCATCAACGTGTAGCATTCAATTTATTCCGGACCATTAAAGACGCCGCCTTCCACGTAGAATCATACGTCATCCTCGCCGCCATATTGAATAGGTCAAAGCGGAGAATAAAGATTCATGTGCTGCGTTTAACTGTACCAACAGGTTTACCGTCCAAACGAGATCACATGGGATTACCTTTCACAGGTGAGAAACAACAAATTAATCCATCAACGTGTAGCATTCAATTTATTCAGGACCATTAAAGACGCCGCCTTCCGCGTAGAATCATACGTCATCCTTGCCGCCATATTGGATAGGTCAAAGCGGAGAATAAAGATTAGCTGCGTTTAACTGTACCAACAGGTTTGCCGTCCAAACGAGATCACATGGGATTACCTTTCACAGGTGAGACTGGAAAAATACTTTTCATTGTATTTGGTCATTATAATGTAATTTTACGAACAGATTTTCCTGACTTTGTGGCTAATATGAAGTCTCGCGCATAATAGTTTATGCGCATGCGTCCTTACTTCTTCTATTGTTCTGGTGTCTCCGAAGGGACCGTCTTACAGCGCCCCTAGAGGTGTGGCATGTGTATTGCATCATTTTCAGCAAGCGTTGCGTTGCCATATGGACCTGATATTTTACTGATCGTTGCCCATTTGGACGCGATATATTTTTAAATAACATCTCGTTGCCGTTGTCATGTGGATGTAGCAACTAGGGTCTGCCTCTGACTTCATTATAAAGCAAGACGATGTGCTTGGCTGTGCATGTACATGAGCATTCATCATCTTTGTTTTTTTTCCCACTTCCATCCCAACTCATCCACTCTAGCTTTAGACCAATAAAGCTATTGCTCTAAATCAAGCTTAGATTCAAGTTGCCACTCTAAATTGGCTTTAGATTCAAGCAGCTGTTGTTTAAGATTTGCATTTTGCTCAGTGTCAGCATAAACAGTTCTTTCCATTTTTATATTTCTCTCTCTCTGGACAGTTGCATTCATATCAAACTGACAGCTCTCACAATCTTTGAATCTTCTATCCATTTCAGATTTCATCTAAATCTCTTTGCACCTTTAAATATGTGACAAAATGGCCAAGGCTCACTTCAGCCCTTTCTGCTTGTCAGTGGTTTCTTTTTTTTTTTTGTCCTATGCTTTTTTAACTTTTTCCATGCACCAGAATTGCAATGCTGTGGGTGTGGTATGAGAGGGCATATCAGGAGAAACTGTCCAACTGGAGATTGGTTTTGAAAGAACTGGAGAAACAGGAGAAGGGAGAATTAAGCGCTGTAGTCAACACCTACATTAGTCTATGATGATCGGAAAATGAACCCCAGATAGTTTCAGTCAATTGTCATTCTCGAGTTATATTTCTCGTGGATACCGGTGGAAAGTTTTCATGCATTTGAAAACAGGGAACTAAACCTAACCCTTTCCAACAGCACATTAACAATAAGAGGCAACTCTGGGAAAGCACAAGTGCTGAACTTCACTGAAGGACAAATGCTAATGGCATCAATACAACACACTAAGGATCCAACTCTGAAATGTTTGGGATGAGATATTTTGTGGAACTTAAAAGCTTTTTTGGGGGGGAGTCCTGGTTATAGCCGCGAGCTAGAGAGTCACGTTCAACTCTGCTCCGCTACGAACTTGAACGAATCCTGATGTAAATTGCAAATTAGACCTTGAAAGAGTACAGGCGAACGTTGAATAAGACGAGGTGATGCCGAACACTGGGAAAACGAGCAGGGACAGAGGGAAAACAACAACGCAGGTGAAGTTAATTAGCTTCTGGACGCAAAGCATGGAGCGCAGCGCTAGCAAAGAAGCTAACTCCGACACAGCAGCTGCAGAGCAATGTGGAAGTGAGCTCTGTGGGGCTAAAGAAGAAATACTCATTCTCATTATCTCTAGCTGCTTTATCCTTCTACAGGGTCGCAGGCAAGCTGGAGCCTATCCCAGCTGACTACGGGCGAAAGGCGGGGTACACCCTGGACAAGTCGCCAGGTCATCACAGGGCTGACACATAGACACAGACAACCATTCACACTCACACCTACGGTCAATTTAGAGTCACCAGTTAACCTAACCTGCATGTCTTTGGACTGTGGGGGAAACCGGAGCACCCGGAGGAAACCCACGCGGACACGGGGAGAACATGCAAACTCCGCACAGAAAGGCCCTCGCCAGCCACGGGGCTCAAACCCAGACCTTCTTGCTATGAGGCGACAGCGCTAACCACTACACCACCGTGCCGCCCAGAAGAAATACTGATGGCAATAAACAACCTAAGGTCCGACTTTTCGACCAGATTGGATGGAATTCTGACCGCAGTTGAAGAAATGAAGAAAGAACTGGTTGATTGTACTGAAAGAGTAACAGAAACGGAGATACGGCTGTCCACAGTGGAGGACAAGCAGACTAAGTTAAAAGAGGCGGTTCAGACGCTGGAAAAAAGGAATAAAACTCTGGAAGATAAAGTTATCGACATGGAAACGAGATCGCGGCTGAATAATCTGAGGTTCGTAAATCTGCCCGAGGGAGCGGAGGTCCCGGATCCCTGCTCATTTCTGGAGAGCTGGCTACTGGAGGCACAGATCTAGCCCCTCTGCGAAGCCCAATAGTGTTGGAAAGGGTGCACCGAGTCGGACCGAGACGGGACACTGAAGAGCCACCGAGAACTTTAATAATGAAGTTTCAGAACTACAAGCAGAAAATACTTGTGATGAAAGCAGCCAAGTCGAAGAAAGACGTCCTTTACAAGAATAAGCATGTCCGATTTTACAATGACCTGGCAACTGGTGCACAGACAACGGAAAAAATATGACACAGTGCGACAGCAGCTGCGGAGCCTGGGACTCAGACATGGCATAATGCACCCAGCTAAGCTGGTGGTGACTTACAGAGAGCAAACACACACCTTCAATACGCTGACGGAGGCGCAGGAGTTTGTAAACAAGGTCAAAGAAGAAGCTGGAGGAATGAATGAAGAGAACTGAGTGACAGTTACTGAGCGCACGATGTAAGTTAACAGGTGTGTTTATTCTTGCAGGTTTGTAGCAAGGAGCAAGGAGGGTTGATTGTTTTATGTTTTCCCTTTTTTTTCTCTTTTGTGTATTTCATAACAAGAAGGCCAATAGGATTGATCCAGGGATCTATCCATAAGTAGCTGGAAGCAGCATAAGCTAAGGGGGGCTTCTCATTCAGTTGGGAAAATGGGGTTCATTTTTTCTCATGGTTTAGCAGTGGTCGAGTTGTAAAATCAAATCAGGGGGGATGGTGAAATTTTTAGTCGCGTGTCGACCCATCGGTCGGTCCGTCGGTGGGAAACTGGTTTGCTTTAGGGAGGGTTTGCACACAACGTAGGTCTGTGGACCTTGTTCATTTACCAGACATACAGTATTTTGTGCTGATAAAGTGTGTAGTACACACTGTGTACCCTTTCTATTGTTGTAAAAAACATAATACACTGGTATTTTACTGTAAAACATGCACAGTGTGGATGTCATGTGTCATATTTAGTCAGTCTCTTGGCTGACATACCTACCACATTCTCCCAAGGGAGTAACTTTGATTTTGACATTTGGGGGGACACAAAAGTGATCCAAGGCAGAGCTTCTGGAAGGTGTTTTTTTTCCATTAGCAATCATAATTTCATGTAATGCAGATCTTATAGGTTAACAAGGGCAGCTGTGGCCTAATGGTTAGGGAGTTGGTCTTTGGATCCCAGGGTTGCAGGTTCAAATTCCATCCATGGCTGAAGTGCCCTTGAGCAAGGCACCTAACCCAACATTAATAGAATCTGATGATTTAATACTTTTACACCACACAATTCCTAATTTGTGTTTAAGCAGTCGTTCTGTCTCTTCCACAGAAATACATGAAAATAAGAATTAAAAACTTTAAGCATTTTTAGCATTAAATATTGTTTTTTTTTTAAATTCAATATCTGTATTGTTTGACATGGGGGGGGGGGTCTCAAAATTCACTGACTGCCTTATTGAGACACTCATAAATAGGTGCTACTGGTGGCATTTTCTATTCTGTAATTAAGCTCAAATTTAGTTAAAATGATATTTGGATATATAATTTAGTGATTGCCTATTATAGCATGATTATGATTACATTAGTATTGCATTTGTAGTATACCCCCATTTTTTTGTCTTTTTGTTGCCCCTCCATTTTCTATATTATGTCTTTTTGTTGCCTGTTTCTGTGTTCGTAACGTGTGTTATGATTTTCACTGCAGATGTGCTTGTGACTTCTTTTATGTTCATGCTGCAGTTACCAATATTCGTCTGTAGGTGGCAGTAAAGGACCATGGATTTGTTGTATCTAGCCTAGCCTAGTAGTAGTAGAAAGAGGTCTCTGTAAAACGGTGAACGCAGCAGACTCAGCAGCAGACTCAGCGGCTGTCACACTGTTGATTCTGAAATGCAAGTCACACATCGGCCATGCAGTAGCCTACATCTGACTACTTACATTCTGTAAAACCATTAGGTCTATAAATTTAACATTCATTCATCGAGGATATTATCTAACACCAAGTTACATTGCTCCAGCATTCCTTTTCTCTGCAGCTATGCAGTAGCCTAGCTCTGATGCGTCCTGTCACATTGCTAAACCTGCCTAAGGAGCCACAGCAATACTTTTATGAAGGGTTTCCATACATCAAAAGGATTTTGTTGAGTTTTTAAAGCTCGATGGAAACCCTGCACTTACATTCTTGACTTTGAAGAAGAATGAACGAATGTCTCGTTTCTTGGGAGGGGGGCCGTCGTCCATGATACTCAAGTCAGCATGCGAGTCGTAGGGCAAGCATGCATGGACATCGAAGTCCAGCTCAGTTTGTAGGCTGACGGAGAGTGGGGGGTGCGTGGGGTAGGTCAGGTGTGTACGTGTGAGATACAGGGGGTTGATGGGCGGGTAGTCATGGCTGTTGTGGGAAGTGTGCTGCTTTTACAGCAGATGGAGTGACAGCTGGGATAGCCAACCATGTAAGTTAGTGAGAAACAGGTAGCTAATCAGAGAATGTATATCTACGTTAGAGGGGGGATTATTAGCAGTGTCATACATTTAACCCTTTGTGTGCCATATAATCATTGCTCAGGTTAGGACATCGGTTTTATTGATCGTGATTACACAGTAACAGTAGCGGCTGAATATTGGTAGGGACACGTCCCTAGCGTCCCTACCCAAAATTACACCCTAGCATTCTCCATATTAGGGTGAAATGCAGATGACAAATTTGAAGTGTAACTTCATAGTCATGGTAGGCTCCTTTTGAATCGTTTGGTAAATAATTTATTAAAACCTCAGCAGGCAATGTAAATGAACAACTGAATCTTTTCATATCAAGTCAATAGAATTTTTATTCAAACCTGAACATTGGGAACATTGAGTTAAATACAGAGGTAGGTGGGTAACCAATAAGCTAAAACAAGCAACAATAAATTGTAAATCAGACTAAACTTCCTAAAAGGTGTTTGAGGCATTATGCATTTTTTTTTCCTTTTTGTTATTATTGTGTTTATTCTTATGAGTAATGAAAATTATACATGTCCATACCGGTTATTATTTTAATGGGAAGAAAAGAAAAGACCAAAAAAAAGTCCTCCTTTGTGGGGGAGTGAAGGTGGGCAAAGAAATGGCTTTACTTCTCATGGCTTTCTGACCTCATAGAAATTTCCAAAGACTTTCATAATCATGTTTTTTGCGGTCAATTTTCCGGGCTCTTGCTTTTGGATCATTAGCTAAGCAATGGTGTTGAAGCCAAGACTTGACATACACCTCTGGTTTGAACAGTGTCAATGGAGGGCCAACACACCGGATGAAAAGCAACGCTGACATACTTCTTACTTCTAGGGAGCTTCGAGTTGTTGTTAGAATGTTCATTTGACTGAACCCATGCTCACATTCAGCTGTGGAGATGACGAGTGTGTCCACAGCTTGAAGGAGGGGTTTAAGCTCTTCTGGTGGCTTTATTTCAGCATCAGCTTTAATTGTGACCATGTCAATATACTCCCTCATCCCTCTCTGAATTTGTCTTTCATCATTAAGATTGAAAAAGGAGCAGAGTTCCTGGATCTCCTTTTCGGCATAACGAATCCCACATTCATCTGGCCAATTGGAGGACTGCAGAACTTTAACACTGTGAAGAAAGCGCTGGTATTCTTCTTTGCTTTTCTGTTTACCCGGCAGGCATCCCATTCTGTTCTCAATTTTTGCAGCTAAGGCATGAAAAAACTGTTGTCGGTTTATTTCTCTGTACCTTGAATTGTTTGTCAATGGGACTCCTTTAAATACCTTTAAATCCACTGCAGACTGAGCCTCTTCTGCCCTTGGTCCAGGTTGGTCTGCCATTGACTTGAGCACTCGGACCAGCCAACTGAGGCTTGCTTCGGCCTTGGGGAGTGTCATGTTTCTGAGCTGTAGTGAGAGAGAATTCAGCCAGTTCTTCTAAAGCATCATACATCACTCCCAAGTTCTGCACAAAGATTACATTAGATAGGCATTTTTTTAAGCCATTGAACATGCATCTCTCTGTTGAGCTGAGGCATTAGAAAAGTGTTTGTGGAGTGCAGGGTACTGGTTCCATACAGCTCTAATGGTCCTACAACTGGATGCTACCCATCTAGTGCTGAGGACTCTCCCTGTGTTCAGGCACTGTAATGCAAGTTCCTCACAACAGTCAGTGAGCTCATGGCAGTTTTTGGCAGACACATGGTAGAGACTATAAATTTTATCAAAGAAAAACTGGAATTCATTCATCCCAGCAATTTCTTCTACAGCATCTCCAACACTCAACTCAAGACGGTGGTTCATGCAGTGCCACATCATCACGTTGGGAAACTTTTCAACAATTTTGGTTGCAACACCTGATTTACTGCCGATCATAACAGAAGCTCCATCCGATGCAAAGCAAACAAAGCGCTCCCTCATAACATCTTCGGAGAAGCCATGGTGTGACACATTATTCATTAAAGCTTGATAAATTCCATCTGCATTGGTTGCAGAAAGTTCCACTAAATCTAGGAAGAATGTTAATGGATCTTCAATCTTCCCTATGCTTGCTCTAATGTAAATGATTAAAACAGATTTCTTACTATCTGTTGTAGATTCATCTATCAGAATAGAAAATTTAGTCCCACTCTGAAGAACCTGTCCAACTACTCGCTCTCTCATTTCATTTGCAATGTGGAGGCTGATTGTTGCACACGAATGGTCTGAATGTAAAGTTCTTCCCATGTCTAATCCATTTAAGACTTGCAGATCAATATCAACTGGTAGATCGGTGAAAGGCCTTCCAGATTTCACAATCTTATAAACTGTCCGAAATACGCGATCAGTAGTTAAGAAGTGATCTCTCTGCATATCGGAAGCCAGTGTTTCCATTCTCTTTTCTTTTGCCTTTTCCATGCTTTTCTCAGCTGCTTGATGATAGTCTGACATTCTGTGCTTGTGTATCTTCTTACGGAGAGCTTGCAGCTGTGCTGCTCTTGTTGCACCATAGACTGTAACTTTAACTTTGGACCACTCATTAACAACATGCGTCTGGCTCCCACCTGCATTTGGCCCAACTGATTAAACTTTCTGACAGGTTAGGCAGCCAGGTTTTTTGCTTTGGCATATTAACCAAATTATAATTAACTAAATAATATTGTTGTTTCTTCTGCCTGAAAATATCGGATGTCCAGCAATCAGGGATATCTTGCTCATCTCCCTGACAACTTGGGCCCTCATCTGCATCACTGTCTTGCCCTGCTTCTGCTTCCTCCTCTCTTCCTCTTTCCACTATAAAAACAAGAAATCCATGATAAACTACAGTATTTTTCCTCATCTATGCTGATAATGAACTGTTTAAGGCCAACTAAAAAAGAAGTACTTAACATGTAGCATTATCTAACATAGCCTATGTTAGATAATGCTACATGTTAAGTACTTCTTTTTTAGTTGGCCTTAAACAGTTCATTATCAGCATAGATGAGGAAAAATACTGTAGTTTATCATGGATTTCTTGTTTTTCAAATCAAAGCTAACATGAACCTGAGTAAGCTATCGATAGCTGGCTAGACTCCAAACTAACATTCATTATGATAGCTGTGTTGTTATCCACCGCCCACAAATTAGGCTACATATCGGTAACTTCACAGCATGATGGTGGGCTCACAGAAAGTGTGACTGATATTCGTAACTCTTGACTTACCTCCTGAAATGTTTTTTCTTGCGATCTTAAATCTGAACTTGCTTAGGTCTTGCTGTCCACTCTGCTTGGCCATGATGCTGCAATCCGCTGCTGTCACTGACGCCGAATGAAATAAAAAAATAACAGAACCCCAACTGAATGTCACCTCCTCAAACACTTTGCTTGTGCGTGGCCTCTCTCGCGGTAGCTTATTGTATGCTCAGTTTCAGCAAAGCTACGTGGAATGACATTTCTAATTCCAATGTTAAATAGAAGTAATGTCCACATTTATTGATAAAATTGCTCAAGGGAAGGGAAGGGGGATGCTCGTTTTAGAGGGGGGATGATTTTGACCATTTTTTATTCCAGGGGGGATGGCATCCCCCCCATCCCCCCTCAACTCGAGTACAGTGGTTTAGTAAGTTCAGTGTATGTTTTAATGGTTAAATGTGTTGAACTTCTCAGTCATGTTACTTTTACTAAGGGACCATTGTGGTGTAACATTCTGAATGTCTGAAAGGGTAGAACTTAAATGTATATCCTGGAATTGTAGAGGTTTACAAAAAACTAAGAAAATCAAACAAGTAATGAATAAGCTAAGAGACATGGATTCAAAAATCGTCTTTTTACAGGAGACTCACACTTTAAAGGAAGATAATATAAGGATAAGTAGGAGATGGCAGGGAAACATCTATGCAGCATCATTCACATCACAAGCTAGAGAGTTATGACTCTCATTCACAAATCAATACCCTTTCAAGTCTCTGATATAATTAAAGATAAATATGGAAGATATTTGATTATCCAGGGATCTTTGCTCTCAGTAAACTTGAATCTAGTAAATATTTATGGGCCAAATGCAGATGAACCCAACTTTTTTACGAATCTACTTCTCACGCTGGCATCTCTCCTAGGAGATTACATAATAGCAGGGGACTGGAACTGCACACTGGACCCAATAAAGGACAGATCCACAGGTGTCAACCAAACTCATAAGAGAAGTAGAGTAATTATTAATTATCTTATTAAAGAGTTGAATCTGTTGGACATATGGAGAGACTTTAAACCCAATGATATTGCTTACTCCTGATACTCGAGTACATTTAAGACATACTCACGTATAGACTATTTTTTGGTATCTGCAACACTGGCTTCTAGAATACAGGACTGTTATTACAGTAGCATACTAATATCAGATCATGGTCCATGTTGTCTGATCTATGTGGATAAGGAGCTGGTAAAAGATCCACCTAGATGGAGCCTAAATAAGAAATGGCTACTAGGTGAAAACTTTATTAAGTATGTCGGGAACGAGATAGATAATTATTTTTAAGGATAACACAAATGAAACAACAGCAGGTATTAAGTGGGATGCTTTCCAAGCCTTTTTAAGAGGACACATAATTAGTTATACCTCATCCAAAACTAGAGAATCGCAGCAAAAGAGACAGCAGTTGGAATCTAAAATACAAACTCTCCAAGAACAGGTCTTTAAGAATAGAACCCCTGCTGTAGAAAAAGAATTACTGCTCTCAAGAGCAGAGTATAATAAACTATCTGCAGATAGGGCAGCCTCAGATATGCTCAGGCTTAATCAAACGTTTTATGAACAAGGGGAAAAGCCCGGTAAACTGTTGGCCTGGCAAATAAAACAGTTAGAAACAAGGAAAACTATTGCTTCAATTAAAAATAATAATGGGGATACAATAGTAGACCCTATTGAAATAAATAAGGAATTTAGAAAATATTATGAAAATTTATATGAATCTCAAGTAGAATATGACCCACAGTCCCAAAATTCATTCTTGGATAAATTGCAATTTCCAACTATTTCTACTAAACTTGTAGAAGAACTAGAAGCAGACCTAAAAGAAGAGGAAATAGGCATAGCTATTGATGGTATGAAAGCAGGAAAAACAGCTGGCCCAGATGGATTACCAATTGATCTGTATAAAAAATTTAAGTCCAAATTACTGAAGCCATTACTAGAAGTGTTTTTGGAAGCATTCCAAAGTGGCAGTCTACCAAAATCAATGACCGGTGCGGTAATAACATTATTGCCAAAACCAGGGAAGCCCAACAACAGATGTGAAAATATGAGACCAATAAGCTTATTAAATTCTGACCTCAAAATTTTGTGCAAAATTTTAGCAAGATGGCTTCAAGAAACATTACCTAGTATAATACATAGGAATCAAAATGGGTTCATTCAAGGAAGCCAAGGATTCCATAATGTCAGAAGAGTCCTTAATGTTATTCAAGGATTGAGAGACCCCTCTGATAAGGCCCTCCTATCTTTAGACGCTGAGAAAGCTTTTGATAAGGTGGAGTGGCCTTATCTCTTTAATATCTTGGAAAGATTTGGATGTGGCAATACATTTCTAAAATGGGCTCAGTTGTTGTATGTAAACCCTACAGGAGAAATATGAACAAATAAAAATATATCAGAACCAATCACAATTAAAAGAGGATGCCGTCAAGGGTGTCCCCTGTCTCCGCTGTTACTCACTTTAGTGATCGAGCCTTTAGCAATAGCTGTACAAGCACATACTGAAATAGTTGGAATAACAATTGGTCAAACAGAGCATAAATTAGCGTTGTATGCAGATGACGTTATTTTGTTTGTCTCACAACTCTGTAGATCTATTCCTGTGTCGCTGGAATTAATAAAAACATTTGGTGGCATCTCAGGATACACAATTAACAACTCCAAGTCCTCAATTTTATTACTCGACGAGAGAGAGAAAAAAAATCCACTTAGAGAAGCTTCCCAATTTAAAGTGGTAGATCAGTTTACATATTTGGGAATAAAAATTAGGTCCATATTAGCTCCAATTGTAAAATCCAATTATGAATCATTGACTGAGGAAATAACAGAGTCAATTAATAGATGGACATCCCTGCCCTTGTCCTTGATTGGTAGAATCAACATTATAAAAATGAACATACTCCCTAAGATACTGTATCTATTTCAGAATATTCCACTGTCTCCACCTGATGGTTTTTTAAAGGAAATTAATAAGTTATTTTCTGGTTTCATTTGGCAAAACAACAAAGCTAGAATTCAACTATCCCTGTTACACCTACCACATAGTAATGGATGTTTAAAATGTCCAAATATAACATGGTATTATTGGGCAGTACAATTAAGGACTATTAAATTTTATTTTGCAACAAGGGATGTTCCACAATGGAAAGAAATGGAAGATGAATGTTTGCATTTGCCGTTACCCCTGTATTTTTACTCTGATACAGTGCCAAACTTGATAAAACAAACCACTAATCCGATTGTCAAGAATATGATAAGAGTATGGTTTGAAGTACAAAAATTTACTAAAGAAACTAGTCGAATATCTCAATACACTCCTATTTGGGGAAATCAGCATTTTATACCAGGAAGAGCAGATGCTGTATTTAGAAAGTGGGCATCAAAGGGACTAGAAAAAATTAAAGATTTATATTTGCCCAACTCAGATGACGTTATCATTCGAACAAATTAGGCATAAATATGATATAGATAAAAAACATTTCTTTAAATTCCTCCAACTTAGGAATTACATTAGGACGAGCAAAAACTGTCTTTTAACCAGACCTCCAATTTCTGACTTGGAAAAAATTGTGTCTAAGGACAGCTTAAGTAAAGGTGCTATAGCCGAACTATATAACTATTTGTTATCAAATTCGGTTGAAAATGCAGATCATAAACGAGAAGCGTGGAAGGAAGATCTAGGCACAGATATATCATTAGAAGACTGGCAATCTATATGTACTAAGGCTCACACCCAATCAATCAACACTCAATTTAGACTATTGCAGTATAAATGGTTGATGAAAGTTTATATTACACCAGTTAAATTAAATAAATACAATAAGAATATCCCAGATGTGTGTACAAAATGTACTGAGGAGAAGGGGACATTATTACATTGTGTATGGCAATGCAGTAAGATAAAATCTTTTTGGGAGGAGGTTAAAAAGGCAATAGAAAAAATGATTTCAAAAAATATTCCAATGGAGCCTGCACTTTTTGTCTTAGGACTTTACCCAAAAGGTCACAAATACAACAAAAGTGAATGAATATTAATAGATATGTGTTTGTTGCATGCCAAAAGATCCATTGCAATGTTTTGGAAGAAGACCAGCAGACCAAATGTTACGTATTGGGTGAAGCAAATGCTCACAACTTTGCCTTTGGAGAGAGTGACATATATACTAAAAGGAAGGCAAAATATGTTTGAAAAGATATGGGAACAGTTTAATGTGTATGTTAATGGTATTAATCTGGCAATTGACAATGAAGAGGAATAAGTAGTCAGATATGTAAACCTCATAACAGAATTAATGAGTTCAAATTCCTGTGATTGTATAAAGCCATTAAATTATGTACAAATGTTTTGTGGCTGAGGAATGTATGTTTGTGATGTGTATGTGTATTGTTCATTTGTAATTTCGTTTTGTTATTTAAAAAATGTCAATAAATATCTCATCTCATTATCTCTAGCCGCTTTATCCTGTTCTACAGGGTCGCAGGCAAGCTGGAGCCTATCCCAGCTGACTACAGGCGAAAGGCGGGGTACACCCTGGACAAGTCGCCAGGTCATCACAGGGCTGATACATAGACACAGACAACCATTCACACTCACATTCACACCTACGGTCAATTTAGAGTCACCAGTTAACCTAACCTGCATGTCTTTGGACTGTGGGGGAAACCGGAGCACCCGGAGGAAACCCACGCGGACACGGGGAGAACATGCAAACTCCGCACAGAAAGGCCCTCGTCGGCCACGGGGCTCAAACCCGGACCTTCTTGCTGTGAGGCGACAGCACTAACCACTACACCACCGTGCCGCCATCAATAAATATCTCATCTCATCTCATTATCTCTAGCCGCTTTATCCTGTTCTACAGGGTCGCAGGCAAGCTGGAGCCTATCCCAGCTGACTACAGGCGAAAGGCGGGGTACACCCTGGACAAGTCGCCAGGTCATCACAGGGCTGACACATAGACACAGACAACCATTCACACTCACATTCACACCTACGGTCAATTTAGAGTCACCAGTTAACCTAACCTGCATGTCTTTGGACTGTGGGGGAAACCGGAGCACCCGGAGGAAACCCACGCGGACACGGGGAGAACATGCAAACTCCACACAGAAAGGCCCTCGCCGGCCATGGGGCTCGAACCCGGACCTTCTTGCTGTGAGGCGACAGCGCTAACCACTACACCACCGTGTCGCCGTCAATAAATATATTGTTTAAAAAAAAAAAGCTTTTTAAAAAAAAAAAAAAAGTTTTTCCTGAAATTTGGCAAATGCCCCATCACAACTTTTTTGGTATGTATTGCATGCCTGAAATGGAGGAATAAAACACAAAATATTTTGATTTCATACTGGCAGCAATGAAATACAATTCAAAGAAAATATGTGTTCTTTTTTATTTGCATTTTCCAATCTGTCCCAAAACTAATTTTCAAATCAAGTAAATTTAGCAGTAAATAAGGTGCATGATTCATGGATATTCTGCATAGATGCTAGCTAAATATGTGAAAATAAAATGCACCTTGAAGCACAGTTGTCAGAGTGCAGGCAGTTATGGAATGCAGGTTCAGGGGAGAGTGGGTACATTGTAAACAGGCGTCCAAATCGCCAAGCTTTAAATGAAGCCAGGGTTAAGCGGATGTCGGTCAATCAGCAAAAAGGATATCAAAGGGCAGGCAAGTAGTCAAGTAGATGAATAAACGTAAGCAAGAATTAAAAGCACTAAGAGTCAGGCAGAGTCAAAATAAGGCTTGGGATGATCAGGTTCAGGGACACAGAATGATACTTTGCATGGAGGTGAGTGTTTGCTGGGTTTAAGTAGTGTCTTAATTAGTCTCTGATATGGAACAGGTGTGCTTCTAGAATTCCAGAAAGGTGGGGTGTTGTGGTGTTTGGCTGTTGTAGTCCAGAGTGGCCATGTTTGAATGCCACTCTGAACCTAGATTTTCTGCACTGTTACTGACAGAAACCCCCCAGAGCACTCATTCTGGGAGTGGAATTTTTTCTGGGACATCCTCTTCCCCTGGGTACTGGTTTGTCTGGGTGTGTGGCATGGGATTCTTGCATAAGTAGTGGCTCCAGTATGTCCCTCGCATTGACCCAGCTGCGCTCCTCTGGGTGGTAGCCCTCCCAGTACACCAAGTACTCCAACTGGCCCTGCCTATGCCAGGAGTTAAGGATTTTGTGGACCCGATATATGGGGTCCCCTTCTATTTCCAGTGTATGTGTGTGTGGGGGGGTGTTCATTGTTGGGAGTACCCTCTCTCAGGGGTCCTGGAATTGCTGGCTTGAGACATGACACATGGAAGGTTGAAGACATGCAGGAGTTGGGGGGAGTTCCAATGTGTAGGAGACCTTGTTGATATGATGTAGGACCTTGAATGGGCCTAGATATCTGGCTTGGAGCTTGCGACAAGTGTTGGAATTTTGGAAGTCCTTGATAAGCGGGAGTTTCCCCTCTGTGCTTGTCTGTGTATTGGTTGTACTTAGCGGCCACCTATTTTAATCATTGGTGCACACCCTCCCATACCTGTTCACTCCTCTGGATCCAAGAATCCACTGCTGGGATTTGGGAGGGTGAGTCATCCCACAGAAACAAAGGTGGTTGGTAACCAAGGACACATTGGAAAGGGGTTAACTGTGTGGCCAAATGCCTTCAGGAATTTTGGGTGTATTCAGCCCAGGGAAGGAATTGCACCCAATCCTTTAGGTTCTCCATACAGTAGACCCTGAGGAAGCACCCAATCTCCTGGTTGGCATGTTCCACCTGGCCATTGGCCTGAGGATGGTACCCCAATGTTAGGCTGACTGAGACCCCCAACTTATCCATGAACTTTGTCCAAACTCTAGAGATGAATTAGAGGCCTCAGTCACAAACAATGTCTTCTGGGAGGCCAAAGTAATGGAATATGTGTGTAAACAAGAGTTCTGCAGTCTTGAAGGCAGTGGGTAAACCTGGTAGGTCGATGAGTTTCAGTGCCTTTGAAAATCAGTCAATGATAACCAGGATGACCATGTTACCTTGGGACTTTGGGAAATCAGTGATAAAGTCAATGGCTAGATGGGACCAGTGTCTCTGGATTATGGGTATTGGGCACAACTTGCCTGCTGGGCGAGTTCAGGGCACCTTGGCCCAGGTGCAGGTCGAGCAGGAGGACACATATTCATTCATTTCTGACATCATGTTCTCCCACCAATACTTGTTCCTGAGCAGTTGGGATATGTGCGGACTGCTGAGGTGTCCTGTGGCTGGAGAAGCGTGCACCCAGGTGATAAGCTTGCCTCAGAGTTGCGTGGGAACATACATAAGACCTGGGGGACATGTTGCCAGGGTGTTGGGTGCTTGGGCTTGACTTATCTCCCTGTCCACTTCCCATGTAATGGCCTGAATGAAGCATCCCAGTGGCAGGATCGGAGTGGGTTTGGCAGTGGGGCTGGCAGTGTTGTGGATTTGAGACAGTGCATTTGCCCTGGTGCTGGGATGAAAAGAGATTGTGAACCTGAAATGTGTGAAGAATAGGGCCCATCTAGCTTGACAAGGGTTTAATCTCTTGGCGGTTTTCAATTACTCCAGGTTTTTATGGTCCATGAGAATGGTGAATGGGTGTTTAGCTCCCTCTAGCCAATGCCACTACTCATCTAACGCTAAAATGATGGCAAGGAGTTTGCAGTTGCCAATGTCATAATTCCATTCTGCATAGTGTTACGAATATACACCCAGGTACACATACACTGACACCATTTGGTTTATTTGTTTACTTTTCTGGCACTGCTGCACAGGCAATGTGTGTAGCTGATGGTCCCTTATGGGAGGGGGCTCCACCCTCAAATGTATTAATGAGGATACCTGTGCGGAGAAGGTGGGTGGTGTTGGGAATGGCGTTCGGCGAGTGAGCAGGGTCAAGCTCTGAAGACGGCAGTGGAAGTTGTTGAAACGTGTGTCCAGGCCTGGTGAAGTGCCGGAGGCCTCAGACGGCTTTTTCCTCTCCTGGATTGAAGGTGGACGTTTCTGTTTGCTGCGACGGGTTTTTGCTTTTTATTTTTGTTTGGGTAGGCTAGCCTAGTTTTGTTTTGCACGTCGCTTGAGTTATCCACGCCGGGACAACGCCGAACACCCCAACATCTGTGAGAACTGTACCTGGGAAACACCCTGTTTTAAAACGATATAAAACAAACCTTGAACTACCTCGACGAGAGGACAACCGAGTGAACTGCGCGGGCTCGCCCGGTGATACTGCAGCCCAGACGGACACGGGCAGAGGTAAGCTCACCCTCCTTTGGGGGACCTCAGTCAAGTGCCAGTAGCGTTTGTTTACAGCCATACACTACAAACACACCACGTTACGTTTCTTTCCCTAACACGCATACATATTGGGGGGGGGTAAACGAGCCAGGAGGGGAACGTAACGTAACATATGGGGGCTCGTCCGGGAGCTGAATCGTTAGGGGGCTTAAATTGTACAGGTACTGTGAGTTGAAGTGCAGGCTAATTAGCCTAGCGAAGTCCACTAATTTGCTCTGGAGGCTAGTTGTTGTAGCATACAAGTGGGCTAGTTATTAGCAAGTCGCTGGGGGCTGATAGCTGCAGAGTTTTATTATTTTCTTTTGTTCTTGTTTGTAAATAATATTGGTTTAGTATATTTGCTTGCTGTGTACAGTTGAATATTATTACGGTCGCCAAGTAGTCACGTTTGTAAAAGAGTAGGCCTAATTCTGTATTGCGTTTACTATCACCTGGGAAAAAATGACTGAAGAGTTTAATGTGAAAACTTTTCTGGCTGAGGGCCGCATTCTCCGTATGCGAGACTGGTATCAGCTCAGAAAAGAGGATCTGCAAAAAGTCGCTGAACATTTACGAGTTGACTGTCCCGTTGGTATGAGGAAAATTGATTTAATCGAGAAGTTGACAGCGAAAGTCTCGCCCGACTCCGCTCTCACAGATAAAGAATCTTCCAACATTGAGTTACAGCTGGCGAATTTGGAACTAGAAAGAGAGCGCCTGAAGCACCGTTCAGCTCAAGAGTCCGCTATATTGGAGCTGGACCGAGAGCGTATGAGACGTGAGTTTGAATATCGCCAAAAAGAACTTGAACAAGAGAAAGAAAAGGTGAGTAGTGTTAACTATGTGGTGCATACTCCTGATAGGAGGAAGTCTACTCGCTTTATGCCATGTTAACATGCTCAAGAGGTATTACCAACGTGATGCAGTTTCAGTGACACCTGTGTGTGTTGTTCAGTTGGATGAGCCCGAGGAAGCTGATCCAAGTGACATAGTTCCTATGGAGGCCAAGTTGTCTAATAGTGTGGTGTTGGCTGATTTGGACCGGTTGTTGGGTCACTTAACACCACAACAAGCTGGTGACATGGTAGAGTTTTTTGAAAAGTTCCCTGAGTTGTTTTCTGACGCACCAGGTTTGACTCGTATGTTAGTACATGATATTGATGTAGGTGGTGCTTCACTGGTTAAGCAGCACCCCTACCGTGTAAATCCACACAGGTTATCGATGATCAGACAGGAAGTAGAGTATATGTTAAACCATGATCTCATTGAGCCCAGTATGAGTGAATGGAGTTCGCCTATAGTTCCTGTTCCAAAGCCAGACGGTTCACTAAGACTTTGTGTAGATTACCGTAAAGTGAACGCTCTGACAAGAGCAGATTTGTTTCCTATCCCAAGGATAGAGGATTGTATTGATCGGATTGGTACAGCCAAATTTGTGACAAAATTTGATCTTTTAAAAGGGTACTGGCAGGTTCCTTTGTCAGAACGCGCAAAAGAGGTCTCTGCATTTTGTACACCTGATGGCTTGTACCAGTTTAAAGTTCTTCCATTTGGGGTTAAAAACGCTCCTGCTTCATTTCAGAGGCTTATGAATCAGATCGCGGAAGGCTTACGGAACTGTACAGTGTATATTGATGATGTTGTGCTCTATGCTGATACATGGGAACAGCACGTGTCTGATTTGAAGGAGTTCTTTACGAGACTAGGGAAGGCAGGGCTTGTCATAAACTTACCGAAAAGTGAGATTGGTAAGGCCTGCATAGTTTACCTGGGTCATGTTGTGGGACGGGGTGAGGTTAGACCTCGGACTGCTAAGATACAGGCCATATCTCAACTGCCTGTTCCTCGTAATAAAAAGGAACTCATGAGACTTTTGGGAATGTGTGGGTTTTATCGTAAATTCGTTCCTAACTTTGCTGTGGTCACAGGGCCTTTGACAGATCTTTTGAGGAAATCTGTCAAGTTTGAGTGGTCAGGCTCATGTCAAGTTGCATTTGAGCAGCTCAAAGCCATCTTGAGTAATGAACCCATTTTGGTTGCTCCCAATTTTTCATTGCCCTTCAAATTAGCTGTTGACGCATGCGATGTCGGAGTAGGTGCTGTTCTCTTACAGGAGGATAAGTCGGGAGTGGACAGACCAGTTGCCTACTTTTCAAAAAAGCTAAATAGACATCAGCGGATGTATTCTACTGTCGAAAAGGAGGTGTTGGCTCTAGTTCTCGCCATCCAACATTTTGAGATCTATGTGTCGAATGGTATGCAAGAAGTGAAAGTATATACTGATCATAACCTGCTTACCTTCTTAGAGAAATTTAAAACCAAGAATCAGAGAATATTCCGTTGGGGTCTAGTTCTCCAACCTTACAGCCTCACGATCGAGCACGTTGCTGGAAAGAACAACATAATTGCTGATGCTCTTTCCAGGGTCAGGGCAGGCTGAAAGAGGCAATGTTTAGTATTAATGCGCTTGAAGGATAATATTCTGAGTTCTGAGTGACGAGTACACAGTGAGTAAATTGATAGTCAGCTTATGTTAATAGTGTAAATTGATATTATTTTTTGTAGAAAAAAAATAGAAAAAAGGATTAATAAAATGAAAAAAATATATAAATTTTTTTTTGTTTGGGGGGGGAGGTGTTACGAATATACACCCAGGTACACATACACTGACACCGTTTGGTTTATTTGTTTACTTTTCTGGCACTGCTGCACAGGCAATATGTGTAGCTGATGGTCCCTTATGGGGGGGGGGGCTCCACCCTCAAATGTATTAATGAGGACACCTGTGCGGAGAAGGTGGGTGGTGTTGGGAATGGCATTCGGCGAGTGAGCAGGGTCAAGCTCTGAAGACGGCAGTGGAAGTTGTTGAAACGTGTGTCCAGGCCTGGTGAAGTGCCGGAGGCCTCAGACGGCTTTTTCCTCTCCTGGATTGGAGGTGGATGTTTCTGTTTGCTGCGACGGGTTTTTGCTTTTTATTTTTGTTTGGGTAGGCTAGCCTAGTTTTGTTTTGCACGTCGCTTGAGTTATCCACGCCGGGACAACGCCGAACACCCCAACATCTGTGAGAACTGTACCTGGGAAACACCCTGTTTTAAAACGATATAAAACAAACCTTGAACTACCTTGACGAGAGGACAACCGAGTGAACTGCGCGGGCTCGCCCGGTGATACTGCGGCCCAGACGGACACGGGCAGAGGTAAGCTCACCCTCCTTTGGGGGACCTCAGTCAAGTGCCAGTAGCGTTTGTTTACAGCCATACACTACAAACACACCACGTTACGTTTCTTTCCCTAACACGCATACATATTTGGGGGGGGGGGGGGTAAACGAGCCAGGACGGGAACGGAACGTAACAATAGGTCAGTTTCTTTGAAAAGAAGGTGACGGGCTGTAGCTTAGGTTTTTCGCCTGTGCATTGAGACAGTACTCCTCCTACCCTGGTCTTAGATGCATCCACCTCTACCACGAAGGGAATGTTGAGGTCTGGATATTGCAAACCAGGAGCTGAAGCAAAGGCGGTCTTGAGACTCTCATCAAAGGCCTCCTGAGTGGCCTGATTCCATTGCAGCCATTTAGGTCTCTTTTTCAGTTTGGCTGTGAGAGGTGATGCTATGGAACTGAAGTTTCAAATGAATCTACAGTAAAAGTTAGCAAAGCCCAGAATATTTAATATTTAATATTTTACCGTTTTACTGTTTTCTTTTTATATTTATTATGCACCGGCCGGAGAAGCACTGCAATTTCATTGTATACCTGATGTGCAATGACAATAAAGATTCTATCTATCTATCTATCTATAAAATGTTGTAGTTCCTTGATGGTTGTGGGAGTAGGCCAGGAGGTGACTGCGGACACCTTGTTACTATCCATACTGACACCATCTATACTGATGATGTATCCAAGAAGGAAATTTGATGTACATGGACCTCACGCTTTTCTGCTTTCACATACAAGTGATTTTCAAGGAGCCGGCTGAGCACAGTCCTGATGTGTACTTGGTGCGAGTCCTGGTCAGGAGAGGAGATCAGGATATCATCAATGTATGCAATGACATACTTCCCCAGCATGTCTCATTGAACATCACTGATAAAGCACTGGCATACACTTGGCATGCAAGACAGGCCATACAGCATAACGCTGTACTCAAAATGGCCAGAGGTGGTGGTGAAGGCAGTCTTCCATTCGTCCCCCTTATGGATCCTAATGAGGTTATATGCACTGCGGAGGTCAAGTTTGGTGAACACCCTGGCAGATCTGAGCTGCTCAAGAGAAGATGGCACAAGCGGGAGTGGATATGGATACTTGACAGTGATTTGGTTTAAGCCCTTGTTAGATTTAAAGCCATGATTTAAGTTAGTTTTATAGCTACACGTGATTTAGGATTGTTAGACTTTATGATTTTAATATTTTAGAGCTTTTAAGATCCTTTATTATTTTAGACTAACCAGACCTTCCTCTTTGCTAGACATAAACATGGTGTCTTGTTTAAAATTGTTGTGAAAATATCTCGCACGCTTTGACGTGCATAAATGCTGAAATTGCTGAATCGCTGATATGAATATTATTTTGCTTATGATTGAAGGTTTCATTCACACACACATATTGTAAGGTTTTATTCCTTTGTAAGGATAAATAATTGTAAATATTTATTCTTGACCAAGAAGGCAGTAATTCTTAATTCTTAATACTTATTCTTAATATTGTTCTGTTCTATTTTATTATTTCAGTTAGAAGGCATTGAATTCTGTGTAACTTGTAAGTTACTGTGTGACCTTCTGTCTAAGCTAGACACATTGCTCAAGACGTGTTTTGGAACATTCTATCAGAACATGAGGTAAATGTTGATATCTGTTAGAACATCTGAAATGTATACAGGATATATTTTCACTTACACAAATACATATTAATGGAATTAAGGAATTGGAATTAAGATGTGATTTGCTGACTTAGCACAAGATATACACACATAACACACACATCCTACACCCACCCCTCTCTGAGGTCACACACACACACACACACACACACACACACACACACACACACACACACACACACACACACACATTTTACACACACCCTTTTCACACACACACACACACACACACACACACACACACACACACACACACACACACACACACACACATTCGACAGACACAATAGGCCGTTTAGAGAGATTATAATTTGTTATAAAAGGTTGTTTGTAAAATTTCATCTTTGGCGAGAAAACTGTGAATAAACAGCAGTGAAACTGATCTCTGGTTCTCTGTTTTTTCATGGTGTTTTTTCGCCCCAGAATTCTGCAGGTGGCACGAGGGCATTGGTCTCGAGAAGTTGACCGTTCCAGCTGGGGGAACCCTTTCAGCCCTGGTAATCTATGCATGGGCGGAGACCTTCCCCTTTCTTCTCCACAAAGATAATGATCACGGATGCTGGAGAGGTGGAAGGACAAATGTACCCCTTTTATAAGGATTCTTGCACATATTCCTCCATCACCACTTAATTGGCAACGGAAAGAGGATATATGCCATTACGCAGCAGTGAGATGTCAGGGAGGAGGTTAGTGGTGCAGTCATAAGGTCGATGTGGTGGAAGGCCACTAGCCTTACCCTTGCTGAAGACTTCACTGAGGTTGTGATAACAGGCGGGGATATTGTCTATGCCTTCCGGTGCCAGACTTTCAACGGATGTGGACACCACAGAGATGTGCAGGAGCTGGAGGCATTGTTGGGAACAAGAAGGAGATCATTGCAGGATTTCTTTGTTCTGTTACAATATCAAAGGGTCATGGGTTTGAAGCCAGGGAAAGCCAAGAATTAAAGCATGATGAGCCGTGCGGGTGATGAATAGGGAAATAATTTCAATGTAAAGTGCACTGACCCGAATGTTCAGAAGAAGTGTACACATGGTGATCAGCCCCTCTCTGATGGTACTGCCATCTATGGCCTGTAGCCTCACTGGATGTTGGAGCTCCTTGGTGGGTAGGTTGAGCCTTTGGATGGTCTTGAGGCTGATGAAGTTACTTTCCGACCCAGAGTCTATGAATGCAGAAAGGACATGTATCAAGTCTGGTAATTCCAGTAGCATATGGATTTTGAATGAATGTGTGGAAATGACTTTATGACTCACCGGGCTGATGGAACGGGCTTCAGCCTGATGGTCCCTCTCTTGTCAAGGTTTGGGTGGCCGGACAGGACAGGTTACCAGCAGGGGACCTGGTTCCCCGCAGTGAAAACATAATCCCTCACAACATCATCTCTCTCTTTCTGTGCATGAAGTGTGGGCATGGGACATCTCCATGGGTGTGGAGATTTGTGGTGGCAGAGTGATGGCTGGAGTATGTCAGATTGAGGGATGGTTCTGCAACAGATTATCCAACTTGATGGTTAGGTCGATTAGAGATTATAACATTAGTTGTTCATTGTGACAGACCAACCTTGTTGGAATGTGGGTTTCAATGCTGGTTTGTTTCAGCCACCTCTGCAAGCATGCAAAATTCTAGAGTGTATTCAGTGGCTCTCCTTTCTCCCTGTTGAATGGTCAATAATTTCTCTCTGACCTCTACTCCTTCAGACTGATGGTCAAAGACTCACTTAAACATCTCTACAAAATGATCATAAGAAGATGTAAGCTCACTACCTCATTCCCAGATGGTACTTGCCCATTTCATGGCTTTACCAGTGAGGAGGTTAATAAACTGAGCCACCTTCTGTTCTTCTGTGGTGTTGGTGAGGGTGGAGAAGTACAGTGAGCACTGAAGAAAAAAGCCCATGCATTCTGAAACTTCCCCCGAATATTTCTCTGGTTGAGGGACCATGGCAGTAGTTTTGGAAGAAGTGGGGCGTCAGGAGGGGCTGCGAGACAATAGCAGTGAGTTGAGACATATGAGTGTTAAGCTCACTCAACATTTGTTGATGTTTTCCTAATAAACACCTCTGTGCATTGAGAGCTGTTTGCATCACCTACTCTGCTGCATCCATTGTGAGGCGAATTATCCTGTCAGAATGCAGGCACATATGGAATGCAGAACACAGGGGAGAGTAGGTGCATCGCAAACAGCTGTCCAGATCCAAATCACCAAGCTTTACATGAAGTCAGGGTTAAGCGGAGGTTGGTAGATCAGCAAACAAGATATCAAAGGGCAGGCGAGTAGTCAAGTAGATAAATAAACGTAAGCGAGTGTCAAAAGCACTAAGAGTCAGGCAGAGTCAAAACAAGACTTGGCATAATCAGGTTCAGGGACACAGAATGATACTTCTCATGGAGGTGAGTGTTTGTTGGGTTTATTTATTTATTCTCCTTTATTTAACCAGGGTAGTCACATTGAGGCTGTTGCCTCTTTTTCAAGTGAGCCCTGGCCAAGAAAGCAGCAATAAGCTAAAACAGACAAAATAAAACAGACATGCAGACAAACAACAACAAAGCAAAACAAAAATTAAGAGCAAAGACATAAAAGATTAAGACATAAAAACATGCAGGACATAATCAAAACATACAGGACATAAGCAAGATATGCATAGCTTAGAAGAATGGCAGGGCATGAGCACATCATGCTGGACAACACACACAATTTGATAAGACAAGCAGGACAAAAAACATACCATACAGGGCAACAAAATACACACAGCTTAAAACACACAATAGGTTAAAAGACAGGCAGGACACATAAGTAATATGTTAGACAAAAGACACATAGCTTAAAATACACGCAGGTTGAGACAAGCAGGACATAAACATAGCATGCTGGACAGCAAGAGAGCAGAAATTACCATAAAAGATAGGTACACAATGAAATAAGAACACAAACAAGCACATAACAGGTAACATAGACCAAAACTGGCATACTTACAACATAAACATAAAAGATAATGCACTGAATGTGTTCAATAGAATAGCCTTAACCTTAAAAACACTTGCATTGATATTTTAATATGTCGGCAATGCGTAACTTAAAATCAGTCAATGGAATGAACAAATCTAGCTTTAACTGTTTCTGGAGTTCATTCCAGTTTGAGGGGGCATTATATTGAAAGGCTAATTTTCCAAAATTGGTTCTAGGAGTTGGTATTTTAAAGAGTATAATATTATTTGATCTGAGGTTATATCTATTATTTGAGGACCAAAAAAACAATGATAAATAGGATGGTAGCAAACCAATAACTGCCTTATAAATGAAAGTCAGCCAATGAAGCTGCCTGCATACTGACAGCGGGTGACAACCAGACAGGCTGTACAGGTCACAATGGTGTATTGAATATTTAGCCGCAGTAATAAAACGTAGCGCAGAGTGATAAGTTGAATCTAGCAACCGTAGCACAGACTTTGATGCATGCATATAAAGAATGTCACCGTAGTCTAATACAGAAACAAATGTAGATGTTACCAGTGCCTTTCTGGCTTTAAGATTAAAACATGCCTTATTTCTATAATAAAACCCTAATTTTACTTTTAGTTTCTGCACTAAGCTGGTAACATGAGAGTTAAAAGACAGCTCTTCATCCAATAAAAATCCTAAGTATTTGTAGCTTGACACCCTCTCTATAACCTGTCCCTGAAGAGTAATTATTTGAGGCAAAATTTGAGTTTGAGAATTAGTAAATAACATATATTTGGTTTTGTTTGAGTTTAGTACCAGATGTAACTTAAATAAGTTTTCTTGTATTTTTGTAAAAGCTTCTTGGAGTTTTGCTAATGCCTCAGAAGGAGATGGGGCTGAGCAGTATAGAATGGTGTCATCTGCATATAGGTGTACATTGGCATTGTTTACATATGCACAGATGTCATTTATGTAGATGGTGAATAATAATGGACCTAAGATGGAACCTTGTGGAACGCCAATTTTAATCTGAGCTCTTCCTGATGTTATACCGTCACAGGAAACACATTGATATCTGTTTGTAAAATAATCTTTAAACCAAAGTAAAGCTTTTTCAGACATCCCAATGTTATACAGAGAATGTAATAAAATACTATGATTTACTGTATCAAAAGCTTTAGAAAGATCAATAAACAATGCTGCACAAGAGTTTTTGCTATCAATAACACTAATGATGTCATTGATTACTTTTACAGCTGCTGTGATGGTGCTATGTCTGTTCCTAAAGCCTGATTGAACTGGGCTAAGAATACTGTTATTAGTTAAAAACTCTTTTAGTTGATCACTAATTAGAGACTCAAAGATTTTACAGTGGTGCTTGAAAGTTTGTGAACCCTTTAGAATTTTCTATATTTCTGCATAAATATGACCTAAAACATCATCAGCTTTTCACACAAGTCCTAAAAGTAAATAAAGAGAACCCAGTTAAACAAATGAGACAAAAATATTATACTTGGTCATTTATTTATTGAGGAAAATTATCCAATATTACATATCTGTGAGTGGCAAAAGTATGTGAACCTCTAGGATTAGCAGTTAATTTGAAGGTGAAATTAGAGTCAGGTGTTTTCAATCAATGGGATGACAGTCAGGTGTGAGTGGGCACCCTGTCTTATTTAAAGAACAGGGATCTATCAAAGTCTGATCTTCACAACACATGTTTGTGGAAGTGTATCATGGCACGAACAAAGGAGATTTCTGAGGACCTCAGAAAAATTATTATTGATGCTCATCAGGCTGTAAAAGGTTACAAAACCATCTCTAAAGAGTTTGGACTTCACCAATCCACAGTCAGACAGATTGTGTACAAATGGAGGAAATTCAAGACCATTGTTACCCTCCCCAGGAGTGGTCGACCAACAAAGATCACTCCAAGAGCAAGGCGTGTAATAGTCAGTGAGGTCACAAAGGACCCCAGGGTAACTTCTAAGCAACTGAAGGCCTCTCTCACATTGGCTAATGTTAATGTTCATGAGTCCACCACCAGGAGAACACTGAACAATGGTGTGCATGGCAGGGTTGCAAGGAGAAAGCCACTGCTCTCTAAAAAGAACATTGCTGCTCATCTGCAGTTTGCTAAAGGTCATGTGGACAAGTCAGAAGGCTATTGGAAAAATGTTTTGTGGACAGATGAGACCAAAATGGAAATTTTGGTTTAAATGAGAAGCGTTATGTTTGGAGGAAGGAAAACACTGTATTCCAACATAAGAACCTTATCCTATCTGTGAAACATGGTGGTGGTAGTGTCATGGTTTGGGCCTGTTTTGCTGCATCTGGGCCAGGATGGCTTGCCATCATTGATGGAACAATGAATTCTGAATGATACCAGCGAATTCTAAAGGAAAATGTCAGGACATCTGTCCATGAACTGAATCTCAAGAGAAGGTGGGTCATGCAGCAAGACAACGACCCTAAGCACACAAGTCGTTCTACCAAAGAATGGTTAAAGAAGAATAAAGTTAATGTTTTGGAATGGCCAAGTCAAAGTCCTGACCTTAATCCAATCGAAATGTTGTGGAAGGACATGAAGCGAGCAGTTCATGTGAGGAAATCCACCAACATCCCAGAGTTGAAGCTGTTCTGTACGGAGGAATGGGCTAAAATTCCTCCAAGCCAGTGTGCAGGACCAATCAACAGTTACCGGAAACGTTTAGTTGCAGTTATTGCTGCACAGGGGGATCACATCAGATACTGAAAGCAAAGGTTCACATACTTTTGCCACTCACAGATATGTAATATTGGATCATTTTCCTCAATAAATAAATGACCAAGTATAATATTTTTGTCTCATTTGTTTAACTGGGTTCTCTTTATCTACTTTTAGGACTTGTGTGAAAATCTGATGATGTTTTAGGTCATATTTATGCAGAAATATAGAAAATTCTAAAGGGTTCACAAACTTTCAAGCACCACTGTAGCTAACACTGAAAGCTTTGAGATTGGACAGTAGTTATCTAGCAAAGTTGGATCGCCACTCTTTAATAAAGGTACTACATGTGCTAATTTCCAGGAATCTGGAATACAGTTTTGTTCCAGGGATAAATAAAAAATGTATGTTAAAGGGTCAGTGATAATTTCAGCAGAAAGTTTTAAAAGTGATGGGTCAAGACCATCAGGACCAACTGACTTTCTACTATTTTTATATTTTTTAGAGCTAATAACACTGACTCCCTGTGAATTGGTTCAAGAACAAAAGTAGGCCTATTTACCTGTCTCATACTAAGAGACTGAAAATCAGACTGTGTTTGCCTCGGTAGTGAATTAAAAAGAAACCCTGCTGAAGCGAAGTGTTGGTTAAAGGAATCCACTATCTCTTTTTTGTCAGTAATTTGTGCAGAATCTAAACATATTTGTTTGGGTAATACAGATATTGTAGAATTGGACTTTAATGACTTAATTATTTTCCAAAATTTAACCGGGTTCTGTAGATTCCTAGTCATTTCGTCTAGATAAAACTGAGATTTAGCTTTACGTATCTGTGCCGTGCATTTATTTCTTAGACACCTAAAAATAGTCCAATCCGTATCTAAACCAGATTTTCTTGCCTTTGCCCAGGCGAGATCTCTGTCCCTAACCAGACAGGACAGTTCTTCAGAAAACCATGGATTGTCTCTCCCTTTAACCCTAAATCGTCTCAAGGGGGCATGTTTATTTACAACTCTCAAAAAGAGATCCTTAAAAAAAGTCCATGCCAACTCGACCTCTGGAATTAAAGGCACCCTATGCCAGTCACAATGATATAAGTCATGCAAAAATGCCTGTTGATCAAAATGTTTAAAATACCGTTTCTCTATAATTTGTGCAACTGATTTTAAAAGTTTACAGTTTCGGATCATTGCTACTGCACAATGGTCGCTCACATCATTTGGGAATATACCAACATAAAGACATTTATCAGGTTTGTTTATTAAGATTATATCAATTAGAGTAGATTTGCTAGGATTTTTTATATTTGGGTGTGTTGGGGCATTTATTACTTGGGTTAAATTGACAGAGTGACAATATGCCTTGAAGTCTCTAGAGTCATCTTTCATCCAATCCCAATTTAAATCACCTAGTAGAATAACTTCTTTCTGGCCGATAATTTCAGAGAGCACAGATGATAGGGAAGATAATATGTCACTTTTAGCTGATGGAGGTCGATAGCAGCAAACAATGACTAGACTGGTATTCCCTAATTTTAAGTTAATTGCCAACAACTCAAAACTTTTTGTAACGCTCATGGAATTTAACAAAGGGACATGATATGCAGATCTTACATTCAACACTACCCCACCCCCTTTACTCTTTCGATCTACTCGAAATACATTGTAACCACTGATTGCAATGTCATTGTCCGATATGCTCTTTTTCAGCCACGTTTCAGATAAGGCAAAAACATCAACATTTGCAGACACTGCCCATAGCCTAATGAAGTCCATTTAAGGCACTAAACTACGGACATTTAAATGCATAACTTTCAGGCCAGGTTTCCTGGCAAAATCCAATGGTAGGATATCGAAACATTCGGGTCCAGGATTTGGTTTAACATTGCCGGCCAAAAGCAACAACAATATAATAAAACAACGTTGCCAAACATGTTTTAATATGACATCTCGGGAAGATACACTGTGCAACAAACCATGCCTTGTGCTTGATACAGTGAAATAGTCTCTGATCGTTAGCAAGTAAATGAAAGAGAGCTTTAAATCAAGTCCATGTGTGGAAAAGTCGATGTACTCCTTTTGGGAGACAAATATGTGTATATGTGTACTTTTTGACGCAGTATATAAAACAAAATCCAAAGTCCTGCGGGAAACTCCTTCCCGGGTTGATGACAACCAGTCCATATTTAACATCCAAAATAGCCATAAAGTCCAGGCAATGTGTAAAACACGCATAATGAATAGAAAACAGTAACCTACCGGAATGAAGAAAAACAGGAAGCAGACAGACAAACTGCTTATTTAAGTCCACTGTTTACCTCCTCAATTTAGTCCACTGAAACGCTTATAAACGACGAGTATTAACTTTGGTGTTGAATGCATATGTCCATAAGCCTAGGACAAAATATGGGAATTTGTATTGGGAAACGGGCAAGGAAAGGGGAAGGGAAGGAAATCGCTGTCGGTGCAAGCCTGAGAAGATTCATCAGGTGGGCATTCAGAAATGGAGTAGCAGGAACAGGCAGGTAAACAAGTGCGCAAGCCAGAGGGTGACGGAGGAGCAGTTTGAATATGCGTTTTCAGAATTCATGAAAATAAGCACCAAAGAATTGTTATATGCGCAATTTAAAAACAATTTAGCGAGACATAATTAAAACAGAACACGAAAAGACAGAGACAAAGACACGAGAGCATTGCATGCTGCCATCTTGGAGCTGGTTTAAGTAGTGTCTTAATTAGTCTCTGATATGGAACAGGTCTGCTTCTAGGATTCCAGAGATGCAGGGCACTGCGGTGTTTGTGAGTTGTAGTCTGGAGTGGCCATGTTTGAATACTGCTCCGAACCTAGATTGTCTGCACTGTTACTGTCAACAATGTTGTCCTCTGCTGGACATCCCTAATGGAATGGTCCACCAACCCTGGGTATAGCAAACTCATGAGTTCATGATTTCCAGTGGCAATAGTCACAATGTCATGATGAGTTGGGTCACAATGAATTGAGAATACAATGGTCAAGTTTGCCTTTTAAGCCATTAAATCGACTGTTTTTTGCTTAAGTTACAACATTGTAATGATAGTGGTGCAAAATTTGTAGAGAATTCTGGGCCTAAGTCATTTGGTGATTATTTTGGAAGCCCATGAAAGCTGGTATGTGGATTCCGTACAGCATCTTATTGTATGGGCTGACTTTGGCCAAAAATATTTGGCCCAAAGTTGCAAAACAACTCAGTTGACGTGTTTATGACCACATAAAAATTACTACATATTATTATATGGCACAGGCTACTTCTGGTAAAATCATGCACTCTGATTGGTTCCTTGGCGGGCAGAAATTTCCTGTAATGCCCATGGGCGATTACGGACTTTCTTTCCAAGGCACCTTACCTCAAAAAACTGTTCATTATCTAACATCATTTTGTTGAAAAATAAACCAATATAGATTATATTTTTATCTTTCTCAGAACATTTGCCACTCAAGTGGAGAAATAAATTCAGTTTTGAAACCGCTAGCCATGTATTCTGCATGTATGACTCAACTACGTTATAGATATGATGTGACTGAAAGCAGTGTCACACCTCATTATAATGACTGTCTATTTTAATCTTAGAAATAAAAAAGCCAGATAATAAATTCCTTATTAACCTCACTTGCTCGATTGTTACAGGAAAATATCAAACCTCAGTCTGATATTTTCCCGTAAAGACCTCGTGCTCAGTTAATAAGTAATTATTATCACTCTGTGGCAACCGCAGTGAGTTTGCATGGTGGTGTATCCCATCTATGTTTTGTTGTTTAGATGTGTTTATTGTGAATACTGTTGATCATGATTTACATTTTAATTGCTGAACTTCTACACTAAATCCCTGATACAGCCATGGCTTCAGATGCATGGATTATTGGACTTGTTCTGTTGGCTCTGAGTTTATTGTTTACCTGTGGACTTAATCATGGAAACACTGCAAGCAGCTTTATCCAACACATCCAGTACATGAGAGAATTTCTGCTACAGTGTAACCTCAAGCCCCTGAATTTCAACTTTATACTGAGTCATCAGCATGCCCATCCTCACACACAATATAAAAGTGAACGAGGGAAGAGGGGGATTAGACAGACACTGAAAAGCATGAAAAGCTGACTCCCCCTGCCCACTTGCTTGTTAATCAATGCCCAGTCCCTGAGGAGAAAGACTGCTGAACTGGCTGCAAACTTCAGGCACCTGTACGAATATCGGGATGCCTGTATACTGGTGATCATGAAGACATGGCTGGACAGCAATACCCCATCTAGTGAGGTGGAGCCAGTTGGTTTTAATGCATACAGAATGGACCACAATCCTAGCATTACAGAAATCCCACAGTGGTTGAGTGAGTCTTCTCATTTGGGATGACTCATGCTGGAGTGGATCAGTGGTAGTGAGGGAGTATCTCTGTACTCTTGACATCGAGCTGCTTTATGTGTCACTCCATCCATTCTATCTCCCTTGTGAATATCCACAAGTGATTTTTACAGTGGTTTATATTCATCCTCAAGTAAATACTGCCAAAGCATCAGAAGAAATAGTTCACCTTTCACAAAAACTTGAATCCATCTCCCCTGATGCCCCCAAATTTTTCCTGGACAATTTTAATAACTGTTCACTGAGAAACAGTCTGCGCACTTACTATCAATACGTAAATTGTCACACTAGGAAAAATAAAAATCTGGACTTGTGTTATGGCAGTGTAAAGGTGCATACTCTGCTTCTTCCCTGCATCCTCTGGGGGCATCATACCACAATGTGGTATATCTCTAACCTGCATATCAGAGGCTTCTGAGGAGAGAAAAGCCTCAGATCAGGACTGTCAAGATCTGGAATGAAGACAGCATTGTGGCTCTCCAGGGGTGTTTTGATTGTACCTCATGGGAGGATTTCAAATGTCCATGCTTGATTGAACAGGTCAACATGATCTCGGACTACATTAAGTTTTGTGTGGACTCTGTTGTGTCCACTAAGACATTTAAGATGTTTCCAATAATAAGCCCTGGGTATTGGAAAAAAAATCCTTTTAAATAAAAAGAAACTGATCCATATTCAAAAAGATGAGGTAGCAAAGAGAGACATATTAAAAGACATATAAAGATAGACAAAAATGCCTATAAACACAACATAGAGAAAAATATGACTGTGGGCAATTCCAGGCAGACATGGCAGGGCATCAAAGCCATGACTAGCACCCCCCACAAGGGCAGAGGGAAACTACTTTGGTCTTGGGGTGGGGAAGCAGGGCAGGATATGGCATTTAAATCAATTAAATGTATTTTTTTCTCATTTTGAAGGTGAAAATAGAGTGTACACTGAACAAAGACAGTTTAACCTAAGAATAACACAAAATATTACTATTAAACAGACAGAAGTTCCCACACTGTTTAAAAACATTAATAAATGTAAGAGCCCCAGCCCAGATAAATTCTGTGGCAATGTACTGAAATATTGTGTTGTACAACTGTCCCCTACTTTTACTGAGGTTTTCAGTCCTCTCTAGATCGGTACATTCTGCCACTTTTATGGAAAACATCAACTATTATCCTCATTCCCAAGACTCCTTCATCAACTGAACATAACCACTACCATCCCATAGCACTAATTTCATTGGTAATGAAATGCTTTGAAAGATTAGTTAAAAAACACATTGTCATGCACACACATCAATTACTAGACCCCCTGCAATTTGCTTATCAGCCTGGCAGGAGGGTCAAGGATGCCATTTTAACCTTGTTATATATTGTCTACTCACATCTTGAGGCATCAAAAATACATGTTAAAATCTTATTTTTTGAATTCTCATCCACGTTCAACACAATTCAGCCCAACATCCTGGCTCAGGACTTTGCACTGGACAGAGGTCTGATCCTCTGGCTGCTCGACTTTCTAAGTTAGAGAGTCCAACAGGTGAAGGTGGGCCCTTTTCTTTCTGACAAAATTATTACCAACACAGGCTCTTCCCAAAGTTGTGTTTTGTCTCCCTTGCTGTTTATTCTATATACCCACAACTGCACCAACTCTCACCCTGGTAGGCACTTAGTTAAGTTTGCTGACGATACAGCATTAGTTAGTCTCCTCCAGGGTGCCAAGCAGGAACATGGCCCAGTTTTACATGAGTTTCTAAACTGGTGTAATAACTTCCATCTCCTGTTAAGCACCTTAAAGACAAAAGAGATTTCTATTGATTTTAGGAGAGACAAAACTTCCTGTACGACAACCATCAGAAGACAGCCCGTACAGTCTGTCAATATAAGTATCTGGGGGTCGTCTTAGATAACAGGTTGAAGTGGGATCAGTATACAGAACTAGTTCAGAAAAAAGGGCAACAAAGAGTTTATTTTCTTAAAAAGTTGGTTTCATTTGATGTTGACTGCACAATGCTTAAGTTGTTCTTTTGGGCCTTTGTTGAGAGTGTTTTAACATTTTGCATCATCTGCTGGTTCGGCAGTGCAACAGAAGCACAACAGCACACAGTAAGAAAAATAGTAACCACTGCCAGTAAACTACTCAGCATCAAGCTGAATAACCTAGAACATATCTATGGATCCAGATCCCTTAATAAAGCAGAGAAAATTTTAGTAGACTTAAAGCACCCACTTTCTACTGGCTTTTAATTGTTACCCTCAGGCAGTAGGTATCACAACCCAGCCCTTTCAAGAAATAGGACAAAACAGTCATTTATTCCACAAGTGGATAGCTGCTTAAATAAGCACCTGAAAGGTAATGGTAGGCCTTAATTTCTTTCTGGGTCTCTGTTCCCCGGGTCTGGATAGTGACAACCCTTCAATCCCTCTTCTTTTATGAGAACATCTTATATGTATTTATTGTATTTATTTCCCCCAATATTCTGCAGGCCTCTTTGCTTTACTGGCGTATGAACTGGCACTATGTGTTCGTTACAGGAATGTTGATGTTGAAACCTGTCTGTTAATCTAGTTTTTCTAGTCTTGGCCATATTTTAGCCTTTTCTTGGATTAAGTGCAATACTAACACTGTGATATGACTGATGCATATGTGTTGAATGGTTGAAGTGTCTTATGTGTTTTACCTTCCTTGTATGGTCATGCCGGCAACCAACATGTTTACACACTAAGAAATAGTTTCCCTATGGGGACAATAAAGTATCAATTGTATTCTATTCTAATATTATATTAGAAATAAACTATAATATGCTCCATTTTACTGTGTTTTCAAGTTATTATAATTCATACATTAGACTCCAGAGTCTAGTAGAGTCTAGAGTATGGATGTTTATATATAATAACCTTCTAATTACTATGATATACTAAATGTCACAACATTTTACCACAGGCAGTGTGAGGCCTAGAGTAAATTTAAATATATATTGATATAATGGATCCTTGGGGACCTCTCCATGGTCCAGAGCAGATAGGTGAAATATATAAACATTGTTCATATACATACCTACCTATGATAAAGTTTGAATTATAAATTACACACAGTATGACCAATAATAGAGGCTTTGCACCATCACGTGACCCCCATAGAAATGCTAACTATGCCACTATGACAGAAGGCACGCTTGTAGTGCTTTGTTCAGATGAGTCAGTTGTTATTGATTGGTATGGGAAGGTTTTGCTGCATTTTTGGATGTGCAAATCATTCTGAACAAAACAAAGACATCAGATTTTTTAATTTTCCAAAAGTAATTAATCATCAAGGGGAAAAAACTAGAGAGATTTCTAAACATAGATGGGAAAATGGCTCGCAAACGTACAAAGTGCAGGGAGATGCTCTTTCTTATACAGAGAGATGAACATGAGCATAAAGCTATGCACTGTAAAAAATGATTTGTTGTTTTAACTTAAAAAAGTTAGTGCAAGGGTTGCCTTAAGGGCTGCCTTAAAATTTTGAGTTCACTGAAATTAATATAGTAAGTTCACAACAATTTAACTTACTATGTGAATTCCAGTGAACTCAAAATTTTAAGGCAGTCTTTGCACTAACTTTTTTAAGTTAAAACAACAAATATTTTTTTTACAGTGTGGTCACACTACAGCTCGTGATGCTTTGCGATGGGTTATCGATGAAAATGAGGTGTTTTGGCGACAATGCATGGCGATATACAGGTAAACTAAAAGTTATGGTCACACAGCAGGTGAACAATTGGCTGTTATGCCTGTGTGCACTTGAGTGGCCATGCTCGCTCACAGGACCCAGTCATTGGGGGAACCACCTGATGCTGATTTGAGTGCGATCAGCACATGCATATAAGGACACAGGCTTTGTGAAGTATTAGCACTGTCATGTTTGTTTCAAACCGTGTTTATGACTCTGCTTTCAGTTTCATTTGTGTTTTGTCTTTGTTAATATCACACCTGCTAATTAACACTCTTCCTGCACTTAGATCTGTCTACTGCCACATACCTGACAGAACACTTGCAAAGTCTCTGTTAAAACAACATATGCGTGTGCATCAGATGTTTCCCATAACAACTGTTCCCAAATGCGTGTACAATGTAAGGATCCCCAAATGTAAATGCACTTTTTAAATCCTGGCAAAGGTTAGGCTATGCCGAGCTGCCGTGTTGCTCATGTTCGCTTCACTGTATAAGAATGAGAACCTTGCTGCAGTTATGAAATTAACTTTTTTTTTATTCTTACCTTTGTGGAAATGGCTTGAACATATCAAAGGGTTTTTGACCTCTCCGTTTGACACAGAGTCCCACCAAATGTTTGTGAGTCATTTTTCCCTTTTACTTTTAGAAATCTCTCCAGTTTTTTTCCCCCTGATGAAGAATTACTTTTGGTAAATTAAAAAAAAAAAATCTGATGTCTTTGTTTCATTCAAAATGATTTGCACAACCAAAAACTCAGCAAAACCTCCCCATACCGGTCAATAACAACTAACTTGTCTAACATTCCAAAACCATGCGAGTTTTGGGTGCTAAGCAGGGCTGAAGCGAGCTGAGTCATGCTGCTCTAAGGTAGTCGAAATGCGAGCCGTGTCGGGCTGAAGTGAGCTGAAGTGAGCTGAAAAAGGGTAGTGGAAAAGGGCCAGAAAAGATTTTCCTTATGTAGCCCCTGTGAGAAAATGGTGGGATTAAGCTATTTTAGTTAATTATGAATAGAGGAAAAACATAAAATAAGAAATGGAAGTGAAAGTAAGGTTGTTTTAATAACACTTTATAAAAACACAAATTATTCAAGTCAAGTCAAGTTTGTTTGTATAGCGCTTTTAACAACAGACATTGTCCCAAAGCAGCTTTACAGAATCTGAATGACCTAAGACATGAGCCAATTTTATCCCTAATCTATCCCCAGTGAGCAAGCCTGTGGTGACGGTGGCAAGGAAAAACTCCCTCAGACGACATGAGGAAGAAACCTCGAGAGGAACCAGACTCAAAAGGGAACCCATGCTCATTTGGGCAACAACAGACAACATGACTATAACATTAACAGTTTTAACATGAAGTCAGTTTCGTTGATGTTATAACTCTTCATTAATGGAAACTTGAGTGCTAAACTGTTCATGACAACTGCAGTCCTCAAGTTAGCAGGTCAACTGTAGTCCTCAGCCATAAAAGCGTTACTGTAAGTGTCCAGAGCATCTTCCAAGTGTGACTTTCAAGTGTCCATATGGGGCCGTCCTCCACAGGAGCGATGTGACGAGACTCCAACCAGACATAGGGCATCAGGATGGATCAGGCAGGTCCGAGGAGCAGAAGAGGTCAGCATCTCAATCTCAGGATTGACATGTAACTCAGAGGGACAGATTTTTTTTTTTGGGGGGGGGGAGAGAAAACACAAGTTGTTAGGTATGCACAATGTCACCTGAATAAGTAGGAACAGTATACATTTTGTACTGAGTACAAGCAGGGACTCCAACAAAACTAACTATGACAACATAACTAAAAGGGGAGAGCCAGAAGATAACACAGGCATGAGGGGGCCCTGGGACATAAAGCAGCCAGCCACTACACCGTCAACAAACTTGAGTGAGCAAGCGAGTGGGGGATTGACAGCATCTATACATCACAGTTTACCAAAACACTCTATATCTGAGGACCCTCCAGATCTACTCCTTTACCTCATAAACACCATTAACAAAAGGCTTGACTAAATATATATCTTTTCAGCCTAGACTTAAATGCTGATTCCCGAACACTACTTGGAAGGCTGTTCCATAATTGTGGGGCTTTGTAAGAAAAGGCTCTGCCCCCTGATGTAGCCTTCACTATATGAGGTACCAGCAGATAGCCTGCACCTTTTGATCTAAGTAGGCATGACAGGTCATAAAGGACCAGAAGTTCGCTCAGGTACTGTGGTGTGAGACCATTCAGTGCTTTAAAGTCAAGTCAAGTCAACTTTATTGTCAAATATGCTATACATGCTCGACATGCAATAAATAAAAAATAGAATAATTGAAATAAACAATATAAACAGTATAAACACTCTAGATAAGAAATAGACATAGACTAAACACTCATACACATATACATTTTATATATATATATATATATATATATATATATATATATATATATATATATATATATATATATATATGTATATATATTGGTCAATAGTAGTATTTTATAATCAATACGAAATTTGATTGGGACCCAATGCAGTGTGGATAAGACAGGGGTGATGTGGTCATATTTTCTAGTTCTAGTAAGGACTCTTGATGTTGCATTTTGAACTAATTGGAGCTTGTTTATGCACTTATTGGAACATCCAGACAGTAAGGCATTACAATAATCCAACGTGGAGGTAAAGAAAGCATGAACTAGTTTTTCTGCATCGTGTAGTGACATTAAATTTCTTATCTTAGCAATATTTCTGAGATGAAAGAAAGCTATCCGGGTAATGTTATCAACATGAGTTTCGAATGAAAGACTGGGGTCAATAATCACTCTGAGGTCTTTTACTGCTGCACGTGAAGAAACAGAAAGGCCATCCAGAGTTACTATGTAATGAGAAAACTTACTTCTAGCTGCATGTGGTCCTAGTACAAGTACTTCAGTCTTGTCAGAGTTAAGCAGAAGGAAGTTTATAAGCATCCAGTGTCTAATGTCCTTTACACATTACTCAATTCTATTAAGCTGGTGTCTCTCATCTGGTTTTGCAGAAACATACAACTGTGTGTCATCAGCATAACATTGGAAACTAATACAATGTTTACAAATAATATCACCCAGAGGTAACATATATAAAGAAAAAAGCAGTGGACCCAAGACAGAACCTTGTGGAACACCAAACTTTACCTCAGTATGTCTAGAAAAATCAACATTTACATCAACATACTGATAGCGATCAGTTAAATAAGAGCTGAGCCAGGAGAGGGCCGTTCCCTTAACTCCCACAACATTTTCTAGTCTATCCAGAAGAATGGAATGATCAATGGCATCAAATGCTGCACTAAGGTCAAGCAACACAAGCAGCAAGACACAGCCCTGATCAGACGACAACAGTAGGTCGTTTACTACTTTAACCAGAGCTGTCTCTGTGCTATGATGAGGTCTAAATCCTGACTGATACATTTCATGGATGTTATTCCTATGTAGATATAAGCATAACTGCTGTGCCACAGCTTTTTCAAGGAACTTGGAGATAAAGGGGAGGTTTGATATTGGCCGATAATCGGACAGCTGACAGGGATCAAGGTTTTTTAATCAGGAGTTTGATAACTGCTAGTTTAAAGGATTTGGGTACATAGCCAATCCTAAGAGAAGGATTTATTATTTTTAGAAGCGGTTCAATTACTTCAGGTATTATCTGTTTGAATAGATGTGTAGGTAAGGGATCTAGTACACAAGTTGAGGTTTTTGATGCGGAGATTAATGAAAGTCATTAAATTTCTCTCAGGGGAGGAAAACATTCTAATTGCTGATCTGATACAGTTATATTGTTAACTACAGGGCCACTTACATAGTCTGACCTTAAATTAGTAGTCTGAATTTTTTGTTGAATATTTTCAATTTTGTTGTTAAAAAAAATTCATGAAGTCGTTGCTACTACATACTGCAGGTGTGCATGTGTCTGTAGTGGACTTATTCCTGGTTAATTTTGCGACAGTAGTAAATAGGAATATAGGATTATTTTTGTTATCTTCTATTAGGGAGGAGAGATATGTTGATCTAGCAGCACTAAGAGCTTTTCTATACTTCAGGAAGCTCTCCTTCCATGCTAATTTGAATACTACCAATTTTGTTTGATGCCATTTATGTTCCAATTTTCGAGTGGTCTGTTTTAAAGTGCGAGTGTCATCATTATACCAGGGTGCTAATTTTTTTTCTCTCTGATCATTTTCCTTCTAAGAGGAGCTACATTATCTAAAGTATAGGGGAATGTTGACTCTAAGCATTCAGTTGCCTGATCAAGTTCGGCAGGGGCTGACAGTGACCCAATCAAAGTTGATAACTCTGGGAGATCATTTATAAAGCCCTGTGCAGTAGTTGATGTGAATGTGCTGTTAGGAAGCTAGACACCCACCTAAGCCCCCTAACCTAAATGTGTGCGATAACGTGATAGTCAGCGTGTATGATACTAAATGGAATATCCAAAAGGGGCACAGACTTACCGGTACCTGCGCCAGGCCGCCAGCCCAAACATTGCCTCATGTGGACGGAGAGTTCACGCTCAGAATCACTCCTCTCCAACTCCCCTCCACGTTCATTTGGGGAAAACCCCTGAAAAATAAAATAAACAAAAGAAAACGTGCAGTCCAAAAATAATACAAAATTCCAGAGGCAGGGCGTTAATCCACAATTCATGCAAAGACGACAGGTAGCTGCTTCAGTAGCCTCTCACCGAGAGGCCTACCCAGTCCAAACAAAATCCTTCTCTTAACACCTGTTCCCAGGCTTATCTAGGCCTAGCCAGCCGAAACCCGCAGTCACGACAAGCCAGTGCCCCCTAGTGGATAGGATGTGTTCATGAAAGTGTAGTGTCTAAAGTGCAACTACTACTAACATCCTAACATCCCTCCCCCCTTAAACAAAAAAAAACATTTTTTTTTCTTTTCATCTTTTATATATATTTTCTCTTTTTTCTTCTTTCTTCACACACATCTTAAAAATCAGCATTATGCTGACAACCTAGGCCTAATAGCCCAACCCTTGTAACCAAAACTGCAACTCTGCTTTACCCTTCAGGTCTCATCCATTGGTTCCAATCGCGATAGTGCATCAGCAACTACATTATTTCTGCCAGCAATATGCTTGACCACCAAGTTATATGGTTGGAGCACCAGGCCCCACCTGAACACCCTCTGATTTGAAGTCCTGAACTTGGCCAAAAAAGTGAGAGGGTTGTGGTCAGTGAAAACCTCAACGTCACCATTGGACCCAGACAAATAGATTTCAAAATGTTGGACAGCTAACACCAGAGCCAGTGCTTCTTTCTCAATGGTAGAATATGCTTTTTGGTGCCTACTTAACTTCTTTGAATAATAAGCTACCGGCTTATCCAGGCCTGCTGCGTCTGCCTGTATCAGCACTGCCCCTATGCCAACATCACATGCATCCACTGCTAGCTTGAATGGTTTACCGAAATCTGGGGCTACCAACACGGGTTCACAAGAGAGGATGGCCTTAATCTGATTAAACGCCCTGTCACACCCACTGTTCCAAAGAAACTTCACCCCTTTCCTCAGGAGATTGGTCAGAGGTTCAGCCACTGTCGCAAAATTGGGAACGAAACGCCTATAAAAGCCACACATTCCCAAAACCTGCATGACCTCACGTTGTGTCTTAGGTACGGGCAGATCTAGGATGGCCTGAATCTTAGCCCGCCTTGGCAGAACCTTCCCCCGTCCCACCAAATGGCCCAGATAGGTCACCTGACCCTTCCCAATCTCACATTTCACAAGGTTGGCTACCAGCCCTGCCTGTTGTAAACGTTGCAATAGCTGTCGTAAATGCTCCAGATGTTCGGCCCATGTATTGCTATGTACCACCGCATCATCTATGTACACAACTACATTACTCAGGCCAGCTGTCACCTTACCCATCAACCTTTGGAAGGTTGCGGGCGCGTTCTTCATCCCAAAAGGGAGGACGTTACAGACATACAACCCATCAGGCGTGGCAAAGGCAGAGATCTCTTTTGCTCGGGCAGACAATGGGACCTGCCAGTATCCCTTAAGTAAATCTAGTTTAGATACAAACTGTGCTTGGCCTATACGGTCAATGCAATCCTAAAGTCGAGGGATTGGAAAGGCATCAGTTCTTGTCACCTGATTCACTTTCCGATAGTCTATACACAGTCGCCATGACTTATCCGGTTTTGGCACTAGCACCACCGGCGAACTCCAATCGCTCTGCCCTGGTTCCACTGCCCCAATCTCTTCCATATAAGCCAGTTCTTCCTTAACATGAGACAGTTTCAAAGGAGACAACCTATAAGGATGTTGCTTTATTGGGTCTGCCTCGCTGACCTCAACATCATGCACAGCCAATGTGGTAAGACCAGGATGATCCCTAAAAACTGCACCAAATTCACTAAACAGTTTACACACATCTGCCCTCTGCTCAGAAGACAAATGACCAAGACTTTCTTCTAACTCACTCAATGCCACCACATTACATAAGTGAGCAGTCACAGGCTCCACACCTGCCATATCATCCTCCCCCTCAAGACTAGAGACACATGTTATCATAACCGGAGCTACCCGGCCATGATACGGCTTCAAGAGGTTAACATGACAGAGCCTCGTCTTCCTCCTACCCTCAGGAGTGTTAATCACATAGTTGCGATCTCCTACCTTCTTTGCAACCCTGTATGGCCCAGCAAATGCTGCACTCAAGCTGCCTCGCATTGGCTTCAATACCAAGACCATATCTCCCACTGAAAAAGATCGAGCCGCTGCTTTCTTGTCATATTGACGCTTCATCTGATCATGAGCAACCTCTAAATTGTCCCGTGCTGCCTCACACGCAGCCACTAAGCGCTCCTTGAAATGAGAAACATACTGCAATAAACTGCCCTCCTCCTGGCTGTTTAGAAACTGTTCCTTCACCATCTTCAAGGGACCCCGGACCTCATGGCCATAGACCAATTCAAAGGGAGTAAACCCTGTTGAGTCATTTACAGAATCTCGAATGGCAAAGAGTAAAAATGGCATTGCACAATCCCAATCACTGGGGAACTGAACACAGTAAGCACGCATCATAGATTTTAAGGTCTGATGATGTCGTTCAATAGCACCCTGTGACTGAGGATGGTAGGCAGAAGACAACACCTGTTTTATCCCCAACTCAACCATTGCTTGCTGAAAAACACCAGATGTAAAATGGGTGCCACGATCTGACTGAACCTCTCTGGGCAACCCAAAACGAGAAAAGAACTGAAGTAAAGCGTCCACAACAGGCCGAGTTTTAATATCACGCAGGGGCACTGCCTCTGGAAAGCGAGTGGTTACATCCATAATGGTAAGCAAATACTCATGGCCCTTCTTGGTCTTAGGTAATGGACCTACACAATCAATTAGGACACGAGAAAAAGGTTCAGTTACAATAGGTGGAAGACTCAAAGGCGCCAACGGAATTTTCTGGTTCGGTTTCCCAGAAACCTGACATGCATGACATGAGCGAACAAAATTAACCACATCTTTATGCAAGCGTGGCCAATAAAAATGCCTCATTACTTTAGCTTGCGTTTTCCGAATTCCTAGGTGTCCAGCCATTGCTGCTTCATGAGCTAAACGCAACACTTCCTGCCGAAAACAGGGGGGAAGCACCACCTGCTCTACCACTGCCCAGTCCTCAGTGGCTGGTCGCTCTGGTGGCCTCCATTTGCGCATCAAGACATCATTTTGGAGATAAAATCCCTCAGCAATCATTTGGCTTTCCTCAAACTCAGCTGCAGATTCTCTAAGCTTTACAAGTTCACAATCCTGTTTCTGTGCATCAATAAGGGCAGCGGGACTGAATTCACCACTACAGGGCACCATTCCTAATGCTTCCAAAGATGGCATGGTTGACTTAACAGTGCGCCCACCATAGGCCATGTCAGAAGATGTTTGCTTTGACATAGAGCGAGTAACCACACAAGCCGGAAAAGCTGCAGGAAACTGCGCCTCTAATGCCTCCAATTCAGGACTCACACAAGGAATGGTACTAACCACAGGTGATATGTGCACCTGATTTCCCGCCAGGTCATTACCCAATAGAAGGCTAACACCCTTAATAGGCAGCGATGACATCACCCCAATAGGAACATAGCCATTAACCACATTAGACTTCAAACACACATTATAGAGTGGAACAGACCCATACTCCCCACCTACACCTTCAACCAGCACAGATCTCTTCAAAGAACAACTCTCTGGGAACTCTAACACCCCAGCTAACAGCAATGACTGAGCTGCCCCAATATCTCTCAAAATGGTAACAGTGACTTCAGGCCCACCTTCAGAAACTGACACAGAGCCCTCAGAGACAAAACCCTTAAAAAGTGGGTCAGTTGTAGTTGGCGTCACTATGCTACTCCCACCCTGTTGCAACCCCTGCGTTGCACCAGGCAGGACAAATGCCACTTCTCTGACATCATCCTTCCCGTTATCAGACCGTCCCTTCTTTTGCAGAACAGGACAACGTGATTTAATATGTCCAAGTTTTTTGCAATAATGACACCTAATGTCATCAGAGGGCCTCCTAACAGTACTTACAGTAGATCGGCCAGCAATGGGCTGCCCAGCACTAGGCAGACCTCTAGCAGGTGCCTGGAAATCAAGTCTGCTGCGACTATCACTTCTCTTTTCCTCACCCTCACGACGTGAAGAAACACAACCTGCCTTGTTTGGCCACACACTTCGATGTATCAACACATAGTTATCTGACAATTCAGCAGCTTTAGCTGCAGACTGCACCAGCTGCTCATTAAGGTGTACTTCAAGCTGGCGAGGAACACTGGACTTAAACTGTTCGAGAAGCATCAATTGTCTAAGCTCCTGAAAGGTGTAAACTTCACTAGCTCTGAGCCACTTATCAAAAAGCAACTCCTGTTGCCTAAACAAATCTCCATAAGTCTGCCCAGACTTTAATTTCTCAGTTCGAAATTGCTGACGATATGCTTCTGGAACAAGCTCAAACGCTCTGAGTACAGCCTTCTTCACAGCCTCATAATCTGTATCATACTCAGAACTGAGCGCGGCATAGGCATCCTGGGCCTTCCCAGTGAACTCCCTACATACCAACGTCACCCATTCTTCTCTAGGCCACTGCCGTTCTCGCGCAATGCGCTCAAATGTATCAAAATATACATCCACTTGATCTGCAGAAAATTTCGGCATTAAAGCAAAACATTTACTCAGATCAAATCTAGCCTCGTGTGTACGCTGACGCTCATCATCTTGCTGTCTGACTTTAACGCGTTCAAGCTCAAGTTGCGCTAACTCCTTAGCCTCCTCTCTGTTCTTTTTAAACAGTTCCATTTCCTTAATTTTCATTTCCAACTCCTTTTCACTAAGCCGTTCTTTTCTGGCAGATTCAGCCTCCACATCAGTGACACCCAAACATAACAACAACGCATTTATGATTTCATTTTTCTTAGCGTCATGAGAAACCTCTACTTCACAGAACTCAACCAACTTAAAAAGATTTGGCTTTGTAAGCCGAACTAAACGCACATGAGTTACCTCCTCTCCCATGAATTCCTCTGCATTAAAGTCAGACATCTTCGCAAATAACAAATCCAGTCAAACTGCGCCAACAAAACAACCAGACGCGATAATCGTGTTACAAAATGTTCCAAACAAATCAGGTGCTACGCACCAGCAAACACTGCACAAAAGTTACCCAGCCTTGCGCACCGCCACAAAGCGCCAGCCTACACACTGCAGCTTCCAAAACGCAACAGATTCGTTTCCACAAACGCTACCTTACTTTTCACGTTACGCTACACAAAATGAACGCAGCTAATGTTACACCACACAAAAGCTACCGAGTTCAACATCAGCTAACCACAACACATTCAGCTCCCGGACGAGCCCCCACACTGTTAGGAAGCTAGATACCCACCTAAGCCCCCTAACCTAAATGTGTGCGATAACGTGATAGTCAGCGTGTATGATACTAAATGGAATATCCAAAAGGGGCACAGACTTACCGGTACCTGCGCCAGGCCGCCAGCCCAAACGTTGCCTCACGTGGATGGAGAGTTCACGCTCAGAATCACTCCTCTCCAACTCCCCTCCACGTTCATTTGGGGAAAACCCCCGAAAAATAAAATAAACAAAAGAAAACGTGCAGTCCAAAAATAATACAAAATTCCAGAGGCAGGGCGTTAATCCACAATTCATGCAAAGACGACAGGTAGCTGCTTCAGTAGCCTCTCACCGAGAGGCCTACCCAGTCCAAACAAAATCCTTCTCTTAACACCTGTTCCCAGGCTTATCTAGGCCTAGCCAGCCGAAACCCGCAGTCACGACAAGCCAGTGCCCCCTAGTGGATAGGATGTGTTCATGAAAGTGTAGTGTCTAAAGTGCAACTACTACTAACATCCTAACAGTACGTTTAATACAGTAGTGTGGTGAGGTGCATATATTATTACTCATACATATTTTGAATGAGATGAGATAATGATCTGAGATAACTTCAGACTGTGGAAGTGTGACTATATTTTCTACATTTAACCCGAATGTTAGTATTAGATCAAGGGTGTGACCACCATTATGGGTCGGTCCTATGACATTCTGATTAACCCCTACTGAATCTAAAATGGACACAAACGCTGTTTTCAAAGGGTCTTCTGGGTTATCGAAGTGAATATTAAAATCTCCAACAACTAAAGCTAAACTAAAGTTATTTCTAAGGACTGAGACCAGGTCTGAGATAAAATCTGCAAATTCAGAAAGAAACTCAGAATATGGCCCCAGGGGCCTATAAATAATAAGCAACGGAATTAACTGGGTAGACTTATTTTTCGAGGCTACATACATTATATTAGTATGAAGAACTTCAAATGTATTAAATTTATAACCAGGTTTGTGTGTTACACCTAGGTAATCATTATAAATAACTGCAACGCCTCCTCCTCTGCCAGTTAGACGAGGCTGGTGTATATAACTGTATCCAGGAGGACTAACTTCATTTAATGCTATATATTCATCTCATCTCATTATCTCTAGCCACTTTATCCTGTTCTACAGGGTCGCAGGCAAACTGGAGCCTATCCCAGCTGACTACTGGCGAAAGGTGGGGTACACCCTGAACAAGTCGCCAGGTCATCACAGGGCTGACACATAGACACAGACAACCATTCACACTCACAGTCAATTTAGAGTCACCAGTTAACCTAACCTGCATGTCTTTGGACTGTGGGGGAAACCGGAGCACCCAGAGGAAACCCACACGGACATGGGGACAACATGCAAACTCTGCACAGAAAGGCCCTCATTGGCCATGGGGCTTGAACCCGGACCTTCTTGCTGTGAGGCGACAGCACTAACCACTACACCACCCTGCCGCCAGTTTAATCCATGTTTCAGTTAAACAAAGTGCATTAAACTCCTGATCAGTAATAAGTTAATTAACCATTCGTGCTTTAGATGTAAGAGATCTCATATATAATAGCCCCACCTTTAGATCAAAGGTGTTGGCAGTGGCTGTACAGTTAGTATGACCTAATTTTATATTGATTAGGTTACTGGAACAAACTCTCTGAGTAGTTCTACTTTTTTGTTTAGCTCGGGGAACAGACACAGTCTCGATGTAGTGGACCCTGAGTGACTACTCTATGCAGCTAGCAGACAGTCAGTTTAGCCTGTTCGTCTGCTCCCTGGCCTTGGCTCTGGACTGTCAGAAATTAACTAGGCCTGTTCTGAGACTATGACCTATGCTGCAAGAAATGAGAGTAGCACCTTCCCGAGTGGGATGGATACTGTCCCGCCGTAACAGGCCAAAAGTGCCCTCAAAATTAGCCCAATTATCTATAAAGCCCACACTGTTTTCAGAGCACAACCTGGATAGCCAGCAGATCAGCGACCATAACCTGCTGTAAGCTACATCACCATGCCGCATTGGGATGGGGCCAGAGTATACAGTACTACAGCATTGGACATCGCCTTCGCTAATTTAAACACCTCTACAAAGTTACTCTTAGTAACCTCAGACTGACGAAGGCATATATCATTAGCTCCTGCATGGATAGCTATCTTTGAGAACCTGTGCTTGCCTAGGACTCTAAGATTACCTGCTGTGTCCGGCACCCTGGCTCCTGGTATACACCTGACTAAAGCTACTGGTGCCCCTAAAGGCCTAGCTAATTTCACGTGCCATATGATAGAGTCCCCTATAACCAGAGCTCTTTCAGGTTTCTCAGTGGGTGCATCACTAAGGAGAGCAAACCTGCTCGACACATGAAGCGGAGAGGAGTGGTGCTCCCGTGGGCAAGCCTCAGCAGTAGCTTTGGCTCTACGCTTATGTCGCCGAGTCATCACCCATTTGCCCCACTGTAAGGGCTCTAATGTCGGAGTTGGGAGATTACTAACTCCACCTAGGGCATCCAGACTTTCCCCTACAGAAACTACACTGTTCTCATTCTCACTGGCCTTCTCTAAAGCCTGGATACGCACTTCTAAAACTGCAATCTTCTTCATCAGAGAGCTACCTAATCTGCACTTTTCACAAATAAAGCTGTCACTAGTGATGAAGGAAGAATGACTAAACATCATGCACTCAGCACACTGAACAAGCTGAAGGTGCGCCATGATGAAAAGATTCACGTACCTTAATCAAAGATCTGTTGATGTAAAAGCAGATCCGATGTGGATGGCCTCCACTTGTGGTCTTTACACAGAAGGAGAAAAAAGAAAACTTCCCCTCTTGGCATTCTTCCGAAAATAAATAAATAAATAAATAAATAAATAAATACCGGAAAAAGGAAAACGAAAGTGGAAAGTACAAAAAGGAAAGTGAAAGTACAATAAAAAATGAAGAGGATACTGGAAAATTATTTGTAGAAAAAATAAAAAAAGATTAGTGATTAACGCCAACACTCTTCAAAAAAATGACTCATCGTAAACAACTCAGAAACCAGGAAGTGCGTAGCACAGAATATGTATTCAAAAAGAGATTTCAGGTATAAACAAAGAAATAGCAATGTATCCAAATGTGTTTTGGGATAAATAGTTGAATGTCACAAGAGTACACTTAGAAGATTCATGTAGTATTTTTCTGTTGTTTTATTGGTCAAGAAAGTGGTCACTTTGCATCACCTGTGTTGATGGCGAGGGTGGTGGGAGCAGAGAGGGGGTGAAGGCAGCATGGGTCAGCAGTTGAGAGAGCAAGAGAAGAGCACTAGTATTGTTAGCCAAGTGTATGTTCTGTCAGGACCACTTTTATCAAGGAATGTTATTTACATTGCAATGTTGGCAACAAGTTGTATTTGGTGGGTAGCTCTGTTCTGGGACCTTCTTGCCCTTCCACATGCATATGTGGAAAGCCTTGGGCCTTCATGCCTTTCCATGTGCCTGCATGGAATGGCTAAAGCAGGGAGGGTGGCAGCAACAGAAATGGCATGGATGAAGGAACCTCCCTGCCCTTCGACATGCCTATGTGGAAAGCCCTGAGGCAGGGAAAGCCCTTCCATGCTAAAGCAGGGAGAGTGGCAGCAATGGAAATGGCATGAATTAAGGGGGTGTTCCTTGTATGCAGTGATTAGCATCTATCAGAACTGGTCCAAGGAAGGACAATTAGTGAACTACAGAAGAGCATCTGTAGCACAACTGCTGAAAAACTTAATGCTGGCTAGATAGAAAGGCGTTAGAATGCACAGTGCATCACAGCTTGCTTGTAAGGGCTGAGTAGCTGCAGACTGGTCAGTGTGCTCATGCTGACTTCTGTCTGCCAAGCAAGGTGCCCACAATAGGCATGTGAGCATCAGGCTGGACCATGGAGCAATGGAAGAAGGTGGCCTGGACTGGGTTGTGAGCAGGCATCAGTGACACAGAAATGACATTGATTAAAGTCAAACAGTATAAAAGGAGAGAAGTTGGGGTGAAGGTGGGTTGCAAAATGGCTTGCAGAGGAAGCAACAAAGGTAGGCGAGTTAAAGTAGCTTAAATAAGGTGCTCTATGAGAGATATGCCAATAGAATGCATAGAAGGGAATCATCTGAGCTGTCAGCTGATGTGGGCTGGCTTGAGACCAGCTGCAGTCAGCTGATGTAGTTGGGATTGAGGGCTGAGCTTGACTTTATGGCCTGCCAGAACTTACACTATGCTCAATTTCTGTCAGTACCACTTTCGTCAATTAACTTTATTTAGATTGCAATATTTGCAACAAATTGTATTTGGTGGGTAGCTCTGTTCTGGGACCTCCCTGTCCTTCCATGTGCATATGTGGAAAGCCTCAGGGCAGGGAGAGCATACCTCCTAGCCCTACCATGTGCCTACATAGAAAAACTAAAGCAGGGAGAGCCACAGCAAAAAAAAACCAAAACCACCACACTAGGCAGACCTCCCTGGCTTTCCATGCTTTCATGGAACAGCTAGCAGGAGGAGCTTGCTGAACTATTAAGTAGGAAGCAAGTTAAACCAAAATGAAATACACTGAGGCGAGTTGAACTTCACAGATTGCTAGTTGGGGTAACGTAGCTAGTAAGTTTATACAGAGTACCTGAGCAGCTATGCAATGCATTTATTGTTTAATCTAGCACAGTTGAATGAATGGGGAAGGCCAGGCTGGATGGCACTGCTTCCAGGCACAGTTGGTGAAATTCTGAAATTCAAAGCTGGACAAGAATCGGGACATGCTAAGGGGGTAAAGTCTGACTGTCACCTGCTCATGGTGCCCCCTGGGTAATGCTAGTGACAGCGGTGAAGCCGGGACAGGCCTAGCAAGCAGACGGTGGATAATATTTGTTCAAGACAAACACAGAAAGCCTCAAAATGGATGGACCTTCAGGAAGACCGAACAGACATGGACCAAGATCTTTGGATATGTGAACATTGGAGCAATCAATGCAGGAACAATAAGGGGGCAAACTGAAGAAATCACCAAACTTATGGAAGATCGCAAGCTTAAAATCCTAGGGGTTGCTGAACAAAGACTAAAAGGACATGGGAGAAAAACGATACATAATGATTATGAGATGGCCTCCTGTGGAAACGATGCAGATACCAGACATGGAGTAGGAATTTTCTTTGACCCTGAACTTGCAAGGCATATAGAAAAAATTGACCGTGTCAGTAATAGGATCATTGGAGCAACACTAAACATGAATGGATACAAAATCACCTTCATCCAAGCATATGCCCCCCAGCAAGGTAGCTCTAGAGAAGAAAAAAAACAGTTCTGTGAACTACTACAAGATACCCTAGATAACATCCCAAATGAGAGTGACAGTGTCATCATGGGGGACTTGAACTGCCATGGTGGCAAGGAAGCGGTAGAAGGTATATTGGGAAATTTTGGAGTTGGGGAGAGAAATGAAGAGGGAGAAATACTCATAGACTTCTGCCTGATAAATAACCTGGAAATTATGAACACATACTTCAAACATGAGGAGGATCATCAGTATACATGGTACAGACACAACTCATGATTGAAGAAGTATGACCAAAAAATCACAAATTGACTTCAGAAAACTTAATAGCTGTTCTGATTTCTGGAGGCTTTGCATAAAACATAGCTGGCCATACAGAGGTAAGCAGTTTGCACTTTTTTCACTGCAAAAAATTGAAAACTGAATTTAAGGAAAAAATTACTTAATACTAGTGAAATTATCTTGCTGTATAGACAGATATTTTTACTTGATAAGACATCTTAGAATAAGTTGGTTGCAATCTAGAACTAGGTTTAATAATCTCAAAATTGGGGTCTTGTATTCTTCTAATAGGAAATGCTAGATCATTACAACTATTTTCAAGATATTTTCATTTGCTAAGATATATCTTTTTTTTTTGCAGTGAATTCCAAGCAAATCAATGTTCTGTGCAAATGCTTTCATCTGCAAGTTCAGCTGTTAAAATTTAAATTTCTCCAAATTCAGTGAACATGCTGTATTTTGTTTTGGATTTTGAATCTGAGCTGCTGAGTTCCTCATGTCTGCATTCAGACGTATGGTACATGTTTGATACGCGTGGGCCCAGCTTCATATGCCCCAGCCTAGGCTCCTTTGATTTGACTGCTTTTCAGCTTGTCTGATTTATCAGGGCTATGTTTGATGCAAATTTCTGCTTGTACAATTACATTTTCTGATTTTAATCGGATAGTTGGTTGCAAGGCGGCATTTGGTCAATATAGCGCTAAGAGGAATCGAGGTTGGCAGATGCTTAACGCCATTTCAGGGTTTGGTAAATTCAAATTAGCTGTGTGGTTGTGAGGATATTTGTATAGATTATGTTTGGGTCAGCTAAACAGGGAAAGTTTGTATGTGAGTTGGAGAAGCCATTCACTTCATTGAGCCAGCTCCCGTGATGTCATCGCGGGTGCTTATGTGTGGCCATGTGTCAACTCCAGCAGCTCAGAGACTAGATTACAAGGTCAGGAAAAAAAGAAAATGTTTTTGGAATAATAAGAAATACGAACAGATTTGCCCAATTTGAAAATTTGCATGCAAATCTCTGCTAGGAATAATTATAAAAGGTGTTTTTGTGATTATGTCCTGGGTAGAGTTGAAAAGCCTGTAGAGACAGGTTGCATGGAATTAGAGTAACCTCCATGGATACTGCTTCCTCCACCTGGTGTGGGTGGATGAAGGTCTGAATGGACAGTGTGTTTAATGGCAAATAAATCCTGAGATACTGCGACATGGATAAATGCTGGTCTGCCCGGTCAGGTGCTGTATGAGACAGTGATGATGGTGTATGTTTGATGTGTTAAGGAAGTGTATCCATCCATCCATTATCTGCAGCTGCTTATCCTGTTCTACAGGGTCGCAGGGGAAGTGTATCATCTCATCTCATCATCTCTAGCTGCTTTATCCTGTTCTACAGGGTCGCAGGTGTCAAAACTATTATTATTTTATAGTAATGCTACATTAATGGAGGGACAGCGTTTTAAAAACTCTGTGTTTGTCCTATGTGTTATGGGATACTAATTGATGTCACTGTGTTGTGGAGGGTAGATCAGTGACCTATAATTTTTTTATAAATATAGCTGTGGTGAAGATAGAGAGTTGTGATATATCTATGGTCTACAGAGAGCTGGCAAGTCATTAAAGTGCTGTGCCAGACCCAATTTGCATACGTGTGTTGCCTGTGTGTACTGGAGCAAGCAAAGTGTGAGTAACTCTGATCCTGGGTGTTAAGAGTAGCTAGAGTTGGTTGTGGTGGTGAAAACTTCTGTTGAAAAGCAAAGCACTAACATATTCCAGTATAAGCATCGTAGAGTTTAAAAAAGGTGAATTTATGTTGGTTCTCTCATCCAAAAGGTGAGAAGATTGGCTTAGTAAATGCTGTACTCTCTATAGTGTGTGTGTGTGTGTGTGGCAATTAATGAGGCATTCCAGCACAAGATTACAACGGTGTGAAAGTGTATCGATGTTTTAATTATGTAAATCCCTTATTGTGTGCTTTGGGGCTATTCCTTTCATATTAGCATTGTGGGATAGAAGGACAGTGTGTAGAAGTTTGTGTGTGAGAAGGAATTGTGTGAATGTTCCTCTGTAAGTGTCAAAAGGTGTCTGTGTGAGATAGCTGCACGTGTGAAGAGCTGTGTATTTGCATCTGTATTGGTGAGAGAAGCCTTCGAAGTTTAGTGTATGGAATGCCTCTAAACCCCACTTTTTTCCTTGCACAAAGCAACAATCATTAGACACTTATGCCGCTTTTCCACTACAAACGCGGCTGAGCCGTGCCGTGCCGAGTCGAGCTGAGTGGGGCTGTTGGAGTTGCATTTCGACTACAACCATGCTGAACCGTGCTGACTGGAAGTGGGTGGACACATTGGGTGGAGTTAGCGAAAGTGGGTGGACGTCACGTGATGTCGTTAAGCAGCGCAAACAGTGACATCAGTGACAGTGGCGGAACAAGTCAGAGCCGGGCCGGGGCAAATGACCGGGCCCTTTATTAAAGCTTATCATAACATAATTTTAGGCTACAAAATGTCCGCAACTGCGGTGTTTACCAATTTCAACACTACCGGGTGCAACTATGTTATTTAGTACATCAAGTCCTTCAAACGAACATGTAACTCAGAAACAAAAAACATTAGGATACTGTACATGGCTCATAATAAAACATCAATAGCCTATACTGCGCACATTATTTGAAGGGCATACGAATGAGCGCTCAGAGGTTGCAACGGTGACAGGAAGAGTCAGAAATAAAAGGAGGGCGGTGCAAACCTCACTGAATGCACTGTGTTTACCAATTTCAACACTACGGGGTGCAACTATGTTATTTTGTACATTAAGTCCTTCAAACGAACATGTAACTCAGAAACAAAAAAACATTAGGCGACATACTGTACATGGCTCATAATAAAACATCAGTAGCCTACTGCGCGCATTATTTGAAGGGCATACGACGAGCCTTGCGCTCCGCGAACTCGTCCACGATGCTCTGTATGTCACTGATTCAGTGATCTTTTAAGCGGTAGTCTCACGACCCGAATAGTAAAGAATAAACATGGAGGACATGGAGTTGTTAGTGTTGCTGGTCTTGGTGCTGTGGCTTGCTGTCACCGACAACACCAACAGATACTGGCAAGAGCATATAGATGAGGCGAGGCGCATAAGGCTTCAGAAATTCTCGTAATTCGTAATTATTCTTCTTCCGGGTTTGCGGTGTTTACAGATCCCAGCGTGCTCGCGGGGCGTGTGTGGGCATGTGAGGACACTCCTCCTCACCAATCAGTGCACAGGGGAGTGTCTGCTCACGCCCCCAGCCTCACTCGGCACGGCTTGGCTCGCTTCAGCCCCACTCCAAAACGGTGCGAGTTTTAGGGGCTAAGCAGGGCTGAAGCGAGCTGAGTCGTGCTGTTTTTTGGTAGTCGAAACGCGAGCCGTGTCGGGCTGAAGTGAGCTGAAGCGAGCTGAAAAAGGGTAGTGGAAAAGGGCCATTAGACAACCTTTATTGTCATTCAGTATGTAACAAGTGCAGAGACTCAGATTGTTTTGCAGGTCAAGGGGACCACAGGGCCCCTCCTGGGGAAAAAACAGGGGCCCATTTCTACAATGGGGGGCCCAGTGATTATCCTTCAGTTGAAGCAAACCTAGTGAGCGAAGCGAGCCCAATGAACAGCTGGGGCAGCCCAGGGGCTATTTTTTTTCTTCTCAATTCTGTTTTTTTTTTTGGTATTAGAAGCCATATGAAGCAATGTCGATGACAAAAATCAGTGCTTCAACCAAATATATTGAGATATCGTTTAATCAATGGCAATATTTTGGAATTCAATCACAGGCCACTATATATCACATCTATATTATCTCCTCCTTGTAAATTATAATTTATTTTATTAACTTGTTTTCAGTTTGGTGTAGGTCTATAGTAGTAGTAGTAGTCACCAGTGTTGCTGTTGTAGTAGTTGATGTTGCAGTAGTTGTTGTTATAAATCTAGTATGACTAATTACCTTGGGTATCAGGGGTATCAGTTTTTCAGGTGAATGTACTCTCTTTCTGCCGAAGAATGACAAAATAGATGTATTTTTCTTTTTTTTTTGTCTCTTTCGAATATTTGTACATAGACCGTAAGACGCCACCTAGCGAAAGACTTGGATCAGGTTTTACTCACTTGGGATGCTACAAACGGGGTGGCGTAAATACACGAACGGGTCCGATGTATATTCAATATGGCGGCGGTCAAAACAAATTCATCCGATACTGAAATCTGTTGAATATCCAGATAATTATGTTGGAAGTTGCATATTTGTGCAAGATTTTCGATATTGAGACCATGAAGTCAAGTAATACCAGTCCCCCCAGGATTTTGCGGGCCTTTTTTGTGATTGTTGCGGGCTAAAATGTCTGATGTTGCGGGGGTTTTCCAAAAAATTGCGATGAAAGTTGCGGTGTTTTTTAGGTTTTTGTTGCGATTACATTGCGGGAGGAAGTGAAAGTTGCGAGAAATTGTTGCGATTTTCTCTTTTTGTGATTAAAATTGAGTGATATGTTAAATATTAAGTTATTACTGAAAAAGTATTGATTAAAAAAACAAAGACACTGAGAAATGGTCCCATAAACAACTTTACCAATATAAAAGATTACCAGGACTACAAAAATGCAGAAAAATAGGCTTTACTTATCCAAATGCACCTGTTGGTTCAAAAGTTAAAGTGCATAGAACCTCACAGCACAACATGAAGTTACCTTAAAATATAATATAAATGCCTCAGCTTTCATGTAAGAAAAAAAAACTATTAATACTAGTACTGTGTGCAGGCAGTCTCTCCTGAAGACTAGATTAAACAATAATTATAAACTAATAAAATAAATGGCTCAGGCTTCATAGAAGAAAAAAACAATTTGAACAGAATCTCACAGTATGATGCTGAAGCTGCCTAAACAATGGAAAATAAAATGCCATTTTGGCAAAAATGTTGGCATCCATTAATTTCTTGTATTAAGTAAAAAAAATAATGTAAAGTGCACACAGTCCTTCACTGTAAACATAACACACTTTCAGTAACAGAATTTAAGCCTATATAAACACTGATTCGCACATGCTGCTTCTCTTGAACGGAAACACGGAAGTAAGCAGTGTTGCCAGATACTGCTGACGTTTTCCAGCCCAAAATATGTTCAAAACCCGCCAAAATGCACTTTAAACCCCGCAACTGGGTGGGAAACCACCCAACCTGGCAACACTGGAAGTAAGGCGGAAGGTAGTTTGTCGATGTCACCTCAAGACGACGCCAACGATTGGTCAAATTTGCGGGAAAGTTGCAGTGATTGGATATAATTGCAACACCGCCCTGAATTCGCGGGGATTGGTTGAATTTGCATTGAAGTTGCAAATCGCAACATCGCGAAATCCTGGAGGGTCTGTAATACGCCACAAAACGTTCCAAATAAGGTATAAAATGCTCGCATCCATATTGGCCCCTGCCCCTCTTGACAATGCGTTCATTATTCGAAATAGTGCATCTTAGACGCGGGCGCGCCAACAATCTGAGTCTCTGCAAGTGTACACAGAACGAAATTTCGTTGCAATTTGGCTCAGCACAGAATTAAATATGAAAGTGTATTAAATTATGCAGCAGCAAAAATATTATAAAGTGCAATAGTATAAAGTGACCTGTGGAATTAGGAATTGTTCAAGTATAGAGTTTGGATTTGGAGTTCAGGAGTCTAGTGACCTGGGGGAAAAGATATTACAAAACCTGGTGGTCCTGCACCGAATGCTGCAGAACCTCTTTCCAGAGGCCAGGAGGGAGAACAGTCCACAGTGAGGGTGTGAGGGGTCACTGATGATGTTTCTGGCTTGGGACATGCAGCACCTAGGTGCGATGTCCTGAATGGAGAGAAGAGAAGCCCGAATTATTTTCTCCGCTGTCCTCACCACTCTCCTCACATTCTTCCAGTCAGAGGCACTGCAGCCTCCACACCACACAGAGATGCAGCTGGTCAGAATGCTCTCTATGATGTTGATTGACCATGTGTTTTTGAACCATAGCTGATCCAAAAGGTCATAAATTAATGGAAAATCAATAAGATCAGCCAATTTTCACGGAATTTACCAAGACTGAACTGGAAGATCCCAAAGGGGTGCATGACGTCACGTGTGTAATTCAGGTATCAATTCTGTTCATGTGCGCAGCAGTGGTTAGACCAGTCTCAATATGGGAATCATGTTTTGGAGAGAATTCTGATAGTGATTCTTATATGTCGAATGAAGGGGCAGATGATTATCAAGCATATTCTGGAGTAAATGGTTATCTTTTCGAACCCTCAAGACGAGAAACTGCCAGTTCACTCAATGCATGACAGTCTTCCTCTGTAGCGCATGCAAGATGGAAAGATGGTAGATAGAGAGAGAGATGTGCAGAACATGGTGGTTACCTTTCATCATGTTTTCCTGAACAAAACTAAAAACAAATCAAGTCTTGCAATATTGCAATCTGAGAGCATTTAACGCATTTCAATTAAAAATTATTGATTATGATTGCACGCACAGTTTTCTTTCTGTTAAAGTGCATCAGATATGATAAAATCAGATGTTGCAAGCATGTAAATGTTGCTCATAATCTTGCGTCTGGTGCACTGTGTGTGTGTGTGTGAGTGAGAGATAATAGGGGAATCAACGAACTGTCCAAATGTCAGATCACATGTCATTTATTAGATTAGATTAGATAAAACTTTATTGATCCCTTTGGGAGGGTTCCCTCAGGGAAATTAAAATTCCAGCAGCATCATTACAGATAAACAGAGAAAAGAAATGGAGGAAAACTTCTAGATAAATTAAAATAAATTAAGCATTTACATATACAAATATAAAAAGAATAAGATATGGGGAAGATAGGAAGGGGGGAAGGAGGGGAAAAAAGGGGGAGGGGCGGCAGCAGGAGAGATGTTGCACTTTATATTGCACATTGTCTGGTATTGCTTATTGTTAGGCTAGGCTACTGCTCCTTCCCATCCTCTGTCCTCCTGTTACCCCCCTCCCCCCCAGAGAGGAGTTGTACAGTTTGATGGCATGAGGGACAAAGGAGTTTTTGAGTCTGTTTGTCCTGCACTTGGGAAGGAGCATTCTGTCACTGAACAGGCTCCTCTGGTTGCTGATGACGGTGTGCAGAGGGTGACTGGCATCGTCCATGATGTCCAGTAGTTTGTCCATAGACCTCTTCTCTGCCACCATCACCAGAGAGTCCAGCTTCATGCCGACCACAGAGCCGGCCCACCTGATCAGTTTGTCCAGCCTGGATGTGTCCTTCTTGGATGTGCTGCCCCCCCAGCACACCACAGTGTAAAACAGGACACTGGCGACCACAGACTGATAGAACATCCACAGGAGTTTCCTGCAGATGTTAAAGGACTGCAGCCTCCTAAGGAAGTATAGCCTGCTCTGTCCCTTCCTGTATAAGTGTTTGGTGTTGCAAGTCCAGTCCAGCTTGCTGTCCAGCCACAGCCCGAGGTACTTGTAGGAATCCACAGCCTCCACCTCGACTCCCTCAATCAGAACTGGTTGTGACCTTGGTCTGGACCTCCCAAAGTCAATGACCAGCTCCTTGGTCTTCGAGGTGTTGAGCTGCAGATAGGTCCTGTTGCACCACACAGCAAAGTGCCTCACCAGGCTCCTATACTCCTCCTCTCTGTTGTCACTGATACACCCAACGATGGCTGAGTCATCGGCAAACTTCTGAATGTGACACAGCTCCGAGTTGTAGCAGAAGTCCGCGGTGTACAGCGTGAAGAGAAGAGGGGCCAGCACCATGCCCTGAGGCTCTCCAGTGCTGCTAATCACAATGTCAGACGTGATGTCCTTCAGCCTGACGTACTGCGGCCTGTCAGTGAGGTAGCTGGAGATCCAGGTGACCAGGCAGGGGTCCACTTGCATTCTGTTCAGTTTGTCCTGAAGCAATAGGGGCTGGATCGTGTTGAAGGCACTCAAGAAGTCCAAGAAGAGGATCCTCACTGTACCATTTCCCTTATCCAGATGCGAGTGGGTTCGGTGTAGCAGGTAGAGGATGGCGTCTTCCACACCAACACCTGCCCGGTACGCAAACTGCAGACAGTCCTGGGCATGTTGTACCTGGGGTCTGAGGAGGCTGAGGAAGAGCCTCTCCAACATCTTCATCAGATGTGAAGTGAGTGCCACAGGTCAGAAGTTGTTCAGCTCGCTGGGCCGATTCTTTCTGGGAACTGGAACGATACATGATGTCTTCCAGAGGGTGGGCACTCTCCCCAGCTGCAGGCTGAGGTTGAAGATGCGTTGGAGTGATTCACCCAGTTCAGCAGCGCAGGTCTTCAGTAGTCGGGGACACACCTTGTCCGGGCCTGCTGGTTTCCTGGGGTGAAGCTTCCTCAGTTGACCTCTGACCTGGTCTGCAGTAATGCATGGAGGAGTCTGTGTTGAGGTGGAGGATGAGGGGAAGGAGGGGGCTGCTGTGATGACTGGGGGGAGGTGTGTTGAGGGAAGAAGGAGAGATGGCTGCAGTGAGGGAGAGGGTGGGGGGGATGTGGGCTGGTTGAACCGATTGAAGAAGTCATTCAACCCATTAATTAAACATATGGGTTTCTTTTTTGCTCCAGTAATTCCCATGTGGTCGTTCTCGTGGTGATGAACACATGATGAATCAGATTTATTATTAGTAGGTGACACGAAATCTGCCCGCTTCTTTTACACAAACGTCACCCACTGTCACTTTAGATTAGTGTAATTTCTTGGAAATTCATGACCTTTATGTCATGTTGTATATGGATTTCAACATCCAAACACAATGCAGTGCTTTCCCATCATTATTTTTGTAAGATTCCAACAACAATATCCAATTTCAGCGAGTATAGCACGGAGTCAGATGAACCGAAATGACCCCGGGTTCCATGCTTGACGTCATGCGAGATTAGCCCTGTGGCAAGGCTGCCTTTTTCCAGGATCCGGAAGCCACAATTTATCGATAGTTTGTACTTGATAATAAAATAACAAATAATGAATATTATTTTCCCCCTGCTTTATTAATTCATTTTGGTCTTTACTAATGAGATGTTCATTTTAAAGCATTACAATAAGGCATTACATACACTTTAACTAAAATTTTGTAGGAGAATCAGTTTAGTCTTTGAATAAATGTAATAGTCTGAAGTATTCCATAAGTGTTACAGGAGTCCTTGGAAAAAAATTATTTTAAGTTGTTTTGAGTAAGAAACTTGTTTGGTATTTAAATTAAGTGTTGGGGGAGCAAACCCCCTCACACACGGTCAGTCAGAAAATGAGTGGAATTTAGAAAACAGATGTTGCCTCAAATTGCTGGGAGAACCAATTCAGAGCTTATCTGAGTATGTGAAGAAAACTTATTATTAAAACCTTTATTCTGGGAAGCGACTGATTGTACATTGTGTGGATTAGAAAATAAATAAGTATGATTTGATTAATACATTCCAAATTTAGATAAATAAGTGTAACATGTTTTAAGTGTGTTTTTCTCTCTTTCTCTCATTTTTACTCAGCTTTTTGATTGTTTCATACCTTGGTGCTGAGCAACTGAACAAGGGGCGGAGCCTTACACGAATGGGCAGTGCTCTTGTACCCCACTGTAAGTGTGGTTTATGTAATGTGTGCTTGAGGACTCCATCTGGTGGAAGTTAAGTGAAAGTTTAACTTTTGGACAATCTTGAGTGTTTTGTGTGGGTGAGAGAGATGGTGATTAAGCTTTGCTTCTTGTGTATATGTAAATTTAAAGAGTCTTAGAAACATAATTCATTTGTGTTTGATTTTGAGGAGAGCAAGAGCCCCAGCCCCCATCATGCACACTTTCTACAGAGGCATCATCGAGAACATCCTGACCAGCTGCATCATCGTGTGGTACGGCACCTGCCCCGTGTCCTGCTGCAAGTCTCTGCAGCGCATTGTGAGAGCAGCTGAGAGGATCATTGGTGTCTCTCTCCCTTCTCTAATGGATATTTATAACTCCCGCCTCACCCGCAAAGCCATCAGGATTGCAGGTGACCCCACCCACCCATCTCACAGCCTCTTCAGCCTGCTGCCATCGGGGAAGAGACTGCGGAGTCTCCGGGCCAAAACCAGCAGGCTCAAGAACAGTTTCTTTCACCAGGCAGTCAGGAGGCTCAACTCCCTCCCTGTTCTGCTCCTCCCCCCTCTGCCCCCTGCCACAGATTCTGCTCACACACACCCCTTCAGCATCTGACATGTCATCCTCACAGTTCCCCCCCCAACACACACACATCTCATTGTTCATTAACACACTGAACTCAGGGACCGCACATCTCACTTTACCTCAATCATTTGCACTATTCCGCACTACCTCATCTTAACAGCTGCTAGTTTGTTTATACTGCTTATTTCATGTTTACCTGCTATACTTCAAGTGCCCTTGACTGGTTATTTGAACCAATTTTTGTGTGCGTGTGTGCGCGCATATGAGAGAGTGTTTAGTCTACGTCTAGTTCATAGCTAGAGTGTTTATACTGTTTATATTGTCTGTTTGAGTGTTTAGTCTGTGTGTAGTTCTTATCTAGTGTTTACACTGTTTATGTTGTCTGAGTGTTTAGTCTATGTCTTGTTCTTATCTAGTGTTTATACTGTTTATATTGTTTGAGTGTTTAGTCCAGGCATCACCAAATGGCGGACCTCGGTCCGGATCCGGACCCAGTGATGGTTCTGTCCAGACCCGTGACCAATGGTAAATTCACGAGATTAAGTAATTTTCATGGAGCATTATTTTGGACGGTCGTGGCTATTGACAGCGGGCACTGCTACTCCAGTTAATACGACAATAGCTTCACTCAGTTGAGCCAATAAAATCGTTAGTTTACCCAGCGCACCACAGCACAGCAACAAGCAGAGAGGAAGAGAATTAAGTTCAGAGACAACCGACCGAGACAACATGGCTTGCTCCAAAAGGCGGTGGAAAGTAGACAAGAAAAATCGTTGTTTTAAAGATGAATGGATGGAGAAATACATGTTCATTCTTCCGGCGAGCAGTTCAAAACCAGTGTGCCTCATATGCTCAGAAAACGTGGCATTAATTAAAAGCGGCAACGTGAAGCGCCACTACGAAACAAAGCACAGCTCTTTTGAGCAAAGTTATCCCCTGAAGTCCGAGCTGAGGGCACGCAAAATAACCCAACTGCATGCACAGTATGACAGGTCTACCCAACTCATCACATACATTTACAGCCCAGCAACGTGCAAACGAATGTTCCTTAAAAGTAGCATGGATTTTGGGGCAACATAAACATTTAGTGATGGGACAGTTGTGAAGGAGTGCTTAAACGCCGTTGCTGAGACATTGATCTGCAAGGAAATGCTGCATTAAGAGAGCATTTTGAGACAACTGACCCTGCTACTTTCTGGTTACAGACTGTTTCTGAGGTGGTGTTTACATTAGACCGTATCCGTCTCGTTTTCGTCGCAGATGCACTGTCCGTTCACATTAAAACGCCGGGAAACGACTCCACAGGCGGAACAACTTGAATCCGCCAGGGCCCACGTATTCAATCCATTACGTACCTGATCCGGTGCTGTGTAAACATTGAGGAATGAGGATACGCTGTACTGAGCTCTAGCTGACGTCATCATTGGACAACGTCACTGTGACATCCACCTTCCTGATTCGCTGGTGTTGGTCATGCCACGTTGGTCATGTGACGCGACTGCTGAAAAACGGCGCGGACTTTCACTTCCTGCTATTTGTCCCGAATCACTGCTCGTGCGCTTCACTCGCGCGCTCTGTGAGCTGCACAGGGCCGGAGTGCACACCCTCCAGAGGGCACTCGCTGTTCAGGGCGGAGTGATTTGGAGCGCAGGATGCCTGCGGAGCTGAGCGTATCCGTGTATTGGCGTTGCTGTGTGCACGCGAATCGTGTATTGGCGTTGCTGTGTGCATGCGAATCGTTTTAAAAACGTTAATCTGATGATCCGCTGATACGGTCTAATGTAAACACCACCTGAGAGTGTGTTCCCTGGTCTAACCAAAGGAGCACTGCACACCTTGACTATGTTTGGATCGACTTACAGCTGTGAGTCAGCTTTTTCCACTATGAACATTGTCAAAACCAAGTACCGTTCTAGGCTCAACAATGAACACCTACATATCTGCATGAGAATGGCACTAACTCCATTCCAACCAAGATTTAAATTACTGGCAGGTCAGCCACATGCCCATTTTTCTCATTAAGAAAAGTAAAAGAAGAAGAATTAAAAGAGAAAAGTTCAAAGAAAAATGTTCTGTTTGCATTTCCCCCAAAAAAAGCCACTTGTTTTCTGAAAATGTGGACTTTTTTTTCTTGAAAAGTAGGCCCTCATTTTTTTAGGCTGGGACCTCCTTATTTTAAGAACAAAGAAGAGAAAATGTTGTCAATGCTCTGTTTGCACTTTTTAGTTAATGTTTTCTGAGTTGACTTTTTTTACTTGAAGTGTAGGCCTTCAATTCTTCAGGTTGGGACTGCTTTAATTTAAGAGAAAAAGGAGTTATTCCACTCTGTTTGCACTTTTTTATTTATTTTATTCTGAGGTTTCTGTTTTCTTTAATCTGAAATAAAGGCCTTGAATTTATTTTCCTGGGACTACTTTTGTTTATGGTAAAAGAGATAGTTGTGCACTCAGTTCATTTCCTGCACTGGAAATTAACAATAAATGTTGTTCAAACCATATGAAAATGTGGACATAGGGGAAGGCTATAAGACACAAGCTGGACTTCGGTTCGGACCTTCTACTTGGACAAAATTTAATAACTGGACCTCAGTGACTTTTAATTGAATACCCCTGGTTTAGTCTATGTCTAGTTCCTATCTAGTGTTTATACTGTTTATATTGTTTTTTTTTTTTCAATTATTCTATTTTTATTTATTGCATTGCCTGTTTGCACCGTGGGCCAGAGAGGACTGATATTTCATCTGTGCTGTATGTCGAGCATGTATAGCATATTTGACAATAAAGTTGACTTGACTTTTGCAGATTTTAACAATTCAATAAGTGTTACAGGTATCACTGAAACACAAGTGATTTTAGAATTAAATTAAATTTTTGTGGTTTGTCTAATAACAGTAAAGTGTTCAGTCATGGTTCATTCCTCTTATAATGAAGAGACAGGAAGGACAGTGGTGACCCCAGTGGATGTGGTGAGTAATAAGAATCCTTTAGCCAAGGATAAAGTGAGAAAGCTGTCCCTGAAGTGGACAGAATAGAGTAAAGGCTGGGTAACACAGTGTCCATCAGAGAACACAGAGTTTGTGTAAGAGGATGAACATTTTTGATTAAGTTTAAATCAGAATGAGAGAGTTGGAAGAGAGACAGGATGAAAATGAAAGAGGGGAAAACATTATAATAGAGATGAGGATGCAGGTATTGGATTTATTTGAGACAGAAGTGAACCAGATGAAGGATAAGAAAAATGCACAAGTGCAGGAAAAGGTTAAAGTAAATAGGGAAAATACAGAAGAGATGGCATTAATAGATAACTTTATTTTCTAGGGAGATAAGATTTAGTGCACAAAAATAATTAATACTTGGGGAAAATTCATTCAGGGAGTAAAATGGCTCAAATTAACTCAAAAGACTAAGGCTTGATGAAATTCAAGATCCTAAATTGGAAAAACATGGCCAAATGTTAAGCTTGCTTATTGGGGATAAGTACATTTAAGTAGATTCATTGGGGTTGAAATTATGAATTAATGTCTTAGTCTATTTTTTTAGAGCTGACTTGTGACAAATGTCTAAGTGTTGTATAAATAAACTGATTTGGTTTAGAGGAATAGTTTGGCAGGTAAACAGTTTATTCAGATTTGGTGCAATGTGAGTCTTTGTGCACACCTCTCACAGCTGTGTTACCTAATATTAAATCTCATCTCATTATCTCTAGCCGCTTTATCCTTCTACAGGGTCGCAGGCAAGCTGGAGCCTATCCCAGCTGACTACGGGCGAAAGGCGGGGTACACCCTGGACAAGTCGCCAGGTCATCACAGGGCTGACACAGACAACCATTCACACTCACATTCACACCTACGGTCAATTTAGAGTCACCAGTTAACCTAACCTGCATGTCTTTGGACTGTGGGGAAACCGGAGCACCCGGAGGAAACCCACACGGACACGGGGAGAACATGCAAACTCCGCACAGAAAGGCCCTCGCCGGCCACGGGGCTCGAACCCGGACCTTCTTGCTGTGAGGCGACAGCGCTAACCACTACACCACCGTGCCACCCCTAATATTAAATATTTACTATAATTGATCCTTCAGTTACTGAAGATCTTACTTCAGTGTGTTACTGGCTGAAGAAACTGGGTATTTCTTTGCATTTGCATTATGGGAATGTAGCAGTTCCTGATGTGGGTAGAGCACGGAAGCATGGCAGGCGAGAGTTGATGGCCACACACAAACACTTTATTTCATTTATTTTAGCTTCTCAGCGTTCTTTCACTCACTCACTCTACATGCACACATGCATTGTGGTTGGGAGGGAGCCTCTTTTCTCTGCTCTCCCCCTCCTTTTATGCTCTGTCCCTGTAACAAACACACCCACACCCATTAATTGACAGCAGGTGGAATGACTTAGCCACTTACCTTCCCCGACCCCGCCCTCCATTCAGAAACTGCTGCTTGGCCACGCCCCCACTGCCACATATCCCCACCACCCAACTCAGGCCAGGGAGCCGTCCGGCCTGAAGCTGACTCCCCCCCCTGATGGGACAGGAAGTCTGCCACCACCATCTATGCCCCCGGCCTGTGGATCACCTCGAACTTAAATGGCTGGAGGGCGAGATACCAATGGGTGATCCGTGCATTGGCATCCTTCATGCGGTGTAGCGACTGGAGGGGTGCGTGGTCTGAACAGAGTGAAAGGGCGCCCCAGCAGGTAGTATTGGAGGGCGAGGACCACCCACTTGATGGCAAGACACTCTTTTTCGATGGTGCTGTACTTGCTTTCATGGATCGAGAGTTTCCGGCTGATGTACAGCACGGGGTGCTCCTTGCCATCCACCTCCTGGGATAAAACGGCCTCCAGCCCTCTGTCCGATGCATCAGTCTGTAAAATAAAGGGGAGAGAAAAGTCAGGGGAGTGTAAAAGTGACCCCCCCACACAGTGCAGCTTTTACCTCAGAGAAGGCCTGTTGGCACTGCTCCATCCACTGGACCTGATCTGGCGCCCCCTTTTTAGTGAGATCGGTTAGCGGGCTGGTGACGTCCGAATAATTAGGTATAAACCTACGATAATAGCCAGCCAGCCCCAGGAACCGTCTCACCTCCTTTTTTGTCTTGGGCCTCTAGCAGGCCACAATCGCTGCAGTCTTATTAATTTGGGAATGCACCTGCCCATGACCCAAGTGGAACCCCAGATACCGTACTTCCACCTGCCCAATTGCACACTTTTTTGGGTTAGCTGTGAGGCCTGCTCGCCTCAGCAACTTTAGAATGGCCCTCAGATGTTCCAAGTGCCGCGGCCAATCATGGCTGTAGATTATTATATCGTCCAGATACGCGGCCGCTTAGGCAGCGTGAGGGTGGAGGACCCTGTCCATAAGCCGCTGGAACATAGCGGGCGCTCCAAACAACCCAAAAGGGAGCGTGATAAATTGGTGTAATCCAAACGGTGTGGAAAAGGCCGTTTTCTCTTGGGATAGAGGAGTCAAGGGGATCTGCCAATATCCCTTTGTTAGATCCAGTGTCGAATAAAAGCGAGCAGCACCTAACCAATCAAGCAACTCATCAATGCGAGGCAATAATAGTATTGGAGATTGTATTGTGTGAAGAACTAGTATTGATACATTAAATTTCATTTGTTAGTTTTATATTTGTATAAAAGGTTTAAAATTTATTGTTTATATGCGTGAGCCCTGAGAGAAATATATCCAACTTGAAACAATAGTCTTAGTATAGAACTATGTTTAATTCACTGAACTAAATAAAACAACTGCTGTAGTGAAAATGGCTGTGTCGTCACGAGTATTCTTTTTTCCTTCTTCTCCTTTAGTTTTGTGTCTGTTGACAAACAGCAAATTGGTGCATTACCACCATCAACTGGTAGGGAGTGTGGATCAACTCAAAGTTTAAACTCTATTTTAAGAACTAAAGTCACGATTATTTTTACGACAATTACCATTTACGGTTTACGGCATGTCGTAAAATGTTATCCAAAACAGTATATTTACATGCGTAATCAAAAGATACAAAAACTAGTTGTCAAGAGATACATAAAATGGAATTTTAAGAAAATCTGTATCAAAAGATACATGTTTAAAATATTAAAATTTATTACTTCCTTAACTTAATGGTGTGTGCCTGTGAGGATCTAAAACACAAGATACAAGATTATGAAGATATGACAGCTAACGAGCACAAGAATAAAATGTAAAGCCTTACTCACAACCTGCCGTACATGCTGCTACTGGCGGTCTATGGTAAAAAATTTGGCAAAACTGTGCTTGAGACTTGCACGATACTTGCTTTTGTTCAGCACCGTAGAAGGTCGCAGACTGCCCATGGAGACTTTTGGTTATGCACATGCAAATTCTACAGGTCTTGCGACAAATCAAGAATGCATACACTATGTACGGGACCTATACTCCTTTTGTACACCTGAACCAAGTCAGCAGCACAGCTAGTAGGGGCTTTTTGCGATGACAGTAAGACGCATGAGTGATGCACGGTCATTGTACAAGTGATGTGCCTCAGAAGTATTACACAAGTATTCCACACTTGCTATTTGTGCGGTGCACAAGACAGAAGTACATTCCACTTTCTACCCCTATATGTGGTGTGCACGCAGCGTACGTGACCTGCACGCGACACGAGGGGCAAGACTCGGGGTATATATATTGGGGAGGAACCAAGGAACCGATCATGTAGCGTGTAGTATTGTAGAAAGGAAGAAGACCACCTCATTTGCTGTTTTTATTTGAGCATGTTTCTGCAGTTTGCTAAAGATCATGTGGACAAGCCAGAAGGCTATTGGAAAAATGTTTTGTGGATGGATGAGGCCAAAATAGAACTTTTTGGTTTAAATGAGAAGAGTTATGTTTGGAGAAAGGAAAACACTGTGTAGGTGCATTTGGGTAATTGAGTGATCAATCTCATTAAATCTGAAGGTTAATAATTAAATCATTAAATTGAATCAGTCTCATTGAATCGTTTTCATTGAATCAGTCTCATATCATTAAATCACTCATGGAATCAGTCTCATTAATTAATACCATTAATTTTGGCGCTTAATAATAAATTACCAAACAGCTAAATTATGGTATATTCCAAATTATTATGATCACTTACCATATTACATAAATCATATGCACCTGTGAATTCTTGGAGATTGGGGACTTCAAAGATATTGGAACACAATTAAGCACACAGTTTCAATAATAAATGAATTTATTATAACAAAGATAAAAATGAATAATGGCAGTTGAAATATATACAAACTGTGAGATATCCTTAATGAGTGTGTGTGTGTGTGTGTGTGTGTTGTGGTGAAGGCAAAAGATTAGCTTTGTGTGCTAATTAAGATGTGTGTGTGTGTGTGTGTGTGTGTGTGTGTGTGTGAGAGAGAGAGACCTTGTGTGTGTGGTCCACACAAAAGAATTAGCTCTGGTAGCTAACTCCACGTGTGTTTGTGGGGGAGGAGTTGACCACGTGGTAAGGCCTATGGCCTAGCAAAAGAAAGAAGCTAGCATGGGATGCTAACTGAGGTGTGTTTGTGAGGCCAGGTGAGGCCTGTGACCATGTGTTTGTATGTGTCAGGCCTGGTAAGGCCTGGTGACCACGTGTTCGTGTAGGCCTAGATTAACCTCGTGTGGCTAAGCTAAGACAAAGGAATGCTAGCTAAGGTGTGTTTGTGAGAGGCCACATGTTTGTGTAGGCCTAGATTAGCCTTGTGTTTAGCTAAGGTAAAGGAAAGCTAGCTAAGGTGTGTTTGTGTGTGTGGGGGAGGACCACCATGTGGTAAGGCCTTTGGCCTAGCAAAAGAAAGGCTAGCGTGGGTTGCTAGCTAAGGTAAAGGAATGCTAGCTAAGGTGTGTTTGTGTGTGTGTGTGTGTGTGTGTGTGTGTGGAGGACCGCCACGTGTTTCTAAGACAATACACTTAGCTTTGGATGCTAACAGGACAAAAGAAATTAGCCGTAGGCTAATTTCACTAGCTTATAACAGTACTGAATCCACTGAAACCTTGATAAGGTCAAAATGTGTGATAAGAAAATTAAAATGTTAGTAAGGGATAAAGAGAAGCATGCATATTAAAACAACTGAGAGATTAAAACAAAATCAATTCAACACGCTGCATGTTTACAGTGTAACAATTAAACCGTTCGAGTTTAAATTCACACTTCTTCAATAAAAGCTAATTCCTAAGACTAGGTATTTGCCCAAATGCCAAGTCTACTCAATATCTTGCCTTTAGCAGGATTATGAAGAGATGTTCTGAGACTTTTGGAGTTTTCACCGTTGTGGAGATCTCCGTGAAACACAAGGAACTTCTTAGAGAGGCAGAGTTCACAGGAGCCCGTAGAGACTTCTGTAGAAACAAAGAATTCTTGGTCTGACGCTTTGTAGCTTATGGGAAGAAAATCTTTGTAGAACAATGTGCACAGAGCTTCAGTTAAAAAAAGGGTCCAGCCGCTCTCTTAACTTTGAAATAAACTGCTTTTGGGCAGCAGTCATGACATCACTTCTAATACGAATAAAACCAGTTGTAACTCAAGCTGAGTTTAAAAATCGTGCGATCTTAGAGTCTACCGTGGCCAAAGGTAAACAAAGAAATCGTGTTACTCTGATTCTTGCAAGAAAGAGGAAAAAGACGTCTTTATCTGGTTTGCTCGTGGAGCAAATCCTCTTTGTATCCAGACGGCAAGAGGAGGAAGCAGAAGCGTGTTCCGTTACTTATGCTTTCCTGTAGGATGTGACGTTGGTGATCCCACCCCTGCGTGATGCAGGTCAACGCGGAAGCTGGTGATGGGAGTTGTAGTCCTTAAAGGGACTGTTGTAGTTCTTAAACGGACTGTGTATTGTACCTACAACTGCATTCCAGCATAAGAACCTTATCCTATCTGTGAAACATGGTGGTGGTAGTATGATGATTTGGGCCTGTTTTGCTGCATCTGGGCCAGGACGGCTTGCCATCATTGATGGAACAATGAATTCTGAATTATACCAGTGAACTCTAAAGGAAAATGTCAGGACATCTGTCCATGAACTGAATCTCAAGAGAAGGTGGGTCATGCAGCAAGACAACGATCCTAGGCACACAAGTCATTCTACCAAAGAATGGTTAAAGAAGAATATAATGTTTTGGAATGGCCAAGTCAAAGTCCTGACCTTAATCCAATCGAAATGTTGTGGAAGGACCTTAAGCGAGCAGTTCATGTGAGGAAACCGACCAACATCCCAGAGTTGAAGCTGTTCTGTACTGAGGAATGGGCTAAAATTCCTCCAAGCTGGTGTGCAGGGCTGATCAACAGTTACCTGAAATGTTTAGTTGCAGTTGTTGCTGCACAAGGGGGGGGGGGGTGTCACACCAGATACTGAAAGCAAAAGGTTCACATACTTTTGCCACTCACAGATATGTAATATTGGATCATTTTCTTCAATAAATAAATGACCAAGTATAATATTTTTGTCTCATTTGTTTAACTGGGTTCTCTTTATCTACTTTTAGGACTTGTGTGAAAATCTGATGATGTTTTAGGTCATATTTATGCAGAAATATAGTAAATTCTAAAGGGTTCACAAACTTTCAAGCACCACTGTATTTCTCCCGGTCTGTGCAGGGCTTGCCGGTGCTGCTACCATCATTAAATTCTTCCTCCTCCCCCTCTGCGGTTTCAGGCTGGGTTACTTCACTTTTGCTCGCTTCTTCTTGGGTCCCATTTTCTAAACTTTAAACTGAAAATTTTTTAATTTTTCCCACAAAATATCCAGTGTTCTTCAGTCAAAAGACAGATGCAGAATGCTGCAGACACGCTGGTTTTATACCCACTCCTGGCTTGCATCACACGCAAGTTATGAGTGATTGTAACATGCTAATCACATGCATCACACACGCTTCACAAGTGCGGCCCATACTCGTAGCGCAGAAAACTGGTAAAATGCAAGTCTTACTCGCTCCACACTCACTGAACATGCACTGATCATGTGCGTCAGATATACGCTTTCCACAGGCTAACGGCGCAATTTTTCCCACGCGTCAAGGAAGTCAGGTGTGCAACCTGTACTTGACAAGTACTTTGCCTGTACTCCTCCCCCAAACTTTCCCCCGGGTTCACCGTGACCCTGTGGCATGGCTGTGAGCTACCAAACCCTGCGACCCGTGCGTGTTCAAAACACTTATGGCGGGTTGTGAGTGAGGCTTAAGATCTAGGCCTAAAAAACCACCAGCTTCATTGAAAAGCAACAGGTGGAATGATTTCATGTTTTCAGCAGACAAATAGAAAATAGTATGTAAACACTGCCATGATAATACAACAAATATGCAAAAGCATTTAGAACGTCACCATCTGAAACTGGCACTAGCTAACCCCCAACTGCTCCTCAGGGTATGTTGTACGTCACTCTGGATAAGAGCGTCTGCTAAATGCCATTAATGTAATGTAATATAATGTAATGTAAATATACTTTTCATTTTAGTTTTATTCCAGTTTTTACTGTATTAAAATTAATACTCAGATTTTTGATTGTTGGTGAATTATTGACTGTGTGCCAATTGCTAAACTGCCAAATATTTTTAGTAACAAATCTTACAGATATGGACAATCCAAACTATTTACATTTTGCATTTATATTATTATTTATAAATAACTTGCAGGAGTAAAATATTCTGTTATTCTCTTCAGTATGAAATATGGATTGTGTGCCATAGTTCCATTATGTATTTTTTAAAGAATGTCTGCAGTTACATTTGTGTTAAGAGTCAACCAATCGTTTCTGATAGTATTGTCTCATCTCATCTCCCATTATCTGTAGCCGCTTTATCCTGTTCTACAGGGTCGCAGGCAAGCTGGAGCCTATCCCAGCTGACTACGGGCGAAAGGCAGGGTACACCCTGGACAAGTCACCAGGTCATCACAGGGCTGACACATAGACACAGACAACCATTCACACTCACATTCACACCTACGGTCAATTTAGAGTCACCAGTTAACCTAACCTGCATGTCTTTGGACTGTGGGGGAAACCGGAGCACCCAGAGGAAACCCACATGGACACGGGGAGAACATGCAAACTCTGCACAGAAAGGCCCTCGCCGGCAACGGGGCTCAAACCCGGACCTTCTTGCTGTGAGGCAACAGCGCTAACCACTACACCACCATGCCACCCTGATAGTATTGTATTCTATCATATCAGAACTTCATCACCGATACTCATATGTAATAGATGAAATGGCTAAACTCAATTCATGTTGTTGAATCCTTAGGATGGCGCCTTTAGTTTAGTGGAACTTGTAACAACTATAGATGATGTAGAAAATAATCTAGACAAGCATTTCTTTATGAAAATGTAGGAGATATGGAGAGAAGCGAAATGAGGCGGTAATGGATGGTAGAGAAGTGTCTGTCTTGTTTGCTAGGTATTTTGATTATGTATGTTTTAGACCGGGCGGCACGGTGGTGTAGTGGTTAGCGCTGTCGCCTCACAGCAAGAAGGTCCTGGGTTCGAGCCCCGGGGCCGGCGAGGGCCTTTCTGTGTGGAGTTTGCATGTTCTCCCCGTGTCCGCGTGGGTTTCCTCCGGGTGCTCCGGTTTCCCCCAAAGACATGCAGGTTAGGTTAACTGGTGACTCTAAATTGACCGTAGGTGTGAATGAGAGTGTGAATGGTTGTCTGTGTCTATGTGTCAGCCCTGTGATGACCTGGCGACTTGTCCAGGGTGTACCCCGCCTTTCGCCCGTAGTCAGCTGGGATAGGCTCCAGCTTGCCTGCGACCCTATAGAAGGATAAAGCGGCTAGAGATAATGAGATGAGATGTTTTAGACCAGTGTATTATGGAATCAATTTTGTGCCAAAATGTTCATACAATACTTTTGAAATATCAAACAAAAATGACAAATCAAAATACAAAAAAAAAGTCAATTTTTTTAGACTGGCAAACAAATTATTCGTGTAATCGTGCAAAATATCAGTCTATTACTCTTCAGAAACCTTTTATTTTTGTTCCGTGTCTTTCTCAGTTTTGTTTGACGTAATTTATTTTGGTTGTGATTCCAGCTTTCTCGTTTGCGCTCCCTAGTAGTACACTAGTAGTAGTACACTACTGCAACACATACAACACATTTGTCCCACACTTACACTTTGTTGAATTAATTCAATATCATAGTCGCCACTGAACTCCACTCGATCCTTGTTTACCGTCAATGGATCGGTCACCCGTCAAACAATCCGCCAGAATCCGAGTAGGGTATGGCTGAGCGTAGCTGTCAGTCAAACACAAGTTAGCCAATGGGAATGCATTCCTGGACAGCCCGCCCAGACGTGAAGTTTGTGCCAAAACTGCAAGCAAAATGGCAGGGAACGCAAACGAGAAAGCTGGAATCGCAACCAAAATAAATGACGTCAAACAAAACTGAGAAAGACGCGGAACAAAAATAAAAGGTTTCTGAAGAGTAATAGACTGATATTTTGCACGATTACATGAATAATTCATTTGCCAGTCTAAAAAAAATGACTTTTTTTGTATTTTGATTTGTTTGATATTTCAAAAGTATTGTATGAACATTTTGGCACAAAATTGATTCCATAGTGTGTGTGGGGGGGGGTTGTTTGACTGTAATAAGAGAATTGGCGATGTTAATCTATAGCTTTCGACATTTGGATTAGTAAATGGACCTCTCGTGGTGTTTGTCCACACAGTAAGGTTAAGTTTTTCCTGTAGAATTGTTTTTGTCTTTATTTCTATGCAGTCATAAATATGCATTAGGGTTACCCCTGGTGAAAAATAAATGTGCTAAGTATACTAAAATTTAGCATACTTTTGTGCACTTGAAGCCACACTAATCATCAATATACTTCAAGTGTGTTTATGATTAGTTAACTTGAGGCATGCTATTTTGGAACAACTAATTTTGCACTAAATATATTTTAATTGTAATTAAATTGTAGAAAAGTGCAACTTGAAGTGTACTTTTATGTGCTAAATTACACATAACTTTCACTTAAAGTATATTTTAGTATAATATATTTCTATAAAGTGTAATATAGTATAATTATTTTAAAGTGTTAAAAGTGTTAGCGTGAAAGCGTGATTTTCGTATACTTTTTATATATTTACAAAAAGTACAATTTGTGTAAGTACATTTTCAATATACTATTGAAATTATGAATATACTTTAAGTACAATAAAGTACATTTATTTTTCACCAGGGACATCAGTGGAAAACATCTCATCTCATTATCTCTAGCCGCTTTATCCTGTTCTACAGGGTCGCAGGCAAGCTGGAGCCTATCCCAGCTGACTACGGGCGAAAGGTGGGGTACACCCTGGACAAGTCGCCAGGTCATCACAGGGCTGACACATGGACACAGACAACCATTCACACCTACAGCCAATTTAGAGTCACCAGTTAACCTAACCTGCATGTCTTTGGACTGTGGGGGAAACCGGAGCACCCGGAGGAAACCCACATGGACAACATGCAAACTCCGCACAGAAAGGCCCTTGCCGGCCACGGGGCTCGAACCCAGACCTTCTTGCTGTGAGGCAACAGCGCTAACCACTACACCACTGTGCCGCCCAGTTGAAAACATGTTTTGGAATAATGTAAGGACATTAAGTAGTCTAGAGCATATACTAGTGCTAAGACAACAATTTGGACATCTGGTGGTAGAATACATGGACATGATCAAGAGTACAAGCCGCAGGGTTGTACAAAATTCAGAATTTCAGAATTTAATTCTCATCTCTTCTCATTATCTCTAGTCGCTTTATCCTGTTCTACAGGGTCGCAGGCAAGCTGGAGCCTATCCCAGCTGACTACAGGCAAAAGGCGGGGTACACCCTGGACAAGTCGCCAGGTCATCACAGGGCTGACACATAGACACAGACAACCATTCACACCTACGGTCAATTTAGAGCACGGGCAATTGCTCTAAGACAACGAGGGAGGCTCAGCCTCCTCTAAAAATGACAAAGATCGTGTAGGATGAATTGCGCTAGGCTTATGTTATAGCCAACCTTATAACATCGCTATTTCAGATCTAGAATCATAGAAATATATGTGCTCAACCCAACTACAGTGCGAAATCATTCCGTTATAACTTTCCCCAGTTCGCCTTGTGTGCGCGTGAGTTTTTCCCCCTCGTGACAACGCGGTGCAGCCCAGCCTCAGTGGACTTCAATGGCATTTGGGAGCTATGTGCTTTTCAATATCAAAATGCAAGACAATTATTCGACAAATACTGCGAAAACGCCCACCCACGGACTCCCACAGACTCCCAGCCTCACAGTGGGAGGGACATGGCAAAGCTTTCCGCGAGGAGACTGATGATTGGTGAAAGTGGCCGGATATTTTCTGTGATTGACAGCTCGTTTCAAATAGACAGGCAGCGGTGAATTACAGTTCAGTCCCATGCGGATTCGCAAGTGCTGTGGTGTATTGTAAGAGATCAGCTTACATTTCGATTTCATTCATTACATATGGTTTCTACCAGCTTTTTTAGTTTGCATATATTTTCATTGTAAATAAAGTGTAAATATAGTGTTGTCAAGTTTGCTATCTTAGTTCCAGAAATTTCGTTTATTTGAGTGACTGAACTTGAACTTGAGGGGGCTAGTCAGCTAGCAAGAAAGCTGCGCACGGATGCCAAGCATTGTTGATTTAATTTTGGTGAAGCCATTTGCCAGTCTTCCTTTCGAGGAAAAAATTAAAATTAAAGAGCAAGGTAGACCAACGCCTCAAATTGACTTGGTGAAAAAGGTAGGGAATAATACTTGTTCCTTTCAGCTCTCCTGGTACGAGGAAGTGAATTGGCTAACAGCAAGTGACCCACATCAACAACAGTAAATAGGCTACTTTAGTAATATGTCATGGATGGACCAAAAATATAGAATCTATTTAAAATGTTTATGCTGAGTATATTATACTGGAATATATATTTCTCTGGATATGAATTAAACACAGCTACAATTTGGAAAACATTTTTAAACAAAAACACAGCCAAAGACATTTCACACTACAGACCTGGATTAAAAGTGAAGGGTTATCAAAATTGTCAATAAAACATTTCTCAGTCAAAATAAGTAAAATATAGGGAAAGTGTCATTGAATGAAATGTTTGGCTCCCCAAGGTCAGTGCTTGTACCTATTCCAGAACACTCTGCTGTTACTGCTGAGGTTCCTGACAAAGAGCTGCTTTCAATAATGATCAATTTTTAAACAACATGCCACATGCCACAATTTTAAAATATAAAATGTTAAAATATACCCCCCCAACACCACCATCATGTATATTGGACAGTAGGCTAATGGGCCAAAAGAACCTGTTATTTCACAGTTTGTGACCCTGCCAACAATCAGCCAGATCAGAGGCAAGAATATGGGCAAAATTGATGCGTTTTTTCTTTTAAAATCTGGAAATATCATAACCGACCAGCCTCCCCTGTTTGAAAGACTACCAGTCGCCACTGATTTAGAGTCACCAGTTAACCTAACCTGCATGTCTTTGGACTATGGGGGAAACCAGAGCACCCGGAGGAATCCCACACGGACACAGGGAGAACATGCAAACTCCGCACAGAAAGGCCCTTGCTGGCCACGGGGCTCGAACCCGGACCTTCTTGCTGTGAGGCGACAGCGCTAACCACTACACCACCGTGCCGCCCAGAATTTAATTCAATTCAAGGAAAGAATTTGAATTGACTCAGCCCTACAGGATGTTGAATTGAATTTGAATTGGAATTACAGGAAGTGGAATTGAATTCATTGCAATTCAGAGAAATTCATTCTTCTCTCATATCAGTGAGAATGTGATACTTTTATTTTTCTTCCAAATGGAAGTAGAGACACTAACATTAAGCATACATTCCCTTAATATTGAATAATTAGCAATATCTTCATTTCCAAGTAATCAAATGAAACAATGTTTTGGTAAATGCAATTATCAATTATTAAAGTTCTTTACAGAGTAACGGTGTTGCATCTAATGGTCAACAGTTCCTCAAATGTTTTGTCATTGAGGTGGCATCGTTCTGGTCTGAATATCTTGCCTGCAACACTAAATATCCTTTCAACAGGTGCAGAGGAAGCAGGTATGGCTAGATATTTACATGCAAGTACAGCTAGGTTTGGGAAACTGTTTTGGTTTTCTTTCCAGAATAATAAAGGATCGGCATCCTCAGCCAAACATGGTGTGCTCAAGTAAACTGGGAGCTCATGTGAGGCTGTGTCAACTGGGACAGCAGTTGTTTGAGTCTCCATGTAGGAAAAGAGTCTGGGGCGTTTCCTTGTTTGAGTACTAATGTCAGAGGTGGCACTGACTTTTGGACATACAGACTTGACTTTTGCAGCGAGAAGATTTTTGATTATGATCGGTTCTTCACCATTACACCAGTCTAGTTTAAATCTTGGATCAAGCGTTGCAGCCATCTGAAAGCATTCCATATCCTCGAATTTTACTAGTCGTTTCTCAAGTGAGGTTTGTAAGGTGGACACAAACTTCTTGTTCCCAGTCATCTTTGCATCTTTGATTGTATGTCTCAGTCCTCTAACACAAGGAATAACCAAGCTTGATGTGACAGCTTTCTCTGCCTGATAGCGGTCCATGACTTCCTCAAAGGGTTCTAACACCTCACAAAGTTCCTGAATTATTTTTAGTTCATATGCTGTTAGCTGGGCGGCACGGTGGTGTAGTGGTTAGCGCTGTCGCCTCACAGCAAGAAGGTCCGGGTTCAAGCCCCGTGGCCGGCGAGGTCCTTTCTGTGCAGAGTTTGCATGTTTTCCCTGTGTCTGTGTGGGTTTCCTCTGGGTGCTCCGGTTTCCCCCACAGTCCAAAGACATGCAGGTTAGGTTAACTGGTGACTCTAAATTGACAGTAGGTGTGAATGTGAGTGTGAATGGTTGTCTGTGTCTATGTGTCAGCCCTGTGATGACCTGGCGACTTGTCCAGAGTGTACCCCGCCTTTCGCCCGTAGTCAGCTGGGATAGGCTCCAGCTTGCCTGCGACCCTGTAGAAGGATAAAGCGGCTAGAGATAATGAGATGAGATGAGATGCTGTTAGCTGAATTGGGCAGTGGAGCTCAGCAAGGACATCATTTGGAACTTTAAGGACTGATCTCAGCATCTTCAACTGGCTATTCCAGCGGGTGACATTAGCAAGTTGAAGTTTGTGCATTCCCTCCAGGACCTCTGTAGCATGGGTGGATTTATGGCAAAAAGCAACAAGTTTCTGGACCTTGCCCAGGAGGCTCTTTATGGAGCCCGCATCATCCAAGGCATCACGCACTACCAGTTGGAGACTATGAGCAAAGCAAGATAGTCTCTCTGGTGGAAAGTACATAATCTCCTCTTCTACATTGACCACTTCTAGATCACATGTGTCATCCTCTTCATCCACACTCTCACTGTTAACATGAACTGGTGGAAACAGAGTGAATGCCTTTATCATATTGGATGCATTGTCAGTTACAGTACAATGAATGATACCTTGTTCTGAATATTGTATTTGTCCAGAACATCATCATAGACCTGACAAATATTTTCAGCTGTGCGTCTCCCTTTAAAACGCTGACAGCTCAGCATTATGCTCTTCAATTGAAATCAACCAGGAAATGGCCCGTCATCCCAAAAAAGCACCTCATTAATCGATTTGACCATAAATCAATGGTCAGGCAAATATGGCCAGCTTTTGCCATCAGATTACCTAGATGTGCTTTCACAGAATCCGAGCGTTGTAGAATAAGGATCTCTCTGAGAGCTCTTTGGGTAGGCATTGTGAATGAGGGTTGGGCCAGTTGCAAGATATTAATGAAATCCTTATTTTCAACAGTAGAGAGGGGGAGGAGACCATTTGAAATGAATGTAACAATACTATCTGTCAGAGCCACTTGATGTGTATTGGTTGATGACCATTTAGAAGTTGAAGTTGGAGGATGACTGTCTTCATCTTGATTTCGTTAGCTTGTGCCACTGCTGGATGCAGACTCCATCAAAATTTCAGGGTGTTTCTTCTGTAAGCAGAAAAACCAATCTATATTCTCAGTCTAAAGACTGTTCATGCTTTGGATAAAAGTGCCAGCAAGTTTTTTATGTTATACTACATTTGTACTGCAAAGATTATTGAATTCTCTGCCTCTCTATAATGCTATGCCCAAGGCTACTTTGCTTTCACATGATATGCCAGGATGATTTGGACTTGCACAAGCAAATGAGAAATAGTGTGATTAGATAGTCATTGTATTTCAAAGAGAGCAGGGTATAAGGTAATACTTTACATGTTTCAAGTGGTGAGTAAAGTATAATGTATTACTGATTGATTCACAGTTCCCAATGCAAATACATGCCATGGTCATCAAAATAAAAGACAGATTACACATCTGTAAACTTACCTGGAGGTGCCGTTTGAAATTTGAGGTAGCCTTTATGGAACCACACACTGGAGCACTGCAGTAATTGTAGATTGTTCTGTGGTTTCCATGTCTTGTGGGAATTGGCTCATCAAAATGAACAAGCACAGATGTCCTTTTACGCATGCTATTTCTTTGCATATTGCTGTAATCACAAAAATCAAAAGTACAAACCAGCTCTGGCCCTCAATTAGCGTATTCCACTAGAGTATACTCCAAACAAAATGTCCTAAATGTTTGGACGACCATTTTGAAGACTTGGATAAAGCAAGGTATTCTGGGAAATGAAGTGCTGTCCTATCATTTTCCACAATTTGAAAGTTATTACAATTTTAATGATCTGTTCTATAGAGTATGTTTTTAATGTTAATTAGTAGTAAAAAAATGGCCTATTTACTATAATAAAGTATTCTGTACATAAAGTCCATACAATAATATCTGTACGAAAGCGGCTAGAGATAATGAGATGAGATGAATCATATGTAATATATACTGTAAAGCTTCGTTGTTAAATACATCTTAATTATGTATCATGAATTTCATGGAATTCCAATTTTCATGAATTTCTTTGAATTTCATTCAAATTCCAATCGAATTTGAATTGCAATTCCGCTTCCTGTTTGCAATCTCAATTCAAATTCAAGAATTGAATTGGAATTTAGGGGTCATTCTCAATTCAATTCTGAATTTTGTACAACCCTGGTACAAGGCCATAGAATTTACCAAAAATAATCAAGTGTTTCAGCAGATGAGTAGAGACAGTGGCGTAGTCTAACTTGGGAAGGGATTCCAAGGAATGGTGTTCTATTAGTCATGAATTCTGATAGTAGATTGGTGTTCACTCAGGAAACAGCAAACCAGCGTTGTAACAATTAGAAATTAAGCAGGGAATGAGATGAGTATCATCTTTGATGGTGGACATTATTAGATAGGTTAAGTTGAATCAGTTCTGTACCATTACTATTCATTACCACACATGATCACATGCAACTAATAGAAATGAGTCTAGCGTGAAGTGTTTACGGGTCGACCCATACGAATACCACATGGCCTTTTTAAGGCCTACTGCTCAAACAGTTGTAAGTGGAGCCTTAAAAAGTTGTACAAAGTAATTAATCCCTATCCATGAAGTTATCTATTCAGAGAAACAGTTCAGAGTACCCGAACCAGAAGAGAAATAGGATGGTTCGGTTTGATTGCTCCAGGAGATCAAATGTATCTCAAGATCTTCAGGAGAAAGGGAATGAGTGGAGGAGAATTGGTCCTCATGTGGTGATGAGAGCAACCCTTACTGCTGTCACTGTGGAAAACAGTATTAACATTTTAATCATAGTACAAGATGTCTTGAGATTCTCTCCCCAGGGTTTCACAGGCAAAAGGAGCTTCTGCAGGAGAATCTGCAGAAAGCACAGAAGAATAAGGATTGGTCAATGAAGCTGGTAATCCTGAGCACAAGCAGGAAGAATTAAGGAACACAAGGGGATCCTGGAATGGGGTCTCCCACTAAGTTTACTTCTGCTAATCAGCACGAGATTCAGAGTTAGATGTTTGGTGTCAGTCCAGCGTGCTTTAGCACGCTTACCTGAAGAACTCTCTGGCGCATTCCAGACTGCGCACGTGTGCTATTAACGATGCGCACCTGCACATGATTGAGGAGCAATATGTGCACCTTTATAAGGGCTGCTCGCACGCACGTCTAGTGTGAAGTTTTATGCTACGACAGTACGCATTACCGAGCCTTATGCCATGTATCTGATTTCCTGGTTTTCTGATTCCTTGTCTGGTCCTTGTTCCTGTTTTTCTTGTTGCATATGATATCCTGTTTGTGCCTCGCCCGACCTTTCACTTGTTTTCATGTTTGAGTCTGCCTGCCGATTTGGACTGTTTGCCTGTGTATGTGTGTTTTTGCACTACTTTAATAAATATAATTCTGCACTTACGTCTGCCTCTGACCATGTTCTGACATTTGGGTAACAATGTTAATGTAATTCAGTTTGGTGATGTCATGTAGCAACGCTGAGGTAATATCTGAATGCATTTCTTTACTTTTCCAATTTAAATGTTAGGGTTTTTTTTAGTACTTCTAGGATATTTAGATTAGAATTAGTTGGGGGTGCTGCTGAACCCAGATGCTGAGTGCATTATCGTGTATATTACAGGTACTCTGGGAATTTTGTCCTCTAATTGATCTGAATGAAAAAGGAGGTTTTTGCCCACACCTGGCGGATTAATATCCCTCTCTGATCTCAAGATAGGTACTTGTTGAATATTAATGTATGATGGTAGGATGGGTGATTTTTGTGGAATATGAGGAAGTGTGACTCAGAGACTTTTGAACTGTAGGACTTGTTTTTAGTGATTTTTGATGGTGAAATGTTTGTGCATTGATGAATGGAGCCCAGATGAAGTGCTATTAACTGCTCTCTGGGTTCCCAACTGTCCCTCAACATGGTGCAAAGTCACATGGGACGAAGATCAACAGAAAGTGACATCATAAAGGATGGGACTGATCTGAGTGCTTTATGCTTTGTATGGACTCAAATTTTTTTTTTGTTAGTCCACACACTGCAGTAGTGCATTACTTCTGTATTACCTATGCATACTTTTCATAGTATTATGAGTTTATATTTTGGGTATTAAGACGTAGTTGTAGTCTGACTGGTCAGTCGGGGGAGGGGGGGAATGTGAGAATTTTGTCTCTAGTTTGTGGTTTAGAGCTTCAGAATGTGTTGGGATTCCCATACTTTCTGTCTCTGGAAGCATCAAAAGGTGTGAAGATTTCTGTCTTTGTAGCCAAAAGCCCTATTCGCACGGGATAAGTATTACCTGTGGACCTCTGGTAATTCGGAATAATTACAGAGAATGTCTGAGTTCTTAGTCCCGTGCGAATGCGCCATGTCCGTAATTTGCCAAGTAATAATTCCGCCGCGAATTACCTACTGTGTTTCGGCAAGACACAGACGTCCAGTGGTAATACAAGTCCCGTGTGAATGCGCATGTCTGTGTTTGTAATTATTAAACGTGCATCTCTTGTACTTTTCTGGAGTGAATAATGGAGGATACGGGCGAAATTTTGATAAACAGCATTTCAGGGGCAAGTGGTAGTAGGCCTATCCTGTATTTGAACCAGATAAGCAGAAACAGCTCCAAGAAGAACTCCAAGAAGAAAGCATGAAGAATCTTCAACTGGATGGCTTGTGTGGTAGCATATGGTAAGGAGCCACGCTAACTCCCATGACACAGCAATACGAAGATATTTTGGTTAACAGAGGGAAGACAAATGTTCATTTAGCAAAATACCCGGCTATGTGTAAACAGCGCCATAAACTGCCTGTTCACTTACATTGTCATCTCGAGACTGTTTTCATTTGCAGTGACCCCGCCTTCTCATTTTGAGAGCGTGGAGCAAACATACTGCATCCCTATCATATGCGTTTCCCCTCTCTTAATTTGGATACAGTGCTATTCTTATGCCTACTGTGTTTTCATCCTACCTTATTAATGCACCATTAATGTACTACAGTAATATGTTGGCACTTCCAACATGCTACAACTGTATTGATTGTTGCCAAACGCGCCTTTATTCTAACCACCTACCCAACCTTGTTTATAGCTGATATCTGGTACCCTGATAGAAGACCCAGGGAGAGAGGCCTGTCCTTCTGGGAAGTGGAGGTGCTGGAGAACTTTCGGGAAAAAGACTGGTACCAAAACTTCTGAATGCCCAAAGAGGCCTTTGAGAAGCTGTGTGACCACCTGCGCCCACGCATTAAGCCCCAAACCACCAACATGCTGGCACCAATACCTGTTGAGAAGAGGGTGGCACTCACAATCTACAGTAATTCAGTGAATTACAGACTTTTGCGTATCCCGTCCGAATGCGCCACACAATAACACAGAGGTGCGGGGGTAATTGCGAATTACCAGAGGTCCGTAGGTAATACTTATCCCATGCGAATAGGGCTATAGTTATCTTTTTGATCCATCGTTGACTAGTTTAGAAAGACTGCTCTCCCATTTCAATATTTTATGGGTCTCACACCTCCAGTCACCCACTGGAGACACCACACACACCCCTACACACACACACAAGCTGTTTTAGCTTGCTACAATTATGTTTGAGATCATGATTAAATTATTTTGTTGAATTATTGACTATTCTATCCACCGGGACTCCTGCAGGCAGTGGAGTTTAGTGAATGACACAGCTGGAGGAAGGAGCGACTCAAGCAGCGGCAATGCAACAGAGGTGGGCTACATGCTAGGCTAGCAGACCACCTTTCTCTAGCCTTCTGTTTGCTAATGTCCATCTCATCTCATCTCATCTCATCTCATCTCATCTCATCTCATTATCTCTAGCCGCTTTATCCTGTCCTACAGGGTTGCAGGCAAGCTGGAGCCTATCCCAGCTGACTACGGGCGAAAGGCGGGGTACACCCTGGACAAGTCGCCAGGTCATCGTAGGGCTGACACATAGACACAGACAACCATTCACACTCACATTCACACCTATGGTCAATTTAGAGTCACCAGTTAACTTAACCTGCATGTCTTTGGACTGTGGGGGAAACCGGAGCACCCGGAGGAAACCCACGCGGACACGGGGAGAACATGCAAGCTCCGCACAGAAAGGCCCTCGCCGGCCACGGGGCTCGAACCTGGACCTTCTTGCTGTGAGGCAACAGCGCTAACCACTACACCACCGTGCCACCCTGCTAATGTCCATTCTCTCAAAAATAAGATGGATGGACTCAGAGCCAGAACTACGTTTCAGTGAGAAGTGAGAGACTGCTGCAAGCTGATTTTCACTGAAACCTGGCTATTGAACAATATCCCAGAATCAGCCGTCCGGCTATACACTTACTCTGTTCATCACAAGGACCACACAGCGGCATCAGGCAAACTCAAAGGTGGGGGAACATGTATTTACATTAACAACCAATGGTGTTCAGATGTGCAGACTGTCAGTAAATACTGTTCGAGTGGTGCTGAGTACCTAATGCAGACCCTTCTCCTTACTGAGGGAGTTTACCACTGTGTTTATCCTGTCTGTTTACATTCCTCCACACACAAACCTCACAGCAGCACTGGGGACATTGCATGAGACTATAAACACCCAAGAAAACCAACACCCCGAGGCAGTGTTTATAGTGGCTAGTGACTTTAACCACAGTAACCTATGGACTGTGATGCCAACATATCACTTTTCCTACACAGGAGAAAAAATACACTGGATCATGTATACAGCAGTGTGAGGGGGCATACAAGGTTGTACCTCACCCTCACTTCGGACAGTCAGACCACATCTCTGTGTTCCTCTACCCAGCATACAGAAAACTCCTCAAACAAGCACCTACTGCAAGAAAAACTGTTAAAGTGTGGACAGAAGAATCTGAACAGGAGTTTCAGGACTGCTTTCAGTGCACTCAATGGGATGTTTTTAAGACTGCTGCTATGAATGAGGATGGCACTGTCAACCTGGAGGAATACAGTTCAGTAGTCTCCAGCTACATAAGCACCTGCACTGAGTTCATTGTGCTCCACAAATACATATCCAAATATGTATTTGGTCATATCCAAATACTAAACCTTGGATTAACTCAGTTCATGTCGCGCTTCATGCCTGCTCCAAGGTATATGCCTCAGGCGATGTCAGTGATTACAAAAAATCCAGATACTATCTATGTAGAACCATTAGGCAAGCCAATAATTAGTAGAGACTGAAACTGGAGGGTCATTACACTACTGCTTATACCCAGTGCATGTGGCACAGACTGGAAAACATCACAGGCTACAGAAACAGTAGAGGGATGACCATTGATGGCCACTTCTCACCAGATGAGTTCAATGAATTCTATGCCCACTTTGAGGCCCACAACACCGAGCCAGTGGGCAGGGAGGGGTCTAGTGAGTGTTCATCACCACCGTTCACAATATCATCTGCTGATGTGGAAAAGTCTCTGAGGAGAATAAACCCCCAGAAGACAGCCGACCCAGATAACATCATGGGACATGCACTCAAAATCTATGCTCCAGGGCTTGCTGATGTTCTGGCTGACACAGTTAGCCTATCCCTTTCATGAGCCACAATCCTCACCTGCTGCAAAACAACTACTATCATTTCACTGCCAAAAATTAAGGCAAGGCTAACTGTCTGAATGATTACTGGCCCATTGCAATGACTCCCATAGTGATGAAATGCTTTGAGACAATCATCATGAGCAACATTCAGACATTCATACTTGACACAATAGACCCCCTACAGTTTGCATATAGATGAAACAGGTCAACAGAGGATACAGTCAACACAACATTGTATACAGTTCTCACACACCTAGAGAACAAGGACTGCTATGCTCAACTATTGTTTATTGACTATAGCCTAGCTTTCAACACTGTGATACCAGCTAGACTCACCAACAAGCTCCGTACTCTAGGTGTGCCACCAATTCTCTGCAACTAGGTCCTGGACTTTTTAACAAGCAGACCCTAGACAGTCAGGCTGGGGAGCAACATTTCCAAAGCAATAACCATAAATACAGGAACCCCACAAAGCTCTGTTCTGAGTCCCATGCTGTACATACTCTTCACTCATGACTGTGTTGCTACCCAGCTTAACACCAGCATTATTACATTTGCAGGTGACATCACAGTCATTGGACTGATTTCTGGGGAAGATGAGTCAGTGTACAGGAGGGAGGTGGCAAGGATTGTGAAGTGGTGTTAGGACAGTAATCTCTCTCTCTTAACATCAGAAAAATGAAGATGATCATTGACACATGGAGGAAGAGAGGACAGCACCCACCACTGCATATTGAAGAGACTGAGGTGGAGAATGTTGCCAGATTTAAATTCCTTGGCATTAACATTGCTGAGGAACTCACTTGGACTCACAACATCCCAGAACTGGTGGGGAAAGTCCGACAGCAGGCCTAGAAATTCATATATTTTTTCACCAGCCAGCCGGACTAGTTACCTTCCAAAGTAACTAGCCAAACAGAAAATCAACTAACCAAAATTTGTTCATGTATGAATTTTACTTCTGTCAAAAATAACGCAAAAGAGAGTAGTTACCATTGTCCATGACTAATGTGCATTTATTTCAAGACCCGAGTATTTTGATATTGTTGTTAAATACATAAATGAGAACAACACAGAGCACCATAATATCAACAAATAATAATACCGGTATATTGGAAAACTTGGCAACTTGGTGTATGAGTATTGAAAATAAATATACTTACTATCATGACTATAGCACCCAAAATATGTCCAACATGCTTTCTGTATTTAACCATTTATGAGAGAGAAAGCATTAGGAGCTTCATATTGACTAGGAATCAACTTGAAAAAAATTAATTATTCCATAAAAATCGTATCGCAGCCAAGGCCTACCCTGCTCCCACGTTTGCTTATAAGTCCTTTGTCGTTTCTCCTTCTCGTACGCTTTATCGGCGGCCTTTTCCTCCTCTTCAGACTGAGGTCGCTTTGTCCCTGTCTCTGGTGGTTTCTGTACACCTTTCAGAAAATTCCACATCGCAACATAGCTTTGGCAGATGTAGATGTAAACGACAAAAAAACACACGTGTTTAAATGGGCGATAATGTGGCCACATCTATTGAATTTGATAACATGATATGGCAGCGGGGGCGTGGCCAAGCATCGGTCTGTGAATGGAGGGCGGAGTCAGGGAAGGTAAGTGGTGGAATCATTGCACCTGATATGGGGATTAACCTGTGTTTGTGTGCCTTCCCCAGTGACCTGGCCCTTTAAAAGGAGAGGAGAGCAGAGAAAGGGAGCTCTACAGAACACGTGTGTGCGTGCGCGCGGCTGGGAAGTGATAAAAGGCTGAAAAGCTAGCAATAAATAGTTCATTGAGAACTCATTTCTGGCCTGCCGTGCTTCTGTGCTCCACCCACCTGGTCCAACACTACACGTGATTACCGCGATATTTGACGAGATGCGTTATATGCATGCGCAGTAGTGAAAAAAACGACAGCCTGACTCGTACACGATATGATTCGGAATTCTTCGGTAGTTTCCGTCCTGCCAATAAACGCATCGATTAACACAGACATAGCACACGCTTAATATGTGGTGGCTTTAGTTGACGGTGTGTCTGAATCTTCGCTTCATATATATTTTTTATTTTCAACTAGCCATCCGGGCTGGCTAGCGACAGGAATTACTCGCCAAATGACAAATTAAGTCGCCTCGGGTGACCGGACCACCGCGAATTTCGAGCCCTGGACAGTGTCTGTACTTCCTGAATACAGACACTAATATGTCTGTTTTCTTTTGAAAAATAAGGAAATATGTTTTAGCCAATGAGAATTCCCATATTGGGCAAACAATCAGAAGTCAGTGTTTCAAATAAAGAAAGTCCTTTTACAATGATTTTATAATAGGAGCCACCATTTTGTTTTGGGGTGGTCCTGGGGCAGTCCTAGGATGGGTCTCCCAAAAAGGGACCTGACATAAAGACTAATGGAAGAAACTTAGACTTCAGTGTTTTTCTGGGAATCACTCACGGTCATATTGTTTCTGTGCAATAAAAGCTTTTATGGCAACTTCTTTCATGCAAGTATATTTTTTGGCTACTTTTGAGATACAGACTTCCATGACAGTATTGTGCATCCTACTTGTTATTAAGTTTTGCCAGTTCTGCACTTGCAGCCTGCATCAATCTTTATCATATGTATGTATGTATTTATTTATTTTATCTCCAGTCACTATGAATCATGTATTGTACACTCTAATGTGTTGTTCAAGATATATCACTTCTTATCCTATTTTTTGATGCTTTCTGAATTGAGCATTCATGTACTAGAAAGCTTGGCCTGGTTGATACAAAATATGAGAAACGTGAACTGTACTGCCAAGTAGAAAATGTTGAAAAGGTATGACATGCTAACCAATGAGATTATTTGCATACACTCTGTTATTTTGAAACCGTATAAAATCAGAACTTTGTGATTGAGTCAATTCACTCTGCAGACTGACTCGGCCTTTTTTTAATTGATCTAATAAAAGTCTAACTTTTCTGCAAACTCTTTGACCTTGAAGTATTCTTGCTTCAGAGAGTTTCCGAGACATATTTTTGGTGACCCCGACATGATTTAAAAAAAAAACAAAAAACGCTTGCTGACTGCACTTGGGTGTCTGAATTGCACTGCACAAACAGCAGCTGCTAAAAAGGTAAGCAATTTTTTGCTACTAATTTGGTTAAGTTTGTGCAGCTGTGGTTTTGGTTCTAGATATGGTGGTAAGAAAACTAAATTCTCCAAATTTGAACAGCTTAGAAAAGAGGAAACACTTTTTAATATAGTAAGTTTGAGACTGTAGGGGAGGTTGAGGCGGGTTTTGGTCCTTGCTGTGTGTTCTAAGGGATTTCTGTTGCATATTTTTGCTTTTACAATCTGCCATAAAAAAGGGAATCATCAGCAATTAGATACTTTTTTTTTCTTGACGACTGCTTCACCCGCTGATTCACAAAGGTTGAGTGTGGCAGCGGGGGCGTGGCCAAGCGTCGGTCTGTGACTGGAGGGCGGAGTCGGGGAAGGTAAGTGGCAGAATCACTGCACCTGAGGTTGATTAATGTGTTTGTGTGTCTTCCCCAGTGACCGTGCCCTATTTAAGGAAGAGAGCGAGAGCAGAGAGGTCTCTCTCCCCAACCAGACGACTGGAGCGTGTGTGTGTATAGTTAAGGCTGAAAAGCTAAAATAAACGGGTTTTGTGAATTCAGTTCTGGCCATCCTTCTGTGCTCCACCCACCCATCCGAACTGCTACAGTGGTGCTGAAACCCAGGACTTGGAGCGCTGAAGCAGAACAGCCCCATGGAGTCCTCCCCTTTCGCCGAGCTGGTCCACGCCCTCGCCACGGCCCAGAAAAGCCAGCACCAGGAACTAGTCGCCCTCCGGAAGGAACAGGAACAGCAGTTCGAGGCCCTGGTGCTGGCTCAGCAGGAAGAGCGACAGGCGTTCCGGCACCTCCTCGCGTCGGCAGGGTCCACCGCCGCGGGGCCGTCCCCCTTCACCCTGATGAACATGGGCCCGCAGGATGACCCCGAGGCCTTCCTCACGCTCTTTGAGCAGGTAGCAGAGACCTCGGGGTAGCCAGTGGAACAGCGCGCGGTGCGTCTCCTCCCCCTGCTAACGGGAGAGGTGCAGCTGGCCGTGTTACAGCTCCCCGCCGACCGCCGGCTGGCCTACGCGGACCTTTGCCAGGCCGTCCTCCAGCGTGTGGGGCGCACCCCCGAGCAACAACGGCAGCACTTCCGCGCTTCGGGCTTGGAGGAAGTCGGCCGGACGTTCGCGTTTGGCCAGCAACTCTGGGACGTCTGCGGGCGGTGGTTGAGGGCCGACAACTATGACGCCGAGGGGATCATCGACCAGGTGGTGCTGGAACAGTTCATTGCGCGTCTACCAGCCGGAGCTGCAGAGTGGGTCCAGTGCCACCGCCCGGCGTCGCTGGATCAGGCAATCGAGCTGGCGGAGGACCATTTGGCTGCTGTCCTGACGGCAGAGGTGGAAAAACCCGGGTGCAGAAAGTAAAAACCCTGCCACATTTTTGCTCCAGCCAATTCAATGAACCAGCTGATCCTAATTACCACATCCCCTAAGCCAGGTTGATGAGCTAATTGGTGAAATCACCTGTGTTGAGAGCACAGGCAGAAGGAAAACCTAAGCAGGACTTTTACTTTGTCAATCCAGTTTTTCCACCTCTGCCCGACGGCAGGACAGCAGACAACCTCTTCTCCCCTCTCCTCTCTCTCTCTCTCTCTCTCGCCCTCTCCTCCTGTGTCTCATCCTCGCCCCCTTCCCCCACCGTGGGGGCAGGCCCCACCCCAGCTGGCCCACCGCACCCGCGGTGCCCTCCTGTTTCTCCCGTCTGTGTCTGTCTCTCCCTCCCCTCAGGTGAGTGAGCCCCAGAGCACCAGTGCAGAGAGGAAGCCCGGGCCAGTTTGCTGGCACTGCAGGGAGCCGGGCCACCTCCAACAGCAGTGCTCGGTAATGGAGGTGGGCGCGGTGGTTCGGATCCCTGACGCGCCAGGAGCCGCCCTCAATCGGGCCGGAGCGTATCGCATACCAGTGAGTATCCAAGGGGATACACATCAGGTGTTGGTGGATTCTGGTTGTAATCAGACCTCAATCCACCAAAACCTGGTGCAAGACGAGGCATTGGGGGGAGCACAATTGGTGAAGGTGTTGTGTGTGCACGGGGATGTTCACAACTACCCTCTAGTGTCGGTCCACATTTTTTTTGAGGGGAAAAATTTATAGTGAAGGCAGTGGTTAATCCTCGCCTCACCCACTCTATAATTTTGGGAATGGATTGGCCAGGATTTGGGGAATTAATGAGTCACCTAGTGAAGAGTGGGTCCTGCCATAGTTTAATAAGAGGAGGTCCTGGTGTTGTGTTGGCGGGAGCAGCTGTCACAGAGCCATCTACATCAGCTCCGCATCAGGGTGAGGAGCCGCCAGCTCCTCCTCTCTCTATCGGGGAATCCCTTGCGGATTTTCCATTACAGCAGTCGCGAGACGAGACTCTGCGGCATGCATTTGACCAAGTGAGAGTAATCGATGGTCAAATGCTCCAGCCAAACGCCACCCCGTCCTTCCCCTACTTCGCAATTATGAAGGATAGATTATACCGAATGACACAGGACACTCAAACTAAAGAGCAAGTCACGCAGCTGTTGATTCTGAAGAGCCGCCGGGAATTGGTATTCCAGGTGGCTCACTTTAATCCCATGGCTGGACACTTAGGGCAGGATAAAACACTAGCCCGAATAATGGCCCGGTTCTATTGGCCAAGGATTCGCGGCGATGTCCTTAGATGGTGTACGGCATGCCGCGAATGCCAGTTAGTAAATCCAGCAGCCATTCCAAAAGCGCCTTTGCGCCCTCTCCCATTAATCGAGACCCCGTTCGAAAGAATTGGGATGGATCTCGTCAGGCCATTAGATCGGTCAACACGAGGGTACCGCTTTATATTAGTTCTGGTGGACTATGCAACGCAATACCCAGAATGGGTGCCTCTTCGCAATATCTCAGCACGCAGTATTGCAGAGGCGCTCTTCCGTGTTATCTCCCGAGTTGGAATGCCGAAAGAGATTCTGACTGACCAAGGCACCGCGTTTATGTCACGTACACTAAATGAACTGTATAGGTTGTTGGGTATTAAGCCAATCCGCACCAGCATTTATCACCCACAGACGGTTTAGTTGAACGGTTCAATCGCACCCTCAAGAATATAATTAAAAAATTCGTAAGTGAGGATGCACATAATTGGGATAAGTGGCTCGAACCCTTGTTGTTTTCAGTGCGAGAGGTCCCCCAAACCTCCACGGGGTTCTCCCTGTTTGAATTGTTATACGGGTATAAGCCAGGCGGCATTCTAGATGTGCTGCGGGAAAATTGGGAGGAGGGACCTTCACCAAGTAAAAATGAAATCCAATATGTTATTGACCTGCGCGCAAAACTCCACACACACACCCACCTAACCCAGGAGAATTTGCAGCAGGCCCAAGAACGACAAACCCGCCTGTATGACAAGGGTACGCGCCTCAGGGAGTTCGCACTGGGAGATAAAGTACTTGTACTGTTGCCCACATCGAGTTCCAAATTAGTCGCTAAGTGGCAAGGACCCTTTGAGGTCACATGGTGAGTCGGGGACGTTGACTATGAAGTGAGGTGAACGGACAGGGGTGGGGCGTTACAGGTTTACCACCTCAATCTACTCAAACTCTGGAACGAGGAGGTCCCCATGGCATTGGTGTTGGTGGTCCTGGAGAAGGCGGAGCTGGGGCCAGAGGTTCAAAAGGGAACATTGGCGTCACGTACCTCTCCGGTCCCCTGTGGAGACCACCTCTCCCTGACCCAACTCGCGGAGGTTGCCCAGTTGCAGACCGAGTTTTCGGACATATTCTCGCCCCTGCCTGGCCGCACCAGCCTCATAGAGCACCACATTGAGACGCCCCCAGGGGTGGTAGTGCGTAGTCGCCCTTACAGGCTACCCGAACACAAGAAAAAAGTGGTTCGGGAAGAACTCGAGGCCATGCTCAAAATGGGCATCGTCGAGGAGTCCCACAGTGACTGGAGCAGCCCTGTGGTCTTGGTACCCAAGGCCGACGGGTCGGTCTGGTTCTGTGTAGACTATAGAAAAGTCAACGTGGTGTCTAAATTCGACGCATACCCAATGCCTCATATTGATGAGTTGCTCGATCGACTAGGCACAGCTCGCTTTTACTCGACACTGGATTTAACAAAGGGTTATTGGCAGATCCCTTTGACTCCATTATCCCGAGAAAAAACGGCCTTTTCCACACCGTTTGGCTTACACCAGTTTGTCACACTTCCTTTTGGGCTGTTTGGGGTGCCCGCTATGTTTCAGCAGCTGATGGATAGGGTCCTCCGCCCCCACGCCACCTATGCGGCCGCCTATCTCGACGATATCATTATCTATAGTAATGACTGGCCAAGGCACCTCCAACATCTGAGAGCCGTCCTTAGGTCGCTGAGGCAAGCGGGTCTCACAGCCAACCCGAAGAAGTGTGCGATTGGGCGGGTGGAAGTACAGTATCTGGGCTTCCACTTGGGCAACGGGCAGGTGCATCCCCAAATTAACAAGACCGCAGCGATTGCGGCCTGCACGAGGCCCAAGACCAAAAAGGGGGTGAGACAGTTCCTGGGGCTGGCTGGCTATTATCGTAGGTTTATACCTAACTATTCGGACGTCACCAGCCCGCTGACTGATCTGACTAAAAAGGGGGCACCAGATCTGGTCCAGTGGACGGAGCAATGCCAGCGGGCTTTTTCTGAGGTAAAGGCTGCACTGTGTGGGGGGCCACTTTTACACTCCCCTGACTTTTCTCTCCCCTTTATGTTACAGACGGATGCGTCGGACAGAGGGCTGGGGGCTGTTTTGTCCCAGGAGGTGGAGGGGGAGGACCGCCCAGTGTTGTATATCAGTAGGAAGCTGTCGGTGCATGAGGGGCGCTACAGCACCATTGAAAAGGAGTGCCTAGTGATCAAGTGGGCGGTCCTCACCCTCCGTTACTACCTGCTGGGACGCCCTTTCACCCTCTGTTCGGACCACGCACCCCTCCAGTGGCTCCACCGCATGAAGGATGCCAACACGCGGATCACCCGTTGGTATCTGGCACTCCAACCCTTCAACTTCAAGGTGATCCACAGGCCAGGGGTGCAGATGGTCGTGGCGGACTTCCTCTCCCGTCAAGGGGGGGGGGGGGGGGGAGTCGGCTGCAGGCCGGACGGCCGCCCGGCCTGAGTCGGGCGGTGGGGGTATGTGGCAGCAGGGGCATGGCCAAGCATCGGTCTGTGACCGGAGGGCAGAGTCGGGGAAGTTAAGTGGCAGAATCACTGCACCTGAGGTTGATTAATGTGTTTGTGTCTCTTCCCCAGTGACCGTGCCCTATTTAAGGAAGAGAGCAAGAGCAGAGAGGTCTCTCTCCCCAACCAGACAACTGGAGTGTGTGTGTGTGTGTGTGTGTGTGTGTGTATAGTTAAGGCTGAAAAGCTAAAATAAACGGGTTTTGTGAACTCAGTTCTGGCCTGCCGTCCTTCTGTGCTCCACCCACCCATCCAAACTGCTACATTGAGTTTTGGTTTTGGTGTATCATTACAGGCCTTGGGCGTCGCTCAAGCAGCTGGGTGGTACCCTTTGGTGGGCACCTTGCCAATTACAGCCTGAATCAGTTCAGGGTGGTGTAGGAATTTTGAGTGCAATTCAAAGGGTCTTTTTGTGTTAAAGGACTCCCTTGACCTTGCCAGAGCTGGGGAGCATGGTATAGGCAAAGGCCTAAAGTTCCCAGTTGGGTCTGAGCTCATGTTCGCTTTCCCTAAAAATCTCTAGTTTAAACAAGGAGTTGCAGAAAAGTTGTTGTATATGCATATGACACTGATGAGAGCAAACAGCTCTGAGAGAAAGAGTAGAAACTCAAAGCAAGGATTAGAAAGAGAGAAAAGCCTGTAAGAACAGGTTGTGCATAAAATCCTGCAAATACCACTCTGTAAGGGCTGCATAGGTAGGTCACGTGTTGACAGAAATGTATCAGCATTTTATGAGAAGAATACTGCAGTTTGTGTTGTTTGTAGTTTGTTATATTACATGTGGATACCGCTCTAGAAGCTTACAGGTCTGAACGGACAGGTATTGTCTGTTTTTGGCATATTACCTGTGGATACCAATCTATAAAAAAAATTAACTGTTGATGCTTGTTTTCTTCCTTGCTTATACTGCTGTATGTTGCACATGTTGGTGGTCCATTGCCATGGTCTGCTTCTCTATGTTGCTCTCTGCTATATCTTCTGTCCTGTACCTGTTTTAATGTCTTGCTTCATGTTGTGTTGTGTCTTGTATGTTGATGGTGGCACTGAGTTTCCCCTTTGGGGAGTATTAAAGTTAATCCAATCCAATCCAATCCAATCCAATCCAATCCAATCCAATCCAATAAAGTTTAGCGGTCTGAATGGACCAGTATTGTCTGAGTCTGGTGTATTAAATATGGTGGCCAGGAAGCACGGGCGATTGCTCTAAGACAACGAGGGAGGCTCAGCCTCCTCTAAAAATGACGAACATTGTGTAGGATGAATTGCGCTAGGCTTATGTTATAGCCGACCTTATAACATTGCTATTTCAGATCCAGAATCATAGAAATATATGTGCTCAACCCAACTACAGTGCGAAATCATTCCGTTATAACTTTCCCCAGTTCGCCTAATGTGTGCGTGAGTTTTTCCCCCTCGACAGCGCGATGCAGCCCAGCCTCAGTGGACTTCAATGGCATTTGGGAGCTATGCGCTTTCAATCTCAAAATGCAAGATGATTATTGGACAAATACTGTGAAAACGCCTGCCCACGGAGTCCCACGGACTCCCAGCCTCAGTGGACTTCAATGGCATTTGGGAGCTATGCGCTTTTCAATCTCAAAATGCAAGACGGTTATTGGACAAATACTGCGAAAATGCCCGCCTACGGACTCCGAGCCTCACAGTGGGAGGGACATGGCAGTTTCCGCGAGGAGACTGGTGATTGGTGAAAGCGGCCGGATATTTTCTTTGATTGACAGCTCGTTTCAAATATAGACAGGCAGCGGTGAATTTCAGTTCAGTCCCATGCGGATTCACTAGTGCTGTGGTGTATTGTAAGAGATCAGCTTACATTTCGATTTCATTCATTACATACGGTTTCTACCAGCTTTTTTAGTTTGTATATATTTTCATTGTAAATAAAGTGTAAATATAGTGTTGTCAAGTTTGCTATCTTAGTTCCAGAAATTTCATTTATTTGAGTGACTGAACTTGAACTTGAGGGGGCTAGTCAGCTAGCAAGAAAGCTGTGCATGGATGCCAAGCATTGCTGATTTAATTTTGGCGAAGCCATTTGCCAGTCTTCCTTTCGAGGAAAAAATTAAAATTAAAGAGCAGGGTAGACCAATGCCTCAAATTGACTTGGTGAAAAAGGTAGGGAATAATACTCGTTCCTTTCAGCTCTCCTGGTACGAGAAAGTGGATTGGCTAACAGCAAGTGACCCGCATCAACAACAGTAAATAGGCTACTTTAGTAATATGTCATGGATGGACCAAAAATATAGAATCTATTTAAAATGTTTATGCTGAGTATATTATATTGGAATATATATTTTTCTGGATATGAATTAAACACAGCTACAATTTGGAAAACATTTTTAAACAAAAACACAGCTGAGAACATTTCACACTACAGACCTGGATTAAAAGTGAAGGGTTATCAAAATTGTCTATAAAACATTTCTCAGTCAAAATAAGTAAAATATAGGGAAAGTGTCATTGAATGAAATGTGTGGCACCCAGCTCTATGTTTGGTTCCCCAAGGTCAGTGCTTGTGCCTATTCCGGAACACTCTGCTGTTATTGCTGAGGTTCCTGACAAAGAGCTGCTTTCATTAATGATCAATTTTTAAACAACATGCCACAATTTTAAAATATAAAATATTAAAATATACACCACCACCACCCCCCAACACCACCATCATGTATATTGGACAGTAGGCTAATGGGCCAAAAGAACCTGTTATTTCACAGTTTGTGACCTTGCCAACAATCAGCCAGATCAGAGGCAAGAGTATGGGCAAAATTGATGTGTTTTTTCTTTTAAAATCTGGAAATATCATAACCAACCAGCCTCCCCTGTTTGAAAGACTACCAGCTGCCACTGCCAGGAAGTGCAAAACAAAATGTGAAACACTTTTATTAAACAAAATTACATTACACTGCAAAAAATTGGAAACTGAATTTGAGGAGAAAATTACTTTATACTAGTGAAATTATCTTGCTGCACTGGCAGATATTTTTACTTGATAAGACATCTTAGAATAAGTTGGTTGCAATCTAGAACTAAGTTTAATAATTTCAGAATTGGTGTCTTGTATTCTTGTAATAGGAAATGTTAGATCGTTTCAAGGCGGCACGGTGGTGTAGTGGTTAGCGCTGTCGCCTCACAGAAAGAAGGTCCTGGGTTCGAGCCCCATGGCCGGCGAGGGCCTTTCTGTGTGGAGTTTGCATGTTCTCCCCGTGTCCGCGTGGGTTTCCTCCGGGTGCTCCGGTTTCCCCCACAGTCCAAAGACATGCAGGTTAGGTTAACTGGTGACTCTAAATTGACCGTAGGTGTGAATGTGAGTGTGAATGGTTGTCTGTGTCTATGTGTCAGCCCTGTGATGACCTGGCGACTTGTCCAGGGTGTACCCCGCCTTTCGCCCGTAGTCAGCTGGGATAGGCTCCAGCTTGCCTGCGACCCTGTAGAAGGATAAAGCGGCTAGAGATAATGAGATGAGATGAGATCGTTTCAACTATTTTCAAGATATTTTCACTTGCTAAGATATCATTTTTTGCAGTGTAGCAAAACACTTTTACCAAGGACAAAACAAGTTTACAACTTGGAAAACAAATTGACAAGATGCGAAACACTTTTATGAGCGCTGAGACAAATTTACAAGTGGCAGAACACTTTTTTTTTTACCAGTCTGTAAACAAATTTACAAACAAAAATCTTCACAGAAGGGGAATGTACCAAATGCCAGAAGTACGGTGGCCAGGAAGTGATAGCGTGAGTGGCCAATTTGTGTTCCCTGTGTCTGAAATTACTCACTATATAGTCCTCTATTATAGAATTCCCTATATAGTGAGCAGGGAGTAGTGAATGAGTGAGCGATATTAAGAAGAGTTCCATGGCTGACAGGTAAAAGAACAAGAGCTTGGGAAGAATTCATTAGAACAGGCCTAACATTGAGAAAGGTAAGAGCTAAAATTTTGCCTGATGAGGACTTAGCCCCACCTGATCATTTAACAAGAGGGCAATTAAGAATAGAGGGAGTGGAAATGACTGATACACCATTACAGATGGTTTGCTTGAAAAATCCTATAGCTAAGGATAGAATTAAAAATGACGTCAGAAAAATGGGCCAAGAGAACTATAAAGATGAAAACTCAATGGCCTTAGGATGATTCATTTGAGGTGGGTTTGTGTGAGGAGATGAACAATTTGATTAAAAATTACAAGCCAAAAACCAAAGTGAGAAAAGGTGAAAAAAGAGAGAGGAAGAGAAAGAAATATTCAACCTGTTTAAAAAAGAGGGATTTTTTTTAGATCAGTGAAGAAATTGAGTAAGATACTGAAAAAAGATGAATAGACAAATCAAGGGAAAAAATGAGACAGACATTTGGATAGTGGACAGTGCCCCACCCTTTGAGGAAGCTAAAAAGACACCACCCAACAGGGAGAGTACACCTCCCCCATATTTAGAGAGTTGATTCCCAGCAGGACAGTATCTTGTGGTGAAGGTAGAAGGAGCCATACAGGTAAAAGGGGAAGCAGAACTAGAAGAAAAGGAGCAGGAAGTTGAAGAAAGATTAAAACACTTCAAAGCAGTAAAAGAAAGAACATGAGTGCTCTGCAGGAGCAATAATAGATTGTTATAAAGAAGTGAAAGAGTCTCTCAGAGGTGCAGAAAAGAGAATGGAAGATAGACAAATATGGTGGATGGAGAAGTTGAAAGAGAGGGAAGCACAGCATCTAGCATCTATTGACAGCTATGAAAGAGGTAGAAGAGTTGATAAGCTTTCTCAAAGGGCATATAGGGAAAGAAGAAGAACTTGACAAGATGGAGGAGTTACAAAGACAGCTGGTTGGGTATTTGTTATAATTTGAACAAGGAAAAGATCAAGTGCGAAGAAATTTGAGAGAGAGATGCAACTTATGGGAGTTAAAGGAAGACAGTTAAAGGAAGACAGATACAGTACATTCCAAGGCAAACACAAGACCTTGAGAGTTTGCTGGGGTCCCTACTTACCATCCATGAAGGGGCCAAGAAGTGGATAAGTGAATGTGAAGAAAAGACAGTGGGAGAGATGCTGGCAATCGGTGATGTGAAAGCAGTTTTGACCAGAGTGACTGGTCAATCAGCTATGGAAGAACTCCTCAGAGATGCACAAATTACATTACATGGCATTTAGCAGATGCTCTTAACCAGAGTGACGTATAATAAGTGCAAAAGTGAGGTACATGAAGTGCTGAACTTCTAGACAAGAAAGTTCTAGTGCCAACTGAACAGGTGACAGCAGTGCATAGTATAATATTCTGTTGGAGTACCAGTACACAAACAGCCAAGGAAACAAACCAACCATATAAAGTACAACTAAATAGAGAACTCAAAATGGCTAATCCCAAGCTAGACAGTACACAGCCTGGGTTGGTCTAGACCAAAATGCAGTTACACAGTGGGCAGGGAAGAAGGGGCGAAATGCAACCTGAAGAGTTGAGTCTTCAGTCTATGGTGGTCAGGGAGTCGGCAGGTCTGATCTCAGTGAGAAGGTCATTCTACCAATGGGGAACCAGGATAGACAGCAGTCTTGATCAGGCTGGGCAGGAGTGGAGAAGAGGAGGGTCCAGGCAACCAGTTGTAGCAGAGCATAGGAATTTGGCTTGCATGTAGGGGTGGACAAGACTCTGGAGGTATGCTGGCCCTAACCCCTTGAGAGCCTGGTAAACTAGCACCAATGTCTTAAATTTGATGCAAGCTACAATAGGTAGCCAGTGCAGGTTGACAATCAGAGGGGTGATATGAGAAGAACGAGGGAGGTTGTAGACCAGGCAAGCTGCAGTGTTCCGGATGAGCTACAGGGGTCTGATGATAAAAAAATAATCTTTTTATCTTCTGTACAAATAATTTTCCAGTATCCTTTTAATTTTTGATTGTACTTTTACTTTCCTTTTTCTGTATTTTTAATTTTTTCAGAAGAATGCCAAGACTGGAAGCTTTCTTTTTTCTCCTCCCACATAAAGATCATAAGTGGAGGCCATCCACATCAGATCTGCTTTAATATTAACATATCTTCGATTAAGGTACGCCAAATCAAAAATCAAATCAAGTTTATTTGTATAGCGCTTTTAACAATAAACATTGTCGCAAAGCAGCTTTACAGAATTTGAACGACTTAAAACATGAGCTAATTTTATCCCTAATCTATCCCCAATGAGCAAGCCTGTGGCGACGGTGGCAAGGAAAAACTCCCTCAGACGACATGAGGAAGAAACCTCGAGAGGAACCAGACTCAAAAGGGAACCCATCCTCATTTGGGCAACAACAGACAACCTGACTATAATATTAACAGTTTTAACAGGTATAACCCTCAACTGTCCTCATGGGGCCGTCCTTCACAGGAGCGGTGCGATAAAACTCCGACCAGACACAGGGCACCAGGATGGATCAAGCAGGTCCGAGGGGCAGAAGAGGCCAGCATCTCAATCCCAGGATCAACATGTAACTCAGAGGGACAGATTGGGGGGGGGGGGGGGGAGAGAAAGAAAACACAGGTTGTTAGGTATGCCCTAAAAATGACAAGTATTAAATCTGTGTGGTAGGCTCGCAGAGATGAGAGTCTTTACATCAGGCATAATACACAACAATGGCATGTTAATATGGTAAAAAATATCATGACCTGCTCTGGCTGGATGCTTGATTGGGTGATGGGAGCACACTCCTCAGCAATGATGAGATGCAGATGGGACCCTTAGGGCTGGCCAAGACAATTCAGTTACATTTCACCGGGTCTGGGACATGCGACAGAATGTCTGACGGCCGATTCCCTGCAGGCTACGATAGCCAGTCGAGGTCTCCACCCTCTCCACCAAAAGATTTCCTGTTGACTCCATGTAACTCAGAGGGACAGATTTGGGGTGGGGGGGAGGGAAAGAAAACACAGGTTGTTAGGTATGCCCAATGTCACCTGAATAAGTAGGAGCAGTATACATATTGCATCGAGTACGTGAATCCATTCATCATGGCACACCTTCAGTTTGTTCAGTGTGCTGAATGTAGGATGTTTAGTCATTCTTCCTCCATCATTAGTGACATCTTTATTTGTGATAAGTGCAGATTAGTTAGCTCTCTGATGGAGAAGATTGCAGCTTTGAAGGTGCATATCCAGAATTTAGAGAGGGTAATGCTGGGCATACACTGTGCGATTTTTGGCCTGATTTTGACACAATTTTCACTCGTGTGACTATTTTGGAGATCGGGCCGAGTTTTGGCTCAATCGTGCATCTTGGATCATGTAGTATACATGGGGTAACGACAAGCGATTAACACCTCACGACCTTCTCCCGATCAATCGGATGAAAATCAAACCTGTTTGAAATCCTGGTCGCCCATCGTGAGGCTATCGCACTGTTGAAGCAGTGTCACGAGCCGATTTACCTCAACCTGTCACACTACACATGCACGAACACAGATATAGAAGAGAAAACAAACACTGAGCAGCATGGCAGCAGCAGCACAGCGCATAATTTGGACCCAAGAAATGGAGGCTCAACTTGTGGAATTGTGGCAGGTACAGCCGAGCCTTTTTGACGTGGCCTCTGAGAGCTACCACGACCGCAATAACAGAGAGAAGAGCTGGGTGGAGATTGCGGCACAATTGCAATTGCCTGTTAAATTTTTGTCCAGACTAGCATTTTAGCAAAGTGGATATGTTGTTGGTGGTTGTTGTTGTTGGTGGTGTGTGTGTGTGTGTGAGAAAGACAGAGAAACAGATTGGATGTAATTTATTGGCTCCAATAATTGGAGATAACGCTGTATGCTATCGAACTAACAATTGCCTAGATTACAAAGTGTGTGCGTGTGTGTGTGACTGAATTTCTTTCTAGTGGAACTATCAAAAAATGTTTGATTACCAAATAGTAGCAGTAGATGTAGTAAATATACATCATACAGTACATGTTAATGTTTTACAGTGAATGAGGTGAAAACCCGGGTCACATCACTGCAGACGCAGTATGGCAAACTCCTTAAACCCAAGGCCAGTGGCAGTGGCCAAAAACCACTTAGGGGAGAGTGGGGTAAGATGAGCCACTTTTTACATTTTTCATCATAACTACATGTTAAAGCCATTTTTGCTTCCAGTCTACACACCATACCAAATTTCAAAGTGTACTGTTACTATCTGAGCAAAACATAATTGATAAGCTCTTATGGTTAGAGTGATATTACCTCTTGAAAAAAAAATGTCAAGTGGCTCAACTTACCCCATGCACGGGGTAAGATGAGCCACTGTGTGGGGTAAATTGAGCCAACACAAAACATGTTAGGTTAACAAAGTAAACAACTTTTATTATTAGAAATGCAATCAATGAATCAAGTCAAGTCAATCAAGTGGGGGATAGGGCCGTTGCATAGAGAAGGGGAGATGAAGAGAGAGGTGATAGAACGAGATGGGATAGGGAGGGATAAATAGATGGATAGAGAGAGAGATATGCGTAGATAGATAGAAAGAGGGATGGTTAGAGAGGGAATGAGAGATATACTATATTATAGAAATTACTAAAACAGTAGAACAGTGCCAAAAAAATCTTATTTCTTTCAGTAGGTTAAAACATTGCTAAAACATGCAGCAATCATTCCATCAATCATTCAATCATTTCATCATTATTCAATGTTCCAAGCGTTCAAATGGCAAGGGAACACCATTTGCCTCTCCCTCCGTGCTGTCCCCCCAACAGTAAAGGGGCGGGGCAATTTTTTCACAATATCCTGTCTTGACAGGACAGCCTCATCTTTCTCTTTGAAGACAAAGGTTGGCTTTCTTGCAGAGCCATGGCATGACCGGCTTCTTTTGAGAAATCTTGCCTCTATTTCGAAGACATCCAATTTGATTATCTGGCCAATGAAGAAATGCACTTTCTTCTTCCCCGTGTATTTTGCCACAACATAATCCCCCACATCTAACAACTGGTCTTCCTCATCTGATGTCATATATATGTTGTTGTCATATATGACCAGTAAATGTGAAAACTTAAGTGTCATCCATATTGGGTAAGCTCAGCCACCAATGGGGTAAGTTGAGCCAGTGGCTCAACTTGCCCCACATCTAATGGCTCATCTTACCCCATGGCCACCATTTTGTAGAAAAATGCTAATAAAGGGGATTAGGCTAATCAAAATTATTTTTATTAGCATTCATATCATAGCTTAGAAAGCCACTAACTTAACCCTAATGTGTCTAAATATTATTCTACTTTTGTCTTCTCTAAATCATCTTCACTGTGGACAAACATGGAATTGACTTAGAAAGCACAAAAACACATTTTTATAAATATGTCCCTCACTTAGTTTGACATGTGGTGCTCCTCTCCACAAGTGTAAGTAAATGGTCCTGGCCCCCTTTGAATGTGGTCACATGGTCACATTTGTTTACTGTTTCTTAGAAACAGGGGGTGGCTCATCTTACCCCCTGGCTCATCTTACCCCGCTCTCCCCTACGCCCAAACAGAAATGGATTCAACAACACTTGTACTTTCTAAAGGCCCATGGCACTCACAGACATACAGAGTCCACTCTGAGAGTAAGTTTATGATCAAGTTCTTTTAAAATACACAAACTCACACCATATGAAAATGAAGGGATATTTGGGGGGAAATCATAGGAATGATGTTGAAGTCCAAAGAAAATTCCCAGTGTGTCTGTAGATTCTCGTTCATCCAGGTCATGGTAGTCAAGTTGTTCTAGATAGGCAGCTGGACTTTTGTAGCTTGAAGACGTTTTACCTTTCATCCAATTCGAAGTACACATGTTTAGTCAAATAAATGCCACAAATTTAAACTATAATCATGATCATTTTTCCATAGCAGCACTATATCTAATGTAAGTTACTCCCCCTGACAGTCTAGGTTTAGTGATAATACAGTGAGAAATTGGTATCTGACCTAAAGAACACTAAGATCTTAACTTGTGTGTAATCTCTTTGCCTCTGTCTGCTTTCTCTACTGTGTCCTACAGCTTGGGTTGGAGTCAGAGGACACGGGTGCAACAGAGGAGGGAGATGAGGGTCAGAGCACTGTGGATATCGAAGGCGATATCTTCACTTCTTCAAATACCAGTAGCCCGGTTTCGGTGACTCATGAAGACCCCTCAAACCCTGTACCAGTCAGAGAGCCCAGTGGTCAATCTGTAAAAAGACCAAGAGTACAGAAGCCAAAACCAAAATCTGCAGAACACAATATCGAGTTGGCCAAACTGTCCCTGCTGCAGCAGGTGCAAAACACACTGTCAGCATCTAATGCTGATTCGGAAGACCTTTTTGGCCAACAGGTAGCCTCAGAGTTAAGAAATACAAAGAATCAGTCTACACAATTAAGGCTTAGGAGGAACATCATGAATTTAATTTATGATGCTCTGGAGATGGAACAGAGCAGCACTTCAGTGAGCCCGCATGGCAGCCAGGTGCAATATGCTGGTTTACAGGCTAGGCCATATTCCATGCACCAATATCAGGCCCAGCCACCCCCAAAATTACCAGGCAACATCTACCCAGCCTATGTCTTTTCTGACCATGATGAACTCAGAGTAGCTGGGTAGATTAAAGAATTGGTTCCTGCATTCACTACACTAATGTAGTGGTGTTCTTTCAATATGTTCAGGATTACATGTTGTTTATATGTCACTATGATGTGACTTGCCATCTACCTCAAGTTTACTTTTTGTTACTAGAAATATTTTTGTATATTTAATGAAGAAAATAATTTATTTTTTCCCACAAAGGTAGATTTATTTTTGTTATAACAAAGGGATTTGTATAATATTCCTGTATAGTTTCTATACAACATGGTCAATAAACAAAGTAACATTTGTTCAAATAGTGAAGTGTCATTTTATACTAAACCAAAAATAATGAATTGTAAGACTAGAAAGAAAACTTTCCTCAGACAATATTATGTTTATGTCTCTGATCTCCCTACGCCATGTTCTCTTGCCAAGAAACACTCCCTGCAGGTGTGACAAAGTAGTTGCAAAGGAGGTCCCGCTGCATCTTTGCCTCCACTGAAGGGTTTCTTGCTCGGCCCATTGAAACTGATTGAAGCCCTCCCTCCCTTCTCCAGGCTCCTTCAACAAGCTGATGGTTGGCATCCTCTGTGTCTACATATCCAGGTGGTACGTAGGCATCTGGCCTGCGTTGCCGAAGGAAATTGTGCAGGCAAAGACAATCTTCACAACCTTGTCAGGTTCCAGGCAGATAGTTGTTCTGAACACTCGGAAGCGGTTCGCCAGAATTCTGAATGCGTTTTCCACAACACGTCGAGCTCTGTACAGGCGGTAATTGTATATTCGTTGATTGGTGTTGAGGTTCCTAAATGGATATGGTTTCATGAGGTCAGGACGGAGAGGATAAGCCTCATCACCAACCAGCACATATGGCCTCACAGCATCAGTGCCTGGCGGGGGGGGAGTTCAGGGTGCCTGTGTCCATTGCTTCCCTCAAGTCCGAATGGGCAAACACTCCTGCGTCTGACACCATTCCCTGTGTCCCTGCGCATGCATAGACAAACTTGTAACTTGCATCCACTACAGCCATAAGGATGATTGAAAATCTTGATTTATAGTTGTAGAACATGCTTCCACTCTTGGCAGGGGGTTGAATAAAGATGTGCTTGCCATCTATAGCCCCCAAGCAGTGGGGAAACTGCCACTTGCTGCAAAAGTCACTGGCAATGGCCTTCCATTCAGCATCAGTTGATGGTGTCTGAAACAAGTTCAATGTCTCATCTCATCTCATTATCTCTAGCCGCTTTATCCTTCTACAGGGTCGCAGGCAAGCTGGAGCCTATCCCAGCTGACTACGGGTGAAAGGCGGGGTACACCCTGGACAAGTCGCCAGGTCATCACAGGGCTACAAGTTCAATGTGATACATGAAATGAATTTGGTGAATTAATGTTTTTCTTTTCTTAACTACACATTTGAAACTACTTAGAGTTTACAAAATATACACAGGAATAATTGTAGGTGAGAAATCATTGTGCAAGTAAACCTTTCAATAGTCGGAGCCAACCCAACTGCCTGGGGTCGTGCTGGTGTGTGTGTGTGAGGGGCATGTCTGGGGTGTAGTGGTGGTGGTACAGTGAAAAAGGGAGGGGGAGGGTGTTAAGATGAAGAAAGGGGTAGAATGATGTGTACTGTATGTATGTAGGAGTTGGAGAGGTAAGAGGCTATGTGTGTGTGTGGGGGGGGGGCAGGGGGTGGCCAGTTGCTGTGTATGTGGGGCAGTGGCTTACTGACCTTACTGATGATGCTTCTTCTTCTTCAGCAGTCCGTCGATAACGATGATGACACGGGGAGGGGCTTGTGCCTATGGCGGATGTGGGAGGACATCCCAATTGCTGTCTTAAATGTCCTGTCGCAGATGACACACCTGTAGGTCGCTTCAGCAGGTGGAGGTGCTGGTTCTAGTTTGCACTGCCTCTTTTTTGACAATAACTGAACATTTCGTTCCCTGATAGCGCCATCAGCGCCGGCCACCACCTTCCTCCAGGTCACACGATCTTCAGCTTTCACCCTCCAGTTTTCGTATTCATTAATGTTCTTCAGGTGCCTCTTGAACACGTCTTTGTAGCGCAGTCGCGGTGCTCCTACTTTCCTTGACCCTTCTTTCAGTTCTCCATAGAAAACAGCTTTTGGTAGTCGGCTGTCTTCCATGCGTGTAACATGTCCTGTCCACCTTAGCTGACATGTGGTGAGCATTTCCTCAACACTCTGCATTTCTGCCCTTTCCAGTACTTCAAAATTTGACACGTGATCTTTCCATGAGATGTTCATTAGTTGTCGGAGATGTCTCTGCTGTACTTTATCAAGACTCTTAATGTGGCGTTTATAGATGGTCCAAGTTTCAGAGCTGTACAGAAGTGTTGGCATTATGATGGCTCTGTAGACTTTCATCTTGGTTTTCAGATGGATTCCTCTCTGGTCCCATAGACGACTTCTCAGTTTTCCGAAAGCTGATGCTGCAGATTGGATTCTTTTTGATATTTCTATGTCTATACTACTGATATTTCTATGTCTATACTACTGATGATGCAGTAATGAGCTAATTACTAATGCAGTGTTGGAGTGGGGAGCAGTGAGCTGTGTGTATGAGGGGATGAGGAATTGCTAGTGATGGCAGTGGAGTGAGTGTGTGTTAGGCAGGGGGAGGGGGGTGGCATGTGCTGGGTGTATAGCAGAGGTGGAAAGAGTACTAAAATATTATACTCAAGTACAAGTACTGTTACTCTGATAAAATTTTACTTAAGTACAAGTAAAGTTACCAGACAAAAAATCTACTCAAGTAAAAGTAAAAAGTAGATCATTTAAAATGTACTTTGAGTAAAAGTAAAACGTTACTTTTAACAATGGGTGTTTTCTGCCTCCATTGTAGCTACAATGAGAGCAATGAGTGTGCTATGCTTCAATTCAAATCTGTGGCCGAGTGCAACACAGCCTCGAATATGACCCACTACACACAGTCATGTCGTTTACATCGCCCTGATCACACACAAAGCATTGTCCACGAAATATGAAAGTGAAATGTTGGGCCGAAATCTCGTAGCTTGCCTGTGTGCACTGTGTGTTATTGAACAAATGAAAAGGATTAATAAACCATGCTAGGGGTAACGAAAGGTTGGTTTCAGCACCGAAAACCGTTGCAACCGTTTCAATTCAAACATTATTTGTTTTGCTTAGTATTCCTTTCTGGCCTGTTGGATGTAGAATGGTAGGAGGACTGATCACGTCAGGTTGGCAAGCTAACTTGCTTGCATGATTAGCCAACCGAATAACAGACTAGTTACCGTTATGTTACAGTACCAACAGGTTGCTACTTCAACATTAGCAATGCCATCCGCTATTTTTGGAATATAACCAGCCTATTGTCGGTTTTACTATGGAAAGGAAACATTATGATGCCAGTGACAATACTTACCTCAACATGCTTGCGCAGATTAGATGTCGAATTTTTGTATGCCACAATGGTTGTCTTCTTGGGCACACATAATCTGCATTGAAGAATGAAACTGTCACCCCTTTTCTCTACGAAGCTGAAGTGATAACGTATGTAGGGCCAGGGGTGGACTTCATTACTGGAAGAAATTGCGTTTTCTGCAGGGTCGTCCACCACAGGTTCCTCGGTCTCCTCCATGTCTGCCATCGTCTGTGTGAGACTCGCGCGCACGACAACTGTCCTTCCCGTGATTCATTTCCAGAACGCATTTCCCCTTCTCCGTTTTAGCCTTTTTTATTTTTTATTTATTTATTTTTTTTTACTCAGTAACGGTTGTGATGTAAAATGTACCGAAGTACACTACTTAAAAGAAAACATACTTAAGTAAAAGTACACTCTTTAAAAATTACTTGAAAAAGTATAAGTACACAAAAAAGCTACTCAAGTACAGTAACGTGAGTAATGTACTTCGTTACTTTCCACCTCTGGTGTATAGAGTGGAGAAGTAAGGCAGGTCCATGTTGCTGATGATGGTAGTGGTGTGATTGTGTAATGTAATGTGATGTTCTGTAACATGATTGTACTTCCAGTTATATTTACCTTCAAGTACTCTTCACACAACACAGAGGTAATGGCTGTGCATGTTTCCGTCACGATCTTGCTTAGTGTGGTGCTTCCAATCCTATATTGGAAACTCAACGAGTTGAAGGTCTCTCCTGTCAAAACAAAGAAAATGTCTTAAATAGCGTTGGGTGGATTTAGATGTATGGGCAGTGAGCAAAGTTGATTTAGTAGCATGAATTTGAGAGTAGCGTTTTGTTTGGTATTTTGGTGTTTATATGGAACGTCAAAAGAGGTGACATCATGCAGGATCTCATAGTCCACCATTAATGTAAGGGATGGTGAACATGGATGGATCATGGTAATATTGACAGATTTTAGTCGTTGGATTGAGAATGGAATCTAGTAGTAGTAGTAGTAGTATCTAACTGATGTAGAAAGGTGAAACTTGGATGATGTAGTACGGATGTATGTACAGTAGTTGCATGGGTGGACTTGATTTTTAATATGATAGATGACCTTGCCTCATGTCCACCTTTCAATACTGTAATAGGGAGCATATGTCAACACACTTGCCTGTTGCCAAAAATCTTAGAGTACCAGAAAGCCTCTCCCTAGGGCTGATGGCTTTCCTGAGGTGTGTATCCTTCTTGACAATATGAGAAGTTACCCTTTCCAGAAGATAAGTGAACTCCTCTACAGACATTCTGAGAAGGTCCCGAAAACCTGCCATATCATCAACCTAAAAACAGAGAACCCAATACATAGATGTTGGATGTTGTTGGTAGTTTATGAGTCTGATTATTTAACAAATGTTATAAAGCACATGGAAGTCGCATTTGAGTAGAAGTACAGGTACCTTCTCAAAAAATACTTGTGTGACATGTTCCAAGTCACTCACTATAATGCTACCCAAGTAGGCCAAAGTAACTTCACAAGTTCTTACTTCACAGTATGAAGTAAGAACTTGTGAATGACTTGTTAATCTACAATTAAATGTTGCCTACTTAAGCATGCAAAGCTAGTAGTTTCAGTAAAAAAAGAGGACAATCAGACTCATCACTCTCAGATAAAGCCTATCAACATGTTTGAACCTTAAAATATATTTACATGATATTAAATAAAAAGGCAAGCTGTCAAAATAAAACTAAGATTGTTTGCACAGTTTCTCCCCTAGATGGTTGCAGTCACTGGATAGATAGACCACCAAATCTCAACAGATCTTATGTCCTTATATGTAGCCTACTAGCCTACAAATGCAGAAGAGTAGAAAGTAAAAGTTGACAGAACTATAATAAGTAGCCTACAGACAGCAGGTGTTAAAAGGTCTGTGTAGTATGCTTACCTCCAGCTCTCCTTGGAGAATTGACAAACCATACTGTCCACGTCTGCCAAGCCATTTCCTCGTCCATACACGCCGTCGTTGCCTTTTCTTTTTCGTGTCTGCTCACAGAATAGCACAAATTGCCAAGGCAAGGCGTTTATTTTTGTTGAGCATTCTCATTATCAGGAAAGATCTGTGAGCATCTCCCACTTCCGGTCTCTTCTTCTTCACATTGCAGTTCCGGATACAAGAATCCGACGAGTCGTGTATGTAAGTACAGTGTGAGCAGTCAGATCGCATCCGAGCATCGGATCGTATAGTGTGAGAACAGGAATCGTAAGCTGCATGCTGTTTATCCCTGCGATTCACTCGTACAGTGTGAGCAGCAGCTGAATACCATGATTGAAAAAATCGCACAGTGCATGCCCAGCTTAAATGAGAATGAGAGCAGTGTAGTTTCTGCAGGGAAAAGTCTGGATGCCCTAGGTGGAGTTAGTAATCCCCCAACTCCAGCATTAGAGTCCTCACAGTGGGGTGAATGGGTGATGACTCAGCAGCATAAGCGTAGAACCAAAGCTACCGCTGAGGCTCACCCATGGGAGCACCACTCCTCTCCATTTCAAGTGTCAAACAAGTTTGCTCTCCTCAGTGATGCACCTGCTGAGAAACCTGAAAGAGCTCTGGTTATAGGAGACTATCATACGGCACATGAAATTAGCTAGGCCTTTAGGGGCACCAGCAACTTTAGTCAGGTGTATACTGGGAGCCAGGGTGCTGAAAATAGCAGGTAATCTTAGAGTCCTAGGCAAGCACAGGTTCTCAAAGAGAGTTATCCATGTAGGAGCTAATGATATATGCCTTCGTCAGTCTGAGGTTACCACGAGTAACTTTGTAGAGGTGTTTAAATTAGTGAAGGCAATGTCTGATGCTGTAGTATGCTCTGGCCCCATCCCAATGCGGCATGGTGATGTAGCTTACAGCAGGTTATGGTCACTGATCTTCTGGTTGTCCAAGTGGTGCTCTGAAAACAGTGTGGGCTTTATAGATAATTAGACTAATTATGAGGGCACTGCTGGCCTGTTAGGGCGGGACATTATCCATCCCATTTGGGAAGGTGCTGCTCTCATTTCTTGCAGCATAGCTCATAGTCTCAGAACAGGCCTAGTTAACTTCTGATAATCCAGAGCCAAGGCCAGGGAGCAGACAAACAGGCTAAACCAACTGTCTGCTAGCTGCATAGAGTAGTCACTCAGGGTCCACTACATCGAGACTGTGTCTGGTCCCCAAGCTAAACAAAAAAGTAGAAATACTCAGAGAGTTTGTTCCAGTAACCTCATCAATATAAAATTAAATCATACTGACTGTGCAGCCACTGCCAGCACCTTTGATCAAAAGGTAGGACTATTAAATATTAGATCTCTTACATCTAAAGCACTAATTGTTAATGAACTTATTACTGATCAGGAGTTTAATGTACTGTGTTTAACAGAAACATGGATTAAGCCAAATGAATATATAGCATTAAATGAAGCTAGTCCTCCTGGATACAGTTATATACACCAGCCTCATCTAACTGGCAGAGGAGGAGGTGTCAGTTATTTATAATGATTATCTAAACACAAAAACCTTGTTATAAATTTAATACATTTGAAGTTCTTTTTACTAATATAAATGTATGTAGTCTCGAAAAATAAGTCTACCCAGTTAATTCCATTACTTATTATTTACAGGCCCCCAGGGCCATATTCTGAGTTTCTTTCTGAATTTGTGGATTTTATCTAGTCATTTCCTTAGACAAAGCTTTAGTTGTCAGAGATTTTAATATTTAATTCGATAATCCAGAAGACCCTTTGAAAACAGCATTCCTGTCCATTTTAGATTCAGTAGGGGTTAATCAGAATGTAATAGGACCGACCCATAATGGTGGTCACACTCTCGATCTAATACTAACATGTGGGTTAAACATAGAAAATATAGTCACACTTCCACAGTCTGAAGTTCTCAGATCATTATCTCATCTTATTCAAAATATGTCTGAGCAATAATATATGCACCTCACCATGCTACTGTTTTAAACGTACATTCACATCAACTACTGCACAGAGTTTTATAAATAATCTCCCAGAGTTATCAGCTTTGGATCACTGTCAGCCCCCGCAAAACTTGACTAAGCATTCAGTTGCCTGAACAGTGTTCCGCTATACTTTCAATAATGTAGCTCCACTTAAAAGGAAAAATGATTAGTGAGAAAAAATTAACATCCTGGTATAATGATGACACTCACACTTTAAAACAGACCACTCAAAAATTGGAACATAAATGGAGTCCTGAAGTATAAAAAAGCTCTTAATGCTGCTAGATCAACATCCACTTCATGAATTTTTTCAATGATAAAATTGAAAATATCCAACAAAAAATTCAAACTACTAATTTAAGGCCAGACAATTTAAGTAACCCTGTAGTTAACAATACGACTGTATCAGATCAGTAAGAACGTTTTACTCCTCTTAGAGAATTTGAACTACTTTCATTAATCTCCACATCAAAATCCTCAACTTGTGTACTAGATCCCTTACCTACATGACTCTTCAAACAGATAACACCTGATTGTCATCCCACTGATTGAAAACACCTGACTCTAATTTCACCTTCAAATTAACTGCTAATCCTAGAGGTTCACATACTTTTGCCACTCACAGAGATGTAATATTGGATCATTTTCCTCAATAAATAAATGACCAAGTATAACATTTTTGTCTCATTTGTTTAACTGGGTTCTCTTTATCTACTTTTAGGACTTGTGTGAAAATCTGATGATGTTTTAGGTCATATTCATGCAGAAAGAAAATTCTAAAGGGTTCACAAACTTTCAAGCACCACTATAGGCCTTGAAAGTGATTGGAAATTGAAGATCCAGCTGCATGTTGCCACACATACTACTGTCAGTGTTCTGTATTATAAATGATATTGATGCACATCATAGTTGCCTTTCTTCTGTTACAACAGCAGTTTGATGAGGACAGCTCTGCTGCCTTGCTTGGTCATTTTATTGAACTGGGCTCGGTTGATGCACTAAAACAAACAAGCAAGTGAGAGACTGGATGGTCTGTTCAGGATACCCGAGGGCAAGCTGTTTGAGCTTGCTGATAGACCACGGCTTGGCAGCTTTGGTATTATTCATTTTAGCATTTTCAATGTAATGTTTTGTATGCGTACTTATGAACATTGTACTGTGTTATGGTTTATTGCTTTGTTTATTTAAAGTTAGAAATAACTACTTTATCGAAATGACTACTCTTCCTCAATGTATTCAAGTTTATTGTTGTATATATTTCAGCTTCAGCTCATCCATCCCCCCCATTTGAGGATAAGCTTCTCCCCTTGGTGAGCTCACCAGCTGGCAACAGGTGCTTGCTGTCATGGGGTAATGAGGACCACATCCATTTTCTTAGACTGGCAGCATCATTGATGAGCGTTAAGGTGCTGGACACCATAGTCCAAAAGATGCAATATATTTTTTTCGTTTGTCCAGAAACCGTCATGAGATCTCATTATCTCTAGCCACTTTATCCTGTTCTACAGGGTCGCAGGCAAGCTGGAGCCTATCCTAGCTGACTACGGGCGAAAGGCAGGGTACACCCTGGACAAATCGCCAGGTCATCACAGGGCTGACACATAGACACAGACAACCATTCACACTCACGGTCAATTTAGAGTCACCAGTTAACCTAACCTGCATGTCTTTGGACTGTGGGGGAAACCGGAGCACCCAGAGGAAACCCATGGGGAGAACATGCAAACTCCACACAGAAAGACCCCCGCCGATCACGGGGCTCGAACCCGGACCTTCTTGCTGTGAGGCGACAGCGCTAACCACTACATCACAGTGCTGTCCTGTTAATTCTGTTAATTATCATCATTAGCTATTTGGCAATCCTTTTCCTTGGAATGAAATATGCTTTATGTAAAATTATCAACATTCATACATATTTTTTCGTAATGCGCAACGTCTGTTGTGGTTTGATTTCAGATTTTGAACAAATACAAGTCACACAGTATTGTCGTCACGTTATGGATGGCGTCAGCAACAAATGACGGAATATATGAGGGGGCTATGAACTTCCGTTCCAGACCAGAAAGGGTGCATCACGTAAGGCAGGCTAAAGTGTTAAGGAGTCTGCATGTGGATTGGGATGCTGGTGTGTTTCTTATCTAAGTTGTTGTTGTGGGAAAAAAAAAATACAATTATCATAGTAAATTTTAGAGACAGAATTATTGCGGATAGAAGATTTGGTAAAAAAAAAAAAAGGTTATTGTAGGGGCTGCAATTAATTTTAATAGGACATGTTTGGAATTGTATTATTATTTTTCTGTAAATCCGATATATGCACAAAAACGGTGCAACATTTAAACAGTCTAAGAATGTAACCAGCCAGACTGTCAACAGCGCCAAGTATTTGTATACCGTCTTTTCGTGCGTTGCCTAATTTAAGCAGGTGACAGCTTGTGCTCTACAACTTGGATGCATTTATGATTTTAAACCATGTTCCCGTTTCTATTAACACTGTCTAATAACCTCCGGTAATCCACAGCTATATTTTCCCCGTTAGTGCTGAGAGGTTCGGTGCGCGCGTCTCTCGGTGGTAACAGCCCGGTATTCAGCAGAGAAGCATGTAGTCTCAGCTGCTCATGCTCATGTTACTGTGCGCAAAATTGAGCAGCCAGTTCTCCAAGCTAAAGTCAGTGTGGAAAATGGTATTAATGGTTTCCATTCTTCAGCGTTCAGCCTGTCCTGGAGGTCATCTCTAGCGCACGGACATCGGAAGCGTTTCAGTTCGCTTGGGCATTTATTCACCCTGCTGGAGGAGGTAAGACTTTATATATTAGTCAATGTATTTGACGAGAACAAGACGTATTAAATCACGTAGCATATATGTGGATGTAGGAAACGGGAGGTTGATGGCAATCGGAGCTCTGTGTGTTTGTATTAAACATCCTCCGACAGGATCACGTTTGTGAGGTTCATCAACATTTTCTGTTACTTTATTATTTCGCTAATGTGGTAGAACATCTCGGTGCACATATAGCCTTGATGTCCTTGTTCTGTCGTGAGAATTTGACTGTTGATGTCGCCAGTCATTTCTAAGCTTTGCGCAGCTACAAGCACTGCCGCAAATGCGGTTTAAATAAACGTCCACGACTTTTTGGAGAGAGCCCAGTTTATTTATTTTTGCCAATTAAATCATAATATCGCAAACTGCTATGCTGTGAATCGCTTCATAACAGGTCCTTTTTGATGGTTATTGCTGCTTATCATGACCCAGGTTAGCTTCTACAGCATCCTTTTCCCTCAGAATTGCTGTTCTTGATCTCCTTCATCAGCATATTCGGTCTGTAGCAGCTCAGACCGATGCTGGACGGGATAGATGACGCGGAGGGGGTTGCCGAGATTATTTCACACACAAACCGTAGGAATTCTAGAGAGGAGTGCAGCATCTCATCTCATCTCATCTCATTATGTCTAGCCGCGTTATCCTGTTCTACAGGGTCGCAGGCAAGCTGGAGCCTATCCCACCTGACTACGGGCGAAAGGCAGGGTACAAGTTGCCAGGTCATCACAGGGCTGACATTTTTTTTGTTTGTTTGTTTTTTCTTGCTTTTCTTGTTTTTCTATTATTATTAACATTATCAATATTGTTCAGTATTATTTGTTATGGTATTAGTTTTCACATTTTTGCTATGCTTCCCCATGATATTCAGTTATACAGTATTGTCAAATTATTTTTATTTTGTTATTTTTTAATTGTGTGTAGCTATTTTTTGTCTGTGATAAGGGACCACAATGGAAACAAGTTTTTATGCTTTTTTGTGTCATCCCTGCCATACCTGTACCGTTTTTATTGTACGTTTATGGCCAAATAAACAACAACAATGACAACCATTCACACTCACATTCACACCTACGGTTAATTTAGAGTCGCCAGTTAACCTAACCTGCATGTCTTTGGACTGTGGGGGAAACCGGAGCACCCGGAGGAAACCCATGGGGAGAACATGCAAACTCCACACAGAAAGACCCCCGCCGGCCACGGGGCTCAAATCCAGACCTTCTTGCTGTGAGGCAACAGTGAACTGCCTCACAGCAGTGAACCACTACACCACCATGCTGCCTAGGAGTGCAGCAGTTTCCTTTAAATTACATACGAATAATGTCGTAGATCCCGAGTCACAACCTTAGTAACTCCTAAGTTCAGGGGTTCTTTCTGCTTTGAGGCCCACCTATTCATACTTGTAATCAGTCAGGGACCATTAAAAAAGATCCCCAATTATATTGGCTCATCTATTCTATTAGAATTTAATAATCTATTGTAATGTGTGTTAATGGAATGCAGCATCACTCTCTGTTACAGATGGGAGCCCAGGAATGAAATAAATGCAATGACAATAAACTGTTTTTAATTGTAGGTATTGTATTTAGAACTGTAAGGATGTGCCAGAAGCCAACATAAAACCATGCATGCAGGGCATTCTCAGTCAAAAGGGATTAATGATCCAAAAGTGGAGTCTGTTTGATTAACACAAGAACTTATTGCCATGTTTGTGTACAACATGCAAGTTGTTAAAACCAAAAAGTACACTCAAAAGAAGTGGATATAGAAACTACTCAGTGGGATAGATCCTTACACATTAGCAAAGAGAGATTTTATCTATGAGTTGGAAAATTAACCATCCATTGAGTTCCCTGACATCTCAAACTGCCTGGTGCTGCAAATATCTTTCTGCACGGACAAACAGATGAAAACCTGGAAAAGCATGGAGGCGAACAACTTTTTATATGTGGCTGGGTTAAAGATTTGGACACTACAAGATGGTGGTAGACAGATCTTGTTCTTGCCGTGTCTGAAATCACTCACTCATTCACTACTCCCTACTCCCTATAGGGAATTACTACATAGCGCTCACTATATAGTGACTATATAGTGAGCTCATTAGCAAAATGGGGGAAAAAAACCCAACACTTTTGGACACTAGTCCATTGCGCTGGTAGCTACGTCATTACTGTCGCACAATTAAAACGTGCCAGATCAGTTGGCTGGTGGGTTTTCAAAATAAATACATGCATGCATTTTTGTGATAAATACATATACTGAGAGTATTTCGTACATTAATCAATACAAAGTACCTGCATCTTTCATTTTTTAAAATCAAGGCTGAGTACTTTCTTCTTTGTCGCTGCCTTTTATTAAATCAAATTTGAGACTTTTAATTTGATTTCTTTCAGCGTGACCACAATGCATGATGGGATGTATTGCTTTGGTCAGTGACCATTGGTTGTACACTACTTTTTGTTATGCATTGTGGGATACTTTGAGTGCACTATATAGGGTGTAAATAATCCTCACTAAGATTTTGGATAGCACTACAAAAGTGGCATCCCCACTATACAGTGCCCTGTATAGTGACTAGGGAGCAATTTCGGACACAGGGTTGTTCTTGTGCTTCTTCTTCTTGGCATTTTATAACGCTTGGCAAACAACGTTATGGTGCATTACTGCCACCAACTGGTATGGAGTGTGGCTCAGGATCTAACTATACTTTGTCTTTGTGGGGGGAATTAAATTCTCTCCATTAATTTCACTCTTCTGAGATACTGAAACAAAAATAAATAGCATTTCTCTCCAGAACTTGTTTGTAAAAGATCCTGCAAATCCAAATTTAACTTTGGTTCTTCAAGGTTCAGTCTCAGTTCCCTTCTCACCATTTCATATTTTGGACAGTAAATCATAACATGTTCTATTGTTTCTTCTTGACCACAAAATTCACAGCTTCCTGTATTGTGTTTTCTTATTGTAAATAAATTGCTATTTAATCCTGTATGACTAAAACACAGCTTAGATATGACAGTTTCTTCTCTCCATGTTCTCCTTGTGTTTCTCATCACACCTACTTTTCTTTGAATTCCATAAACCATCTTCCTGTTCTCTCTTCTTCCCACTGTTTTTGCCACCTTTCTTTCAACTTTTGCTTAATTGCAGTCTTCATTTCTGTTTTACTGAAGGGTACTGTGATGTCAGTATAATTTGTTCTTGTGGCTTCCTTTGCTCATTTGTCAGCTATTTCATTTCCTTTGATTCCTATATGTGCTGGTACCCAAACAAGTGTCACATTCAGTCCCATCATTTGAATCCTGTATAGTGTTTGTTGTATCGCTATTAAAACATCTGGTCTGCTGTCTGAATGACTGTGCTTCAAGCTGGTTAATGATGCACTGGAATCAGAGTATATTACTGCTCTCAAAGGTCTCACATCTTCCACCCACTGTAGTGCTAACAAAATTGCCAGTATCTCCCCCATATATACAGATAGTCCATCACTGATTCTTTTCCAATTTCTAATATTAAACTCTGGGACTATGAATGAGATACCAATTCTATTAGCTGTATTGTTTGAAGTATCTATGCAGATTTGAACAAAACTGTAATAATTATTTCCTGAAGAGCTTTTTATTACTTGTGGATGCAAAATAAAAAATTTTTTATCATTGTTCTTTTTGTCAAGCAATGTGAGATCTACTACAGCATCAGGAAGTATTCATGGAGGCATTACTGAGCGTGGGCCTGTAGGACTAATGTTTAATTCTGTTATTTCTAGTTCTTTTGCTTTCTGCTCAACTGTCCATCCAAAACTTTGTTTCTCTCCTTTCCTTTTCCAAACATGGTTTCAGTGTATCTTGCATTGAATGTTCTTCATTATGTCCTTTTAGATTAACCCAGTAACTTAAAGACCACTGTATTCGTCTCAACTCCAGTGGCATTTCTCCCATTTCCACTTGTAGTGCTGATATTGAGGTTGATCTAATGGCACCTGAACATAGTCTTAAAGTTTGATATTGAATCTTGTCTAACTTTTTGAGGGATGCATTTGCTGCAGAACCAAATGCTACATATCTGATTATATAATTTCAATTTTAAGTCACTGCCGACTCTTTTTCTTGTAAAGAACATTGTCTGTTTTATCAACTGAAATTTTAAATCCCCAGTTAAATGACCATTCTTCTATTTTAACAATAACCTCTTGTAGTTTATTTACAATAAATTCCAGATTCTTATCCCTCTTTCAAATTGCTCCATCATCTGCAAAAAGAGAGAATCCCATTCCTTTCTCTAAACTAAAAAAACCCCATCATTTATCATGATAGAAAATAACAAAGGACTCTCTATACTTCCTTGAGGCATTCCATTTTCAACAATATGATTTCCTGAGTAGTATCTTCCTACTCTTACTTGAATTGATCTTCCATACAAAAAGTCCTTGATACATTGAAACATTGGTCCTTTAATCCTTAATTTATTTAGTTTAATTAATAATCCTTCCCTCGACATCATATCATAAGCCTTCTCTGTCAAAAAAGAGAGCCACCACACTTTCCCTATTAATCTGTGCTTTCCTTACTTCATGTTCTAAATATATAACTGGGTCCATAGTATTTCTGCCTCTTCTAAATCCACTTTGATAAACACCCTTTGTTTTCTACATAATATGTTTAATCTTTCATTTACCATTCTCTCTATAACTTTGCATACATTGGATGTTAATACAATAGGCCTACACAGTGGGGCAAAAAAGTATTTAGTCAGCCACCAATTGTGCAAGTTCTCCCACTTTAAAAGATGAGAGAGGCCTGTAATTTTTATCATAGGTACACTTCAACTATGAGAGACAGACTGGGGGGAAAGAATCCAGGAAATCACATTGTAGGATTTTTAATGAATTAATTGGTAAATTCCTCGGTAAAATAAGTATTTGGTCACCTACAAAGAAGCAAGATTTCTGGCTCTCACAGACCTGTAACTTATTCTTTAAGAGGCTCCTCTGTCCTCCACTCATTACCTGTATTAATGGCACCTGTTTGAACTTGTTATCTGTATAAAAGACACCTGTCCATAACCTCAAACAGTCACACTCCAAACTCCACTATGGCCAAGACCAAAGAGCTGTCAAAGGACACCAGAAACAAAATTGTAGACCTGCAGCAGGCTGGGAAGACTGAATCTGCAATAGGTAAGCAGCTTGGTGTGAAGAAATCAACTGTGGGAGCAATTATTAGAAAATGGAAGACATACAAGACCACTGATAATCTCCCTCAATCTGGGGCTCCATGCAAGATCTCACCCCATGGGGTCAAAATGATCACAAGAACGGTGAGCAAAAATCCCAGAACCACACGGGGGGACCTAGTGAATGACCTGCAGAGAGATGGGACCAAAGTAACAAAGACTACCATCAGTAACACACTATGCCGCCAGGGACTCAAATCCTGCAGTGCCAGACGTGTCCCCCTGCTTAAGCCAGTACATGTCCAGGCCCATCTGAAGTTTGCTAGAGAGCATTTGGATGATCCAGAAGAGGATTGGGAGAATGTCAGATGAAACCAAAATAGAACTTTTTGGTAAAAATTCAACTTGTCGTGTTTGGACGAGAAAGAATGCTGAGTTGCATCCAAAGAACACCATACCTACTGTGAAGCATGGGGGTGGAAACATCATGCTTTGGGGCTGTTTTTCTGCAAAGGGATCAGGACGACTGATCCGTGTAAAGGAAAGAATGAATGGGGCCATGTATCGTGAGATTTTGAGTGAAAACCTCCTTCCATCAGCAAGGGCATTGAAGATGAAACACGGCTGGGTCTTTAAGCATGACAATGATCCCAAACACACCGCCCGGGCAACGAAGGAGTGGCTTCGTAAGAAGCATTTCAAGGTCCTGGAGTGGCCTAGCCAGTCTCCAGATCTCAACCCCATAGAAAATCTTTGGAGGGAGTTGAAAGTCTGTGTTGCCCAGCGACAGCCCCAAAACATCACTGTTCTAGAGGAGATCTGCATGGAGGAATGGGCCAAAATACCAGCAACAGTGTGTGAAAATCTTGTGAAGACTTACAGAAAATGTTTGACCTCTGTCATTGCCAACAAAGGGTATATAACAAAGTATTGAGATGAACTTTTGTTATTGACCAAATACTTATTTTCCACCATAATTTGCAAATAAATTCTTTAAAAATCAGACAATGTGATTTTCTGGATTTTTTTTTTCTCATTTTGTCTCTCATAGTTGAGGTATACCTATGATGAAAATTACAGGCCTCTCTCATCTTTTTAAGTGGGAGAACTTGCAAAATTGGTGACTGACTAAATACTTTTTTGCCCCACTATAGTTCCCTGGGTTTGTGCAGTCTTTTCCTGGCTATGACAGGAACTATGACAGCTTCTGTCCAGATTTGTGGTAATTGCCCTTTTTCCCAAACTCGATTATACAACTCCATGATTAATCATGATGTAACATATTCCATCTTTCCCTGGTGATGATTTCTTGGTTATTCTGAGAGCACGATTCAATTCTGCCTTTGTGAAAGGTACACTTGTTGAATCACTGCTATCTTCATCTTGCTGTAATAGTTCCTCATTCTCAGCCACTGTGATGTCCCTTCCTCTTCACCCCCTTCACTAATATTATTGGAGCTATGAACTTTTACAAAAGTCTATGTCACAGCCAAAATTGTGTTGCCAATTAAGACTGGATATCCATACTCTATTTTAATCCCATTCATTCTTTTTATTATTTTCCATATTTTTGCAATTTCTGTTTCTCTTCCTACCAAATTACAAAATGTCCTCCAAAAAAACCCTTCTTTGCACTTGTAGTTGTTTTCCTTACATTAGCTTGTAACCTTTTATATTCCATAAGATTCTGAAAGTTAAGAGTTCTTTTTAAAATTCTAAAAGTCTGGGAACTTCCAGAATCTTATTGAATATAAAAGGTTACAAGCTAATGTAAGGAAAACAATTACAAGTGCAGATAAGGTTTTTTGGAGGACATTTTGAGATTTTATTGCACTTTCACATTCCTTCGTCCACCATGGCACAATTTTCTTTTTATGCTTAGCTCTCTTCCTTTGAATTGTTTGCTTTGTGGCCCCTAGAATGGTATCACAGACAGACAGGTTTAATTTGTCAACATCCTGACTAACATCCACTTTTTGCATTTCTTTATCACTAATCTGTTTAAAATTTTCCCAGTCAGCACTGTTAAAAACCCATCTATCTAATCCTTCAGTATCATGTTCTTCTGGACTCAGGCCAAACTCTATTATTATCGGATAATGGTCATTTCCTACAATTGTTTCCTTTATAATTTCCCAAGTGCAAATACCCACCACAAATTCTGATACTAAAGTAAGATCTATGGCAGATTCTGTACCACTTCTAACATCAATTCTTGTACCATTTCCATCATTGAGGCATACTAGGCTTTTGATGTCCATTAGCTCTTCAAGCACCTTTTCGTTCCCATCATTATAACCATCCCATAATGTACTATGTGCATTAAAATCTCCACAACAAATACTTTTTCCATCGAGATTTTCAGAGTTCTTCCAGTGAATCCAATGAAAGCTTCTTGCAAGGCTGTAAAAATTAAGTACTTTAATAATACTATCTTTTTGGGGGTGCTGTGGGAGTGAGGTAGATGTAGGACGTGTTTCACACAGGCTCTGCTGGAATGTGACTTTTTTTTACACTTTTATATTACACTTTTTATTTGTTTTGCCGGCGTTAAGCTCTATTATTGCAGCCTTTCACTTTATGTAAACTTTTTTCGCTTGTGGGCACTCTATGATGGCAAGCCGTGGGAGAGGCGATGCTACTAAAGCAGGCCGCAGCAAGTCCCAGCTATCACCTCAACCACAATCCCCAGATCAGCCAGATGCTAATGTCACCTTGTTGTTGAACATGAGGGAGATGATGGATGAAATGCGCTCGGACATCCTCAGTAAGTTTGAAACCACCATCTCGGCAGCAGTTAAAAGAGAGATTGTGGCGGCTTTGGAGCCCTTTGAGAACAGACTCGCTTCATATGGCGAAGTGATCGCGGACCTCGAGTGCTCGGCGAATGCTAATGACAGGGAGCTATCCGACCTCCGAGCTAATGCTAGCAAGCTAACCACCACTGTTGACTCCCTGTCAAAGAAGTGCGAGGACCGGGAGAGTCGTTCAAGGTGGAATAATGTTCACCTAGTGGGCCTGCCTGAGGGTACAGAGGGTCCTCGTCCCACCGAGTTCACAGCCCAGCTCCTACAAGACTTACTCGGTCTTGACAATAAACCTATGCTGGACTGGGCTCATCGCACTCTACTCGCCAAGCCTAAGGATGGCGAGCCCCCTCGTCCACTCATTATTCGGGTGAGCCTGTTTTAAGCCCGGAACCAAATTCTGCACCGAGCCGGAGAAGCTTCCCCTCTCTCCTCCATGGGCAGGAGGATCTCGATCTTCCCCGACTTCACCCCGGCGGTGGCCAAAAAGCGGGCCGCCTTTGCTGCAGTGAAAAAGGAGCTCCATTCCTGCCCGAACATCAGGTTTGATCTTTTTTACCCGGCAATGCTACGCATCACTCTGCCCAGCGGACAGACCCACAGGTTTGAGGATCCAACATTGGCGCTGAACTTCATTGAAAAGAATATTAAAAAGGGAGTCATCCTGGACACTATTTAGCTGACATGTTAACTGGATGTTTTGCTGTTATTGCTGCTGGCCTTGAGGACTACAACCCCGATTCCAAAAAAGTTGGGACAAAGTACAAATTATAAATAAAAACGGAATGCAATGATGTGGAAGTTTCAAAATTCCATATTTTATTCAGAATAGAACATAGATGACATATCAAATGTTTAAACTGAGAAAATGTATCATTTAAAGAGAATTAGGTGATTTTAAATTTCATGACAACAACACATCTCAAAAAAGTTGGGACAAGGCCATGTTTACCACTGTGAGACATCCCCTTTTCACTTTCCAACAGTCTGTAAATGTCTGGGGACTGAGGAGACAAGTTGCTCAAGTTTAGGGATAGGAATGTTAACCCGTTCTTGTCTAATGTAGGATTCTAGTTGCTCAACTGTCTTAGGTCTTTTTTTGTCATATCTTCCATTTTATGATACGCCAAATGTTTTCTATGGGTGAAAGATCTGGACTGCAGGCTGGCTAGTTCAGTACCCGGACCCTTCTTCTACGCAGCCATGATGCTGTAATTGATGCAGTATGTGGTTTGGCATTGTCATGTTGGAAAATGCAAGGTCTTCCCTGAAAGAGGCGTCGTCTGCATGGGAGCATATGTTGCTCTAGAACCTGGATATACCTTTCAGCATTGATGGTGTCTTTCCAGATGCGTAAGCTGCCCATGCCACACGCACTAATGCAACCCCATACCATCAGAGATGCAGGCTTCTGAACTGAGCGCTGATAACAACTTGGGTCGTCCTTCTCCTCTTTAGTCCGAATGACACGGCATCCCTGATTTCCATAAAGAACTTCAAATTTTGATTCGTCTGACCACAGAACAGTTTTCCACTTTGCCACAGTCCATTTTAAATGAGCCTTGGCCCAGAGAAGACGTCTGCACTTCTGGATCATGTTTAGATACGGCTTCTTCTTTGAGCTATAGAGTTTTAGCTGGCAACGGCGGATGGCACGGTGAATTGTGTTCACAGATAATGTTCTCTGGAAATATTCCTGAGCCCATTTTGTGATTTCCAATACAGAAGCATGCCTGTATGTGATGCAGTGCCATCTAAGGGTCCGAAGATCACGGGCACCCAGTATGGTTTTCCGGCCTTGACCCTTACACACAGATTCTTCCAGATTCTCTGAATCCTTTGATGATATTATGCACTGTAGATGATATGTTCAAACTCTTTGCAATTTTACACTGTCGAACTCCTTTCTGATATTGCTCCACTGTTTGTCGGCGCAGAATTAGGGGGATTGGTGATCCTCTTCCCATCTTTACTTCTGAGAGCCGCTGCCACTGCAAGATGCTCTTTTTATACCCAGTCATGTTAATGACCTTGTAGCGGGTACAATGTGTGGGTGGAGCACAGAAGACGGCAGGACAGAGATCAGGATGCCAACAATCGGCTTTTATTGCCAAACTTTTCACCTTAACATATAATTCAGTAGCTCAGAGAGTGACTCGCGCATGCACACACACAGACTGTCGTCTCGTCTGGATAATCACTGACCCCCCTCCGCTCTCACTCTCCCTCTTTAAGTAGGGCGCGGTTTACTGGGGAGAACACACACAAAACATAGGTTAATCACACTCAGGTGAAGCGATTCTGCCACTTACCTTCCCCAACTCCGCCCTCCTGTCACAGACCGGCGCTTGACCACGCCCCCGCTGCCACATACCCCCACCGCCCGACTCAGGCCGGGCGCCCGTCCGGCCCGCAGCCGACTCCCCCCCTTGACGGGAGAGGAAGTCTGCCACGACCATCTGCGCCCCCGGCCTGTGGACCACCTTGAAGTTGAAAGGTTGGAGCGCTAGATACCAACGGGTGATCCGCACGTTGGCATCCTTCATGCGGTGGAGCCACTGGAGGGGCGCGTGGTCCGAACAGAGGGTGAAAGAGCGCCCCAGCAGGTAGTAACGGAGGGCGAGGACCACCCACTTGATCGCCAGGCACTCCTTCTCGATGGTGCTGTAGCGCCCCTCACGCACTGACAGCTTTCAGCTGATGTATAATACTGGGCGATCCTCTCCCCCCACCTGCTGGGACAAAACGGCCCCCAGCCCTCTGTCCGACGCATCCGTCTGTAACAAAAAAGGGAGAGAGAAGTCAGGGGAGTGCAAAAGTGGCCCCCCACACAGTGCAGCCTTTACCTCAGAGAAAGCCTGCTGGCACTGCTCCGTCCACTGGACCGGATCTGGCGCCCCCTTTTTAGTGAGGTCAGTCAGCGGGCTGGTGACGTCCAAATAATTAGGTATAAACCTACGATAATAGCCAGCCCCAGGAACTGCCTCACTCCCTTTTTGGTCTTGGGCCTCGGGCAGGCCTCAATCGCTGCTGTCTTATTAATTTGGAGACGCACCTGCCCGTTACCCAAGTGGAAGCCCAGATACCGTACTTCCACCCGCCCAATCGCACACTTCTTTGGGTTGGCAGTGAGCCCCGCCCGCCTCAGCGACCTAAGGACGGCCCTCAGGTGTTGCAGGTGCCGCTGCCAGTCATTACTATAAATGATGATGTCGTCTAAGTAAGCGGCCGCATAGGTGGCGTGGGGCTGGAGGACCCGGTCCATCAGCCGCTGAAACGTAGCGGGCGCCCCAAACAGCCCAAACGGAAGTGTGACGAACTGGTGTAAGCGGAATGGTGTGGAAAAGGCCATTTTTTCCCGGGATAATGGAGTCAAGGGGATCTGCCAATATCCCTTCGTCAAATCCAGTGTCGAGTAAAAGCGAGCCGTGCCTAGTCGATCGAGCAGCTCATCAATACGAGGCATTGGGTACGCGTCAAATTTAGACACCGCGTTGACTTTTCTATAGTCCACACAGAACCGGACCGAGCCGTCGGCCTTGGGAACCAAGACCACCGGGCTGCTCCAGTCACTGTGGGACTCCTCGACGATGCCCATTTCGAGCATGGCCTGAAGTTCTTCCCGAACCACCTTTTTTTTGTGTTCGGGTAATCTATAAGGACGGCTACGCACTACCACCCCGGGGGGCGTCTCTATGTGGTGTTCTATGAGGTTGGTGCGACTGGGCAGGGGCGAGAACACATCCGAAAACTCGGCCTGCAACTGGGCGACCTCCGTGAGTTGGGTCGGGGAGAGGTGGTCTCCACAGGGGACCGGAGAGGTGCGAGATGCCAATGACCCTTTTTGGACCTCCGGCCCCAGCTCCGCCTTCTCTGGAACTACCGACACCAACGCCACGGGGACCTCCTCGTTCCAGAGCTTCAGCAGATTGAGGTGGTAGATCTGTAGCGCCCCCTCCCTGTCCGTTTGCCTAACCTCATAGTCGACGTCCCCGACTTGCCGTGTGACCTCAAAGGGCCCTTGCCACTTGGCGATTAATTTGGAGCTCGACGTGGGCAACAGGACGAGTACCTTATCTCCCGGAGTGAACTCTCTAAGGCGCGTGCCCTTGTTGTACAGGCGGGTTTGCCGTTCCTGGGCCTGCCACAAATTCTCCTGAGTTAAGTGGGTGAGCGTGTGGAGTTTTGCGCACAGATCCATAACGTATTGAATTTCATTTTTGCTCTGTGAAGGTCCCTCCTCCCAATTTTCCCGCAGTACATCTAAGATGCCGTGCGGCTTATGCCCATACAATAATTCAAACGGGGAGAACCCTGTGGAGGCTTGGGGGACCTCTCGCACTGCAAACCACAAGGGTTCGAGCCACTTATCCCAATTATGTGCGTCCTCACTTACGAATTTTTTGATAATATTCTTGAGGGTGCGATTGAACCGTTCGACTAAACCGTCCGTCTGTGGGTGATACACGTTGGTGCGGATCGGCTTAATACCCAGTAGCCCATACAGTTCGGCCAGTGTTCGTGACATAAACGAGGTGCCTTGGTCAGTCAGAATCTCTTTCGGGATTCCGACCCGGGAGATGACGTGGAAGAGGGCCTCTGCAATACTACGTGCGGAGATATTGCGAAGAGGCACCGCTTCCGGGTATCGCGTTGCATAGTCCACCAGAACCAATATAAAGCGGTACCCTCGTGTTGACCGATCTAATGGCCCGACGAGATCCATCCCAATTCTTTCAAACGGGGTCTCGATTAATGGTAGAGGGCGCAATGGCGCTTTTGGAATGGCCGCTGGATTTACTAACTGGCATTCGCGGCACGCCGTACACCACTTACGGACGTCGCCGCGAATCCCCGGCCAATAGAATCGGGCCATTATCCGGGCGAGTGTTTTATCCTGCCCAAGGTGTCCCGCCATGGGATTAAAGTGAGCCGCCTGGAATACCAATTCCCGGCGGCTCTTTGGAATTAACAACTGGGTGACATGCTCCTTCGTCTGAGTATCCTGCGTCACTCGGTATAACCTATCCTTTAAAATGGAAAAATAGGGGAAGGTCGGGGTGGCGTTCGGCTGGAGCGTTTGACCATCGATTACTCTCACTTGGTCAAACGCGTGTCGCAGAGTTTCGTCTCGCGATTGTTCCAGTGGGAAATCCGCGAGGGATTCCCCAATAGAAAGAGGAGGGGCTGGGGGCTCCTCACTCTGTCGCGGAGATGACGTAGACGGCTCTGCGACCGCCGCTCCAGCCAAAACGACACCGGGACCCTCCCCTGCTAACCGGCAGGACCCACTCTTTACTAGGTGTGCCATCAACCCCCGAAATCCCGGCCAATCAGTCCCCAAGATCAAAGAGTGGGTAAGGCGAGGATTAACCACCGCCTTTACTATGGATTTGTCCCCTCTGAAATGTATGTGGACCGACACCAACGGGTAGCAGTGAACATCCCCGTGCACACACAACACCTTCACCCCTTGTGCTCCCCCCAATGCCTCGTCTTGCACCAGGCTTTGGCGGATCGAGGTCTGGTTGCAACCCGAATCCACCAACGCCTGATATGTCGCCCCTTGTACACTTACCGGTATGCGATACGCTCCGGCCTGATCGAGGGCAGCCTCTGGCGCGTCGGGGATCCACACCACCGCCCCCACCTCCATCGCGGCACACTGTTGCTGCAGGTGGCCCGGTTCCCCGCAGCGCCAGCAAACCGGCCCGGGCCTCCCCTCTGCAGCTGTGGTTTGAGGGTCACTCACCTGAGGGGGGGGAGAGACAGACACAGAGGGGAGAAACAGGAGGGCACCACGGGTGCGGCGGGCCGGCTGAGGTGGAGCCGGCCCCCGCCTCCGTGGTGGGGGAATGGGGCGAGGATGGGACACGGGAGGAGGGGGAAGAGAGAGAGAGAGAAGAGGAGAGAGAAGATGATGTCATCCGTTGTCCTGCCGCCGGGACAGCCGCCAGATGATCCTCCGCCAGTCCTACGGCCTGATCCAGCGACGCCGGGCGGTGGCACTGGACCCACTCCGCGGTTCCGGCGGGTAGGCGGGCGATGAACTGTTCCAGCGCCACCTGGTCGATGATCCCCTCGGCGTCGCGATCTTCGGCCCTCAGCCACCGCCAGCAGGCGTCCCGGAGCTGCTGGCCGAACGCGAACGGGCTGCCGACTTCCTCCATTCGCAGCGCGCAGAAGCGCTGGCGCTGCTGCTCCGGCGTGCGCCCCACGCGCTGGAGGACAGCCCGGCGAAGGTCGGCGTAGGCCAACCGGTGGTCGGCGGGGAGCTGTAGTGCAGCTAACTGCGCCTCTCCCGTCAGGAGGGGGAGGAGGCGCGCCGCGCGCTGCTCCATCGGCCACCCCGAGGCTTCGGCGACCTGCTCGAACAACGCGATGAACGCCTCGGGGTCATCCTGCGGGCCCATCTTAGTCAAGGTGATGGGAGATGGGCCCGCGGCCGGGGCGCTGGTGGACCCCGCCGACGCGAGGAGGCGCCGGAATGCCTCTCGGTCTTCCTGCTGAGCCAGCACCAGGGCTTCGAAGTGGCGCTCCTGCTCCTTCCGGAGCGTGACGAGTGCCTGGTGCTGGCTCTGCTGAGCCGTGGCGAGGGCGTGGACCAAGTCCGCGAACGGGGAGGATTCCATGGGGCTGCAGGACAGGTGCTCCACCTTCCCGGGTTTCGGCACCACTGTAGCGGGTACAATGTGTGGGTGGAGCACAGAAGACGGCAGGACAGAGATCAGGATGCCAACAATCGGCTTTTATTGCCAAACTTTTCAGCTTAACATATAATTCAATAGCTCAGAGAGTGACTCGCGCGCGCGCGCACACAGACTGTCGTCTCCTCTGGATAATCACTGACCCCCCTCCGCTCTCACTCTCCCTCTTTAAGTAGGGCGCAGTTTACTGGGGAGAACACACACAAAACATAGGTTAATCACACTCAGGTGAAGCGATTCTGCCACTTACCTTCCCCAACTCCGCCCTCCTGTCACAGACCGGCACTTGATCACGCCCCCGCTGCCACAGACCTATTGCCAATTGACCTAATGAGTTGCAATTTGGTCCTCCAGCTGTTCCTTTTTTGTACCTTTAACTTTTCCAGCCTCTTATTGCCCCTTTCCCAACTTTTTTGAGATGTGTTGCTGTCATGAAATTTCAAATGAGCCAATATTTGGGATGAAATTTCAAAATGTCTCACTTTTGACATTTGATATGTTGTCTATGTTCTATTGTCAATACAATATCAGTTTTTGAGATTTGTAAATTATTGCATTCCGTTTTTATTTACAATTTGTACTTTGTCCCAACTTTTTTGGAATCGGGGTTGTACATTTGCTCCTCACCAGGGTTGCCTTGGTTTCTTAATGTGTTCAGTGAGCTACAGTTCTGAGGTGACACTGATTTTGTTTTCTTGTTTACTCCTTGCTTTCTCAATTTTCCCTAACTTGGCTTATGGTGGCTATTTGATTGGAATACAGGAATACCTCAGGTAAAAACTGTAGCAAGTGAGACTCTGACTGACTAACCGCGGTCTTTACATGATTCTTTTCTCCCCAGAAGTGGATAGTGACGGGCACAAGTGGATATTTGTGTATATCACCGTGCACACACCACCTTCACCAAATGTGCATTTTTCCTGTGCCCCACATTGAGTCAGGCTTTGATGTATGGAGGTCTGATTACAGCCTGAATCCACCAAAGTCTGATGTGTACCCCCTTGAATACTTTGTTATCCTGTACGTCCCCGCTCGATGAGGGGAAGGCTGAAGCTCATCGGGGATGTGACCTAGCAGCCCTGTCTCCTTGCGGAAGCGCCGATTCCCCACTTCCCTCTGTGCTCACAGACCTACCTGGGCCTGCTCGCGGTTCTGGTGGGCATGGATTAGCTCAACCGTGGAGAGAGAGAGAGGGGGTTAATGGCGGCACAGGCACAGGAGGAGAAGGGACAGTAGAAACACAAGGATAAACATGGGTACAGGGAGCGGGTTACGGGGGAGTTAGCCCCCGTTTCCACGGTGCTGGGGTAGGGGAGGGGTGAGGAGAGGGAGGGGAAGAAGGAGAAAGTGAAAGTGAGAGAGAGGAAGTGGTAGCACAGCCTGCTTCCGGATATGCTGTCAGATGATCCTCGGCCAGTTGGACCACCTCCTCTAGCGACATCGGTCGGTGACACCGGATCCATGCTGACATCCCGCTTGGCAGCTGGGCAGCGAACTGCTCCAGTGTCACTTGCTTGATGATGGAATCAAAGTTGCCCTCGCCAGCTAACAGTCACTGCTGGCAGGCATCTCCTGAGCTATTGAGAGAATGCGAACAGCCAGCCCACTTCACTGTAGGTCAGCGAGCAGAAGTGCTAGTGCTGCTCTTCTAGGCCGCATCCGACCTGCTGTATGATGGCTTGCTTCAGGTGGGGGTAATCCAGCATGTTGGTGGCCAGGAGCTGTTGAGCCACAAGCTGGGCTTTCCCTGACAGGAGCGGCAGAAGATGAGCCACCCATTGAGAGGTTGGCCACGAGCTCACCTCCACGACACACTCAAACAGCTCTAGAAAGGCATCGGGGTCGTCCTGCAGGCCCATCTTCACCAGCTGGACGGGCATGTTGGCCACAGGAACGACTGCTGGAGTACCTGCAGACTGGATCCAGCTCCATATCACCTGCCAGTCCTCTGCCTAGGCTTCAAGCAGAGCCTTGAAGCACTTGCCCTGATCTACTTTCAGCGTGACGAGGGCATGCTGCTGGCGCTGGAGGTTGTCCACGAACATTTGGAGGAGCTCTTTGACTGGTTTGGATCCCATGGTGGCATATGTTCCTCAGTCCTGGGTTTCGGCACCAGTGTAACAACTTTCGAACTTTTGGGGAACAGAGGAACAGGAAGCAGGCTTCAGAACAGGTGAATTCTTTTATTTTATTTTAGTAGACTTTTCAGTGCCAAACACACAGACACATTACCAGGGTGTCACAACTCTCGTTCTCATTCCTGACTGCCTGAAAGACATTCAAAGACACAGGTTACTACACGGCCAGTAATTTGACACAGGCGCACCTCATCACATGTTACCCGCCGGTTCAACCTGCCTCCTTGCCGTTCACAGCTGAAGCTTGACCATGCCCCCGCTGCCACAGTTTACCTTTCTTCAAAATTCTATATTGCATTTCTTGTTGTACAAACATTATACAGCCACCTCCATTTCCCTCCACTCTATCTCTCCGTATATTATTATTATTATTATTATTGATGATGCCCTTTATTGTTGCCCTTTATTGTCACTAGTCACATGTACCAGCGAAATTAGCCATCAACCTGTCCGTACATATACAACATACAATTGACATAGGGTAGACAGGACAGGAAGACAGGGATGAAGATAAAAAGGAAACACAACATGAGGAGAGATAAGGAAAAAAATACCCCCCCCCCCCCCCACTATGCTCCTGTCAGGAGTACAGTGTGGGAACATTTAAAAAACCTTTGCACGTAAGCACACAACAACACAAGTACACTTTAAACACGGGACTTGAGGGGGGGGAATCAGGGGTAAGGGAGGAGGTAATCCAGCGCAAGCAAGCAGCCGTCCGCTCCTGCAGCCATGAAGGCGCTGGTCACGCATCCGCTTGTCACACTGGGGGTAAAAATATATCCTTATAATTATATCCTTTAATTACAAAATCTAATTCTGGTTTAAGCCAAGTTTCTGGAAAACATATAATCTCTGGTTTATTTCTGAAGCTGTTAATAAAGCCTTTACATTCCTGACCATTTGCTATTAGACTCCTTGCATTCCACTGAATAATCAAGTCTTTTCCTCAAAGGCCACTGGTTTCCCATCTGCCTCAAGCATTCTGTTGACTTGTTCCCAGGATAGATCTTTCATATCCAATAACTTTTCAGCTCCCTTCACGATTATCCTACTTTTCTCTGTTTTGTGTTTAACTTGATCTGTACAGTTGATAACATACCGTAGGCAATGAACAAAATCAGCTTATCCATGTCCAGTTCTGTGGGCCTATTAGCTTCCTCTCTTTGACCTCCTCCTGATCTTGAACTTTTATCTGTAGCCTTCATTCCCTTTTGTCCTTGCACACTCTTCACTGCTTCAGCATAACTTATGTTGTTAGCCGTTTTCACTTGCTGAATCTCCACTGCTCTTTTCCTAACTTCACAACCCCCATATGTCACACTGTGCTGGCCACCACAATTACAACATTTAGCCTGCACATGTTCTTTACAATCCTCATATCTATGTTCACCTCTGCATTTGTGACACCTTTGCAAGCCATCGGTATATGCCCGTACTTCTGGCATTTAGAGCACCACAACGAAGGAGGAACATAAGGCCTGACTGGGAAACTCATACAGCCTATCTTTATCTTATCTGGGGGTATCAAGCCCTGAAACTCTAGGAGCACTGACAGACTTTCCTCTCTCTCGCCATTCACTGTTCTCAATAATCTCTTCAGTCTCCTCACCTCACCTCCTTGAATGCTTCACTTGATTTCCTCCAATCTTCATGAATGGGAATGTCAGTTATAACTCCATGGGCCACTTTATTCTCACTCAGAACTCTTCTTTCACATACTACTTTTTTTACAAATACTTTCAATATGCAACACTTTATTTCTCTGTTCTTCATTTCTGCATTTTACCAACAGGTTCCCAGCTCAAAGAATCTTGGCCATTTCCACTTCTTCTAGCTTTTTTTTTTTCAGCTCCCCAGACAACATTATTGGACTTAGTCACCTGCTCATCTTCCTTCCTGAATTTAAGTATTATTTTAAATTCCTCCCTCTCCACCTTCCTGTGAAAAACCCAGTCACCTTCTTCTGAACTATAAGTCTCCTCCACATTTATTTTATAGCCCTGACTAGCAGACACCCTTACAGCCCTATCCTGCCTTATGTTTGTTTTACCTTGCCCTCTCCCACTAGGAACTGGTGTCCAGTCATTAAATTCCATATCCTTATCATCTGCGGCCTGTGTTGTCATCCCAATCTAGTCACAAACCAGTTTATTCCAACCACCAGAGTTAAAGTTGGAGTTTTCCAACAGCCCGGTTAGACGGATCTGAGTGCAGGAAGTGTGTTTATTAGCAGGCATGATATTTACAAAAACAAAACACTAAAGCAGAATCATAAAGCAGAGTATTTCAACAGAGTCATAAACATGGCTAGAAACAAACGTGACAGTGATGATAATATTTCGCAAAGCCTCCATGAAACAGCATCCATATCTGCATGTGCTGATTGTGCTCAAATCAGTATCAGGTGTTTCCCATAATGACTGGGTTCCAAGAGCATGCACAACGCACTCTGAGAGCTCGCATAGCCACTTGAGCTGTGCCAGACTCAAGCATGAAAAGGCATGACAGTCAAATGTGCACCTGCTGTGTGACCACAACTTTTAGCTCATGTGTGTATCACCATGCACCGCCCCCAAAATGCCTCAATTTCATTGATAACCCATCGCAAAGCATGTGACGTCAGATGCAACCCAGCAATTGTATCCTACTATGAGTAAAAATTAGCTTCAACTTGAAAAAAAAAAATTGTGGCCCACTAGTGGTGTAGTGGTTAGCACGGTCGCCTCACAGCAAGAAGGTTCCGGGTTCGAACCCAGCGGCCGGCAAGGGCCTTTCTATGTGGAGTTTGCATATTCTCCCCGTGTCTGTGTGGGTTTCCTCTGGGTGCTCTGGTTTCCCCCACAATCCAAAGGTATGCAGTTAGGTTGATGTGGGGTGGCCTTGGGATGAGGTGCCCTTGAGCAAGGTACCTTACCCCTGACTGCTCCCTGGGTGCTCTGGTGTGGCTGCCCACTGCTCCGAGTGTGTGCGTGTGTTCACTGCTTCAGATGGGTTAAATGCAGAGGATGAATTTCACTGTGCTTGGAGTGTGCATGTGACGAATAAATAAAGGCACTTAGATGGCACTTTGCGGCCCACTAATGGGCCGCCACCCAGTGGTTGAGAAACACTGCCTTAGTTGGCTAGTATGAATTGTTAAAAAATCTGCTATTGTGTTTCAAGTAGAGTCCGGTTCGTCATTGTGATTCTGTAAGCTTCCTTTGACTTTATTAATATTCAGGATCAGTGAGTGACAGACATGTTTGTCACAGCACCTCTTTTCACTGCAGTCACTATACTGATTTGATTTAGTCTGAATAATTGACCTCTGATGTTGTAAAACAGAGTCTCCTGATAATTTACCTGGGATTCTGCTAATAGTGTTGTCTAATCATCAGGCCACAATGCTTTCAGACCTTCCAGAAGCTGCTGCTACTGGAGTGTTTTGAAGGAAACAGTTGGCTTGTAATCTTTACCATTTTGCCTTATGTTCCAAGAGAGATAACAAATGAGTGATGGCCCAGTATTTTGCATGCAATAGGCTACTTGAGCTCCTGGTCATGAACCAGACCAGAACGGTGCATGGGCCACTTTCAGCCCAAGCAGAAGCTGGTGACCAAAGATTTTAGTGGGGCAGGCCATCATTAAATGACAACAAAGCCTCAAACAAAATTAAATTGAGAGATTATCGTGCTACAAGCAAAAACACCTTGAAATTATGAAGCCCAATTTTCAACGAAAGAACAAAGATGTAGTCTGGCCTGAAAGCCACCATCCCTAACACGGAGTAATAATCTAATGGGTCAAAAATAAAAGGTCAGCTAATTAAGTTGGCGTAGTTGATCAAACTGAGCATCTCTGACCAGGGCTGGACTGGACCAAAAATTGATCCCGACTGGCCCACCATTTTTTATATATATTTTTTGCATTATTTTAAAATGTGTAACTAATGTACCATTCCCAAAATCACTACAAATCTGTGTAAGTGGACAATACACACATATCTAGACAAAAAAAAATAGTTACATAGATTGTATATTCAAATAAGACAAGAAAAAAAACACAATAACTGAACTTCACTGACCTTTTTCTGACCTGTTCCCTGTGACTAGACATCTGTCTTCCAGCCAGCAGGCTGTTGATTAGGGTGCATCTGTTGCCCTCACTTTCATAAAATCTGATGCATTTTTGTTTGGGTGTTCCTTTTCACCAATAAAGACATCCTGTAAAATTTTTTGACCATATTCAAAAGTCTAATGGTGGGCGGCACGGTGGTGTAGTGGTTAGCGCTGTCGCCTCACAGCAAGAAGGTCCTGGGTTCGAGCCCCGGGGCCAGCGAGGGCCTTTCTGTGTGGAGTTTGCATGTTCTCCCCGTGTCCGCGTGGGTTTCCTCCGGGTGCTCCGGTTTCCCCCACAGTCCAAAGACATGCAGGTTAGGTTGACTGGTGACTCTAAATTGACCGTAGGTGTGAATGTGAGTGTGAATGGTTGTCTGTGTCTATGTGTCAGCCCTGTGATGACCTGGCGACTTGTCCAGGGTGTACCCCGCCTTTCGCCCGTAGTCAGCTGGGATAGGCTCCAGCTTGCCTGCGACCCTGTAGAAGGATAAGTGGCTAGAGATAATGAGATGAGATGAGAAAAGTCTAATGGTGGCACCATGAGGTTCATTTTTTGCCAAAAAAACGCTTATTTTATGTTTTTGTGTAAGGTTTGAATCACAATGTTGGACTCCATTTATTGATTTCTTGTGACCCAGAGATCATGTTAAGAACCTTTGCAAGGGATTGAGAAGCATTAATGTGATTCATAATACATTTGTATTGTTTAAAAGTAGTTGAACAATGATTCAGTGAACAGCTAAAACTCAAACTGTGCTTGATAATATATTTAGAATATGTACTAAAAATGTGTATCTAAGATATTTGGTATAAGGTGCCATAATGTTTCATGAAAAGTGATCAAAATTTTGTCATAAAAGTCATAAAATAGCAGCTTTTTCCATAACTTTGAGCTCCTGGTGCCACCATTAAACTTTTGAATTTTGTCAAAATATTTCACCCAGTGTGTTTACTTACCAAAAGGAACATAAAAACAAAAATGCATCATGATCGGAGGAACTTTTCATTTTTAGGGGGAAACTGATGCACCCTACTGTTGATATCAGCTTTTGAGCACCTTAGGAAATAAGCCTCTGCAGAGTTTTGGTGTACAATGCTTTTCTAATGCTCTTGTGTGCTGGTGTACATACCTCCAATTGGACATTCCAGTAAAAAATATGATGTCAGTCTTCTTACCAGAAGTCAGGCATAAAACAACAAAATGTGACATCACTCGCAACATGTGAGCTACTTCCTACTGGTGTTATCTTAACAGGTACTGTACAGTACCTTTTTGTACTTTTTTTTTTTTTGTACCTTGTTGAGGGTGGTAATCTAAAAACAGCAGTAACATACAGTAGCAAGTTTAAGATGGGCAAAGTAATCTACATCCTCAGGCTCCCTGACACGCTTCATACTCTTCCACTGATGACGTTATTACAATCTGGTTTGATAAGACATAAGAAGAATAACTAGGTGAGATACTGACATACATTCTGATCCAGAACTACCAGCTTCCCCGATAAAGATGAGCAAAAAAATCTGCATTAATTAATACATTACTGATATTGGGATAATAGCTGTTTATTCAATTAATGGATAAAGGATGGAAGTATCAATTATATTTCTAAATATTATCACCCACATAATGGAAGAGGAACATTCTTAGCATTAGCATAATTTCATTGTCACTGTCATTTTTCATGAATGATCCAATTAAATCCAATGAGGTGGGACTTGGACAGCATTGTCCTGAGTGTACTGAGCCTTACCCATGAGGCTAAAATTTAATAATAGTAAAGTGTGATTAACATTTTCAAAAAGTTGGCACTTGTTGCAGAGGAGAGGAGACTTTTATGATTTGTAGGATGGAGCAAGAAGACTGGTCATGCTGTGTGAATAATAAATGAAAATGAACATCTGCTAGCTAACTGTAAATGATGACTTAATTATGGTTAGCAGAATAATGACATGGGCTAATAATGTCCCTCTTCCATAAGACAAGGTATTAGAGAAACATTTACAAAGTATTTTGAGTACACCAGGTGAAAGAGTTACTAGCATTACTAGCATAAAATGCTCGTATGTTTTTGCTCAACTTTATTAAGGGAATCTTCATGGGATTAGCCAAGTTTAAATATACAGTGGTTCTATGATTTGGATAGAGTGATTATTATCATCTTAATCATCATGACGCATTCCCTGTTGAGCCATATTAGCTTGTGCTCACCCTTTCAACTTCTAGTCTCTTCTTGGCGCTCATACTCTTGCCCTCAACTTTCTCCCTGTCCTTCTCACTTTTGTCAATCACTTCTATGTCTACCTCCAAACTTTGCCCACTCCTGGTGGCACTGGCATGTGCTGCTGTTGCAGAAGGTCCTGCAGCTAACAAAACCGGCAATTTTGCACATTTGGCAGCATCTGCCTCAAGGAATTGTCTTTTCACTTCTCTGTCTCCTTTTTGCTTTGGCTTATCCATGTTTGACAGTTATTTACAGATCCTAAAATAATGCTCCAATGGGGGAGGTGCCTTGTAACATGGGAAAGATCAGACGAGTGTCAGTCGAGAAACCAACCAATGGGGTGCTCTATCATCTGCTTTATTGGCCAATGAAAATAAATAAATAAATAAAATAAAAATTCTGTCAGCATCAACGATGCACTGGCCCACCAAGAATGTACCATGGCTAGTCCAGCCCCATCTCTAACATAATACTGCCATCTCACTGTTTAGTTTTCCATCATTTACAGACATTTACTGATGCACAAACCTTTTAGTGGTTTTATTGAAAAGACATCATTTTAGAAGCAATTAGTACAATTACAATGGTTTCTGAGAATACAAACCTTGCAGAAACACGTTTCGCATTTTTCTTAATACTACTGCTTAGTTTCCCGTTCTTTCACTACACTGCCAATGGCAATAATTTACAGTTGGTGTCTGCAAGAGCTCCCAAAGATGAATGGCAATGATGTTCATTGTATGTGTAAGAATACTTGCAAAGACTCTTCTTGCAAGCTGGAGAAAGGTTTTAAAATGTATGTTTCCTTTTTATGATGGTAAAAAAAAATACACCCAAGCAAATAGTGTATCTAATGGTAGCCCACACAGTTCACTGCAGAGTAACTTGTGCTGTTGCCAATGGGGTGTTTTTCAGTTAAAGCTATGTTGCCCATGATCTTGATTTCTAGACACATACATTAAATTCTTATGTGTGATTTTCTTTGACAATTTATCATGTCAATATTTTTTTTCACCCTGGAAAATATGGCTAATAAAATTTAGCCATGCTATCAGTATGTTCATGTTCAAATTGATTTATAAAAGAAATTCACCTGTGATACAGCAGGTGTGGTTCCTGTCGCCATTGTTACACTGTGGCAGGTGAACACTAGAGAGGCAATATCAATAACTGTTCTGTCTGTAGCCCCTCCCCCACTTGTTAATGGAATGTTCATAAAGCAAACAGGAGGCAATGTGATTCTTATCCCAATAGGCCTCTGTTATCACTTGTTGCAGTTTCCATTTTTGACCACTAGGTGCAATAATATCAAGAAAAGTGAGCACATCAATGAAATACCTGGCATATATCTGTCAAATAGCTCATCTCATCTCATTATCTCTAGCCGCTTTATCCTGTCCTACAGGGTCGCAGGCAAGCTGGAGCCTATCCCAGCTGACTACGGGCGAAAGGCGGGGTACACCCTGGACAAGTCGCCAGGTCATCACAGGGCTGACACATAGACACAGACAACCATTCACACTCACATTCACACCTACGGTCAATTTAGAGTCACCAGTTAACCTAACCTGCATGTCTTTGGACTGTGGGGGAAACCAGAGCACCCGGAGGAAACCCACGCAGACACGGGGAGAACATGCAAACTCCACACAGAAAGGCCCTCGCCGGCCACGGGGCTCGAACCTGGACCTTCTTGCTGTGAGGCGACAGCGCTAACCACTACACCACCGTGCTGCCCACTGTCAAATAGCTATTTAAAAAAAATATTTGTCACGCATTAGATCAGTGTTTCTCAACTGCTAGGCCACAGCCCATTAGTGGGCTGCGAAATGGCATCTAGTGGGCCATGAATTTATTATTTTTTTTCCCCAAGTTGAAGCTAATCAGAATCGGAAACACTTTTATTGCCAGGTATGCGAACACACATGAGGAATTTGACTCCGGTACCACTTAGCTTTCATAGTACAACACAGATAAAAAGCGTACACACAAAACAAACAAACAAACAAACAAAACAAAGGAATGGTGCAATAGTAGGGAATAATAGGGAATACAGAGAGAGAGTCTAACTGCAGTGATCTTCAGGGGAAGATTGTTACTCCAGCAACGACCTTGACCAGGCAGTGCTGGCTGAGAGAGCCGAAGATAAGATTGGAATTTGTTTAGGCTTGAAACGGGTAGATGTGGCAGACTACCCCGCTCGTCCATTCTGGTCACTAAAATGATCCATATCTCTCTGCAAAGCCATCAACTTCTCCAAGATGGAATCCACAAAGCAGCTCAAGTTCTGAATAGCCACAGTCTGAGTGCCGACAGCTCTGCCTACCGCTTCAATCATGTCAGGCAGCTTTATGGGGCTTTGAACAGCTGTCACCGTTTTCTGAGTTCCTCGGTACACCAGGGCAATGCCTAGTCCAATCAGCAAAAGTTGTCAATGTCCTCCACAGAAAGAACCACCAGGCACATGACACGCCACTTCTCCCAAGCGTCCCTCGTGTTTCCAGCTGCGAACGTTCCGGCAGGACAGGCTGGTTCCCCCGAAACCAGGCTTCTCGGCGAGAAGATTGTCAATTGCGTGAAAACCAGTTTATCAAATCCATGACTTTTGATTTGAAGAACAATGCAGAAAGGGTGTCTCAGACAAGACGAGTCGGCAGAGCAGAAGCAGGAAAGCTCAGGGGAGGAGAGGCAGAGAAATGCGAGATGAGAGGAAAAAAACACCTCCGCATATGTGGAAACATTTTAAAAAACTCAGCGCAGCAGCTGTCCGTGAAAGCACGGAGAAGAATTAACACAACAATTACACAAAACATAGAAAGTACGAGAGAGCGAAGTCCTGAGGCAGCCGTCTGTGGCGCCATCTTGGATGGAAAAAAAATATGACACAATCAGGTACAATTGCTGGGTTGCATCCTATGTCACATCCGTCTCATTAAGCTATGGTCATACTACAGCTCACAATGCTTTGTGATGGGTTACTGATGAAAATGAGGCATTTTGGTGGCGATGCATGGTGATATACACGTGAGCTAAAAGTTGTGGTCACACAGCAGGTGAACACTTGACTGTCACGCCTTTGCACACTTGAGTCTGGTGCGGCTTGAGTGGCCGTGCTTGCTCATGGAGTGCGTTGTGCGTGCTCTTGGGACCCAGTCATTATGGGAAGCATCTGATACTGATTTGAGCGCAATCAGCATGCACAGATACAGACGCTGTTTTCACAAAGGCTTTGCGAAGTATTATCACTGTCATGTTTGTTTCTAGCCATGTTTATAATGCTGTTTAAATACTCTGCTTTATGATTCTGCTGTGCTTTCGTTTTGTTTTTGTAAATAAACACAAACGAGTGTACTTCCTGCACTTAGATCCGTCTACTGCCATCTATCTTATCGTGTCCTGATCCCCAGATCTTTAACCCAGCCACACCTAAAAAGTTGTACACCTCCATGCTCTTCCAGCTTTTCATCTGTTTGTCCTTGTAGAACGATGTCTGCAGCACCAGGTAGTTTGAGATGTCCGGGAACTCAACGGATGGATAATTTTCCAACTCTTAGGAAAAATCCTTCTTGGTTAAAGGAATACGCCACCCCCAAGTGAAATTGAGTCAGTCCCTGCAGTCCCTAGAGTTGGATGAGTGAGCCAAAGCGTTTTGTAGCCGACCCAGCCATTGTCCTGATCTGGAAACGTCCCGGTTAGCTTTAGCTTAGCGTAGTCGCTGTAATCCGGCGTGTCCAGATAGCGTTGTCGTTGCAAAAGTGAATCAAATAACTCAAGATTTTTTATAATTATTTCTCATGACCTGTACATTCACATCGAGTACACATCAATGCAAATTAACACGAAGGGATTTACTAGACCAATTTATATCTGAAACTATTTTCGGCCACAGCACAGGCAAAGCACCGTTGCAGGCGCAAAGACACCACGCAGCACCACAACTTCCGTCAATACACCAGTGTTACCAGGGAAACCAGGGTTTTCAGGTGCTGCGTGGTGTCTTTGCGCCTGCAGCGGTGCTTTGCCTGTGCTGTGGCCGAAAATAGTTCCAGATATAAATTGGTCTAGTAAATCCCTTCGTGTTAATTTGCATTGATATGTGTACTCGATGTGAATGTACAGGTCATGAGAAATAATTATAAAAAATCTTGAGTTATTTGATTCACTTTTGCAATGACAATGCTATCTAGACACGCCGGATTACAGCGACTATGCTAAGCTAACCGGGACATTTCCAGATCAGGACAATGGCTGGGTCGGCTACAAGACGCTTTGGCTCACTCATCCAACTCTAGGGACTGCAGGGACTGACTCAATTTCACTTGGGGGTGGCATATTCCTTTAACATATAAGGATCTATCCCATTGAGTGGTTTCTATATCCACTTCTTCTTTTGAGTGTACATCTTTGTTTTAATAACTTGCTTGTTTGCTATCCACAAACATGGCAATAAGTTCTTGTGTTAATCGACCAGATTCCACTTTTGGATCATTAATCCCTTTTGACTGAGAATGCACTGCATGTATGGTTTTATGTTGGCTTCTGACACATCCATACAGTTTTAGTGACAATACCTACAATTAAAAGCAGTTTGTTTTTTATTGAATTAATTTCATTCTTGGGCTCCCATCTGTAACAGGGAGTGATGTTGCATTCCATTAATACTTTTGACAATAGATTATTAGATTCTAATTTAATAAATGAGCCAAAATAATTGGGGATCTTTTTTAATGGGCCCCAACTCATTACAAGTCGGTGGGCCTTAAAGTAGAAAAGGTTGAGAACTCCTGAACTAGATGTAATTTGTATTTCAATAGAATCTAAAATGTATAGCATTTGAATCATAACTTTATGGAGAATAACATTTGTTAAATGGCTGATATATGCTCACCAGCCACTCACCTACGTGCTTATTCATGCACTTATCCAATTGTGTGGCAGCAACACAATGCATAAAATTGTGCATTGTGCACAATCATGCAGATACAGAAAAAGAACATTGAAATGAATGTTCAATAGGTTAATAATTAGTGAATCGTCAAAACCAAAGTGCATTAAAAAGGTGATCTGAGTAACTTTGACAATGGAAACTGTTGATCATCTGGGATTTTCATGGACAACAGTTTAGAGTTTGCATAGAAAGGTGTAAAAACAAACAAAAAATTCCAATGAGTGGTTGTACTTTGCGATGAGAGAGATCAGAGGAAAATTTCCAAACTAGTTCAAGCTGACAGAAAGGCAACAGTAACTCAAACACCTACTCTTGAAAAATGAAATGAAAATAAATCTGGTTTAATGTCATCAGTGAAGTGATTCTGATTATCCCCAAAGAAAGATCAGCTGTTTCTGTAGGATCGTCTTGACGACATCTTGGTTTGAATCAATTGCTGAAGCCATGTAGTGCAAAAAACTAAACACAGTAAGTACAAGATCTCATTGTCAAATGGTATTAATCAGGACAGAAGTACAAAAGTTTATATTTTTAATATTTGTATAGAAAAAATAACTTTAGTAATCAAAAACAACTTCAAAAACATAAAAAAAAGACAACGGGTCTTGTCAATGAGAACCTGTCCATAAACATTCATTACTAGTACTTGAAAACACAATATACACCAAGGGTCCATGTATTCCAAGTAACTGGGTACCATTTTTATGATGGTATTTGGTATGACCCGACCATGAATAGAACTCGTGATCTCACAATTGAGAGGCGGACACACTAACCACTAGGCCAACTAGTGAAAATGTGCCATGTAAGGTACATAAAAGGAGGTGTTTATGATGAGTAACGTACGTCACAAGGCACAGCGGTAAAAGATTTCATGACGTACATGACTCGTCCAAGGGCACTGAAGGGGTTAAAAGAGCTGGCAAGTACTGGTTACTGGGCTAGTGACAACTATCACCCATATTCTTCACGTGTGTGGTGGCTAGATGGAAGCACTTTTTTGTGCAGTGTGTGTGTGTGTGTGTGTGTGTGTGTGTGTGTGTGTAAACAGTGCTTCAAAAATGGATGTTCACCGCTTCAGATAGGTTAAATGCAGAGGAGGAATTTCTAAAAATGTCTCAGATTTTCTCTCTCTCTCTCACACACACACACACACACACACACACACACACACAGTGGTGCTTGAAAGTTTGTGAGCCCTTTAGAATTTTCTATATTTCTGCATAAATATGACCTAAAATAACATCAGATTTTTACACAAGTCCTAAAAGTAGATAAAGAGAACCCAGTTAAACAAATGAGACAAAAATATTATATTTGGTCATTTATTTATTCAGGAAAATGATCCAATATTACATATCTGTGAGTGGCAAAAGTATGTGAACCTCTAGGATTAGCAGGTAATTTGAAGGTGAAATTAAAGTCAGGTGTTTTCAATCAGTGGGATGACAATCAGGTGTGAGTGGGCACCCTGTTTTATATAAAGAACAGGGATCTATCAAAGTCTGATCTTCACAACACGTTTGTGGAAGTGTATCATGGCATGAACAAAGGAGATTTCTGAGGACCTCAGAAAAAGCATTGTTGATGCTCATCAGGCTGGAAAAGGTTACAAACCCATCTCTAAAGAGTTTGGACTCCACTAATCCACAGTCAGACAGATTGTGTACAAATGGAGGAAATTCAAGACCATTGTTACCTTCCCCAGGAGTGGTCGACCAACAAAGATCAATCCAAGAGCAAGGCGTGTAATAGTTGGCGAGGTCACAAAGGACCTCAGGGTAACTTTCTAAGCAACTGAAGGCTTCTCTCACATTGGCTAATATTCATGAGTCCACCATCAGAACACTGAACAACAATGGTGTGCATGGCAGGGTTGCAAGGAGAAAGCCAATGCTCTCCAAAAAGAACATTCCTGCTCATCTGCTGTTTTCTAAAGATCATGTGGACAAGCCAGAAGGCTACTGGAAAAAATGTTTTGTGGACGGATGAGACCAAAATAGAACTTTTTGGTTTAAATGAGAAGCGTTATGTTTGGAGAAAGGAAAACACTGCATTCCAGCATAAGAACCTTATCCCATCTGTGAAACATGGTGGTGGTAGTATTATGGTTTGGGCCTGTTTTGCTGCATCTGAGCCAGGATGGCTTGCCATCATTGATGGAACAATGAATTCTGAATTATACCAGTGAATTCTAAAGGAAAATGTCAGGACATATGTCCATGAACTGAACCTCAAGAGAAGGTGGGTTAAGCAGCAAGACAATGATCCTAAGCACACAAGTCGTTCTACCAAAGAATGATTAAAGAAGAATATAGTTAATGTTTTGGAATGGCCAAGTCAAAATCCTGACCTTTATCCAATCGAAATGTTGTGGAAGGACCTGAAGTGAGCAGTTCATATGAGGAAACCCACCAACATCCCAGAGTTGAAGCTGTTCTGTATAGAGGAATGGGATAAAATTCCTCCAAGCCAGTGTGCAGGACTGATCGACAGTTACCGGAAACGTTTAGTTGCAGTTATTGCTGCACAAGGGGGTCACACCAGATACTAAAAACAAAGGTTCACATTCTTTTGCCACTCACAGATATGTAATATTGGATCATTTTCCTCAATAAATAAATGACCAAATATAATCTTTTTGTCTTGTTTGTTTAACTGGGTTCTCTTTATCTACTTTTAGGACTTGTGTGAAAATCTGATGTTGTTTTAGGTCATATTTATGCAGAAATATAGAACATTCTAAAGGGTTAAAAAACTTTCAAGCACCACTGTATATATTGCACCACCGGCTGAAGACAGTGCCACTCAAACACACATGAGAGGAGGAGCGGTTTAACACGGTGGCTGGCAGGCGCCAATTACAGCATGCATTCACCCTCCCAAAGTTCACAGCAGAGTATAAAAGGGCTGCACATGCTACAATGAATGAGTACATCTTTTTTAAGCTCATCTAATGCTGTATGTATTTCCTCAGCAGACTTGAACTCAGACGACACACTCCCTCACTGGAAAGGAGAAAAGCTACCAGCAAGCCTTGTCAGACTCCAGTGCTTCACTTTGCACCTTAAGGCACTACCTCCTGCTTCACACTGCTGGGATCTCCCTGCCATGCTTATTGCACAGCCCCCACAGCCATAGATGAGAATAAAAATACCACCTGCTTTGCACCTTACCTCTTTTGTTGTGTGTCTGTGTCTGGCACTATCACTAGGATCCCTCACAGTGGTGAAGAATGTAGGCAGGTGACACAGACTCTGGTGCCCCAGCGACAGACCCCATGGAGTACCATCTCCTGGATGTCAGCATACAGCAGGAGCAACTGTTCCAGGAATTGGCCCACAGCCTTCACATAGCTCAGGAGCTCCTGCATGGCTTAAAGCAGACTCCTCTCCTCCCCTCCCTGACCCTGCCTGCAATGCCCAGCGCCTGCTGACCAAGTTCACTGCAGTGGATAATGCAGAGTAAGGTGCATCAGTTGCCCCCTAAAAATGAAAAGTTCCTCCGATCATGATGCATTTTTGTTTTTATGTTCCTTTTGGTAAGAAAACACACTGGGTGAAATATTTTGACAAAATTCAAAAGTTTAATGGTGGCACCAGGAGCTCAAAGTTATGGAAAAAGCTGCTATTTTATGACTTTTATGACAAAATTTTGATCACTTTTCATGAAACATGGCACCTTATAGAGTATACCAAATATCTTAGATACACATTTTTAGTACATATTCTAAATATATTATCAAGCACAGTTTGAGTTTTAGCTGTTCATTGAATCATTGTTCAACTACTTTTAAACAATACAAATGTATTATGAATCACATTAATGCTTCTCAATCCCTTGCAAAGGTTCTTAACATGATCTCTGGGTCACAAGAAATCAATAAATGGAGTCCAACATTGTGATTCAAACCTTACACGAAAACATAAAATAAGCATTTTTTGGCAAAAAATGAACCTCATGGTGCCACCATTAGACTTTTGAATATGGTCAAAAAATTTTACAGGATGTCTTTATTGGTGAAAAGGAACACCCAAACAAAAATACATCAGATTTTATGAAAGTGAAGGCAACTGATGCACCCTAATGCAGAGGCATTTCTCAGAATGTTCAAGAGGATGGCAGAATGGGAAGGTTGGTAGCCCTAGGACTTGGCCCAGACCTTTGCTCCATTTCTCACGGGTGAGGCACAACAGGCCTACCATGCACTCCACCTGGCCGAAGCAGAGGACTATGGTATACTCAAAGAGGAAATCCTGGCCCACTGTGGGCTCTCCCCCACCCGAGCCATCTCCGAGTTCCACCGCTGGAGCTACTGACCAGGGCAGGAGCCCCGGACACAGATGAACCAACTTCTCCGGATTGCTTGGATATGGCTCCAACCCGATCAACTGACCCCCATGGAGATTGTGGAGCAGGTTGCACTCAACCACTTCCTAAGGGGCCTCCCAGGGGAGGAGCATTGAGCCTTGGGGATGAAAGCAGCTGGAAACCCCAAGGACATGGTTGCCACCCTGGAGTGTACACTAGCCACCCTTGAGATGGGGTGGGGAGAAGGAAGAACTGCATTTCAGCGGGAGTCATGCTACCCCAGCCACCAGAATCCTGGAGCAACCCAGAGGGCACCAGAGGAACCTGCACCACAACCATCCTCCAGGGATGAGCCCATGCCCACTGAATCAGAACACCACCATACCATCAGACCCCTCAAGCCCTGGTTGGCAGGGCGCACCCTCCACACCAACCATAAACCACGGGGCCTGGCCATCACCTTCAGACTGAATAGTGTCTCTGTTCCTGTGCTCCTGGACTCTGGAAGCACCATTACCCGAGCTCACCCCTTGGCCTTAACCAGGTCATCACTGCCCTATGGGAAGCTGGCCATCACCTGCATCCATGGGGATGTCAGGGAAGTCCCCACAGCAGAGGTCCAACTCAGCGGCTGAGGAGGTGAGTGGCCTGTGGTGGCCGGACAAATTCCTGATCTCTCTATGCCCCTTCTTGTAGGCCATGACTGTCCATGGTTCCCCACTGCCATAGCTGCATCAGGATGAAGGAGGAGGAGATGGGGCATCAGACAAACACTGCAGCCCCAGCATGCCTTACCTGATGCCTCTGGAACCATGCTCTTGGCTGAGCGAGAGTGAGTAGATGTCGAAGCCAAAGGTGAGCCCTCCTTACTCACTAACCCTCATTCTAATCTGTCTCAACAAGCCTTAGGAGAAGGAAACTTCAGGAGGGAACAAAAGGAGGATGACTGGCTGAAGCACTGCTGGGGCCAGGTGCTGCAGGTTGGTGATGAGAGCCTACACCCCGACCTACCATTGACCTACTTCCTAGTAAAGAAGGGCCTACTGTACTACCACTGTAAGCAATGGGATGAGCCCTGTGACCTCCTTGTCATCCCCAGGTCCAAGGTCGACACTGTCATGCACCTGGCCCACACCCACCTGCTAGGTGGCCATCTAGGACCTCAAAATACCCTCGAGAAGATCTGAGACCAATTCCACTGGCCAGGGATGGTAGCTGAGGTGCACAACTTCTGCCAGTGGTGTCACTAATGTCAACAAACCTCCCCCTAGAAACATGCCCAAGTCCCATTGATTCCTCTCCCTGTCACTGGGGTCTCATTTGAGCGGGTGGGCATGGATCTTGTTGGGCTGCTGCCTAAGTTTGCCCATGGCCACAAGTACATCCTCGTGATCATGGATTACACCACCCACTACCCAGAGGCCATTCCCCTCCATAAAGCTACCTCCAAGAACATCGCCAAAGAAGTGGTGCTCCTGTTCAGCCGGGTCAGAAGACCCAAGAATCTGCTCATGGAGGTCCTTAATTTCCAAGGACCCAAGGACCTGCTCACCCTTAATGTCCAAACTCATTGCAGATCTGTGCTGGCTGCTGCAGGTCAACCACCTGAAGACCTCAGTCTACCATCCCCAAACTGATAGCCTCATAGAGCGATTCAATCAGATGCTCAAGAGGATGCTGAGAAGGGTGATGGATGAAGATGTACAAAACTGGGACCTACTCCTCTCCTATGTCCTCTTTGCCGTGTTAGAGACACCCCAAGCCTCCACAGGATTCAACCCTTATGAGTTCCTCTTTGCTCGACAGCCAAAGGGACTCCCTGGAAACAGTCAAAGAAGCTTGGAAGGAGTAGCCCTTACCCTTCCACTCCCTTGTGGATTATGTGCAAGAGATGCAAGCCTGGATGGAGAGAGTAGCCCCTATTGTTCAGAAGCACATGCGGGTGGCCCAAAGGGAGCAGCAGCGGGCCTATAACCAGCCAGCCCAACCTTGCAAATTCTGGCCAGGTGACCAGGTACTCCTACTCGTCCTCAGCACAAACTGCAAATTCTTCGTCCACTGGCAAGGCCCCAACATCATTCAGGACTGAGTAGGTCCCGTGAACTATTGACTGCAGCAGCCAGTTAAAAGGGCTCTCCCTCAGCTTTACCATATTAATCTATTAAAACACTGGATTGAGCCATCGCCAGTGCTCTTAGTCTTCTCTGCTCCCCTGCCAGGTCCCACCACACCCGAGCAGGTCCACAAAGAAGAAGAACTTAACCTGACCCAAATACAAGACCTGTAAGAACTCAAAGACCAGTTCAGGGATGTGTTCTCAGTGGAGCCCGGGCAGACACATCTCCTTCAACATGATATCAAGACTCCCCCAAAGTAGTCATCCAGCAGTGGCTCTACCATGTTCCAGAGGTGCGCTGCCAAGCTATAGAGGCTAAAGTAGCCCAGATGCTGTAAGAGAGGATCATCAAGGAGTCCACCAGCCCCATTGTCATTGTACCCAACCCAGACGGCAGTCTCTGGTTCTGCAGTGGCTTCTGGAGGCTAAATGAGGTGTCAAAGTTGAACAGCTACCTTCTGCCACGTGTGGATGACCTCATAGAGTGCCTAGGGAGGGCTTGGTTTATCTCCATGTTGGACCTTGCAAAAGGGTACTGGCAAGTGGCCTTGACCAAAGAAGCCTGGCTGAAAACAGCTTTCGGCACCAGCAGAGTATATAATGGCTTTCCTTGCTGGAAAGGAGGAAAAAATACCAACAAACCTCATCAGATTCCAGCCCTTCACTCTGCACCTTAAGGCACTCCCCCCGCTTCACACTGCTGAAACCTCCCTGCCACACTCACTGCACAGCCCCCATGGGTAAGAATAAAAATATCACCTGCTTTGCACCCCTTACCTCTCTTGTTGTATGTCTGTGTCTACCACTATCACTAGGATCCCTCTGAATCTTTCTCTCTCTCTCTCACTCACTCTCATATATATATATATATATATATATATATATATATATATATATATATATATATAATATGAAATGTGTGTGTGTGTGTGTATATATATATATATATATATATATATATATACACATTTCATATATATATGAAATGTATATATACACACACATTTTATATATATATAAAATCAGGGTATCTGCACATTTAAGACCTCTAAGAATAAAAATTAAGACCATTACCACGGCAAAAATATGAAATCAACCACACTCTAGGCTGTTCAGTTTAACAAAGCACATTTGTATTTGAGCAACAGTGCAAATAGTCAGTGCATATTTACCAACATAAGGTGCTTATCAGGCAACTGCCTTCTCAATACCACAAAACAATACTGCTGTAAATAATGTTGTAGCAACTCGGATGGGTGGGTGGAGCACAGAAGGACGCCAGGCCAGAACTGAGTTCACAAACACGTTTATTATAGCTTTTCAGCCTTAATTATACTTTTATACACACACACACACACACACACACATGCACACACCAGTCGTCTGGTTGGGGAGCGAACCCTTTCTGCTCTCGCTTTCTTCCTTAAATAGGGCACGGTCACTGGGGAAGACACACAAACACCAGTTAATTCACATCAGGTGTAGTGATTCTGCCACTTACCTTCCCCGACTCCACCCTCCGGTCACAGACCGACGCTTGGCCACGCCCCCACTGCCACATACCCCCACCGCCCGACTCAGGCCGGGCAGCCGTCCAGCCCGCAGCCGACTCTCCCCCCCCCCTTGACGGGAGAGGAAGTCCGCCACGACCATCTGCGCCCCCGGCCTGTGGACCACCTTGAAGTTAAAGGGTTGGAGTGCCAGATACCAACGGGTGATCCGCGCATTGGCATCCTTCATGCGGTGGAGCCACTGGAGGAGCACGTGGTCCAAACAGAGGGTGAAAGGGCGCCCCAGCAGGTAGTAACGGAGGGCAAGGACCGCCCACTTGATGGCCAGGCACTCCTTCTCTATGGTGCTGTAGCGCCCCTCATGCACCGACAGCTTTTGACTAATATACAGCACTGGGCGATCCTCCACCTCCTGGGACAAAACAGCCCCCAGCCCTCTGTCCGACGCGTCTGTCTGCAATATAAAAGGGAGAGAAAAGTCAGGGGAGTGTAACAGTGGCCCCCCACACAGTGCAGCCTTTACCTCAGAAAAAGCCCGCTGGCATTGCTCCGTCCACTGGACCGGATCTGGTGCCCCCTTTTTAGTGAGGTCAGTCAGCGGGCTGGTGACGTCCAAATAATTAGGTATAAACCTACGATAATAGCCAGCCAGCTCCAGGAACTGTCTCACCCCCTTTTTGGTCTTGGGCCTCGGGCAGGCCGCAATTGCTGCAGTCTTGTTAATTTGGGGACGCACCTCCCCATTGCCCAAGTGGAAGCCCAGATACCGTACTTCCACCCGCCCAATCGCACACTTCTTCGGGTTGGCTGTGAGACCCGCCCACCTCAGCGACCTAAGGACGGTCCTCAGGTGTTGTAGGTGCCGCGGCCAGTCATTACTATAAATAATGATGTCGTCAAGGTACGCGGCAGCATAGGTGGCGTGGGGGCGGAGGACCCTATCCATCAGCCGCTGAAACATAGCGGGCGCCCCAAACAGTCCAAAAGGAAGTGTGATGAACTGGTGTAAGCCAAACGGTGTGGAAAAGGCCGTTTTTTCTCGGGATAATGGAGTCAAGGGGATCTGCCAATAACCCTTTGTTAAATCCAGTGTTGAGTAAAAGCAAGCTGTGCCTAGCCGATCGAGCAACTCATCAATACGAGGCATTGGGTACGCGTCGAATTTAGACACCGCATTGACTTTTCTATAGTCCACACAGAACCGGACCGACCCGTCGGCCTTAGGTACCAAGACCACCGGGTTGCTCCAGTCACTGTGGGACTCCTCGATGATGCCCATTTCGAGCATGGCCTCGAGTTCTTCCCAAACCACTTTTTTCTTGTGTTCGGGTAGCCTGTAAGGGCGGCTACGCACTACCACCCCCGGGGGCATCTCAATGTGGTGTTCTATGAGGTTGGTGCGGCCGGGCAGGGGAGAAAATACGTCCAAAAACTCGGTCTGCAACTGGGCAACCTCCGTGAGTTGGGTCGGGGAGAGGTGGTCTCCACAGGGGACTGGAGAGGTACGCGATGCCAATGTTCCCTTTTGAACCTCCGGCCCCAGCTCCGCCTTCTCCAGAACCACCGACACCAACGCCACGGGGACCTCCTCGTTCCAGAGTTTGAGCAGATTGAGGTGGTAAACTTGTAATGCCCCACCCCTGTCCGTTTGCCTCAACTCATAGTCAACGTCCCCGACTCGCCGTGTGACCTCAAAGGGTCCTTGCCACTTGGCGACTAATTTGGAGCTCGATGTGGGCAACAGTACGAGCATGTAGTGAAAATTCATTATGTCTGATAATTATAACTATTCTTTTAAGTTCGTTTCTTAAGACACGTATTTTTAAGTATGTTACCTCGCTTGTTGACAGTTTCGGCGAACACTTCCGCCTTCTTCAAAACAGTCACCAGATGTCGAGTGGTGACGTGCCTTATCAGCTGATGTTACTCTATGGAGGCGTGAACGTCCTGCCCAATTTGACAGGTAGTCCACGCCTCCTGCTGTCAGGTCGCTGCCCCAGGACTGCGCTCCAGGTATGTGACAGCGCGTACGCTCCCTCATCCCGGTTCATGGTCCTCTGCGCCCGCTTACGTATCTCCACTGCCTCCAAAATCCAACGCTGATATCTATTCTCTTCAGCGCGAATGACTCTGGCCTCTTCCCAATTCATAATATGATTTTGTCGTTTGCAGTGGTCTGAAATGGCTGATTTTAAGTTTTCTTGGCTTGCTTTTTCTTTTTCGGATCTTGAGTCTTTTTGTTGTTTCTTTTTCACATTCTAATTGGTGTTCTTTCCTGCGAGTGTGGAAGCATCTGCCCGTTTCACCAATATAGACTTTATTGCATGACCGGCAAGGAATTTCATATATGATATTGCATTTAGCCCTGTGATGACCTGGCGACTTGTCCAGGGTGTACCCCGCCTTTCGCCCGTAGTCAGCTGGGATAGGCTCCAGCTTGCCTGCGACCCTGTAGAAGGATAAAGCGGCTAGAGATAATGAGATGAGATGAGATATTGCATTTATTGTCCAGTTGTATTTTATCTTTGGGGTGAACTAGCAGCTGTCGGAGGTTCTTGTATGGTTTGACCGGGGTGTTGATGTGGTATTTCCTCATGGATCGTTGGATGCGTTCTGTAACTCCTTTTATGTATGGTAGTGTGACAAAGCCCCGGTTTGTTTTTTCTGTGTTTTTTCTTGTCTGTTTGTTTCTTTCCTTTTTTTGTGTCTGTGATTTTCCTTTTCGAATTGCCCACGGTGGATATTGGCAGTTTTTTAATGCCTGTTGGATGTGTTGTTCCTCCTCCTGTCTGTCTTTCTCCTCCGTGATGTTCTGTGTTCGGTCGTATAGTGTTCTGATTACTGACATTTTGTGTGCGATGGGATGTTCAGATGTCCAGAGAAGATATTGGTCGGTATGTGTAGGTTTTCTGTATGTTGTAATTCTGATGTTCCCTTCTTCTGTGTGGTGTATTTTTAGGTCCAGAAATGCTATTGTCTTGTCCGTACGAGCACTTTATCTCCCGGTGCAAACTCCCTGAGGTGCGTACCCTTGTCGTACAGGCGGGTTTGTCGTTCTTGGACCTGCCGCAAATTCTCGTGGGTTAGGTGGGTGAGTGTGTGGAGTTTTGGGCCCATCTTTGTCAGGGTGAAGGGGGACGGTCCCGCAGTGGTGGACCCCGCCGACGCGAGGAGGTGCCGGAACGCCTGACGTTCTTCCTGCTGAGGGTCCATAACGGTCCATAACGAATTGAATTTCATTTTTACTTGGTGAAGGTCCCTCCTCCCAATTCTCCCGCAGCACATCTAGAATGCCACGCGGCTTACGCCCATATAACAATTCAAACAGGGAGAACCCCGTGGAGGCTTGGAGGACCTCTCACACTGAAAACAATAAGGGTTCGAGCCACTTATCCCAATTACGTGCGTCCTCACTTACGAATTTTTTAATTATATTTTTGAGGGTGCGATTGAACCGTTCAACTAAACCGTCCGTTTGTGGGTGATAAACGCTGGTGCGGATTGGCTTAATACCCAACAACCTATACAGTTCCTTTAGTGTACGTGACATAAATGCGGTGCCTTGGTCAGTTAGAATCTCTTTCGGGATTCCAACCTGGGAGATAATGCGGAAGAGTGCCTCCGCAATACTGCATGCTGAGATATTGCGAAGAGGCACTGCTTCCGGGTATCGCGTTGCATAGTCCACCGGAACTAATATAAAGCGGTACCCTCGTGTTGACCGATCTAATGGCCCGACGAGATCCATCCCAATTCTTTCGAACGGGGTCTCGATTAATGGTAGAGGGCTCAAAGGCGCTTTTGGAATGGCCACTGGATTTACTAACTGGCATTTGCGGCATGCTGTACACCACCTACGGACATCGCCGCGAATCCCTGACCAATAGAACCGGGCCATTATTCGGGCTAGTGTTTTATCCTGCCCTAAGTGTCCAGCCATGGGATTAAAGTGAGCCGCCTGGAAAACCAATTCCCGGCGGCTCTTCGGAATCAAAAGCTGCATGACTCGCTCTTTAGTTTGAGTGTCCTGTGTCACTCAGTATAATCTATCCTTCATAATCGCGAAGTAGGGGAAGGACAGGGTGGCATTTGGCTGGAGCATTTGACCATCGATTACTCTCACTTGGTCAAATGCATGCCGCAGAGTCTTGTCTCGCGACTGCTCTAATGGGAAATCCGCGAGGGATTCCCCGGGAGAGAGAGGAGGGGCCGGCGGCTCCTCAATCTGACGCGGAGCTGACATAGACGGCTCTGTGACAGCTGCTCCCGCCAACGCGACACCGGGACCTTCCCTTCTTAAACTATGGCAGGACCCACTCTTCAATAGGTGATTCATTAATTCCCCAAATCCCGGCCAATCCGTCCCCAAAATTATTGAGTGGGTAAGGCGAGGATTAACCGCCGCCTTCACTATAAATTTTTCCCCTCGGAAAAAAATGTGGACCGACACTAAAGGGTAGCTGTGAACATCCCCATGCACACACAACACCTTCACCAATTGTGCTTCCCCCAATGCCTCGTCTTGCACCAGGTTTTGGTGGATTGAGGTCTGATTACAACTCGAATCCACCAATGCCTGATATGTATCCCCTTGGATACTCACCGGTATGCGATATGCTCCGGCCCGATCGAGGGCGTCTCCTGGCGCGTCGGGGATCCGAACCACCGCGCCCACTTCCATCGCCGAGCACTGCTGTTGGAGGTGGCCCGGCTCCCCGCAGCGCCGGCAAACCGGCCCAGGCTTCCTCTCTGCACTGGTGCTCTGGGGCTCACTCACCTGGGGGGTGGGGAGACAGACACCGACGGGAGAAACGGGAGTGCACCGCGGGTGTGGCGGGCCGGCTGGGGTGGGGGAACGGGGCGAGGATGAGACACGGGAGGAGAGAGAGAGAGGAGAGGGGAGAAGAGGTTGTCTGCTGTCCTGCTGTCGGGACAGCCGCCAAATGGTCCTCCACCAGCTTGATTGCCTGATCCAGCGATGCTGGGCGGTGGCACTGGACCCACTCTGCAGCTCCGGCTGGTAGACACGCGATGAACTGCTCCAGCGCCACCTGGTCGATGATCCCCTCGGCATCGCGGTTGTCGGCCTTCAACCACCGCCCGCAAGCGTCCCAGAGTTGCTGGCCAAATGCGAACGGCCGGCTGACTTCCTCCAAGCGCAAAGTGCGGAAGCGCTGCCGTTGTTGCTTGGAGGTGCATCCCACATGCTGGAGGACAGCCCGGTGAAGGTCCGCGTAGGCCAGCTGGCGGTCGGCAGGGAGCTGTAGTGCGGCCAGCTGCTCCTCTCCCGTTAGCAGGGGGAGGAGGCGCGCCGCGCGCTGTTCCATTGGCCACCCCGAGGTCTCTGCAACCTGTTCAAAGAGTGTGAGGAAGGCCTCAGGGTCATCCTGCGGGCCCATCTTTGTCAGGGTGAAGGGGGACGGTCCCGCAGTGGTGGACCCCGCCGACGCGAGGAGGTGCCGGAACGCCTGACGTTCTTCCTGCTGAGCCAGCACCAGGGCCTCGAACCGCTGTTCCTGTTCCCTCCAGAGGGCGACTAGTGCCTGGTGCTGGCTTTGCTGGGCCGTGGCAAGGGCATGGACCAGCTCGGCGAAAGGGGAGGACTCCATGGGGCTGTTTTTCTTCTGCGTTCCGTCCCAGGTTTCAGCACCACTGTAGCAACTCGGATGGGTGGGTGGAGCACAGAAGGACGGCAGGCCAGAACTGAGTTCACAAACACATTTATTATAGCTTTTCAGCCTTAATTATACTTTTATACACACACATACACACGCACACACCAGTCATCTGGTTGGGGAGTGAACCCTTTCTGCTCTCGCTCTCTTCCTTAAATAGGGCACGGTCACTGGGGAAGACACACAAACACCGGTTAATTCACATCAGGTGTAGTGATTCTGCCACTTACCTTCCCCGACTCCATCCTCCGGTCACAGACCGACGCTTGGCCACGCCCCCACTGCCACAAACGTACAAACAGTATGTAAATAAATGAAAGTGCAAATGACAAGTAAAACACAGAGTCCAAAAAATGGACAGAGTATAAAATAAGGGAATAAGAGTCCAAAAAACATCATATTCTTGTCTTGCACAATTTTTACTGTTGATCCGTTAAGTATCTCAGTTCAGTAGCCTTCTTTTCAATGTCAGCATTTAGGACCACCAACTGCTCTCTCTTTTCCTTGGCTCATCATCTCAGGGTGTTTGACTTTGTTATTAGTGTTGCCATTTTGGTGCCAGCAGAATTCTCTGCTGCTTCTGCCATGTGGTCAGCATCCTTTTAGAGACTCTCACATACACCTTCCAATGATCTCCTCTTCCTTTTGAGTTCAAGTTCCTCCACCACATTCTTTCTTTTTTCTTTTGGTCATCTCTGTCCTTTTTACTTCTCTCTTCATCCAGGTATGCTCTGTACCTGGTGCGTGCTGTGGCACAGTAACTGACCATCTCTTTGGTCAGAAGCACTTTGGTCACTCCTCTACACACTCTGTCATGGTTGCATATAAGCCACTGTGCAATGATTGCTTCCTTGGTTATGTTGCAGGTCTCCACCTTGTTATTTGTTGAAAATCCCCGTTCAACTTCAGCTTGCCCATGGGACAAGAGCAGCAAATTTTTGCAGAATGTCCAGAGGTCAGGATAAGACCCACTCACTTTCTGATGTAAAAATACATCAATTCTGGATTCCTCTGAAGGACATGAAGTCCAAACCTTTGGCCTCACTGTACAGGAGATTTTCGAACTGCTGCGATATTACATCACCTGTAATTAGATTTGATACAGAAGAACAATGTCAACACATAACATCACAATTAGAATAGGAAATTAGCTTGTAACCCAATAATCCCATGATACCAGAAATGTGCAATCAAATCTCTGGGTATATGTTAACCAGGCTAATACTTCAAACCAAAAGAGTTGGTCTTATAAAGAGTGTTAAAATCCATGTGTTAACAATATTCATGTTGATAACAAAATAGAAAACCATAATTTAACATTCCATTCTATTCTTATTCCTATAATTTACCAGCAGATATCCCGCCTGCCAACTGTTTGTCCTGCACAAACTTCTGGATGAGTACTTTTATTTTCTGCAGTCATCTGGGTTTGAGTGCATTTTCTTTGGGTCCAAACACATCATATTGTGCATGATGGAATACTTCAGAAGGCACTTATCCAGAGCCTTCTTACAGATGTTCGGAAGTACAATCTGGCAGTCTTTTCTGAACTGAAGCACACCAAAATCACTTACTCTGCCTTTGGCCCCTGACAGTCCCTGACAAAACATGGCTTGTCAAATTTCCAGGATCTCTCTAAACACTAAGCAGAAGGTTAACATTATCTCAACTGTACATATCAAAAAAGCTCACACTCCAAGTTACACATATTCAGACATTTGTTTGACACATTTCTATCTAAAGATATCAGTGGATTTACAGGAAGTCCCACCTTGATGACAGCTGCTGCACCCATTCCAATGTCCACTTCCTTTGGACTGAGCTAGAGTTTTTGATCTGTAACATCAAGCCTGACTAGTTTATATGGAGTGAGAGGCAGGGCATCTTGCTTGATAAAGTGTTTAAGGAGATTCTGAAAATAAAATTCAATTCAGTTAATTTGTATGTTTGACAGCTTATTTATTATTGTTGTTGTTGCTGTGAATAATTACCCGGATCAAATTTTCCAAGTCCTCCCAAAGGAAGGGCATCATGGGAACATCTGTCTGATATTTAGCCAGAAATGGTTGAAAGGCTCGTGATATGGCCATGAAAAAATGAAATTTGGCCAGCAGAAGGGGATCCATTTGGGCTTCACAAATGCTGTCAAATGATGATGTCCCTGGGTTCTTCACCTTCTTTGACTTCACAAGGTCCACATATTTCACAATGGAGGGCCAGACTTGTAACGCTCTTTCAACAGCTGGCAAATTTTCTAACCACCTATGGCCACAGAAAGGTAAGGGGAATGTTGAGGATGATGTTGCAGAAGTGAAGTCTTCTTTTCTGGCTGGTGCACAGTGGAAGAGAAAATGCAGTGCTTTAAGCACTTTTTCCACCAACCACACTTCAAAACCACTCTTAAATGCATTATGAAGGGTATGTAGACCACAGCTTCTGACAATTTGAATTTGTGTCCCAGCAAATTGCTCAGCATGCTCTTTTTGCAGGAGTTCCACAAATTTCCAATTAACAGAGGGTCCATCCATTGACAAAGAGAGCATATTCCTGAGATTTAGTTCCTTTGTACATTCCTGAAATTGTGAAAAATACAAACATTATAAAAACAGCCAACTTATTCCTAAAGCAATGATACCCAGAGCACTTTATTAAGATATGTATGTCAAATATTTAAATAAAGTAAAGTTTAGTTTACCGTAAGATAAGGTGTGTAAAGACATAAACATATACAGAAGAATTGCCTCATGTCACACACACACACACCCAACAGCACCAGCACCCCACCCTTGCCTACCACCAAACAGCCCCCTCACAGTACACACAGTATTTATATGTAGGTGACAATAAAAACTCCTTGAATCCTTGAGTATGCTTATAATTTAGAACATGGAAACATTCAAAAATAACTATGGGAATATACTATTCAATTAAGAACCAGCTGGCTTAATTCCAACATCATGGTAGGAAAGCTGGGTAGCTTTTGCAGCTTAGTCACTAGGGGTCACACTAGAGGTCCTAAATCAAAACCAACTGTTGTGAATTTGCTTGCCAATAAATATTATTATCCCATTTAAACACATTAAACACTGACATTTTAAATCATGTGTTTTGTTAGGTTGTTGAATGGCTTACCTTAAAGTTCTCTAGTAAGTCTTCAGCAATGGAGTGGCCCATATGCTGTGATCCCAGATACCGGGACTGCACTTGAGAACCATTCTTGTCATTTGCCCACTACCTGACGTGCAAATCCAGTTGTTTGCTTTTGGTGGTCCTGTTCATGCTTTCGTCAAACATGACAACAAAGCTGCCTTGATTCACACTTGACAGAAGCTCCCTTTTTATGTACGGAGCAAGTCCAAATCGAGCAAGATAACTGGTTTTGTCCTTGCCACAACTAAATATTTTTGCACATTCCGAGTCAGGGAACATTGCCCTGAAGACGGTGCTCACGTCTTCGTTGGACGTATAGGAGTGATGTCGGCTAACCATTTGCAAAACCCACAGCATTTCAGCCTTCAGTGTAGTAGTTGGGGAGAATGTACTGAAGGCATTACTTGTATGGGGTCCCGAAGACACCAAAGCAGGCGTAACGTTAGTGTTGGCATTTGCAGTAGATACCGGTGCCACAAACATCTGAATGAGGACAGTTGTTGTCTGACTGTCGGCATAGCGCTTGTGCTTCTCCCCTTTCATATGTGCGTCAAGGACTTTATAGCCCATTGTCCCCAATTTAATGTTTTTTTTACAAAGTCTGCACCACGCTTCGTACTGCGTCGTTTTTTGTAACCAGCCGCTATACTTTTCATCCTTGAGCCAGTTATCGTTAAACCTGCATTTGCCCATCTTGCTGCAGCTCGTGTCTGAAATAGCCACTCTGAAACACTTCTTCGTCTATTTCTATGATGTGCATATAGGCCTACAGGAAAAACACTGTCCCCTAAATAGTTTGTGATGCCTGTGCTATCGGCACACGCTTCTTTTACTGTCTGGTTAGACAGGGACGTGTGCTGGTGAAATAGCATGAAAAATAATCTCTCCGGACATTGATCTCTTTCTTTCATTCCGTCCAGATGAAATTTAATGCCGCCCCAGATTAAATTTAATGCCACTCTTCGAAAATTACCGAAATTTAATAAGTTTTAAGACCTTAAAAACTACATTTTATTTAAGACTTTTTAATACTTTTTTAAAGATCCGTGGAGACCCTGATATATGAGAGAGAGAGCGATTCTGAGGGATCCTAGTGGTAGACACAGATGCACAACAAGAGAGGTAAGGGGTGCAAAGCAGGTGATATTTTTATTCTTATCCGTGGGGGCTGTGCAGTGAGCGTTAGGGTGCATCAGTTGCCCCCTAAAAATGAAAAGTTCCTCCGATCATGATGCATTTTTGTTTTTATGTTCCTTTTGGTAATAAAACACACTGGGTAAAATATTTTGACAAAATTCAAAAGTTTAATGGTGGCACCAGGAGCTCAAAGTTATGGAAAAAGCTGCTATTTTATGACTTTTATGACAAAATTTCGATCACTTTTCATGAAACATTATGGCACCTTATAGAGTATACCAAATATCTTAGATACACATTTTTAGTACATATTCTAAATATATTATCAAGCACAGTTTGAGTTTTAGCTGTTCATTGAATCATTGTTCAACTACTTTTAAACAATACAAATGTATTATGAATCACATTAATGCTTCTCAGTCCCTTGCAAAGGTTCTTAACATGATCTCTGGGTCACAAGAAATCAATAAATGGAGTCCAACATTGTGATTCAAACCTTATGCGAAAACATAAAATAAGCGTTTTTTGGCAAAAAAAAAATGAACCTCATGGTGCCACCATTAGACTTTTTTGAATATGGTCAAAAAATTTTACAGGATGTCTTTATTGGTGAAAAGGAACACCCAAACAAAAATGCATCAGATTTTATGAAAGTGAGGGCAACTGATGCACCCTAGTGAGTGTGGCAGGGAGATTCCAGCAGTGTGAAGCGGGGGAAGTGCCTTAAGGTGCAGAGTGATGGGCTGGAATCTGACGAGGTTTGCTGGCATTTTTTCCTCCTTTCCGGCAAGGAAAGCCATTATATACTCTGCTGGTGCTGAAAGCTGTTTTCAGCCAGGCTTCTTTGGTCAAGGCCAGTATCCTTTTGTAAGGTCCAACATGAAGATTTTTTCTAGGGTAAATCCTGTGTGGATATATATAATTATCTCTAGCCACTTTATCCTGTTCTACAGGGTCGCAGGCAAGCTGGAGTGTGTATATATATATATATATATATATATATATATATATATATATATATATATATATAAATAAATCTCCACACAGGGTTTCCCCTAGAAAAACTGGAAAGCATGCTCCCTTGGAAAATTTTGAAATATAAGAGTCCATTTCATGGCTTCTGGTGACATCTAGAGCTGATTTTTTTTTTTTTTTGCCAGTTCAACATGTTGGAGAAAAGGCTATATTTTACTTATAATTTTACTGAATTCCTAACCTAAAAACAGAAAAAAAAAAACCAAAGCCAATACAATACCCACTTGCATCTCACAAGCAGTGTACTGTTCCCAAGGAGACTGCCATGTATTTCACATCAAACAAAGTGAATGGTGATGCAATATGGCACAAGGTGTTCAAAATACTGATAAAAAACTTTGGCAATAGTGTGGCAGGCATATTTGGCAATAGTGCAGAAATTGAGATTACTGCAGTCGGTACAATCTCTATTAAATGAATAAAAATTATTTTATACCAGCAAATTGCGTTACATTCAAAAGCTGAAACATGCAGGCATCACAGATCCATATAATTCACCCACAAATTTATTTATTTATTCTGCACACTGCGCTCTCTCTCTCTCTCTCTGTCTCTCTCTGTGTGCGTGTGTGTATAAACAGTCCTTTAAAAACGGATGTTCACCACTTCAGATGGGTTAAATGCGGAGGAGGAATTTTGCTGTGCTTGAGTTTACATGAGACAATTTTTTTTTTTAAATTAAGGCTTTTTCTTCTTAATTTACCCACAAATGTTTTTATTCCACTTGAAAAGTGTATGGCAAACCAGCTACCGGATTTGGGACACTACAACATCCTGGGACTTGTAAATACACCAGAGATGCTAAAGGCAGACAAAAGTATAGATGCCTACCAATAGGCAGGTTTCATGCCAGAATGTTATGGGAAATTTCCAATAAAGAAAAATACCTTATGATAACAAAGGTGAGCTCAAATGTGGACTTATAACAGTAATTAATAAGCCAGAGCCAAGGGCTCGCATATTTTAAGGTGTTTAGCTGAGTCTACATTATCAGTACATAACAAACAAGCTGCTAGTTGAGCCAAGCATTAGGTCTAATAAAATATATCGCGTCAAAAGCTCACATCCAGATATCCACATTTGCAATGACATCATGTTAAAGCAACCACAATGTGGTGAGCTTTTCATTCTGTTCACTTTTGCTTTGTTTGTTCAATAACATAATCTAACAAATTTGCCAAGGCAATCGGGAAAAATTCAAGTAGGAGCCCTGGGTCCTGGGAAGCATTAAAATTCTGAACACGCATCTTTTGGCATTTTTGTGCGTAAAAGTACACGATTTCTGTATTAACGCGATCCCTGGTAGGCCTGTATTGTAAACGTCGTTGGTGATGGTTTAACTCATCTTCAACTCGTTCAGTATTATGCTACCTGAATGAAATATATCTGATATACCACTCAACGCCAGCCAATATTATAATATTATTTAAATATTCCATGGTTGCCATCCAGATGTAGTTTGTTTTGGGGGGGGGGGGAATATATATGGAACATGCTGTGACTGTGAAGCACAATCATGCCCTGCCCTTCCATCATCCACTTGTCTTGTTGAACAGTTACATGTGAGCTCATGTCTGCAGCCATACAGCCATACCAATATGCAGATTGACAAGAGTGGGGGTATGTTAGTTGTTGGAGGTTCAGACATCAGGAAAAAGAAGAAAAAGCACACTTGTAAGGTCATTATACATTTATGATTTGACTTGCGTTAGAAACACTCAAACACTTGAAATTCAGTGAATTGTTTTCCAGCATATATATATATATATATATATATATATATATATATATATATATATATATATATATATATATATACAACCCCGATTCCAAAAAAGTTGGGACAAAGTACAAATTGTAAATAAAAATGGAATGCAATGATGTGGAAGTTTCAAAATTCCATATTTTATTCAGAATTGAACATAGATGACATATCAAATGTTTAAACTGAGAAAATGTATCATTTAAAGAGAAAAATTAGGTGATTTTAAATTTCATGACAACACATCTCAAAAAAGTTGGGACAAGGCCATGTTTACCACTGTGAGACATCCCCTTTTCTCTTTACAACAGTCTGTAAATGTCTGGGGACTGAGGAGACAAGTTGCTCAAGTTTAGGGATAGGAATGTTAACCCATTCTTGTCTAATGTAGGATTCTAGTTGCTCAACTGTCTTAGGTCTTTTTTGTCGTATCTTCCGTTTTATGATGCGCCAAATGTTTTCTATGGGTGAAAGATCTAGACTGTAGGCTGGCCAGTTCAGTACCCGGACCCTTCTTCTACACAGCCATGATGCTGTAATTGATGCAGTATGTGGTTTGGCATTGTCATGTTGGAAAATGCAAGGTCTTCCCTGAAAGAGACGTCGTCCGGATGGGAGCATATGTTGCTCTAGAACCTGGATATACCTTTCAGCATTGATGGTGTCTTTCCAGATGTGTAAGCTGCCCATGCCACATGCACTAATGCAACCCCATACCATCAGAGATGCAGGCTTCTGAACTAAGCGCTGATAACAACTTGGGTCATCCTTCTCCTCTTTAGTCCGAATGACACGACGTCCCTGATTTCCATAAAGAACTTCAAATTTTGATTCGTCTGACCACAGAACAGTTTTCCACTTTGCCACAGTCCATTTTAAATGAGCCTTGGCCCAGAGAAGACGTCTGTGCTTCTGGATCGTGTTTAGATACGGCTTCTTCTTTGAACTATAGAGTTTTAGCTGGCAATGGCAGATGGCACAGTGAATTGTGTTCACAGATAATGTTCTCTGGAAATATTCCTGAGCCCATTTTGTGATTTCCAATACAGAAGCATGCCTCTATGTTATGCAGTACCGTCTAAGGGCCCAAAGATCACGGGCACCCAGTATGGTTTTCCGGCCTTGACCATTACGCACAGAGATTCTTCCAGATTCTCTGAATCTTTTGATGATATTATGCACTGTAGATGATGATATGTTCAAACTCTTTGCAATTTTACACTGTCAAACTCCTTTCTGATATTGCTCCACTATTTGTCGGCGCAGAATTAGGGGGATTGGTGATCCTTTTCCCATCTTTACTTCTGAGAGCCGCTGCCACTCCAAGATGCTCTTTTTATACCCAGTCATGTTAATGACCTATTGCCAATTGACCTAATGAGTTGCAATTTGGTCCTCCAGCTGTTCCTTTTTTGTACCTTTAACTTTTCCAGCATCTTATTGCCCCTGTCCCAACTTTTTTGAGATGTGTTGCTGTCATGAAATTTCAAATGAACCAATATTTGGCATGAAATTTCAAAATGTCTCACTTTCGACATTTGATATGTTGTCTATGTTCTATTGTGAATACAATATCAGTTTTTGAGATTTGTAAATTATTGCATTCTGTTTTTATTTACAATTTGTGCTTTGTCCCAACTTTTTTGGAATCGGGGTTGTGTGTATATATATATATATATATATATATATATATATATATATATATATATATATATCGTCTCGTCTCGTCTTCTTCCGCTTATCCAGGACCGGGTCGCGGAGGCAGCAGTCTAAGCATGGAAGCCCAAACTTCCCTTTCCCCAGACACCTCGGCCAGCTCCTTGGGAAGAACACCGAGGCGTTCCCAGGCCAGCCGAGAGACATAGTCCCTCCAGCGTGTCCTGGGTCTTCCCCGGGGCCTCCTCCCGGGGGGACATGCCTGGAACACCTCCCCAGGGAGGCGTCCAGGAGGCATCCGAAAAAGATGCCCGAGCCACCTCAGCTGGTTCCTCTCGATGTGGAGGAGCAGCGGCTCTACTCCGAGCTCCTCCCGAGTGACTGTGCTTCTCACCCTATCTCTAAGGGAGCGCCCAGCCACCCTGCGAAGGAAACTCATTTCAGCCGCTTGTATCCGCGATCTTGTTCTTTCTGTCATTACCCAAAACTCATGACCATAGGTGAGAGTCGGAACGTAGATCGACCGGTAAATTGAGAGCTTCGCCTTTTGGCTCAGCTCCTTCTTCACCACGACGGACCGGTAAAGCGACCGCATCACTGTGGAGGCTGCACCAATCCGCCTGTCGATCTCACGCTCCATCCTTCCCTCACTCGTGAACAAGATCCCGAGATACTTAAACTCCTCCACTTGAGGCAGGACTTCTCCACCAACCTGGAGAAGGCAAGCCACCCTTTTCCGGTTGAGAACCATGGCCTCGGACTTGGAGGTGCTGATTCTCATCCCAGCCGCTTCACACTCGACTGCAAACCGCCCCAGTGCATGCTGAAGGTCCTGGTTTGAAGAAGCCAACAGGACAACATCATCCGCAAAAAGCAGAGATGAAATCCTGTGGTTCCCAAACAGGATTCCTTCCGGCCCCTGGCTGCGCCTAGAAATTCTGTCCATAAAAATTATGAACAGAACCGGTGACAAAGGGCAGCCCTGATGGAGTCCAACATGCACTGGGAACAGGTCTGACTTACTGCCGGCAATGCGAACCAGACTCCTGCTCCGTTCGTACAGGGACCGGACAGCCCTTAGCAAAGAGCCCCGAACCCCATACTCCCGAAGCACCCCCCACAGAATACCACGGGGGACACGGTCGAATGCCTTCTCCAGATCCACAAAGCACATGTGGACTGGTTGGGCAAACTCCCATGAACCCTCGAGCACCCTATGAAGGGTATAGAGCTGGTCCAGTGTTCCGCGACCAGGACGAAAACCGCATTGTTCCTCCTGGATCCGAGGTTCGACTATTGGTCGAATTCTCCTCTCCAGTACCCTGGAGTAAACTTTCCCTGGGAGGCTGAGAAGTGTGATTCCCCTATAATTGGAGCACACTCTCCGGTCCCCTTTCTTAAAAAGAGGGACCACCACCCCAGTCTGCCACTCCAGAGGCACTGTCCCCGACCGCCACGCGATGTTGCAGAGGCGTGTCAACCAAGACAGCCCCACAACATCCAGAGACTTGAGATACTCAGGGCGGATCTCATCCACCCCCGGTGCCTTGCCACCGAGGAGCTTGCAAACCACCTCAGTGACTTCGGCTTGGGTAATGGACGAGTCCACCTCTGAGTCATCAGCCTCAGTCTCCTCAGTGGAAGACATGACGGTGGGATTGAGGAGATCCTCAAAGTATTCCTTCCACCGCCCGACAATGTCCCCAGTCGAGGTCAACAGCTCCCCACCCGCACTGTAAACAGTGTTGGCAGAGTACTGCTTCCCCCTCCTGAGGCGCCGGACGGTTTGCCAGAATTTCTTCGAGGCCGACCGATAGTCCTTCTCCATGGCCTCCCCGAACTCCTCCCAGTTCCGAGTTTTTGCCTCCGCAACTGCCCGAGCTGCAGCACGCCTGGCCTGCCGATACCCGTCGGCTGCCTCAGGAGTCCTGGAGGTCAACATGGCCCGATAGGACTCCTTCTTCAGCTTGACGGCATCCCTTACTTCCGGTGTCCACCACCGGGTTCGGGGATTGCCGCCACGACAGGCACCGGAGACCTTGCGGCCACAGCTCCGAACAGCTGCATCCACAATGGAGGTAGAGAACATGGTCCACTCAGACTCAATGTCCCCCGCCTCCCTCGGAAGCTGGGAAAAGCTCTCCCGGAGGTGGGAGTTAAAGACCTCCCCAACAGAGTGCTCGGCCAGACGTTCCCAGCAGACCCTCACCATACGTTTGGGCCTGCCAGGTCTGTCCAGCTTCCTCCTCCGCCAGCGGATCCAACTCACCACCAGGTGGTGATCAGTTGACAACTCAGCCCCTCTCTTCACCCGAGTGTCCAAGACATAGGGTCGGAGATCAGATGACACGACTACAAAGTCGATCATCGACCTCCGACCTAAGGTGTCCTGGTGCCACGTGCACTTATGGACACCCCTATGCTCGAACATGGTGTCCGTTATGGACAAACTGTGACTAGCACAGAAGTCCAATAACAAAACACCACTCGGGTTCAGATCGGGGAGGCCGTTCCTCCCAACCACGCCCCTCCAGGTGTCACTGTCATCGCCCACGTGAGCATTGAAGTCCCCCAGTAGCACAATGGAGTCCCCAGTCTGAGCACCCCTCAGTACCTCTCCCAGGGACTCCAAGAAGGCTGGATACTCTATACTGCTATTTGGCCCGTAGGCACAAACAACAGCAAGAGCCCTCTCCCCAATCCGAAGGCGCAGAGAGGCGACCCTCTCGTTCACTGGGGTAAACTCCAACACATGGCGGCTGAGCTGGGGAGCTATAAGGAAGCCCACACCAGCCCGCCGCCGCTCACCACGGGCGACTCCAGAGAAGTGGAAAGTCCAGCCCCTCTTGAGGAGCTGGGTTCCAGAGCCCAAGCTGTGCGTGGAGGTGAGCCCGACTATCTCTAGCCGGTACCTCTCAACCTCCCGCACAAGCTCAGGCTCCTTCCCCCCCAGCGAAGTGACATTCCATGTCCCAACAGCCAGCCGCTGTGTCCGGGGATCAGGTCGTCGAGGCCCCTGCCTTCGACTGCCACCCAATCCACACTGCACCAAACCCCTACTGCTACCTCTGTGGGTGGTGAACCCACAGGAGGTCGGGCCCACGTCACCTCTTCGGGCTGAGCCCGGCCGGGCCCCATGGGCAAAGGCCCGGCCACCAAGCGCTCGCATACGAGCCCCAACCCTGGGCCTGGCTCCAGGGTGGGGCCCCGGCTCCGTCCTACCGGGCGACGTCACGGTCCTGGATTTTTTCTCCATAGGGGTTTTTTGGTGAACTGCTCTTGGTCTGGCCTGTCACCTAGGACCTGTCTGCCTTGGGAAACCCTAACAGGGGCATAATGCCCCCGACAACATAGCTCCTAGGATCATTCAAGCACACAAACCCCTCCACCACAATAAGGTGGCAGTTCTAGGAGGGGTATATATATATATATATATATATATATATATATATATATATATATATATATATAAACCTATATAACTTTATTAAATCTATATAACTATCAATTAGTATTGGCATTTATGAATGTTATGATGTACAGCTACTTACTTTTGTCAACACCCAGTAAGATTGTCTCATGATCTTGCAGTAAGTAACAATAAATAGATGCTTCTCCCTGTATGCCATTTGGTGCCATTTGTATAATTTTAAATTAAAATTGCACTTGAAAAAATATTGTTTGTTGGCTTCACAATGGTCTAATGTGTTTGTTGTTGTTTTTTGCATGTGTATAATATTTGGCACCCACAGGCCCTCTGTGGTATAGGGTATAGACAGATTGACAATTGAGTTATTGTGTGAAGATTAATGAGTAATTTTTTGCTTGTAATTCTAGTGTTAGCTTGATAACTAGCACCTGAAAGGCAGTGTGATTTAGGGGTCAACTGTAGTAAAAAGCAGTGATGTTGCTTTTACACTTGAACAAATTGAGACCTTTGAATCATAAGGTTCTGTCTAACAATTCTATGATTTTAAAATATTGATTCATTGTTGATTCATATAGTTTTGATTGAAGTTTTTATACTTTATTTTTTTAAACCGTGAAAGCAACACTAGTTAGGAATTTTACTTTAAAATATCAGTTACAAAATCATTTTGATGGTATATTGACTTGTAATAGAGAGAATGGCTTGTCTTCCACTCTGAGTCTGCTGCTGGCTTGCCAGTTATAGTACTATGTCACTCTGGTGGGGTATCCCTAAGACATCTCACAAGAACTTTGTAGTTCTTTACAATACTGTGAGAACTGCACAACATTTTACAGCACTCCGGCTAGCTTCCAAAATTGGCCAACAAAATGAGCATAAAAATAAGCTAAATCAGTATTCTCAGTACAGACTTCATCCAGTCGAGGTGAAGAGACCAAAAAATACACTGTCAGAGGAAGCCAGGAAGAGAAAAAGATCGAGTATCCAAGTGAGAGACCAGACAAGAGTAAATCTTAGACTGGATTTTACTTATTGCTGAGAGCTAAGAGAGATAAAAGGCCACAAGACAGATGACCATCTGTGCTTCTTTCTGTTGAACAAGTAAGCAATATTACATCAGCTGCCCTGCTATGTGTTGTGTTGTTGCATTTGCTTGATGTTTGGCTGTGTTAGCAAAGTTGTTGACTCACTAGCTTTTGATCATAAGCCAAATCAGTCCATTACATCAGAGGTTTAGCTGCTAGCTACTTCTTGAGGTGATGTTAGAAATCTTGCAAGATAACACTCATTCATCAATACTGGTAATGAGTACTCTTGTGTTGGTTGCTATCTAGCTTTGTTGGTGTTCTTGCCACCCAAGTTTACGTCACTTTGTGTCAGGGGCATCCAAGTTTTATAAAGTTACTGTCATTGAATATCTGGTCTTTGTCAGTTAGCATCTCCCAGCATTAGATATCTTGGTGTTAGTATGGTTCTGATTATGTTAGCTTAGCATGCTGCTATTCAGAGTTGTGTGTAAACTGTGACCTGCACCATGGCAAAAAAAGAAAAAAAGTCTGAGTGTGCTTGTTTACTTCAAGACATAGTGAGAAGTAATTATTTGTCTAATGACTAACAGGAGAACAATGACAATCTCATTCATCTCATTATCTCTAGCCGCTTTATCCTTCTACAGGGTCGCAGGCAAGCTGGAGCCTATCCCAGCTGACTATGGGCGAAAGGCGGGGTACACCCTGGACAAGTCGCCAGGTCATCACAGGGCACAATGACAATCTAAAAGCAGAGTATACGTCCCTGCCAATGTTACAGACCGCTTGCACTGATGTCACACTTACATTAGCAACTGCTGTTACCGTTGTCCTGGGAGACAAGCGAACTTTGTTTACATACTGAAGACAAGAAATATTGAAGATGTCAGATGTCTGTAGTTCAAATAAAACTACAGGTAAAAAAGCTTTACTACCAGATTACTTGAATAATCAAAATCAGAAAGAAGCAAAGGATAGATATACAGTACATGGAAATTAGAGTTTATTAGTGGTTATAATCCATACAAAATTCCTCGAAATGATTGGAGTGACTATGTAATTACCTACACAGATGTTGAAATGTATCTTCTCACTGCATTTTCTTTGTTTTCATAAAAAAAAAATTATCATTTGCTGGAAGAGAAGAGGGGCAGCATGGTGGTATAGTGGTTAGCACTGTTGCCTCACAGTAAGAAGGTTCTGGGTTCAAGCCTAATGGCCAACACGGGCCTTTCTGTGTGGAGTTTGCATGTTCTTCCTGTGCCTCCATAGGTTTCCTCCAGGTGCTCTGGTTTCCCCCACAGTCTAAAGACATGCAGGTTAGGCTAATTGGTGACTCTAAATTGACTGTAGGTGTGAATTGTTGTTTGTCTCTATGTGTTGGCCCTGCAATGATCTGGCGACTTGTCCAGGGTGTACCCCATCTCTCACCCGTAGTCAGCTGGGATAGGCTCCAGTTTGCTTGTGACCCTGCACAAGATAAGTGGTTACAGATGATGGATGGATAGAAGAGCAGGGAGGATTGAGAATCAAGTGGCTTTCATTTGTTTACACTTGATGCTAATTCTTGTAGCGTCTTAGCAACCACCGCAAAGATGCATACAAAAAGCCCAAAAATGTCTACTTACCCAGGCAAAAACAATACAGGATTTATGTTGTAGTGTCTTGATCCCCAGATCTTTAACCCAGCCATATATAAAAAGTTGTACTCCTCCATATTATTTAGAGTTTTTCATATGTTTGCCTGTGTAGAACAATGTTTGCAGCACTAGGTAGGGCCTTCCCCAGAAAAAATATATCAGAGCAGTACTATTGATGCACAGCCCAGCCCAGAGGCACAGCTGCTAGGCAAGTCTGGGGGCATGCTCCCCTGAAAAATTTTGAAATTAGAGACTTCAAATGGTGCATTCTGATGGCATCTAGGGCTGATTTAGGCACAATTCAATGTTATTAAATTTGCTTTTTTTTTTAACCATGTCAAATATACAAGGGGGAAAATTTTAAGGGCAAAAGTAGATTTGAAATGTAAACACTGAAAACAGTCAATTCAGAGAAATATTTAATTTTATTGCACAACAAAAGTGCATAATATTGAATAATATAGCAGCTGAAATTAGAATATTAGCAATATGACTGTCAACTACAGACCCAATAGGCAACCCAACAGGCAAAGGTCACACACAAAAGCCTGCAATATAGTGCCAGGAACAGAATCGAGGTCAAATCACACAACAGCGCCATCTAGTGACCAGCGCGTAGAACATGGTTTTATGTATGGATGCAAATGACAGTCAGTGCATGCAACGAAACCCTTTATTTTCACTTCTGGGTTGAGTACCAGGATAGTCTAGTCCTATATATTACAATATCTTCCTATTTCTATAGTTATTACTCATTTTCAGAAGGGAATAGGAGATATTTAGGTGCAAAGAGCACTCTGTGTTATTCATTTTATGGTATTGATTTTTTTCTTTTTTTGGTGCACAAGTGACAGCGTGGCGCTGACGTTGCACAGCGTGGTGGAGTGCTGCGTATCCACGCTTTGGGGAAAGTCCTGCTAGGTAGTTTGAGACGTCAGGGAACTCAATGGATAGATTCAAATATACTTTATTGGTCCACAGATGTGGAAATTTATCTTTGGCTCCACAGGTAGTTGTTAAAAAAAAACAAAAACACAAAAACACCACACAATTAATTAATAAACATTGCACAGACACGATACAGAAGAAGCCTAGTACACAAATATGGATGTTTTATGCCTATTTTGAGTTTAGAAGTATTATTGCAGTTGGCATGAATTATTTTTTTTGTAGATGTTTTTGGTTACAGTTGCAGCTCTAAAACGTCTTCCTGAGGGCAATTTAATAAACTCTCTGAACAGGGGATGCATACAGTCAGACACAATTTGTTGGACTTTTTGTTTGACCTGTGTCTCATAGCTGTGACCCAGCTGTTTCTGGCCTCTTCCAATAATTTTACTTGCCATACTAACGATTCTTGTTAGTCTGTTCCTGTTCTTAGCCCCAAGGTTCCCATACCATGTATGCATATTAAAAGTCAAAACACTTTTCACAAGGCTTCTGTATACTGTCTCTAGAACGGACTTGCTAACCCCATATGAATCTAACTTCCTGATTAGATACATCCATTGCATTGCTTTTTTAAAAATATACTCAGTATTCATTGTAAAACTTAAAGTGCAATCAAAGAAAGTTCCCAAATATTTGAATTCCTCTACTTTCTCTACAAGCTGTGCATTAATAATGACAGGTGAATCCTGGAAGATGTTATTAGATCTTGCAGTAACAAGTTCCTTGGTCTTTGTCTCATTAATGAGAAGGCTACTGTAATGACACCATTTGTAAGCTCCTCAATATATTGGAAATAGGTGGATTGATTAGCTGCATTTTTCCCTGCCTGCATAAGGCCAACCAGTGCCATATCATTAGCATATTTATATAAATGACAGGTAGAATTCATAATTTGCATTTCATTTGTATATAAAGAGAACAAAACAGGTGACAACACACAGCCTTGGGGTGCCCAGTCACAGTCCTGTCTCAGGCTAGCATGCAAATAAATAAATTTGTCTCACCTCAAAACTTTTGGTCAGTTTTTGTCAATCTCACATCAAATAAGACTTGAAAGCTGGCAACTTTGCAAATCTGTCTTAGTTAGCTAGTTAGCTTGTAATTGATTGCACTGCCCAGTGTATATTATGTGCAATATGTGCCTGTATCATGTCAATTACACACATACTCCACATTCAAATGCTTACCAAACAATGTATATGATCTGAAAATGCAAACACGGTATTTCACCAAAATTAAACATTTGTTGCTCTTTTTGTGAGTGTTCAATGCCAATGTCACAATAAATAAAACTATGCAGTCATATTTGTGTAAAATCCTATAATATTACTCGACCTTGTCAGTCAACATGATTCTTTCTTTGGCTTCTGCCTGTGGTACAGTTCAAGTGGCATCAACTTGTAAACAAACACACATGCACAACTGTTAATGAGGGAAGCTCAAAGTATGAATTGTATTTACGTCAGTGGCATAAAAGTGAATTGCACTCAGCAACTATAGGGGAAACCTGAGAGCAAAAAATACAAATTCTTGTGTAATGGGGATTTAACTCACAAATATATTCAGTGACTTGTAAAATAACACCACCACCAACAAAAACGCTGATATAATCTCATTTCTTTAGTTCCTGGACATATGTGATAGCAACTTCATATTCAGACTATTACCACTATTTTATGATGTAAAAAATACCCTCAGAGAACCTTAGTTTTAAAAGTTAAGTAAAATTGAAGTATTTATTCATTGCATAACAAGGGAACAATTAATAATGATCTAACTATGGTTGGTTCATCTGCAAGATTTTTATTCTTTATTCATTGGATATAAAAATCCAATGGTGGTGCAGTGGTGAATACTGTTGCCTCACAGCAAGAAGGTTCCAGGTTCGAACCTCATGGCTGACAGGGGCCTTTCTGTGTGCATGTTATCCCTGTGTTTGGGTGGGCTTCCTCGTGCAGATTAGGTAAAAAATACCCAGCCACTGGGGTTGCACAAGCCAGTGCATATTTAGTGCTGGTCCCAAGCCCAGATAGATTGGGGAGGGTTGTGTCAGGAAGGTGAATCTTCTTCTTTTGGCTGCTCCTGATTGTCAGGAAGGTGAATACCTATGCCAAATCAAATATGTGGAACAGATCTGCTGTGGCAACCCCTAATGGGAGCAGCTGAAAGAAGAGGATTCATTGGATATAAAAATGTTACTGCCTTCAATGCTTTTCTAATTAATAATCCTTCAGTGAGCAGTCATTGTTGCTAAGTCAGACTAGCCCAATGTAAATATTTATGATAACACTAAATTGCCGGCATAGCTTTGGACTCATCTCATCTCATTATCTCTAGCCGTTTTATCCTTCTACAGGGTCGCAGGCAAGCTGGAGCCTATCCCAGCTGACTACGGGCGAAAGGCGGGGTACACCCTGGACAAGTCGCAAACAATATCTCAATAAACACAAGTTCCAAAATGTTGAAAAGACAAAGTTTAATATAACATCTGTTTAACTTATAACGTGAAAGTAAGGTTAATAATATAACTTGGATTACACATTTTTTTTTCAGTTTTACTCAAATTACGGTGGTGCAAAAATGAGTACACCCCACAACAAAAACTACTACATCTAGTACTTTGTATGGCCTCCATGATTTTTAATGACAGCACCAAGTCTTCTAAGCATGGAATGAACAAGTTGGCGACATTTTGCAACATCAATCTTTTTCCATTCTGCAACAGTGACCTCGTTTAGTGACTGGATGTTGGATGGAGAGTGATGCTCAACTTGTCTCTTCAGAATTCCCCAAAGAAAATAATTTCTTTACACCACAAAGGTGAAGGCTACAAGAAGATCAGCAAAACTTTACTTATCAGTCAGAATACTGTAGCAAAAGTGGTACAAAAATTTAAGAAAGATGGAACTGCAACCACCTCACAGAGATGTCCAGGTCGTCCATGGAAGTTAACACCTCGACAGGAGTGTCTTCTCAAGTGTTGAAGAAAATCAGCATGCAAGTTCACTGCAGTTATCTAAAGAAGTAGAAAGCCAAATTGGGGTGACTATTTCCCGTGACACAATACGGCGTATACTGCAGAGGAATGGCATGCATGGATGCCGTCCATGAAAGAAGCCTCTACTAAAGCCCAGGCACAAAAAAGCCCGACTAGAGTTTGCCAGGGCCTGGGACTCTATACTCTGGAGTGATGAGACCAAGATAAATGTTTTTGGAACTGATGGCTTCAAAACTATATGGCGTCGCAAAGGTGAGGAATACAAAGAAAAATGCATGGTGCCTACAGTGAAACATGGTGGTGGCAGTGTCCTTATGTGGGGCTGCTGGTGTTGGGGAGCTGCATTTCATTGATGACATCAGGAATTCACAGATGTATTGCTCTATACTGAAAGAGAAGATGCTACCATCACTCTGTGCCCTTGGTCGTCTTGCACTTTTCCAACATGACTAAACACACATCTAAGGCCACTGTTAGATTTCTGAAGAAGAACAGGGTGAAAGTGATTCAGTGGCCAAGTATGTCTCCTGATCTGAACTCAATCGAACACCTATGGGGAATTCTGAAGAGACAAGTTGAGCATCACTCTCCATCCAACATCCAGTCACTAAAAGAGGTCATTGTTGAAGAATGGAAAAAGATTGATGCTGCAAAATGTCACCAACTTGTTCATTCCATGTGTAGGAGACTTGGTGCTGTTATTAAAAATCATGGAGGCCATACAAAGTACTAGATGTAGTAGTTTTTGTTGTGGGGTGTACTCATTTTTGCACCACCCTAATTTGAGTAAAACTGAAAAAAATGTGTAATCCAAGTTATATTACCTTACTTTCACGTTATAAGTTAAACAGATGTTATATTAAACTTTGTCTTGTCAACATGTTGGAAATTGTTTGTGTTCATTGAGATATTGTTTAAAATGTTACTTTTGAAAGGGGGTGTACTCATTTACGCCGAGCACTGTATATAAACTGTGTATATGAAAATAAACTAATTTATATCAGAAGTGATGGAAAAGAAATTACCTTTCATGGTTGTAAACCAAGTCAAGTCAAATTGATAAAAGTATTTTTGTAGTGTTTTCATTTGTCTTTATTAAGCAATATCAGGTGATTCATGATTTGAAGCACTTCATGATAACTAATGTTTAAAGATATTTAATAATGTTTAAATATCCAGAAAAATATTTGTATAGATACTTTACAATTCTTTTAACACTGGGTTTCTGATTTACATCACCTATATACTGTGTTTTACTGGGAGCCTGTTAGAAAAAAGAAGAAGAAAGTGTGCAATTCTGCAGGCTAATAAAACTGGCTGTTGTCATAACTACACCCAGTATAAAGCCTATCATTTTATATTTTCATATGCCACGATGTCATGATTGTAGTTTACTGTAAATAAATCCATGCTATACTAGTGCATCTAAAATAAAATTAATATCGTGAAATTTTTTTTTGTAATTTAATTAAAAAAGGTAAACTTTCATATATACAATGTTCATTACATGTAAAGTGAAATATTTCGAGCCTTTTTTGTCTTAATTTTGATGATTATGGCTGATAAATGGGATGGGACCCAGCTACCTACTGGATATGTTTCAATTATATACACCAACTAGGTCTCTAAGATCACAAGAGAAAAACTTGCTAGTAATACCAGCTGTCAAAACGAAGTGTGGTGAAGCAGCCTTTAGTTGCTATGCTGCTAAGCTTTAGAACCAACTTCCAGATGATATCAAAAATGCTCCTACTGTTGTTAGTTTTAAATCCAGGCTCAAGACAAAGCTCTTTTCAGATGCTTTCACTTGATTAATTTTTACCTAAAGTGTAATTAATTTCCTTTAACATAATTTCTTTTAATTTTGATTTTAATGATTTTACTTTCTTAATTTTAATTTCTTTTTAATCTTGGATTTTAATGATTTTACTTTTACTTTAATTCTTTGTTACTGTTCTTATGCTTTTATTTTTTGTGAAGCACATTGAATTGCCTGTGTGTATGAAATGCGCTATACAAATAAACTTGCCTTGCCTTGATAACTCATGAAAATCAGAAATCCACCATCTCAAATGATTAGAATATTTCCTAAGACCAATCAAAAAAGCATTTACAATACAGAAATGTCCAACTTCTGAAAAATATGTTCATTTATACACTCAATACTTGGTTGGGGCTCCTTTACCACAGATTACTGCATCAATGAGGCACGGCATGGAGGCGATCAGCCTGTGGTACTGCTGAGGTATTATTGAAGCTCAGGTTGCTTTAATAGCAGCCTTCAACTCATCTGTATTTTTGGGTTGGGCATTTCTCATCTTCCTCTTGACAATACCTCATAGATACTCTATGGGGTTCAAGTCAGTTGAGTTGGCTGACCAAACAAGCACAGTAATATCATGGTCAGCAAACCATTTGGTAGTAGTTTTGGCACTTTGGGCAAGTACTAAGACCTGCTGGAAAAGGAAATCAGCATCTCCATCTCGCTTGTCAGCAGGTGAAAAATAAAATGCTCTAAAATCTCCTTGTAGATGGCTGCACTGACTTTGGACTTGATAAAACACAGTGGACTAACACCAGCAGAAGGCATGGCACCCCAAATCATTACAGACTGCAAAAACTTCACAGTGGACTTCAAACACCTTGGATTCTGTGCCTCTCCACTCTTCCAACAGACTCTAGGACCTTGATTTCCAAATGAAATGCAAAATTTACTTTCATCTGAGAAAAGGACTTTGGATCACTGAGCAACACTCCAGTTCTTTCTCTCCTTCGCCCAGGTAAGACGCTTCTGACATTGTCTCTGGTTCAGAAGTGGCTTGATATTAGAAATGCAACAGTTGTAGCCCCTTTCCTGAAGACGTCTGTTGCCCCTTTTCCACCAAAGCAGTTCCAGGGCTGGTTCGGGGCCAGTGCTTAGTTTGGAACCGGGTTTTCTGTTTCCACTGACAAAGAACTGGCTCTGGGGCCAGAAAAACCGGTTCCAGGCTAGCACCAACTCTCTGCTGGGCCAGAGGAAAGAACCGCTTACATCAGCGGGGGGGCGGAGTTGTTAAGACCAACAACAATAACAAGACAGTGAAAGATCGCCATTTTTAAGCGACGAGAAGCAGCAGCTGTACAAACGCTTAGTCATCCATTATTATTATTGTTGTTGCTGCTGTTTCTTCTGTGTTGTTTTTGCTTCGATATTTGCGCCAAGGTTTATGCAAACGTAGCGACGTAACTGACGTATACAGCGACGTAATGACGTGTACAACGACGTAACTGACGTATACAGCGACGTAATGACGTGGCTTCCCTTAGCACCGCGAGCGATGGAAAAGCAAACTGGTTCTCAGCTGGCTCGCAAGTTGAACGAGTTGTGAACCAGCACCAGCCCCGAACCAGCCCTGGAACTGATTTGGTGGAAAAGAGGCATGTGTGTGGTAGCTCTTGATGCACCAACACCAGCCTCAGTCCACTCCTTCTGAAGCACTTCCAAGTTCTTGAATTGACTTTTCTTGACAGCCCTCTCAAGGCTGCGGTCATCGCTGTTGCTTGTGCACCTTTTCCAGCCAGCTCTTTCAGCAATGACCTTCTGTGGCTTACCCTCCTTGTGGAAGGTGATGATTGTCTTCTGGACAACTGTCATGTCAGCAGTCTTCCCCATGATTGTGGTTGCATGTGCTGAACTAGACCGAGAGGTACACAGTAATTTATACTGTTTTACTCAAACTCAAAATCTCATCTCATCTCATTATCTCTAGCCGCTTTATCCTTCTACAGGGTCGCAGGCAAGCTGGAGCCTATCCCAGCTGACTACGGGCGAAAGGCGGGGTACACCCTGGACAAGTCGCCAGGTCATCACAGGGCTGACACATAGACACAGACAACCATTCACACTCACATTCACACCTATGGTCAATTTAGAGTCACCAGTTAACCTAACCTGCATGTCTTTGGACTGTGGGGGAAACCGGAGCACCCGGAGGAAACCCACGCGGACACGGGGAGAACATGCAAACTCCACACAGAAAGACCCTCGCCGGCCCCGGGGCTCGAACCCAGGACCTTCTTGCTGTGAGGCGACAGCGCTAACCACTACACCACCGTGCCGCCCAAACTCGAAATGAAATATATTTTGAGATGTTTTTTGTGCTGTAGGCCATAATTATCAAAATTAAAATATGTGCTTGAAAGATTTTAGTTTATGTGTAATGAGTCTAGAATATATTAAATTTTCACTTTCTTACATAATTGATGGAAAATATTAAACATTTCATGATATTCTAGTTGTTTGACATGCATGAGTAACACTGGTAATATTGCTGTGTGAGGAAACCATGAAATTCACTCGTGTTAATTTATAGCTGTAAAAGTCTGAGAGTTTTATCATAAAGGATACATTTGATTACAGACATCACATCAAGAAACCGACAGTGTAAATAGTGCTGAACTGATACTTAAATAGGATAATATGTTCATCAGTTTATGCTACAAGCTATGCTGAGTACTGAACTATGCTGAGTACCATCAACTTTGGGACAGTGGGCTTCTGGCCCTCCTTTACAAGTAGAACAAAACAAAACCTTCTGCAGTCCACAGAGGGATGGGAAATGAAGGCAAACCTTTGGAGGAAACTTCATTTCCGACAGGAGATAATATCCACAACTCTGAGACCAGATATTGCCATGTGGTTGCAGGAGGAAAGGAAAGTTATCCTGGTGGAACGAATAATCCCATGGGAGGAGGGCTGTGAGGAAGCAGCAGAAAGAAAAAAAAAAGCCACATACCAACAGCTGGTCCAGGACTGTTGGGACAAAGGATGGAAGACATGGCTGTTTACAGGAGAGGTGGGGTGCCAGGGATTCCCGGCTCATTCAGTCTGGAATCTGCTGTCAAATATCAGAGTCAGAGGGCAGAAGAGGAAAACTGCTGTGCGAAGGTTGGGAGAAGTGGCAGAGAGAGCTTCCTGTTGGTTCTGGTATAAGATGGAATATGCTAGCTGGAAGCCTGGAGGAGAGGGGCAGTGACCTGGCCACCACTTCCGACCCACCAACTGGAGAGTGTTGTGGTTAAGGGTCAAAACACTCAATGAACTTTGGGTACCACTTGATGGCCTTTCACCTAGGCCAAGGCTACATCCATTGGAAATGGATGTAATAAGGCATCTTTGATGGAATATATAAGTGTACTTTAATAGGACCACACTTTCAAAAAGAAGTAATAGTTCCCAAGCTTATGGAAGGTGGAAATTACTGGAAGAGATACATTTTAATACATGGGTGATTCTACAGAAACGGTGCCCTTTTGGATTGAAGAGGGTGAGAGGAATTTTTTAACCAAAATGTGTTTTTTTAAATTTCATGTGATTTTGTCATTTGTCTACTGTACAAAAAACAATTTCCCACCTTAACATGATATTTTAAGTAATATTTATGAGCTTTTATTAGACACAAGTCGATATTTAATTCAACCCCGTCACGGTTATTTTTTATTGCCATTACTGATTATTATAATAGGGTAGTGAGAAGGCACTAGCATGACTAAATAATTTAGCTGTCCCTTTATTTACTATAACATTTTGATACCAAACAAAACATAAGGGGAAACTGATATTCTATCACAATTCTGAAAAAAATGACAAGTATTCATTATTTTACTCTGTAAATTGCTCAAAATATGCAATAACGTCATGTAATATGTACAAACTTTACATTGGTATGTTTATCACAATCTAATATACAAACCATATGTAACCTTAGAAGGTTTTCTGTTGAGAACATTTTTAAAAATTATAAATTGTGTCTCATAACAGGGTTGAATTGGTCATAACAGGGTTGACCTGTTGTAACAGGGTTGACTAAGCAAGGATTATATATCAAATTATATATGCTTTTTATCCATTATAAAAATGTATAATCTGATCTAAACAGTGGGCGTACTGTTGTTTAATGTTAAACAGATGCCTGTGGAATCTGTGAAGCAATGAATGAAACATTTCCACAAGATTTTCTTGGGATGTGTGCAGGTTCTCTTTAACAGTAATCTTCACAGTTTTTTCATCTTCATTTTTTTTGTTTTTTTCTTTCATAATCCATTGTGGACAAACAACATCTTCCTCTGGTTTGTAGGCATCTGATATGGGAATAATTTCCTTCTTGCACTGCTCACACTCACCATACATGCAGTGCTTATTTGATGGACTGCAACAAATTTGATTGGCAAGTTCTTCCAGCTCTGATGTCTCAATAAGCTGTAGTTGTTTGAGCTTTTGGGCAACAAATGAAAGGTTCTCATGGAGCTTGCACATGCAAGTTTCACGATCTGCAAGAGAGGGCTTAACAACCCAGAAAGGCCGGAGACGGCAAAACATTGAATAAGACAATCTCCCTGGGTTTTCTGACATGAATTTTCGGTGGAGATTCTTCATTGTGTCAACCATGAACCTCTTTTGCATCTTTGTTTTATTTTTTGTTGAGGTTTGGTTCTTGCCAGTGGTTATTCTACTGACATCATCACGTGTGAAGAACTCCTTCACTTTCTTCTTCATGTCATCAAATGCTGTGATCTTCTTGCGTTTGAATTTCAATATTTCACAGTTGGCTAGGCTTCGGCGTTTCTTTGAAAATCCCAATGCACTCTCTGACTTTTTCAGCATTCTGTATTTTCTCATGATCCCACCGACCACTACGCCTGATATTAACTGCCTCTGTTTTTCGGTCTTTGCTTGTTTGTAAGTCTCCTGTATTTGAAGTTTGAGTGCTTCATGATAAAGTTTTCTTGACAGGGGATCTTGGCAAGTCATTCTTTACACGTTGTAGCCTTTTTTTGTATTTCTCTTTCTGTTGTCTCTCTTGTTGTAGTAATTGCTCTAGTTCTGCTATCTTCTTTTTCTTCATCTCTTTTGATTTCCTTGTTTTTTTCTTTCCCTGCACAGATTGTCTGAAACAGAAAATGAATTACTACTATTAGTTCTGACAACCATATAGAAGTGAATAAGTGTTGCAGAATGGTATTATGAGTTCATATTTAAGTAAATATGTCTTATTCAAAGGTTTAATAATTGATGTTTACATACACTGTGTTGTGACTCCACACATTACAAGTATTTGTCTAACCTTGTAGCCTGGTGTGACATGGGCACATGATTTTCTGTTTCAGGTACAGGAGGGGTGGGCCCAAGGGCAAGCTGCTCCCTGTTCTTCTGTCTCCTCTTAGCCTGGCGCCACATCTTTCTCCTTGTCCTCTGACCTCTCTCACTCAGCTCCTTGATTCCTTTCTTTTTTCCTGCCTCAACATCTCTCCTCCATCTCTGCCTCTCATGCCTCAGATATTTTTCCCTTTTCTCTGGGTCAGCGTCTCTTCTGGCCCTGTACTCCCTCTGCCTTTCTGCAGCTGTTTTTGCCGTCATTAAATATAAACAACTAATATAAACAACTATTCAACCCTGTAACAGTCATTCAACCCCATAACAACAGAATGTGTGACGGGGTTGAATGTGATGGGGTTGAAGATTTTATGCTAATCTGTTGTTAACTGTTCATGCTAAATGCTAGGACTGTGGCACATGGCGTGATTCAGTTTAGATCTTCTTCTAATTCATAAATATATAATCATTTCTCGATAAAAAACTTCTCTACTATGACTTTTTCACTCAACAGTGTTGAGTACTTATGCTTGACGGAACCTATATGTTTATAAAAGTCTTACAATATTTCAAGAAATGAGAGTTAACACTTACCACTGGTTGCACCATGCTGTTCTGGAGACTCTGCTAAATCTACTTCCTTAAATGATGGCACAGGGTCAAACCATTTATGTATACAAATAGGGGGCGGAGGCGGTTGCGTGACGGAGTTGAATTATACATAGGGACAAAGGAAAATGCCTAAATTTCTTCTAAAATATAATTACTTTTCCCCAAAAAACACATTGTATGTGAAACTGGAGTAGCAGTGATGCATTTAACAAAAAATAAATAAAAAAAAATTAAAGAATGTAAATATAAAATTGGCCACATTGTTACTGTAATTGGTGATGGGGACATGCAGAATTGCTGTGCTCCTCACATATTAAAACTAATAAAAATGAAAATAATAGTTATGTCCTTCTTTTCAGTTTAATATACTAAAAACACCCAATATTCTGAAATAGTGCAGTTTAAATGTAATTTTGTCAATGTTCTGAAGAAATATATCAGCATTTTATCTTGGGACACTGAGTCTTCTGAAAGGGCACCGAATTCATAGAATCATTCACATATAACTGTGAAAACCTGATAAAACCAGTGAAAGAAGGGTCAGAACATCTTGCCACAATGTTTCATTCAATTCAATTCAGTTTTATTTGTATAACGCTTTTAACAATGGACACTGTCACAAAGCAGCTTTAAAGAACATACATATATATATATATATATATATATATATTATATATATATATATATATAAAATGTATATGCTTAATTTATGAATTTATGCCACCCCAATTCCAAAAAAAAGGGATGCTGTGTAAAACCTAAACAAAAACAGAATGCAGTGATTTGCAAATCATGGAAACCCTATATATAATTGAAAATAGTATAAGCACAACATATCAAATGTTGAAACTGATAACCTTTACTGATTTTTGAAAAATAGATGCTCGTTTTAATTTGATGCCAACACGTTTCAAAAAAGTCGGGACAGGGGCATGTTCAGCATTGTATTGCATCACCTCTACTTTTAACAACACTATAAATGTTTGGGGACTGAGGAGACCAATTGCTGTAGTTTTGAAAGTGAAATGCTGTCCCATACTTGCTTGATATACAATTTCAGTTGCTCAGCAGTCCAGGTCTCCTTTGTCATAATGCACCAAATATTTTCAAATGGGAGACAGGTCTGGACAGCAGGCGGGCCAGTTTAGCACCCAAACTATTTTACTATGGAGCTATGCAGTCATAACATAATGCCAGTTGGCATTGTCTTGCAGATCTGGTGATTGTGAAAGCCATTTAAGAACATTTGTCATGTTAATGAAACCAGTTTGAGATGAGTTACTTTGTGATATGGTACATTATCATGCTGGAATAAGCCATTAGAAAATGGGTAAATTGTGGCCATGAAGGGATACACATGGTCAGCAACAATACTCAGTTAGGCTGTGGTATTCAAGTGATGACTGATTGGTATTAATGGGCCCAAAGTGTGCCAAGAAAACATTCCCCACACCATTACACCACCTCCAACAGCCTGGATTGTTGACACAATGCAACTTGGTGCTAAACTGTGACCCTACCATCTGTGTGCCTCAGCAGAAATTAAGATTCATTGGACCAGGCTATGTTTTTCCAGTTTTCCACAGTCTGGTTTTCATGTCCCTGTGCTCATTGCAGCCTCAGCTTTCTGTTTGTGGCTGACAGAACTGGAACTTGATGTGTTCTTCTGCTATTGTAGCCCATCCACATCAAGGTTCAATGTATTGTGCATTCTAAGATTTTTTCTGCTCACCACAATAAAAGAGTGGTTATCTAAGTTATTGTAGCATGTCAGTTCAAATTAGTTTAGCCATTCTCCTTTGACTTCTCTCATCAACAAGGTATCCACAGTACGGCCACTCACTTTTTTTTTATTACACGATGTGACAACTTTTATACTGTGCTAAATGAGAAACTAGGAGGCAGACTTCACAATACAGGCACATTTTTTTTTTTAATTTCTGGCTGTTTTCACTGTTCACTGATTTTAATTCTACCATACAGGAACACTACACACAAATACACACATGGAGTGACACAGCTCTTTCTCTGGTTACTGGCTATCTGCAAGACACACATTAATCCACAGCCGGACGCAGGTGTAACTCATCACACGTTACCTGCTGGTTCAACCTGACTCCTCTCCATTCATAGCTGACACTCGACCACACCCTTGCTCACACACACCATTCTGGGTAAACTCCAACATCAACTGTTATACTCAAACCAGCCCCTATGGCACCAACAATCATGCCTTGATCAAAATCACTGAGATCACATTTTTCCCCCATTCTAATGGCCAATGTGAACATTACCTGAAGCAATTGGCCCATATCTGCATGGTTTTATGCATTTCACTGCTGCCACATGATTGGCTGGTTTAGATAATTCTACATTTGCAAGTGTCTTATGAGAATTTAGAAAGTGTTTAAAAATCTATCAAAGCTATGTGAAGAAAGTTAAAGCCTCACTCACAACCCACCCTATGTGCTGCTACAGGTGGTCTACTGTAAAAAAAATTTGGCAAAACCATGCTTGAGACTTGCATGACAGACTTTTGGTACTCATCTCATCTCATTATCTCTAGCCGCTTTATCCTGTTCTACAGGGTCGCAGGCAAACTGGAGCCTATCCCAGCTGACTATGGGCGAAAGGCGGAGTACACCCTGGACAAGTCGCCAGGTCATCACAGGGCTGACACAGACACAGACAACCATTCACACTCACATTCACACCTACGGTCAATTTAGAGTCACCAGTTAACCTAACCTGCATGTCTTTGGACTGTGGGGGAAACCGGAGCACCCGGAGGAAACCCATGCGGACATGGGGAGAACATGCAAACTCCACACAGAAAGGCCCTCGCCGGCCATGGGGCTTGAACCCGGACATTCTTGCTGTGAGGAGACAGCGCTAACTACTACACCACTGTGCTGCCCCGACTTTTGGTACTGCACATGCAAATTCTACGGGTCTTGCGACAAATCAGGAACGCATACACTACATACAGGACCCGTACTCCTTTTGTACACCTGAACCAAGTCAGCAGCGTGGCTAGTAGGGGCTTTTTGTGATGACCGTAAGATGCATGAGTGATGCACGGTCGTTGTACAAGTGACATGCTTCAGAAGTACTACACAAGTATTCCACACTTGCTATTTGTGCGGCCCGCAAGACAGAAGTACATCTCACTTTCTACCCCTGTGTATGGCATGCATGCAGCGCATGCGACCTGCACGAAGCGCACGCGATCGGCACGCAGCGCACGCGACCCGCATGCGACACAAGGGGCAAGACTTGGGGTATATATGTTGGGGAGGAACCGAGGAACCGATCATGTAGCGCGTAGTATTGTAGAAGGGAAGAAGACCACCTCATTTGCTGTTTTTATTTGAGTATATGTTAATTTATCATGCAAAAGTCAAATAATAAAACATAAGTATAAGGGAATAACGCATTTTATTACATTGTAAAAAAATCCCAACTAAATAGCCCAACAGTTTGAGCACTGAAACACACATTGACTGACTCCGAGCTACTGTCCTGCTCCCACTCCTGCTGAGTGGTGGGACGGGGTGTCGGAATGTCCTTGTCCTTATCATTGAGCATGGCACAATGGCCTGACAGCTGTCATGGAAAAAAATGACAAACACCAACACCAGTCTCGTCCTTTTGCAAGAGAAAGAAGGTTTATTGCAGAAACGGACAAGTGATGAGGTTAATGATTAGCTTTGCCATACACTCTTTCGCAAAGTGTCCTATCTTCCTACAGTTGTAACACACCAGATCAGATCTGTTGACTTCTTTTGCCTCTTCCTCTACCAAGTCTTCAGTCTAGGCCCATCTTGGCCATAAGTCTCAGTTCATGTGTGGTAGGTCTGAATTCTCTGCAAAAGATCGACAGCTCTTCCCCAAACTTCACACACATTAGGGAGGTATGTCATGCTTTCCTTGATATCTGCCAGAGTCCATGGGCAGTGAACCAGCATAGGCCTATCTGTCCCTGCCACTTCCACCATCGGCATGTTCAACGCCTCGTTGCCATCATCCTCTGGATGTGAGCCTGCTGCGTGCTCTTTAGCTTTTCTCTGTTTCCTTGTCATCAATGGTGATGGCTCGCTCTGACGAGGTGTCGTAGGGCAGTCCTCATATCTGGGTGGTGGACCTGTGGCCTCTGTCAGGTTTGGGTAGAGTGGGCACTGCGCTAGGGCCTGCGGGGGAGGTGCGCTGGGTGTAGATGACATGAGGACTGGGGCTCCTCCCTCTGCTACTGGTGGTGTTGTAACAGGAAGTGTTGGGTCATTCTCTTCTGTCTGTGGTAGTAGTCATCTTGGCAGAGCGGAGTTGAGGTCAGGATCAGCCTGCAACTTAAAACACTGAGAAACAGATGAAGGTCCTGCTTCCCGTTTTTCTCTCTTATGTGCCTCACTCTGCCACTCTCGAAACACTTTCCAGTCAGCTAAAAATGCCTCATTCTTTTATTTTTGTCTAATTCATCCTTCTCTTTCTTGTCTAAAGCCTTTTTTAAACTTTCCAACTGCCTCATATTAAAACTTCCCTTTTCAGGAAACCCGCATTCTTTTACCCAGATAACAAACTGTGCTAGAGAGCCTTCCCCATAGTTAACTCTCATGAATGTTATGTTAGGACTGTTGTATGAACAACCGGAGTGCCTTATCGTGTGCTGTGTTGTGTCTTCGGTGCCCTTGTTATGGCACAAACCCATTTACTTCAAACTCTGTTACAAATGGGAAACTCTTATTACAAATGTATGTGTAGAATAATGAAATAAAACTTGCATTCACGGTATATAAAACTTGCACCACACACACTGCGTTAAAAATAGAAATACACACACACACACACACACACACACACACACACACACACACGACCTTGCAATTGTGTGTAAGAAGAAAGTGAAGAGAGAGAGAGCACACACCGGTGTATATAGGACGAGCCTGGTGTTCTTATTATCTGTGTAGGAACAATTTAACGTGTCATGGGCGATTTGTTCAATGACTGAGAGTCAATAGTGGATCCATCTTTTGTTGGCAACTACCCATCACAAGTTACGCCATTCAACCAAACTACCTCTTAACCAACTTGCTTTCATTAGTTTAACAAACTTGCCGTAGTTCCATAGGATATACCCGTCGGTATAAATCCTTAGTTTTTCTCAAGAACTAAGGAAAACTTTTAATCCTCGGCTGTCGTGGAGGTCAAAGTTCCCAGAACTTCTTATCTTAGAAACCCAGTTTCTAGATCATTGACTCCTCACTGATACATCTTTGCCATGACACAGACATTAAACTTCACTGATCATTAATTTCAGTACCCCTTTAATTTTGTAAACTTTAAATAAAGTCAAGCAGAATTAGTGGTTCCTACCTATTTAATGGTGGACTGCAGCGTTTCCCTCCCCTGGGCAGCAAAGAGCGTACAGCCTCCTTTCTGAAGAATACAAGGTTTGAGGATGGATGTTTGTTTTTCCACGCGCGTCCTCCGGTCCACTTGCCGCCCAGAAGACTGCAGAAGTCGTGCAGCCCACCCAGGGATGGCAAGATTTGTCGCAGAAAAATGACAAACACCAACACCAGTCTCGTCCTTTTGCAAGAGAAAGAAGGTTTATTGCAGAAATGGACAAGTGATGAGGGTTTGGCACACCCCCACACCGTCCCTTTATTCTCAAATCTATATATCGTCACTGTCAGGTCAAAACCTGCTACAGTGGTGCTTGAAAGCTTGTGAACCCTTTAGAATTTTCTATATTTCTGCATAAATATGATCTAAAACATCATCAGATTTTTACACAAGTCCTAAAAGTAGAGAAAGAGAATACAGTTAAACAAATGAGACAAAAATATTATACTTGGTCATTTATTTATTGAGGAAAATGATCCAATATTACATATCTGTGAGTGGCAAAAGTATGTGAACCTCTAGGATTAGCAGTTAATTTGAAGGTGAAATTAGAGTCAGGTGTTTTCAATCAATGGGATGACAATCAGGTGTGAGTGGGCACCCTGTTTTATTTAAAGAACAGGGGTCTATCAAAGTCTGATCTTCACAACACATGTTTGTGGAAGTGTATCATAGCAGAAAAAAAGGAGATTTCTGAGGACCTCAGAAAAAGCGTTGTTCATGCTCATCAGGCTAGAAAAGGTTACAAAACCATCTCGAAAGAATTTGGACTCCACCAATCCACAGTCAGACAGATTGTGTACAAATGGAGGAAATTCAAGACCATTGTTACCCTCCCCAGGAGTGACTGACCAACAAAGATCACTTCAAGAGCAAGGCATGTAATAGTCGGCGAGGTCACAAAGGACCCCAGGGTAACTTCTAAGTAACTGAAGGCCTCTCTCACATTGGCTAATGTTAATGTTCATGAGTCTACCATCAGGAGAACACTGAACAACAATGGTGTGCATGGCAGGGTTGCAAGGAGAAAGCCACTGCTCTCCAAAAAGAACATTGCTGCTTGTCTGCAGTTTGCTAAGGATCATGTGGACAAGCCAGAAGGCTATTGGAAAAATGTTTTGTGGATGGATGAGACCAAAATAGAACTTTTTGGTTTAAATGAGAAGCGTTATGTTTGGAGAAAGGAAAACACTGCATTCCAGCATAAGAACCTTATCCCATCTGTGAAACATGGTGGTGGTAGTATCATGGTTTGGGCCTGTTTTGCTGCATCTAAGCCAGGATGGCTTGCCATCATTGATGGAACAATGAATTCTGAATTATACCAGCGAATTCTAAAGGAAAATGTCAGGACATCTGCCCATGAACTGAATCTCAAGAGAAGGTGGGTCATGCAGCAAGACAATGACTAACCACACAAGTTGTTCTATCAAAGAATAGTTAAAGAAGAATAAAGTTAATGTTTTGGAATGGCCAAGTCAAAGTCCTGACCTTAATCCAATGGAAATGTTGTGGAAGGACCTGAAGCGAGCAGTTCATGTGAGGAAACCCACCAACATCCCAGAGTTGAAGCTGTTCAGTACAGAGGAATGGGCTAAAATCCCTCCAAGCCGGTGTGCAGGACTGATCAACAGTTACCGGAAACGTTTAGTTGCAGTTATTGCTGCACAAGGGGGTCACACCAGATACTGAAAGGAAAGGTTCACATACTTTTGCCACTCACAAATATGTAATATTGGATCATTTTCCTTAATAAATAAATGACCAAGTATAATAGTTTTGTCTCATTTGTTTAACTGAGTTCTCTTTACCTACTTTTAGGACTTGTGTGAAAATCTGATGTTTTAGGTCATATTTATGCAGAAATATAGAAAATTCTAAAGGGTTCACAAACTTTCAAGCACCACTGTATGTGACATTTTTCCTTTTTTACAGGAGATGTAAAAAACTGAATAAAACTCTGAAATAAGCCGAGAAGCCAGTAAAAGTTTACTTGTTCTATTATTAGCTTTTCTAATTAGCATAAATGGAAGCAAGAGGTCAAAATTGACCAATCAGCATAGAGAACCCAATTTGACCTAAATTGTCACATAGCAGGTTTTGAACTGACAGCGACGATATACTCTTTACTAGATAAAAAAAAAAGAGACATTACATCTTTTGTATTACATCATTGCAATTACATGCCCTGATCACACCCCGGGAGCATGATCAGCTCTAAAGCTGATTGGATCTTCTCTAATCACTGGCTCGTACGCACATCTGCTACATACATCTGCTACACATGTAAGGAACATGATAAGATGAAAAATGTTTCAGTGCAGAATGTTCTGTCATTAGTCCTTGAAGAGGCAACACTCAGAAAAGAGGAAAATTACAAAACAATACGACACTAAAATTTATTCTACAGGTTCTTATGCTGAAATGCAGTGTTTTCTTTTCTCTAAACATAACACTTCTCATTTAAACCAAAAAGTTTACTCTACACAGTGATGATGAGATTGCAATGTCCTCACTTTTGGGTGTCGTTAGCTGAAACATACATGAAAATCAGCATATATAATATTAATTACATAAGCATATAGATACTGAAATGAATGTTTAAAGCATGTGTATTTACCTGTGAAAATACCTCTGGCGGGGTGCTGTGCTTTCTGCCGGCTTGAAGGCATACTTCTCCCTGTCCGTGCAGGGCTTGCCGGTGCTGCTACCGTCATCATCAAATTCTTCCTCCTCCTCCCCCTCTGCTGTTTCAGGCTGCGTTACTTCACTTTTGCTCGCTTCTTCTTGGGTCCCATTTTCTAAACTTTAAACTGAAATTTTTTAATTTTTTTCCACAAAATATCCAATGTTCTTCAGTTGAAAGACAGATGCAGAATGCTGCAGACACACTGGTTTTATACCCACTCCTGGCTTGCATCACACGCAAGTTATGAGTGATTGTAACGTACTAGTCACATGCGTCACACATGCTTCACAAATGCGGCCCGTACTCGTAGTGCAGGAAACTGGTAAAATGCAAGTCACACGCACTCCACACTCACTGAACACGGACGGATCACGTGCGTCAGACACACGCTTTCCACGGGCTAACAGTGCAATTTTCCCCATGCCTCGAGGAAGTCAGGTGTGCAACCTCTACTTGACAAGTACTTTGCCTGTACTCCTCCCCCAAACTTTCCCCCGGGTTCACTGCGACCCTGCAGCACAGCTGCAAGCTACCAAACCCTGCCACCCATGCGTGTCCAAAACAACCTTGCCGCTATCAGAGGTGGTCTCGCACATGAAGCTTACTTATTGCCCCTGAACATTCTACTATCATGGCTTTTAAACAAAGGTTGTGAGTGAGGCTTAAGGAACATTATTATGCTGAACTAATTAATGCAAATGCCCACAGACCTAAAATACTGCTCAATACTATCAATTCAATCTTAAATCCTGTTGCTACCACTATTTCTATATCTAATGAATCCTGTGAGCACTTCCTAAACTTCTTCACTGATAAAATAGACCTGTTTCTGGGCCCGTACAGATTCATTCTTCTACCTGCCATCTCCAACAGTTCCAGCCTGAGTCAACCTTGCAGCTATCAGAGGTGGTCTCGCACATGAAGCTTACTTATTGCCCCTGAACATTCTACGATCATAGTTTTTAAACAAAGGTTTTTTTTTCCTACACTCTGCCCTCTTATCCTGGCCATTATAAACAGCTCTTTATTGAATGGAATTGTTCATGCCAGTTTTAAACATTATTGTGCAGCCACTCTTAAAGAATCCTAGTCTTGATCCGAACGACCACAACAATTACAGACCCATCTCTAAGCTACCTTTTATTTCAAAGATTCTAGAATAGTTCTCTTTGTCCAAGTGCCATCTTATTGGAATACCTTCAACATTTGTGACAAGTTCCAGTCTGGTTTTAGAGCCATGCATAGTATAGAATCTGTTCTTTTAAAAGGTATACAATAATATCCTCCTCACTGTTGACTCTGGTTCCTGTGTAATTTTAGTCCTACTCGATCTCAACACAGCTTTTGACACAATTGGCCATGACATCCTCATAAGATGCTTAGAGGATGAAGTTGGTCTGAAGGGCATTGTGATAAAATGGTTTAACTCTTATTTAAAGAGAAAGAAACTTCTCAGTCAAAATAGGAAATTACCCAACTTCCTCTGCTCCCATTAAATGTGGCATCCCAAGGCTCCATTTTGTGATGTCTCCTATTTTCACTATACATGCTTCCTCTGGGCTTAATTTTTGAGAAATACATCTCATATCATTGCTAATCCAGCCACTGGGGGTGCATAAGTGTACTCTTGGTGCTGGTCCCAAGCCCAGATAAATTGGAGAGGGTTGCATCAGGAAGGGCATCCGGTGTAAAACTGTGCCAAATCTAACATGCGGAATGAAAAGAGAAATACCATACCGGATCGGTCGGGGCCCGGGTTAACAACGACCACCTCTGGTACTGTTGGTCAACAGGGTGCCGGTGGAAAGTGTGCTACTGTTGTGCCAAAACAGAGAAGAAGGGGGGGGGGGGAGAGGTGTGTTAGGAGAGAGTGTGCAAGATGGAAGGGAAGGAGCTTAGAATTTTGTATAAGACAGTAGTGAGACCAGCTGTGATGTATGGATTGGAGACCGTACCCTTAACGAAGAGACAGGAGGCAAAGTTGGCGGTGGCGGAGTTGAGGATGTTAAGGTTTGCAATGGGAGTGACAAGGTTGGACATGATAAGGAACGAGCACATCAGAGGGACAGCACATGTATAGAGCTTGGGAATTAAGCTAAGAGAGATGAGACTGAGATGGTATGGGTACATCCTGAGAAGAGATGCAGAGCATGTTGGAAGGAGAATGTTGAGGATGGAGCTGCCAGGCAAATGAAAATGAGAAAGGCCAAAAAAGAGATACATGGATGTGGTGAGAGAGGACATGAAAGTGGCAGGTGTGGTAGAGAAGGATGTGGAAGACAGGGAGCAATGGAGACGAAAGATCCGCTGTGGTGACCCCTAATCAGGAGCAGCCAAAAGAAGAAGATCTCATATCATTGCTCTGCAGATGACACACAATTTGATGTACTAATTTTATGTGACAGTACAAGTTCTTTGACAAACCTGTTTAGCTGTGTGGAAGACATAAAATGCTGGTTGGCAAGGAATTTCCTGTAGTTGAATGATAAGAAAACTGAAGTGATCATTTTTGGACCTTCCAGCTCTTTCTCCAGTATCAGCACCACTCTTGATCCTCTGTCTGCTAATTTGCACAATGAGGTTAAAAATCTTGGTGTTTTTACGGACAGCTTATTGAATTTCAATAAACAAGTGAGTAAGGTGAAAGGCAACTTTTACCATCTTAGAAATATTGCAAAAGTAAAGTCACTTTTATCCCCAAAAGACCTGGAAACAGTAATCCATGCTTTTATTACTTCTTGGCTGGACGACTGTAACACTATGTGTCTGGGGTTGACCTTTTGCGACTACAAATGGTCCAAAATGCAGCAGCTAGACAATTAACCAGAACTAAGAAAAGACAGCACATCACTGGCTCAGCTGCACTGGCTACCAGTGAAGTACAGAGTTGATTTTAAAATTTTACTTTTTGTTTTTAAAGCTCTTAATGGTTTAGCCCCACAGCACATTTCTGATCTGCTTACACTGTACTCTGCTCCTAGGTCACTTAGATCATCCTCACAATTACTACTCTCAGTACCCCATTCATGCCTCAAATCTGAATGTAACTGTGCCATTGCTCTCCCCAGATTTTGGAAAAATCTCCCATTTCACATCAGAAGCTGTCCCTTGAATTGAATTTAAAAGACCCACCTTTTTTCTCTTGCTTTTAATTCAGTCTGAGGTTCCTAAATAGTGTTGTCAAGTCCACTCCCTATACATTTCTACTTTTATTCTCTGTTATCTCATCTCATCTCATTATCTCTAGCCGCTTTATCCTTCTACAGGGTCGCAGGCAAGCTGGAGCCTATCCCAGCTGACTACGGGCGAAAGGCGGGGTACACCCTGGACAAGTCGCCAGGTCATCACAGGGCTGACACATAGACACAGACAACCATTCACACTCACATTCACACCTACGGTCAATTTAGAGTCACCAGTTAACCTAACCTGCATGTCTTTGGACTGTGGGGGAAACCGGAGCACCCGGAGGAAACCCACGCGGACACGGGGAGAACATGCAAACTCCACACAGAAAGGCCCTCGCCGGCCCCGGGGCTCGAACCCAGGACCTTCTTGCTGTGAGGCGACAGTGCTAACCACTACACCACCGTGCCGCCCATTCTCTGTTATATCAAATTTTATTTATATGGCTTTTATATAACTTTAATGTATTTTTTGTCTAACTTATGTATATTTATTTATTTTTGTTTTTCTTATCCTTGACTTATACTTCTTGCTTTTTATTGCCCTATTTATCTCCTTGTTTCTCAAATGTATTCTTGTGTTGTACATTTTAATTACATCAACTGTAAAGCACTTTGTGTGAACTCCTGTTGTGTTTAAATGTGCTATACATATAAAGTGACTTGAGTGAATGAGTAGATGTACAGGTGTTTCTAATAAAGTGTTCAGTGAGTGTATTTGATGTAGGTAATGATGGAATCATAGAACCAGACAGACCAGCCACTGTTGATTACTTGTGTGCTTGTCTAGCATTAATTTTAAACCATAGCTAAAATTTTCATTGGCTGTTCATAGGTTATGATATGGTTGATTTTTTAAACAAACTACTGTAGAGATCTGAGGGGGGCAACAATTAAAACAATACATCACAGAGTCTTTGATCTATTCAAAATGTTATACTGTGAATGGTGTTATTATATAGGATGTAATCTACCACATTCACTTACAACCCTGATTTCAAAAAAGTTGAGAAGCTATGTAAAACGTATATAACAAGTGTTGCCAGGCAAAACAAACCTCGCCCGGCCTTTCTGGTGACCTTGACCTTCACCTTGACCCGATTACCCCCATAATATAATCTGGTAATCTACAGACCATGCTGCACCAACCCTGAAAATTTGAAGTCAGTCGGTGCAACCGTCTAGACGCTAGATTAACAGATAGACACACAAACAAACCGCACTGATTACAATACCTTGCCCCGCTTACTCCATCACATGCAAGGTAAAAACAGAATTAAATGATCTGCAAATCCTTTTTTAACTATATTCAATTGATACAATAACAAAGACAATATATTTAATGTTCAAACTTAATCGATCAATTAAATATACACTCATTTTGATTTTGATACCTGCCACATATTCCAAAAAAGTTGGGAGAGGGGAAACAAAAAACTGGGAAAGTTGTGAAATATTCAGAAAACACCTGTTTGGAACATTCTATAGGTAAACAGGTTAATTGGTAATTGGAAAAGTTCACAAGCAAGGCTGGGGCAAGGTTCATTACTTATAGTAAGAGGTGAAAAAAAAATGCATGTGCAAATAGTCCAACAGTTTAAGAGCAACATTTCTCAACATGCAATTGCAAGGGATTTAGGAATTTTGCCATCCATAATATCAAAAGATTCAGAGAATTCAGAGAAATCTATGCATGATGGGGCAAGGTCAAAAACAACACTGAATGCCTGTGAACTTTGATCCCTCAGATGGCAGTGCATTAAAAACGGACATGATTGTAGAAAGGATAGTGCTACATGGGCTCAGGAACACTTAAGAAGACCGCTGCTGGTAAACACGGTGCATTGCTGCATTTACCATGCAAAGCCAAAGCCATATATCAACAACATCCAGAAATACCACCAACTTCTCTGGGCCCGAACTCATCTAAGATAGAATGATGCAAAGTGGAAAAGTGTGCTGTGGTTTGACGTTGTGTTGTCTGGGCTAAAGAGGAAACAGACCATCCAGATTGTTCAAAAGCCAACATCTGTGATGGTATGGGGGTTTGTTAGTGCCCATATAATTTGTATATCTGTGAAGGCAACGTTAATGTTGAAAGGTACATACAGGTTTTGGAGCAACATATGCTGCCATCCAGACAATGTCTTTTTCATGGATGTCCTTGCTTATTTCAGCAGAACAATGCCAAACCACATTCTGCACATGTTACAACAGTGTGGCTTCATAGTAACAGAATGCAGGTGCTAAACTGGCCTGCATGCATCCCATTGAAAATGTGTGGCACATTATGAAGTGCAAAATATAACAATGGAGACTCCAGACTGTTGAGCAACTGAAGTCATATGTCAAGGAAGAATGGGAAAGAATTTCACATTCAAAACTTCAAAAATTAGCGTCCTCAGTTCCCAAATGCTTACTGAGTGTTCTTAAAAGAAAAGTTGATGTAATACAATGGTAAACATGCCACTGTCTCAACTTTTTTGCAATATGTTGCAGGAATCAAATTCACAGTGAGTGTATGTTTACAAAAAACAATAATGTTTATTAGTCTAAACATTAAATATCTTCTCTTTGTATTGTATTCAATTGACTATACTGTAGCTTGAAAAGGATTTGCAACTCATTGCATTCTGTTTTTATTTAGGTTTTACAGCACATCCTGACTTTTTTGGAATTAGAGTTATAGTTGTAGGGGTCAATAAAAGTGTACAATAATTACAAATTTGGAGGCATTAATGTTGGTATGCTTCAGGGTGGCACAGTGGTACAGTGGTTAGCAATGTGGCCTCACAGCAAGAAGGTTCTGGGTTTGAACGTCAGAGTTGATGGGGGCCTTTCTGTATGGAGCTTGCGTGGGGTTACTCTGGGTGCTCCAGTTTCCTCCCGCTGGAGTTGCACAAACCAGTGCATACTTAGTGCTGGTCCCAAGCCCAGATAGATTGGGGAGGGTTACATCATTAAGGGCATCTGGTGTAAAAACCTATGCCAAATCAAATATGTGGATCATGATGAGCCTATTTACGGATGGGATTAACTGTCAAAGTCTCAAAGACTCTGACCCTGCAATCTTCACTTTTCCACAATGAGCCCCCAATGGCCATCACAATTGAAAATGTAGCACTGGAGAACACAAGTTCTTTCATGTACCTTGGTAGCATTCTCTCTGATGATCTCTCATTGAATGAAGAGATCACCTCCTGTATCAGGCATGTTTCTTCAGCATTTGGCTACCTCTGTAAGCATGTCTTCACAAACCACAACCTCTGCATCCGCATGAAGGTCGCGGTCTATCATGCAGTCTGCATCTATGGATATGAAGCCTGGACATTGTACAGGAAGCCTTCCATATGTGTTGCCTTCAACGCATCCTTGGAGTGACTTGGGAGGACAGGATCCCCACACACAGATCCTCAGCAAGGCTAACTCCACAAGTGTGGAGTCCATGATCCTCCATCGTGTCCTCCAATGAACTGGACATGTCATCCAAATGGCCCCCAACCGAATGCCCTGGATGGTTCTCTACAGAGAACTCACAGAAGGGACCTGCTCCCATGGAAGACCCAAGAAGCATTGGAAGGACTTCTTGAAGTGGTCCCTGCAGTCATGCAACATCTCTCCTGCTGACCCTGAGATCCTCGCCAAGGATTGTATGAACTGGAAGCAGACTGTGTCCCAGGGAGTCTGCCACTTCGAAGAAGAACAGACCAGGCTGAGGGAGGAGAAACAGGCCCAGCAACGCCTTCAGCAATTCCTTCCCTCTGCTCCCGCACCTGGTCCCTTCACCTGTCATTATTGTCCCAGGATCTGCCAGGCCAGGATCGGGCTTCTCTTTTATGAGCGGGCGCATGACAGATGGTGACAACCCCAACAGCAACAGAAGCAAGACCTGGGAAGGCAAAGAAGACACTGAAGAGGAGGACCTCATCATCGTCAAATATCGACGGATAGCCATAAGCAAGAACTACTGTACTAGTATTAGTGTATTTCAAACAATTAGAATATTGTGGAAAAAATCCAATATTTTCCATCAGTTATTTAAGAAAGTGAAAATGTAAAATATTCTAGACTCATTACATGCAAGCTAAAATGTTTCAAGCATTTTACGATATTAATTTTGATAATTATGGCCTGCAGAGCAAAAATTTTCAAAAATCTCAAAATATTAGTGTATTTCTTTTTTAGTTTGAGTAAAACAATATAAATACCATGTATCTCTCATCATAGTTCAGTACACGCAACCACAATTATGGGGGAAGACTGCTGACTGTTAGGGTTTTGCTGGGATTCGAACCTGGTTCGTTGGTGTGATAATCCAGCAAACCCCCACTAGGCCACCAGGGGGATGACTCAAATGCAGAGGCGTGAGGCGGAAGTAGAAAAAGAATCAAAAGGTTTATTTAAACTATATACACTATATACAGGGCAAAACAAAAGACAAAAAAAAAACCAAAGAGTATAATCCAAAAGAAAAGCAAAGTGCAAAAATACAAAAGCTAAGAAGATCAAAAAACACAGTACAAAGGAAACTGGAGATAAACATAACAGCACAAAGACTCCGTGACAAGAGGACTGAACTCAGGGGTATAAATAGACAAACTAATTAAGGACACAGGTGAAGATAATTAGGCAATTAACACAAACTCAAAACACAGGAACAGTGGCGGCCTCTAGAGGCCAAAATGAACACGACATGAAAAGGAAATAACTGCGGCCTCTAGAGGCCAAAACAGTCCTAGTCCTAACAGGACCCCCCCCTCTAGGAGCGTCTCCTGACGTTCCCAGGGCGATCCGGATGGGCCGAATGGAAGTCCCGACATAGTTCTTTATCAAGGACATCCCGAGCAGGAACCCAGCAGCGCTCCTCAGGACCATAGCCCTCCCAGTCCACCAGATATTGCAACCCGCCGCGGACCCGGCGGGAGTCAAGCAGGCGATTCACAGTGAACACAGTCTGCCCCTGGAAGATGCGGGGGGGTGGGGGGTTCCTAGGGGCAGGGGCATACGTAGACGTCAGTACGGGCCGTAACAGGGAAACATGGAAAGTGGGGTTGATCCTCAGAGTCCGGGGCAACTGGAGCCGGTAGGAGACAGGGTTCACCCTGCGCACCACCTTGAAGGGGCCAATGTAGCGAGGAGCAAGCTTGCGGTTCTCCACCCGCAGTGGAAGGTCCTTAGTGGACAGCCAAACACGCTGCCCAGGGCGGAAAGCATGGGCAGGTCTTCTATGGCGGTTGGCCTGAGTCTGGTTGGTTCTGGAGGTCTGTATGAGGGTCTTCCTGACCTTGCTCCAGGTCTTGCGACACCGTCTCACATATTGGTTGACCGAGGGCACCCCCGCGTCCTCCTCCTGGTCCGGGAACAGAGGTGGCTGGAACCCGAATTGGCACTGGAATGGCGACAGCTTGGCGGCCGATGACTGCAGGGTGTTGTGGGCGTACTCCGCCCATGGCAGCCAGGTGCTCCACGATGTCTGGTTATCCATAGCCAGGCCTCGCAGGGTGGTTTCCAGGTCCTGGTTGAGCCTCTCCGTCTGACCATTGGACTGTGGGTGAAACCCAGAGGAGAGGCTGGCAGTGGCTCCGATGACCTTGCAGAACCCGTGCCACACTCGGGAGGAGAACTGGGGCCCTCGGTCTGAGACGATGTCCTGTGGAAGACCAAAGACTCGGAAGACATGATTAAACAAAAGTTTCGCAGTTTCAAGAGCAGAGGGGAGTTTGCACAGTGGTATGAAGCGGCAGGCCTTGGAGAATCTGTCAACTAAGACCAAAATGACCGTGTTACCTTGTGACTCAGGGAGACCCGTGATAAAGTCGACTGCCACGTGGGACCAGGGACGCCGGGGAATGGTCAGAGGATGCAGGAGACCCTGGGGACGCTGTCGTGGGTTCTTGGTTCTGGTGCAAACCTCACAGGACAGGACAAATGACCTTACTTCCTTCTCCATGTTAGGCCACCAGAAGCGTCTTTTCAGGAAGTCCAGGGTCCTCCGAGCTCCCGGGTGGGCGGTGAGAGGGGAAGAGTGACCCCACTGGAGAACCTTGGCCCGGGCTTGATGTGGGACGTACAAGAGGCCTGGTGGCCCCGTCCCAGGACCGGGGTCCTGGCGTTGGGCTCGTCGGACAGCCTCCTCAATACCCCAGCGGACAGGGGCCACAATCCGGGACACAGGGATAATAGGCCCGACTTCATTCTCCCTGTTAGTGGCAGAGAACAGTCTGGACAGTGCGTCAGGTTTGGTGTTCTTGGAGCCGGGGCGGTATGAGAGGGTGAAGTCAAACCGACTGAAAAACAGGGCCCACCTAGCCTGTCGAGGGTTCAGTCTCTTGGCTTGCTGGAGGTACTCCAGGTTCTTGTGGTCAGTCCAAACCAGGAATGGATGTTGTGCTCCCTCCAGCCAGTGCCTCCACTCCTCAAGGGCCAGTTTGACCGCTAGCAGTTCTCGATCCCCCACATCGTACCGGGACTCAGCAGGACTCAGGCGGTGGGAGAAGTAAGCGCAGGGGTGCAGCTTTCCTTCCGAACGTTGAGAGAGCACCGCGCCGACACCACTGTCCGAGGCGTCCACCTCCACGATGAATGGTTGGGAGGTGTCCGGGAGAACCAGAATGGGTGCCGTGCAGAAGCGGTCCTTGAGGTCTTTGAACGCCTTTTCTGCCTGAGGAGACCAGCCATAAGATCCACCTGTCCCTTTGGTGAGGTCAGACATGGGTGCTGCCACAGAACTGAAGTTCCTGATGAACTTGCGGTAGAAGTTAGCGAATCCTAAGAACCGCTGAACCTCCTTAACGGACTTGGGAGTAGGCCAATCCCGGACGGCCAGGGTCTTGGCAGGGTCCATTTGGAGTTGGCCTGTCCGTACAATAAATCCCAGAAAGGAGACCTCGGGAACATGAAATTCGCATTTCTGGGCCTTGGCGAACAGATTGTTCTGTAGCAGCCTCTGGAGAACCTGGCGGACATGGTGGCGGTGCTCCTGCATGGTCTTGGAAAAGATAAGGATGTCGTCGAGGTAGACAAAAACGTATAGGTTAATCATGTCCCTTAAGACGTCGTTGATTAGGGCCTGAAAAACAGCTGGTGCGTTGGTGAGTCCGAAGGGCATCACCTGGTATTCGTAGTGCCCAGACGGGGTGTTAAAGGCAGTCTTCCACTCGTCTCCCTGTCGGATACGGATGAGGTGGTATGCGTTCCGTAGGTCCAACTTGGTGAAGACGGTGGCGCCTTGGAGCAGGTCGAAAGCTGTGGACATCAGCGGAAGGGGATATCGGTTGCGCACAGTGATCTTATTCAGGCCCCTGTAATCAATACATGGTCGGAGCCCCCCATCCTTCTTGCCGACAAAGAAGAAGCCGGCTCCAGCAGGTGAAGTGGAGGGTCGAATAAACCCAGAGACCAGGGCATCTTTGAGGTATTCCTCCATGGCCTTGCGTTCTGGCTGAGAGAGTGAAAACAGTCTGCCACGAGGAGGGGTAGTCCCAGGGAGCAAGTCGATGGCACAGTCGTAGGCCCGGTGCGGAGGAAGAACGGCGGCCCTGCTCTTGCTGAATACCTCCTTGAGATCCCAGTACTCTGTGGGAACTTGAGATAACTCGGTGAGATCAGGGGGCTCGGCAGGAGACACAGGAGAGCTAGAGAGCAGACAAGAGGCATGGCATGCAGGGCCCCATTCCACAACCTGGCTTGTTACCCAGTCTATGCGAGGGTTGTGGCGAGTAAGCCAAGGAAGGCCTAGAATAACTGGGAACTCAGGTGAAGGAATCAGGTGCAGGGATATTTCTTCCTTGTGACCTTGAGACTGGAGGAAAACTGGAGAAGTAACTTGGGTGACTCTTCCATCACCTAACGCTTGGCCATCGAGGGCAGACACAGACAGTGGGACTTCAAGAGGTGCAGTCGGAATATTGATGCTTTGGGCGAAGTGAATATCCATAAAGTTCCCAGCCGCCCCTGAGTCTATCAAAGCTTGACAAGAGTGGACAGACTCACCCCAGGAGATGGAGACCGGGATGTAGATTCCTTGGCCAGGGAGTCCGGGAGAGAGGGTAGGCCCCGTCACAACCCTCCCTCGGCTGGACGGGGCGGTCCTTTTCCCAAGAGTTCGGGACATGATGCTCGGAAGTGACCAGGCTTGCCACAGTAGATGCAGCACTTGTCCCTCCTTCTGCGCTCCCTCTCAGATGCGGAGAGGCGAGTACGACCCACTTGCATGGGTTCTGGACAGTCACTGAAGGAGGTAGACGGTCTCCAGGTAGAGGTAGGGAGGCTGGGGGGGCTCAAGGCTTGGTGGCGTTCTCTCATCCTGTTGTCCAGACGAATAGCATGTGAGATGAGGGTTTCGAGGTCACTTGGGCATCCAATAGAGGCCAGACCGTCCTTGATGGGGTCAGACAGACCATGGTGGAAGGCTGACACCAGGGCAGTCTCGTTCCATCCACTTACTGCTGCGAGTGTTCGGAACGAGATGGCGTAATCTGCGACGCTTCCTCCTTGCCGGATGGACATGAGCTTTCGGGCTGCGTCGGTACTGATGTCTGCCTGATCGAAGACCCGAAGCATCTCTTCAGAAAACAGCTGGAAATCAAAGCACTCAGGTCCCTGTCTTTGCCAGATAGCAGTAGCCCAGGCTCGCGCCTTGCCAGCTAATAAGGTGATCACAAAGGCAATCTTGCGGCGATCCGTAGTGTAGGTGGTAGGCTGAAGCTCAAAGGTGAGTTGACACTGGGTAAGGAACTCTCGGCACTCACTGTGCTTGCCGTCATACCTCTGTGGTGCAGGAAGGCTGGGTTCGCGAGGTGAAGAAGGCAGCATTGCAGGAGGCACTGGAGCAGGAGTGGGAGCTGGATCAGGAGCAGGAACTGGATCAGGGGCAGGAGATGCAGGCAGAGATGTCAGCTGTGCCAGGGTTTTCCCAATTTGCTGAAGCAGTTCCTCGTGGCGAGCGAGGGCCTCACGTTGGCTGGTGAGCGTACGTCCATGAGCGTCCATGGTCGCTCCGAAGCGTGTCAAAGCTGCCATAATTCCCTGAAGGTTGGCCGGGTAGACAGTTGAAGCAGCCTCTGCTGAGTCGGTCATGACGGAGTCTTTCTGTTAGGGTTTTGCTGGGATTCGAACCTGGTTCGTTGGTGTGATAATCCAGCAAACCCCCACTAGGCCACCAGGGGGATGACTCAAATGCAGAGGCGTGAGGCGGAAGTAGAAAAAGAATCAAAAGGTTTATTTAAACTATATACACTATATACAGGGCAAAACAAAAGACAAAAAAAAAACCAAAGAGTATAATCCAAAAGAAAAGCAAAGTGCAAAAATACAAAAGCTAAGAAGATCAAAAAACACAGTACAAAGGAAACTGGAGATAAACATAACAGCACAAAGACTCCGTGACAAGAGGACTGAACTCAGGGGTATAAATAGACAAACTAATTAAGGACACAGGTGAAGATAATTAGGCAATTAACACAAACTCAAAACACAGGAACAGTGGCGGCCTCTAGAGGCCAAAATGAACACGACATGAAAAGGAAATAACTGCGGCCTCTAGAGGCCAAAACAGTCCTAGTCCTAACACTGACTTGACAGTTGTCCAGAAGACGATCATAAACACTCTCCATAAGGAGGTTAAGCCACAGAAGGTCATTGCTAAACAGGCTGGCTGGAAAAGGTGCACAAGCAACAGAGTTGACCGCAGCCTTGAAATGATTGTCAAGAAAAGTCAATTCAAGAACTTGGGAGAGCTTCACAAGGAGTGGACTGAGGCTGGTGTCAGTGCATCAAGAGCCCCTATGCACAGACATCTTCAGGAAAGAGGCAACAATTGTTACATTCCTAATATCAAGCCATTCCTGAACCAGAGACAATGTTAGAAGCATCTTACCTGGGCCAAGGAGAGAAAGATCTGGACTATTGCTCAGGGGTCTGAAGTCCTCTTTTCAGATGAAAGTAAATTTTGCATTTCATTTGGAAATCAAGATCCTAGAATCTGGAGGAACAGTGGAGAGGCACAGAATCCAAGGTGTTTAAAGTCCATTGTGAATTTTCCACAGTCTGATGATTTGGGGTGCCATGCCATCTGCTGATGTTGGCCCACTGTGTTTTATCAAGTTCAGAGTCAATGCAGCCATCTACCAGGAGATTTTAGAGCATTTCATGCTTCCATCTGCTGGCAAGCTTTATGGAGATGCTGATTTCCTTTTCCTGCAGGACTTAGCACCTGCCCACAGTTACAAAACTACTACCAAATGGTTTGCTGACCATGATATTACTGTGCTTGACTGGCCAGCCAACTCGTTTAAGCTGGACCCCACAGAGAATCTATGGGGTATTTTCAAGAGGAAGATGAGAAACACCTGACCTAAAACTACAGACAAGCTGAAGACCACTATTAAAGCAACCTGGGCTCCAATAACACCTCAGCAATGCCACAAGCTGATCGCCTCCATACCACGACACATTGATGCAGTAATTTGTGGTAAAGGAGCCCTAACCAAGTATTGAGTGCATAAATAACCATGCTCTTCAGAAATTGGACATTTCTGTATTGCAAATCCTTTTTTGATTAATCTTAGGTAATATTCTAATCATTTGAGATAGTGGATTTCTGATTTTCATGAGCTATCAGCCATAATCATCAAAATTAAAACACAACAAGGCTTGAAATATTTCACTTTATGTGTAATGAATATAGAATATATGAAAGTTTACCTTTTTGAATTAAATTATGAAAAAAAACATGAACTTTTTCACAATATTAAATTTTCTTGAGATGCACTAGTATAATACTCATGCTCCAGAGTGTAAATTTATGTAAAGGAAGACTAACCAATAAAAATCTTGACTTAGACTTCAAACCATATCATTTGGGTGGATTATGAGCACTTCTATAACTTGAACATACTGCTGAAACTGGACATCTGAGGAGTAGAAAAAGGTGATTTTTTTTTCTAATTTTCAACTGTCAGTTTGGATGAACCCATGGCAGATTCCTGTTCTTGACTGAAAGGAGTGGAGCCAAATATGGTGTTCTGCTGTTGTAATTCATTCACTTCAAGGTTTCATGTTTTGTACAAGCTGAGATGCTTTTCTGCTTACCACAATTATAAGCAGTGGTTATTGAATTATTATATCCTTCCTGGCAGCTCAAACCAATCTGGCCATTTTTATCAACAAGCTATTTCCACCCACAGAACTGTTGCTCTCTCAATGATTTTTGTTTTTTTTCTACATCATTGTGTCAATACTAGAGACTGTTATATTTGAAAACCCCAGGAGATCAGCAGTTTCTGAAATAGCCAGCCACCAACAACCATGCCACAGTTAAAATCACAGAGATCACACTTTTTCCCCATTCTGAGGTTTGATGTGAACATAAACTGAAGCTCTTGACCTGTATCTGCGTGATTTTATACATTGTACTTGTGCCACATGATTGGCTGATTGGATAACTGCATAAATGTGCATGGAAGTTCCTATTATAGTGGATAGCAAGTAGTTAATGAAATTTCACTCCACCACTTTTAAAGGCCTTGTGCAACCTATCCATTGCTGGCTCTTAAGTTCCCACAGGGAGTTTGAATTTGCAGCCATTCAGTTTTTGGGTGTAAAGCTTTTGGCCAATGTATCACTGCTGCCACCTCTACAAGTTTTATGTATTGTGCTTTGCTTTTCATAACCTCCAACAAAAGCACAAAAGTGCTGTCTTTCTTGATTCTATCCAAGATACAAGAGGAAGACATGCCAAGATTCATGGTTCCTGTTCCAAACTGCTTCTACTTTACATAGTCTTATAAATCTTTTTCATTTATTTAGTAGGTCTATGGAGAAATGCAGTGCTGTCAAACTCTATTACTTATGCTTTCCCAAAGAAGTTATGTAACCAGATTGGCTCGGTAGTGTGTATGTCTCAGTAAAGACCAGCAACCATTTTTCAGTCCTGATGCCTCGAGACTAGGTGATATATTAGTGTACCTTTGGTCTCCTGATTTGTTGAGCATTGATTGAACAAAATACTTGCCTTCACAATCATTTGGAAGGACATGAAGATGTGCTCATGCTTTTTTGTGAAATATAATTACTGTTAATTGCTCTTGTGTTTAGCTACCTGCATGATGTTTCCATCCATCCATCCATCCATCCATCCACCCATCCATCCATCCATCATCTGTAGCCGCTTATCCTGTACAGGGTTGCAGGCAAGCTGAAGCCTATCCCAGCTGACTATGGGTGAGAGGCGGGATACACCCTGGACAAGTCGCCAGGTCATCGCACGGCTGACACAAAGACAAACAACCATTCACACTCACATTCACACCTATGGTCAACTTAGAGCCACCAATTAGCCTAACTTGCATATCTTTGGACTGTGGGGGAAACCGGAGCACCCGGAAGAAACCCACGCAGACACGGCTCTTTCATAAGATCAACCAAAAAAGGATTTAGAATACAGAAATGTCCAACTTCTGAAAATATGTTCATTTATACACTCAGTACTTGATTGGGGCTCCTTTACCATGAATTACTGCATCAATGAGGCATGGCATGGAGGCGATCAGCCTGTGACACTGCTGAGGTGTTATTGAAGCCTAAGTTGCTTTGATAGCAGCCTTCAACTTGTCTGTATTTTTAGATTGGTGTTTCTCATCTTCCTCTTGACAATACCCCATAGATTCTCAATGAGGTTCAGGTGAGGTGAGTTTGCTGGCCAATCAAGCACAGTAATATTATGGTTAGCAAATCATTTGCTAGTAGTTTTGGCACTGTGGGCAGGTGCTAAGTCCTGCTGGAAAAGGAAATTAGCATCTCCATAAAACTTGTCAGCAGATGGAAGCATGAAGTGCCCTAAAATCTACTGGTAGATGGCTGCATTAACTTTGGACTTGATAAAACAGCGGATCAACACCAGCAGATGATATGGCACCCCACATCATCACAGACTGTGGAAACTTCACACTGGACTTCAAACACCTTGGATTCTGTGCCTCTCTACTCTTCCTCCAGACTTTACAACCTTGATTTCCAAATGAAATACAAAATTTTTCATCTGAAAAGAGGACTTTGGACTAATGAGCAACACTCCAGTTCTTTCTCTCCTTAGCCCAGGTAAGATGCTTCTGATGTTGTCTCTGGTTCAGGAGTGGCTTGATATTAGGAATATGACAGTTGTAGCCCCTTTCCTGAAGTTGCCTATGCGTGGTGGCTCTTGATACACTGACAGCAGTCTCAATCCACTCTTTGTGAAGCCCTCCCAAGTTCTTGAATCAACTTTTCTTGACAATCCTCTCAAGGCTACAGTTATCACTGTTGCTTGTGCACCTTTTCCAGCCAGCCCTTTCAGCAATGACCTTCTGTGGCTTACCCTCCTTGTGGATGGTGTTGACGATCATCTTCTGGACAACTGTCAAATCAGCAGCCTTCTCCATGATTGTGGTTGCATGTACTGAGCCATACCATTAGATAACTGGTATTTATACTGTTTTACTCAATTAAATATTCTCATATTTTGAGAGTTTATTTTATTTTTTTGTGTTGTAGACCAATTATCAAAATTAAGATAGAAAAATGCTTGAAAGACTTTATTTTATGTGTAATGAGTCTAAAATATATTAGAGTTTCACTTTCTTAAACTGTTGTAAAGTATTGAACTTTTTCACGATATTCTGATTGTTTTGAGATGCATTAGTACATGGTAAAATATTCAAAACTAAAAAAGCACTTGGAGAGCACAGACCTCCGCCAAGAATCCTTTAAAAAATTCTGGGATCCAGACGGTGATCCGGATCACCGCCAAAATTTAATGGATTGTTACTTGTGCCCAGTCACACCTCTGGAAAAAAATTTCAGAGCAGTCCGTTCATAACTTTTTCTGTAATGTTGCCAGCCAAACAAACAAACAAACAAACAAACAAACGCACGTTACCGAAAACATAACCTCCTTGGCGGAGGTAATTACTATGCAATATCCTGTCAGCATGCCCACATAGGTTGAACAGGGGCCAGTGGGGCTCCATGTGAATATGAATTCTGAGTGGGTTCACACAGGGGCTGTGAATTGGGCTTGGTTGGGCTGTCCATAAAACATATTTACAGGCTAAAAGTGGGCAACCCAGAAAAGTCTATACATATAGGATCCACATAGGCCTTTGGTTGGCTTGTTTCCTCAAGAAATAACTATTTTGTCAGATTTTTGTCAAACCCAGGATCAAATTTGCAGTGGAGTCGGAGACTACACTGAAAATCTGTTTGGGTCCCCCCCCCCAAAAAAAAAAAAAAAAAAAAAAAAATCAGGCAAGCAAATTTCCCTATAATGAATTAAGACAAGATTCAGACAATATCAGTGACCCCTCTTTGAATAAAAGAGGCAGTATAGAATATTCTGCTGGCAGTTTTTATTTTACAGCAATTTCCCACTAAAAAGTTAGCCTTCTTGCTATCACAAGCTAAAAATGTCCAACATGTGACAGCCATTATCAGGCTTACCAGTTGAATCCAGGTAGGTTACTATGTGTGGTACTGGCTCCTGGTGAGGTTGCTCAGATTGCTGTCTGCAATTATAGCAGGAGTTCCCTTGGGCCTGTTGGAATTCTGAGAAATCCATCACAACTCTCTTGCCAGGATAACACAATTGTATCACTGTCAATGCAATGCATACAACCAGAAGAGTGACATTAGTACCCAGAAGTGGTTTCCCAAATCTGGGAATGATTTGGCAAGGCAGTTAATCTCTTTGCCTATACCAAATTGATTTTGTTTCTCTTTGACAGAGTTGAACATTTGGAATCCTGCATGTGGCACTGAAATGACCAGCAAGACCTTGGTTTCCACTATTTGTCCATGTGCTCTCAGGTGTAAACTGGTGTGCACCCCACTGATTGGATCAAGTCCACTTTGTGGTTCCTAAAGAACTAAACCTCCATGCTATGGCTCAGTGGTTCTCAACCGGGGGGGCGCGCCCCCCTGGTGGGGCGCGGAGGTACTCCAGGGGGGTCGCGAGTAGGCTTCATGTATGGAGGAAAAAAAAAATCTGGGGCTAACAGGCTATAGTAGCTAAGCAGATGCAACACATTTACCCATGTCAAAATGCAGGACATTGGACTATTACATACAAATCAATACTATTATAAAATCTATCATAAAATCTTGTGTGTGTGGCCGCATCAGTCGGGGGAACTGTGATATGTTCCCAAGCCTTGCAGACTTTATCAGTAATGCAGGCACTTCCCACGATTTCTCATCTGTCTTTCAAGCAGCGTCAGAGCACCTGTCGGTAATGAGAAAACAGTTTGCGGCATACTTCACAGAGGATTATCGCTCTTTTGCGTGGGTTCGAGATCCATTTGTGTGTACTGCTGACGAACTTCCAGTTGACATGCAGGAACAGCTTATTGAGCTGAAGAGTGACAGTAGACTTAAGGCAGTCTTCACCTCATGCCCTCTTTCGACATTCTGGGCAGCATTGATGCAGGAGTACCCGCAACTGTGTGACGTAGCCTTGAAACTGCTCATCCCATTCGCATCGATCTACTTGTGTGAGGCAGGATTTTCAAAAATGACTGCGCTCAAAACGAAATATCACAATCGTGCGCAAATTGAGGATGACTTGAGACTGTGCTTGTCAAACATTTCACCAAGAATCGAGGATTTTTGTAAGGCAAAGCAGGCTCAGGTCTCGCATTAACGCAAATGCAGATCACAAAGCCACAGTAAAAAGTAAAACCTAAATTCACGCCTGGTCCCAATTCCCAATGATATCAATAGCCAGCTAATGATAAGCCTAATAAAATACCTAATAAAAACACTAATAATAATAATAATAATAATAATAATAATAATAATAATAGCATAATAATAATAATAATATCAACAACCAACAACAGCAATAATAATAATAATAATAATAATAATAATAATAATAGGCCTAATAATAATAATGCCTGAAAGAACATAAGTCTTGTACTACTGCCAACAGCTTAGTAATGATAATAGGCCATAATAATAATAATAATTATTATAATAATTATAATTATAATAATGCCCGAAAGCAGATTAGAAATGTGGTGCTACTGCCAATTATAACAATAGCCTAATAATGATAATAGGCCTATGTATTTCTATGGAATGGATAATGCTACTACTGCTGCTACTACTACTACTACTACTAATAATAATAATAATAATCTAGCCCAGGGCTAGCTATCTATCTATCTATCTATCTATCTATCTATCTATCTATCTATCTATCTATCTATCTATCTATCTATCGGTCGATATAAGGTGCTGTAGGTCGGGTGGCGTCACTGCGGGTGAGTGTGTTTGGGGGGGGATGGGGGCGGGGCGAGAAGAGGGGCCCCCAACTGCAATGAACCAGCTTTGGTGGGGCCCAGGTTGCAAAAGGTTGAGAACCCCTGCTATGGCTGATACATACTGAATGGTCACCTGTTTGTAATGCAACAACTGATTCAAGAGCCTCATGAACATAGAAAGTTTGTTATTATTCAGGCAGTCATTCAATTTGCCCTCAAGATATGAAGAACTTGGCAGGAATAGTAAGTAAAGTGAGACGGCTTTTGGATTTCATAAACTCAGTGAAATTTAGTTCCCTCAGAAATTGTCATTGTGATGTGTTTATTTCTGTAATATCTCAAAATATCAGCCCATTCTGTGGCTGGTAAGTTATTTAATTTGAGGGGATTCCCTAACAAATAATGTGCATGAAATTGCCTACTTTGTGCAGTCAAGCAGACAGAGGAAGTCCGTGTGCACATGTGCAGGTATACCTTTGACCATGCACTGACAGTTACATCATTCTGTCGCTATGACCAGCTGATCACACCGAGGTGCTGACTGACCACCGGTATTTATTAGTTTGGTCCTGCATTTCCTTTCCTTAGCAGCATAACGTCTTATCTTCTTGGTTTCCATTACTGTAGTCTTTCATGTTTCATTCGCACACTCACGTCCTCCATTTTTCTCTCCTGTTTCAAATTTGTATCCCAAAATGCCTTGTGTGAATGGGGAAAGCCCACCATGTGGTGCATGATGTAGTATCTTGAATTGGGTCATGCTGAAGCAGGCTAAAATAGTGGAGAATTTAGGGCCACATGGCCCTAAATTCATTAATTGTTCTATTTTAAAACAATAAATAAAAATAAAATTGGAAATCTGTGATTTGAATTCAGTAGCCTTCAGTCCACTATACAAAAATAACTGGGTGTCAGGGAAGATTCTTTTTATGACCAACACTTGAACAATCTGAAAGGCAGTCTACCTTTAATACAGAATGCTTAGAAGACATTTGTCTTATTTTGTTTCTCTGTGCTCAATTCAATCATCAATTTTTCAGGATCCTTATTAAAAACACATTGAAAATGTGTCTGTTCCTGAGCAAGAACCACAACTCAAACCAATCAAATCAAAATTACATGATTTTATATCATGTAATTTTAAGCTAGAGTCATAATATTCCTTTTCCTGTAACTCATTACATTGACATCAAGAAGAGAAAGAAGGAGAGGGACAGGGCATCAGGTCTAAAAATATAGTAGACAAGGCTTGATTAGCATCATATCACAGAGTGTACTTCTTCACTGATGACATCTCAGGAGACAGAAGGTGGCACACTTCATAATGGCCTGCCTCTCCTGAGCTCAGCAGCCTGTGGCAAAACACATCACTGCCCATGTAATGAGCAGCCTGAAATCCCTGATTTCATACCAGGTGTTTAGGAGAGAAGTACTGGGGGTTGGGATGTAAAAAAAAATGTGCTCTTTATTATTGAGCTTTATTATTTTAAGCCAGCTTCCATCAGTCCTGAGCATTTGAATAAAAAAATTCAATCTTCAATATAATCATACAGCTGAATTACTCAAGGCTGTTCCAATAAACAATCTTCCCAAACTGAAAACTGCAGCCTAGAAAAGGATGGAGGTTAGAGCCCTTCACCCAACAAGGTGTAAATATAATAATATCCCTGAGCTAAAATAGTCTTCCTACTGTTGAACTGAACCCTTAGTTCAGTATTTTCATCAGGGCTTTGAACCAGAATTTTTTTCCTATTGGTTCGTTCCGAACAGAAACGGAATTTTAACGTTTCCAGTTTTGGGTTCCACCATTAAATAGCTGTTCCCGAACCGGTTAGAACAAAAAAATTTCGTTCCCGGAACGGTTAATTACGTTCCCTGTCAGCTGTTTAACAAATGACTATAAAATTATGTCTCTGTCTCATCCAGCTTAAGCCAAATGTAGGCTAATTCTATTACAACCTTCATTAAATAAGACAAGAAATAATTCAAAACAATTATTATTTCAAATGTTGGCGATTTGGATTCTCAGTATGTCTTCCCATCTACACAAACAGCAAAAGTGCCAAAAATGAAAGAATTCGTTTAGTGTGTTGCCAAAGGCTAGTCAGGCCCTATGCATTGATAGGCTAACAGAGGTTAATGCCATTTAATGTTCGCGAGCCTCTCATTAACGTGGACAAATATATTGATATCGTGTTTGAAATTGACGTTTTCGAATAACGATAGACTGCAATATTTACCTCTTATTTAAGATGTGGAGACGTGATAGTAGTCCACCCTCCCGCTCTCTCCATTCAGTCAGCAAACGTCACACAGGAAGTGAACCCCAGCAGGTCATAGAAACTTGCGCAGGAGAAGAATGACTTTTTTATTTGTAGGCTACAGAAACTTTGAGGAACGAAATAAAAACCGGTAACCATTATTTTTAATAAGCGTTTCTGTTCCAGAACATAAAAAATAATAAAGTTTCTGGTTTCGTTTCTGTTCCATGTGAAATAGAAAAAGTTCCCAGTTTTCGTTTTCGTTCCTTGAACCGGTTCAAAGCCCTGATTTTCATAGGAACAGTCTTTAAGTGATATGAAAGATAATACCCTACCTAGGAACAATGCCAATAGTTTGATGAACTATTAGTATTTGAGCATTTTTGTTACACTATTGTAATAGTGTGTGTGTGTGTGTGTGTGTGCGCGTGAGATATATAACCCATACATACATACATACATACATACATACACACAAAGTGCTGTGCAAAAGTCTTAGGCACATGTAAAGAAATGCTGAATGGGCTCGAATGAAACCAAAGCCACAGAAAAGCCGTAGCCTATCCCTTGTTAAAGGTTCAGTAAAGGAGGTACACTTCTATGTGGGTGGTGAGAGAATTCCAACAGTGAGAGAGAAACCTGTGAAAAGCCTTGGTAGGTGGTATGCTTTCCCAGTCACCGATCGCCATCGTGGTGTCGAGGTTGAAGAGCAAGCTAGAAGAGGGTTACAGGCGATTGATAAGACTTTACTTCCAGGCAAATTTAAATCCTTGTGTTTCCAATTCGGCCTTCTACCAAGAATTCTCTGGCCACTGCAGGTGTATGAAGTCTCTCTGTCCGGAGTAGGGATCATTCAGCGTGTTATGAGTAAGTACTTGAGAAAATGGTTGGGTGTTCCCCCAAGTTTCTCCACCCCTGGTCTATACATGAAATCAGGAAAGCTGAGTTTGCCGCTGCCATGACTAACAGAGGAGTTTAAGGTCGCTAAAGCACGTTTTCATCTTATGTTGAGAGACTCATCAGATAAGGTAATTCGTGATGTGCAGCCAACGATTTGCACTGGCAGGAAGTGGTCTGCAGAGGCAGCAGTAGACTGTGCAGAAGCAAGCCTTCGAACTAAGGAAGTTATTGGAGCAGTGCAGGTGGGAAGAGCAGGATTGGGCACCGTTTGCCATAGATGGTTTTCTGAGCAAGGTGCTCAGGGTCGCAGGGAGATGGAGGTTGAAGAACTCCGTGAGTTGGAGGAGGAAGCCCGGCTTACAACTGCAGCAGGCTTCGCCAAACAGGGAGCCTGGCTGAGATGGGAAGGAATTGAACCCAGAAAAGTGGCATGGGTGGATTTGTGGCAGATGAGCCAGCCTGCAATTGCTTTCTTGCTGCGCTCAGCGTATGATCTTTTACCAGCACCTGCAAACCTCAAGCTGTGGAAATACTCAGATTCGTACCTGTGCGCCTGCTGCGGTATCAAGCGTGGAACCCTCTGCCATGTACTGTCTGGCTGCAAGCAGTTATTACAGATGTGCACATGGCGTCATAATCAGGTTCTGGACGTGCTGGCAACCTTAGTGAAAGATCAGCAGGAGGTAATAAACAAGACACCTGTGAAACAAGCATCCCTTGATGTCATCTTTTGTAAAGCTGGGGAGCATCCTAGAGAAATGAAGGGCACTAAGCAAACAAGGCTTCTACATGGTGCTGCTGACTGGCAGGTCATTGTTGACCTAGAGAAATCTCTCAAGTTCCCTGCCCATATTGCTATCTCTAATGAAAGGCCAGACCTAATAATATGGTCAGACTCTGCAAAGAGTGTAATACTTGTCGAACTTACTGTTCCTTGGGAGGAGAATATGCAAGAAGCATTTGAACATAAGAAAGCAAGAAATGAGGACCTTCGAGCCACCTGTATTGAGAACAACTGGAAAATGTTCAGTGTGGCCAGTTGAAGCTGGCTGTCATGGCTTCGTTGGCTGCTCCATGATGACGTTTTTGTCCTACCTTGGCCTTGGTGGCCGTAAATTGAAGTCAGCAAAGAAATGCCTGCAAGTGACAGCGGAGCAGGGGTCGAGTTGGATATGGGCAAAAGCCCGTAATAGAAGTGTAATGACCACAAAATAGTTACACGGTACCATCTAAACCATCTTAGACGCCCCCCGGTGCCATGAAGCTGCTGGTGGCGCAAAGGATGGCAGTACCACCTTAGCCACCAAAACTGTGTGATCATCCCTGGTTGGCGGCTGATGAGGGGGGCATCAAGCAGCACACGCTGTATGTTTTGAACATACACACACACACACAAAGTGCTGTGCAAAAGTCTTAGGCACATGTAAAGAAATGCTGTAGATAAAAAAAATGGCTTAAAAATGATGCAATGAAATGTTTCAACATTTAAAAAAAATACTATAAACAGCAGTAAGCCATAATAAATGAAAGAGTTAAAATTTGGTGTGAGACGACCCTTTGCTTTAAAAAGAATAGTAGTCTCAGGTACAATTAGTGCAGTTTTATATGGAAATGAGCTATAGGTTTTACTGAGCATCTTGCAGAACCAGCCACAGTTCTTCTCAGAGGTGGCAGCAGGAAGTTTTGGATGGGGGGGGGGGCGTGTTGCGTGCCAAAGGCGTGCCAAATCTAGGGGGGTTCGGGGGCATGGCTCCCAGGGAAATTTTGGAATTTTTAACCCTCTAAAACGCTATTTCCCACATTTTAAGAGGCAAATTTTGGTGGAGTAAAGCTAAGTTTAATGTCTCTATTAGAGTACATTTTGTACATGTATTTTTTTCCTCTATGAAACAGAACCAATGATACTATAACGTAATTACATCTACTTAGTATCGTTGAGAGGATAACACCCTCTTACCATGGGTTTGGTTCTTTCTACTGTGTTTACATGTGAGTAAATACACATACAACGTTCAAATGTACCTTGCTTAATTGAAGGAACCAAAGTAGTGCATTCTCACATGGATACAATGAACTGACCAGACAAGTCGTACTCGCACAGAGTGGATGTTGACATGTATCATGACAACTTCACACAGTGCTAGTCAAATATTTCAATGATTAGGTCAAATAGCCTTGGAAAATTTGAATAAACACATAATAATACCAAAAAACCGATCACATCTCTCGGCAATCCTGTTTTGACCGAGGAATAAGCCCGTGAAAGTAATATTCCCGATCCTTCAAGGACCACTGTCAGCTCCTGGGAAGTCCAACTGACTGATAATGACTGGTCATGACCCCAGATCGGGTGTGACTGAATTTCTGTTTGTTGCATATATTTCAAATCAAAACTGTGTGACATTGGTGTATTGAAGCATGTAAGAATTACATATGGGGCTGTACCGGTAAATTGGAAAAACTACATTCCCTTAGTTCTCTCACAGATCCGCCCCCCCACACAAAAACAAAACACGATAAAATTTGTCCTCAACATCCTTGTTGAATTAAAGAGCTAATAGATTTATATACCTGCTCAGCTACATGGTATAAAGCAAGAGCACAAATAACTGACTTTCCTTTAGTCTTCAGTGCAAGTAAACAGTCATTCATTTCTTGGTTTGCGAAATTTGACTTGGGATGTTAAAAAAAAAAAAAATTATATTGAAAACTTGCCTCATTATCATCAAGCAACTTGGGTGCCTTTGTCAAGCCCAAAAAGTTAGCAATGGATATTTGTCTGAAACTCCTCTTCATACTGATTTTCAGTGAGTGGTCAGGGCAGCAAGCGAATTCATGTAGATCTAGAGCAGCATCAAGTTTTTGGGCGCCCAAAACTGCTTGTACGCCTAGTGAACACTATCTAGCCATTCAGACAGGGCACGAGTTATCAGTCACATACAAATGTATGTGCTGTCATATCCTTGCTGTCACAGGGTCCCTGCTTTGGTGCGAGTACCCAAGGAGACCAGACATGTCTAGACAGTTGCCACAGCAATGGGTTAATTAATCCACAGAATATTCATAAGTCAGCTTGTCTACTAAAAGTGATGGGTTTTGCAGTTCTGTGTAAGCCAAATAAGGAAAATCCTGGAAAGTGGAGGCAATTGGTGATGGCAGGGCCAGGCTAATTTGCATCAGTTTTGGTGTGAATGGGTGATACCAACCTACAGTACAAAGGGATGCCGCCGGGGCACCAGGATGAAGGGATGCAGCAGGATTTAACAAGGGAAAACAAAGGCGTGCAATGGACTGTTTATTCACATTACTCTCTCCTTTTCTTCCTTGTAAATAGTCAAAGGACTCCCATCGTAACTTGGGGGGGCACAACCCCCCCGACATAATTTTAGGGGAGGCGGTCACCCCCCTGCCGCTGCCACTGCTTCTGGACACTTTGACTGTCACACTTGCTTCTTAATTTTGCAGCAAAACCCAGTAGACTTCATTATGTTTTCTTTTTAACCTCAAAAGTGATTTCTTATGCAATATGCTGCTCAGATACACATTTTTTCTGTAACATTTAATTTTGTGCTGGAAAATGAATGTTTGGAACTCTAAAATGCTTTTGTACTGACTCGATAATGTTGAAGTCATTAAATAGAAATCTATAGCAAAGTTTGTATGAAAAAAATAGGATACCTAAGACATTTGCACAGTACTGTGTGTGCATGCATATATACACACACCAAAGGCTAATTTAATGTTTATTTAAGGCTGCAAATTGTGTCACTTTCTGGACTGACTGGATAAATGAATCATTATCTGTGCAATTGAAAAACTGCAACCCCATGTACAAAATGTCTTATACTAGGTATTTAAAAGAAATTTGCATCTTCTCTGCTACACAATGATAGTGCTTATACCATCCATTGCTTAGAAAATATTAGGCAAAGGGAAATGATGCGGGACCCTTAAGCTCTCATGAATGCTGTTCTATTTTCATACCAGCCTAGTGACAACATAAATCACTAATAAGCCATTAATGAAACAGGCATTCCCATGCAGACCTCCAAATAAAACAAGACAAAATTAATTTAAGCATGGCAGTGTGATCTTTTAGGATTATAAATCATAAAACCAGGGATAGCAGCATTAATGGCCAGTGAATACTGAAAGGTTGTATTTGATAAACAGACTTCTCAGGCTCTAAATGTACATGAACTCCTTCGCTGTGGGTGAGGAACCATAGCACATGCATGTTTTATCTCATCTCATTATCTCTAGCTGCTTTATCCTGTTCTACAGGGTCGCAGGCAAGCTGGAGCCTATCCCAGCTGACTACAGGCGAAAGGCAGGGTACATCCTGGACAAGTCGCCAGGTCATCACAGGGCTGACACAGACACCCATTCACACTCACACCTACGGTCAATTTTAGAGTCACCAGTTAACCTAACCTGCATGTCTTTGGGGGAAACCAGAGCACCCGGAGGAAACCCACGCGGACACGGGGAGAACATGCAAACTCTGCACAGAAAGGCCCTCGCCGGCCACGGGGCTCGAACCCGGACCTTCTTGCTTTGAGGCGACAGTGCTAACCACTATACCACCATGCTGCCCCATGTTTTATTTATTTATTTATTTTTAACCTGCCCTCTATTCTGTCCTACTGATTAGACTGGGCAGGTCAAACAGTTCATTGCACACAGAGGAACATTTCCCCAAGCCACCCAATGAAGTCATCTGGTCACACTGGTATTCTACATCCATAGCAATGCAATATAGCAATATCTGTTTATTTCTGGGAATATTTAATTGGGAAAATGAGGGGTACCTTGGAAACTAGAGATATCAAAGAGTCCTTTTAAGGGAACGAAAATCTCAGAATGTTCTGCTTGTCCTCATTACAGCTTTTAACTATAACATTTGAATACCAGCCTCTTTAGTCAAGTAATTATAGACTAGAATGACAAGGAGGCTGGATACTTGATATTACAAGGTTTTAAACATTCAACAATACAATATAGCAACTGTTTTATGATAACATTATCTCTAATATTAATCTGCCATGGAATGTAACCATTAAATCCAGGGTAATAATATCTTCGATAAGAAATGTATTTTGGGATATCTGTCAGACAGTAAACAGCTTTGCTACTTGACAAATTCAGACATAAGATCAGCTTTCCAACTCTAAAATGAACTTGTGTCTAAAATGAAATTATGGGTTTTTTCCCCACCCATTACACACAGGTATTTACAACTGTATTTCGGCCTAATATATCCATTACCTTATACTCTTTCATTTCATTATCTCTAGCCGCTTTATCCTGTTCTACAGGGTCGCAGGCAAGCTGGAGCCTATCCCAGCTGACTACGGGCGAAAGGTGGGGTACACCCTGGACAAGTCGCCAGGTCATCACAGGGCTGACACATAGACACAGACAACCATTCACACTCACATTCACACCTACAGTCAATTTAGAGTCACCAGGTAACCTAACCTGCATGTCTTTGGACTGTGGGGGAAACCGGAGCACCCGGAGGAAACCCACGTGGACACGGGGAGAACATGCAAACTCCACACAGAAAGACCCTCGCCGGCCACAGGGCTCGAACCCAGACCTTCTTGCTGCGAGGTGACAGCGCTAACCACTACACCACTGTGCCGCCCCTTAGTTAGCATATTGTTTAAAATATCAGACTCAGTCAACACAATCCCAGCACTTTACCAAACTATGCCATATGAAATGGAATGAATGGCAATTATTAGATGCAATCAAATAGATGAAAGATGACATAATTTTCCAATACCATAAAACTGCACTGCATCAAGCTGTTGAGGAATATTGTGTCCACAAAAAAAAAAAAAAAATTCTCTTCACATCTTCCACAGAGAAACTGGAGTAGATCAAACAGCAGTTTGTTAAAACATTCACCCATGTTTGTCATTTAATATGTTGAACATGTGATAAATCGAAGATTTTTAGATTCAAGGAGCCACTAAGACAAATCAAAAGCAGGTCTGCTGGCTACACTAAATGCACTATAACTATTGATTTGCAGGAAAGGAGCAAAAAGTAATGGATACCAAGTACACTACTTCAGCTGTGCAAAGGCAAAAAGGTAGTAACTTCAAAATGTGCAAACTGAGGAAAAAAAAAGGACTTTTGTCATTAAGGGCTCTGTTTTAAAGAGATTATTTCCAAAGAAACAAATTACATCTCCAAGTTTAATATCTGAAATTTGCACACAATGAAGCAGGTGTAGGATTGATCATGGAACACGTGTTAACTTAATTTGACCAAAATTGCAGTTACTGCCTTTTGCCTTTGCACAGCAGACTTATTGTAAGTGTTTTTGTTGATTTCACTATTTCTAAATGGCCATACCTGAGAGGATGCAGGCACTTACGGATGTATGCGCGGAGGAAGGCAGAATGCAGAAAGTCGTCAAAGCCAAGTTGAGAATCGGAAATCAGTAAACTAGCGAGGATCGGGCAATCGGCAAACAACGTAGTGCAGGCAAAAACAAAGAGCAGGAAACGAGAAGAAAGTAGCGAGGGCCAGAATAGACAGTCAGAAGAATACAAGGCTTGGTATGTCCTGAAAGTAGAACAATACTTCACAAAGGCGTGTGTGTGAGGAGAGCTTATATGGAGGGACAGGTGATTGAGGAAATGACAGTCAGCTGTGATTCAGTAGGTGGGAGACAGAGGGCACTGTGTTTATGGGAGTTGTAGTTCGGGGAGTCCATGTTTGTTGTTTGTTGAGCTTCAGCGGGTTTATTGACAGAGCCTCCCCCCCGAGGAGCTACCTCTGGGAGCTACAACTTTTCTGGGGCTACCTCTACCTCTGGGTGCTGGTTTGCTAGAAAACTGGGCATGGAACTCTTGTTTCAGAAGGGGGTCAAGAATATCTTTAGCTTTGACCCAGCTTTGTTCTTCAGGTCCGTACCCCTCCCAGTCTACCAGGTACTCTATTTGGCCTCCTCTGCATCTTGAATCTAAGATTTTGTGGACCTGGTAGATGGGGTCTTCTTCAAGGTTGAGTGAGGGGTGTTCCTGAGTTCTGGACTGCACGACACATTGTGGTGGCACAATGGGATGGGAACCTGTTTCGTGGTGGGACGGCCCAAATGCCAGGGATAAGGTGTCTGCCTTGGCATTTTTAGACCCTGGACGGAATGAGATGGTGAAATCAAAGCACATGAAGAATAGCGCCCACCTGGTCTGACGAGGGTTCAATCTTTTGGATTTTCTGAGGTACTTGAGATTCTTATGATTGGTGGGGATGGTGAAAGGGTATGTTGCTCTGTCTAACCAGTGCTGCCACTCTTCAAGAGCCAAATTGATCACAAGCAGCTCTCTATTTCTTACATCAAAATTTATCTCTGCCAAGGTTAGTTTCCTGGAAAAGAAAGCTATGGGATGTAGCTTCTGCTTCTTCCCAAAACATTGAGACAAAAATGCCCCTACTCCAGTGTTGGACGCATCTACCTCTATGATGAAGGGTTTTGCAGGATCCAGATGCTGGAGTATAGGGGCTGTCATGAAGGCTTGCTTGAGTCTGTTGAAGGCTTCCTAAGCTGCTGGGTTCCAATGCAGACTCTTGGGACCTTTCTTTAGTAGCGAGGTTAGCGGGCCTGCCAGAGTGCTGAAGTTATGGATGAAGCAACGGTAAAAAAGTTTGCAAAGCCTAGGAAGTGTTGAAGATCCTTGATGGATCGAGGTGTTGGCCAGGATGTCATGGCAGAGACCTTGGACAAGTCCATACTGACCCCACTGGCACTGATGACATAGTCCAGGAAGGATATCCTGCTCTGGTGGAACTCACACTTCTCAGCTTTCACGTAGAGGTTGTTCTCCAGTAGTCACCTGAGGACTGCTCGGACATGTTCCTGGTGAAACAGGAAATCTGGTGAGTAGATAAGGATGTTGTCTATATATATGCAATGATATATCTACCCAGCATATCCCAGAGCACGTCATTGATGAAGCACTGTAACACGCTGGGAGCCGAAGTAAAGCCATAAGGCATGACCTGGTACTTGAAGTGTCCAGCGGTGGTGCTAAAGGCAGTTTTCCACTCGTCACCCTTCTTGATCCAGATCAAGTTGTAAGCGCTGCATAGGTTGAGTTTTGTGAATATTTTGGCAGTTCGTAGTTGTTCTAATGCTGCTGGAACCAAGGGAAGAGGATACTTGACTGTGACCTGATTTAGACCTCTGTGAGCTATGCAAGGCCATAGCCCGACCCCCACGTTTCTCCACGAAAAAGAAATCAGCTGACGTGGGAGATTTGGATGGGCAAATATATCCCTGCTTGAGAGCCTCCTGTATGTAATCCTCCATGGCAGCATGTTCCTTTTGTGACAGGGGATAGATGCAACTGCAAGGTGGAGACATACCAAGAAGACCTTGCATTTTCCAACATGACAATGTCAAACCACATACTGCATCAATTACAAAATCATGGCTGCATAGAAGAAGGGTCCGGGTACTGAACTGGCCAGCCTGCAGTCCAGATCTTTCACCCATAGAAAACATTTGGCGCATCATAAAACAGATGATACGACAAAAAAGACCTAAGACAGTTGAGCAACTAGAATCCTACATTAGACAAGAATGGGTTAACATTCCTATCCCTAAACTTGAGCAACTTGTCTCCTCAGTCCCCAGATGTTTACAGACTGTTGTAAAGCGAAAAGGGGATGTTTCACAGTGGTAAACATGGCCTTGTCCCAACTTTTTTGAGATGTGTTGTTGTCATGAAATTTAAAATCACCTAATTTCTCTCTTTAAATGATACATTTTCTCAATTTAAACATTTGATATGTCATCTATGTTCTATTCTGAGTAAAATATGGAATTTTGAAACTTCCACATCATTGCATTTTGTTTTTATTTACAATTTGTACTTTGTCCCAACTTTTTTGGAATCGGGGTTGTAACATATATAAAGAAAAAAGCAGTGGACCCAAGACAGAACCTTGTGGAACACCAAACTTTACCTCAGTATGTCTAGAAATATCACCATTTATATCAACATACTGATAGCGATCAGTTAAATAAGACCTGAGCCAGGAGAGGGCCGTTCCCTTAACTCACACAACATTTTCTATTCTATCCAGAAGAATGGAATGATCAATTGTATCAAATGCTGCACTAAGGTCAAGCAACACAAGCAGCGAGACACAGCCCTGATCAGACACCAACAGTAGGTCATTTACTACTTGTGTGTAACCAATTTACACTTGTCACATCTCTAGCCGCTTTATCCTTCTACAGGGTCGCAGGCAAGCTGGAGCCTATCCCAGCTGACTACGGGCGAAAGGCGGGGTACACCCTGGACAAGTCGCCAGGTCATCACAGGGCTGACACATAGACACAGACAACCATTCACACTCACATTCACACCTACGGTCAATTTAGAGTCACCAGTTAACCTAACCTGCATGTCTTTGGACTGTGGGGGAAACCGGAGCACCCGGAGGAAACCCACGCGGACACGGGGAGAACATGCAAACTCCGCACAGAAAGGCCCTCGCCGGCCCCGGGGCTCGAACCCAGGACCTTCTTGCTGTGAGGCGACAGCGCTAACCACTACACCACCGTGCCGCCCCCAATTTACACTTGTGTGTAACCAATTGATATGGTAATGCTTGTTTATCATGATCATCGCTATTCGTGTCAATGTTTGAAATACTCAAGGAAATCAGCAAAGAAATGTCACTGGCACTGTGGTCCATTTTGTTGAATATGGCCATGTATTGTAAGTAATGTCACACTTTACGTAAATCATTCAGAGTTCTTTTAGGTATACAAGAATTTGTTTGTGGAATAGCCGACCTCGATCACTGTAACCTAGTCAAACGTGATAATTTTAAGAAATGGGTGAAACAGTTTTTATGGAGTAAATTCCAAACCCAGTTTTATGATGTGTATATAACTAATTTTTAAATCATTTTGGTGCTGTTTCTGTAATCTAGTCGTACTCTGTGATAATTAAAATTGGCATTTTTTTTTGTTTATGACTTTCATCATGCTCTAAATTGACCATTGGTGTGAATGTGAGTGTGAATGGTTGTTTGTCTCTGTGTTAGCCCTGCGATAACCTGGTGACTTGTCCAGGGTGTATTCCGCCTCTTGCCCATAATCAGCTGGGATAGGCTCCAGCTTGCCTGCGACCCTGTAGAACAGGATAAGCGGCTACAGATAATGGATGGATGGATGGATGGATGGATGGACTTTCATCATTGTTTATACAATTTTGTCAATTTATTATTGTCTCTTATATTTTATTGTTTCCTGCTGTCATCAAGAGGACCACATTGGAAATAAGTGTATTTTACACTTTGTGTTGTCCTCGGTGCTATTTATACTGTATCTTTTACATGTATTAATTTTACCAAATAAATCCATACTATACCAGCAGCTCGGGTGTTTCTGGCAATATTTCTGCCTTTTTTTGTACAAGTGCTTCTTCCTGTAATGTTCACATGAATCCTGTATAGTAAAGCAGTGTTTGTTTACCCTCTTTCTGCATTGCCGCGTGGTTTGGACTGCCTACTACGGTAATTACGGTAGGCTAGCCTGGGGACGTCTTGATCAGGAAGTTTTTCATGAATGAGTCGAGAGCATGCTAAGCATGGTAACGAGTAAGATAACACATAATTTTAGCCTCGTTTTACAGGTAAAGAGTTCAGGTTTGTCCATAAGTCAGGGTTGCAGCTCATTAATAATAATTTCAGATGTATAGTGAAAAAAATCGACATTGTCACCTTAGTAGACCTTTCACTTTGCTCCTTCAGTACTGAAGTATACACTCAGCCTTGCGCCCAAATGACGTCATGCATCGCCATTCGAACAGGCAACATGGCAGCCAGAACAGGCAAGCTGGAGCCTATCCCAGCTGACTACAGACGAAAGGCAGGATACACCCTGGACAAGTCACCAGGTCATCGCAGGGCTGACACATAGACACAGACAACCATTCACACTCACGGTCAATTTAGAGTCGCCAGTTAACCTAACCTGCATGTCTTTGGACTGTGGGGGAAACCGGAGCACCCGGAGAACATGCAAACTCCACACAGAAAGGCCCTCACCGGCCACGGGGCTCGAACCCGGACCGTCTTGCTGTGAGGCGACAGCACTAACCACTACACCACCGTGCTGCCACATACTGTTCTCTGTTTGTTAAGTAATTTTTAAACCACATTAGGGCAATATCCTCCACTCCATATCTATTTAATTTGGAAATCAAAATACTGTGGTTGACAGTATTGAAAGCTTTACTTAAGTCTAAAAAGACCCCAAGGGCAAACTTTCTTTCATCCACGGCGGTTGAAATAACATTTGTTAGCTGAAGTACAACCCCGATTCCAAAAAAGTTGGGACAAAGTACAAATTGTAAATAAAAACGGAATGCAATGATGTGGAAGTTTCAAAATTCCATATTTTATTCAGAATAGAACATAGATGACATATCAAATGTTTAAATTGAGAAAATGTATAATTTAAAGAGAAGAATTAGGTGATTTTAAATTTCATGACAACAACACATCTCAAAAAAGTTGGGACAAGGCCATGTTTACCACTGTGAGACACAGGGCCAGTTCTGGAGGGGTAGCAACGGTAGCATTTGCACCCGGGACTGGTGTGGAGAGGGGCCCCAAAAAATATGATAAAATAAAAAATAAAGAGTTCTCTCTGTTCCTGAATAAGTGCATTACTGAGTGTCTCTGAGCAAAGGAGAGCCTGAACGTTGCAAGTAGGACAAATGGTTACTTTTTAAGGCAGCCCGCCGTGGCTGCAGGCTTTCAGTTGTCATTGAATGGTTACTTTTCTGAGGCAGCCCGCCGTGGCTGCAGGCTTTCAGTTGTGTCATTGAATGGTTACTTTTTAAGGCAGCCCGCCGTGGCTGCGCAAGCTGTCAGTTGTGTCATTGAATGGTTACTTTAGGCAGCCTGCCGTGGCTGCGCAGGCTGTCAGTTGTGTCATTGAATGGTTACTTTTTAAGGCAGCCCGCCGTGGCTGTGCAAGCTGTCAGTTGTGTCATTGAATGGTTCCTTTAGGCAGCCTGCCGTGGCTGCGCAAGCTGTCAGTTGTGTCATTGAATGGTTACTTTAGGCAGCCCGCCGTGGCTGCGCAAGCTGTCAGTTGTGTCATTCAATGGGTACTTTTTAGGGCAGCCTGCCGTGGCTGCGCAAGCTGTCAGTTGTGTCATTGTATGGTTACTTTAGGCAGCCCGCCGTGGCTGCGCAAGCTGTCAGTTGTGTCATTGAATGGTTACTTTTTAAGGCAGCCCACCGTGGCTGCAGGCTTATTTATTATAGCCCATTTAGTTAAAATAGCTGATGTAAAATGTTTATAGTTATAGTTATGTGATGGTTGTCCTGATTTAGACTGGTGTGTGTGTGGGGTTTTTTTGGGGGGGGTTGCGCGATGTTTCACCCGGGTCCAGATTAGGGCAGAACCGGCCCTGGTGAGACATCCCCTTTTCGCTTTACAACACTCTGTAAACGTCTGGGGACTGAGGAGACAAGTTGCTCAAGTTTAGGGATAGGAATGTTAACCCATTCTTGTCTAATGTAGGATTCTAGTTGCTCAACTGTCTTAGGTCTTTTTTGTCGTATCTTCCGTTTTATGATGCGCCAAATGTTTTCTATGGGTGAAAGATCTGGACTGCAGGCTACCCTGCAGTACCCGGACCCTTCTTCTATGCAGCCATGATGCTGTAATTGATGCAGTATGTGGTTTGGCATTGTCATGTTGGAAAATGCAAGGTCTTCCCTGAAAGAGACATCATCTGGATGGGAGCATATGTTGCTCTAGAACCTGGATATACATTTCAGCATTGATGGTGTCTTTCCAGATGTGTAAGCTGCCCATGCCACACGCACTAATGCAACCCCATACCATCAGAGATGCAGGCTTCTGAACTGAGCGCTGATAACAACTTGGGTTGTCCTTCTCCTCTTTAGTCCGAATGACACGGCGTCCCTGATTTCCATAAAGAACTTCAAATTTTGATTCGTCTGACCACAGAACAGTTTTCCACTTTGCCACAGTCCATTTTAAATGAGCCTTGGCCCAGAGAAGACGTCTGCGCTTCTGGATCATGTTTAGATACGGCTTCTTCTTTGAACTATAGAGTTTTAGCTGGCAACGGCGGATGGCACGGTGAATTGTGTTCACAGATAATGTTCTCTGGAAATATTCCTGAGCCCATTTTGTGATTTCCAATACAGAAGCATGCCTGTATGTGATGCAGTGCCATCTAAGGGCCTGAAGATCACGGGCACCCAGTATGGTTTTCCGGCCTTGAGTCTTCCAGGTTCTCTGAATCTTATGATGATATTATGCACTGTCGATGATATGTTCAAACTCTTTGCAATTTTACACTGTCGAACTCCTTTCTGATATTGCTCCACTATTTGTCGGCGCAGAATTAGGGGGATTGGTGATCCTCTTCCCATCTTTACTTCTGAGAGCCGCTGCCACTCCAAGATGCTCTTTTTATACCCAGTCATGTTAATGATCTATTGCCAATTGACCTAATGAGTTGCAATTTGGTCCTTCAGCTGTTCCTTTTTTGTACCTTTAACTTTTCCAGCCTTTTATTGCCCCTGTCCCAACTTTTTTGAGATGTGTTGCTGTCATGAAATTTCAAATGAGCCAATATTTGGCATGAAATTTCAAAATGTCTCACTTTCGACATTTTATATGTTGTCTATGTTCTATTGTGAATACAATATCAGTTTTTGAGATTTGTAAGTTATTGCATTCCGTTTTTATTTACAATTTGTACTTTGTCCCAACTTTTTTGGAATCGGGGTTGTAATGCATGCTCTGTTGAGTGTTTTTTCGAAATCCATATTGGTGTGCATATAGGATGTTATTTTCAGCTAAATGCTTAGATATTCTTGAATAAACTAATTTCTCCAAAAGTTTAGAAATGCAGGGCAGGATGGATATAGGTCGATAATTACAGAAGTCCTTGGTATCACCTGTTTTGAAAATAGGAATAACTTTTGCAATTTTGAGATCAAGGGGAACAACTCCAGATTGTAATGATAAGGAAAGAATGTGGGTTAAAGGTTGAATTATATAATTAATAGTTTCTTTGATTAAAATGTTCTTCATGCCATCATGACCTGGTGCTGAATTTTTTAATTCCAAGATGATATCATGGATTTCCTGTACACTTGGAGAGTCGAAGGTATGGAGAGGAGGAAAACACCCTTTATATTACATGGGTTCACATGGGAATCCAAAATACTTGATGCAAGGACAGAACTAGCATTGACAAAAAAAAATTGTTGAAGCCATCAGCTATTTCTTTGGGATTTGAAAGAATCCTCTCTTTCCCATGCATCTCTGTAGGTGCAGCTACAGGTGATTTTTTGCGATTTAATAAGTGGTTTATGAGGTTCCAGGTTCCAGGTTGACTTGATATCATTTGAAGCTTGTGTGAATTTATCTGCCTAGTACTTTTTTTTTGTTTTTCTTATATCGGCTATAAATATGTTTTTATATTTCTTATAAGTTTTTATGTTTGCTGGGGTGGGGTTTGTGAGAGCTTTCCTGTAAAGCCTGTTTTTTTTTTTTTGCGGGAGTGTTTCTTCAGCTCATCTGAAATCCAAGGTTTCCCCTTAGAAGAGTTAATATTGTATTTTGAGTTGATCAAAGGAAAAGATGATTCTAAAGCAGAATTAAACTCCACTAGAAATGAGTGATAGGCTTCATCGACATCTTGTAACCCGAGAACCTCATCCCAGGAGACGTAACTGATGGCTGTTTTAAAAGATCCTAAATTATTTCTAGTGAATTTGCGATATTTCATTTGTCCATAATCAGAATTAGTGCATTTAAAGTTTGGATAGTCAGTAGCATGTAAAATCTGGAAAACCAGGAGATGATCTGAGACATCACACACCAATAGACCTGAAGTGATTTCAAAGTCTGGAGAATTGAATAGGATGTTATCGATTAATGAAGCTGATGATCTAGTAATTCGAGATGGCTTTGTTATTAAGGGATAAAAATTTACAGAATAAAGAGTATTCAGAAAGTCTTTTGTTGATGTCAGATCATCGTTGAGCAAATTAATGTTGAAATCACCAAGTAATACACACAATTTATGTTCCTTGTTTATGATTTCTAAAGTAGAATACAATGCATCAATAAACATATTTATATCAGAGTCGGGTGGCCTATAAATACATCCGACTATAATGCCTTTTCTACCGAGGGATGGACGGGATGGAATGTCGACAAATACAGACTCTACAAGCGTCATGTCAAAATCAGCACACCGATCCTTTCTACTGGTGAAATTATAGTTATCCGACACATACAATGAAACTCCTCCTCCTGTTTTGTTGTTTCTGCAAGAATGAATAGCATTATATTTCGAAAGAGGATAAAGACTGAGAATATCGTCGTTTAACCATGTTTCTGAAAAAGCTATAACTGAAAAGGAGTGTGTCAGAGTTGATAAATAAGTTTTCAAACAATCATAGTTTTTAGACAAACTGCGTACATTCAGGTGGAAAGTAGAAAAAGCATCTCGACAAGCAGCCACATGAAACAAATTATTAAACTGATTTTCAGTGAAATAATTACATGACAGTTTAGCAGATTTTGTGTCAATATAAGACACATCAGGATTAAAGAAAGTTTCATAGATTCTGTCATTGTATTGAGCTCAAAGGGACTGAATGCTAATAAATCAGAGTCGGTAGGGGCTATCGCCCTGATGTTTATAGGGAGTAAGTCACTGGAGGACATAGAGAAAAAGAAGATCTATACCTGGAGAGCAGGTCATCGGTCAGTCTCGGCTTGATGTGGTGTTTGGAAAAACCACACTGCTGACCGAACAGACCCAGATCCCTCTGAGCAAGCCATCTGTCAGTCAACTGTCTGTAGCACAGGGCTGGGCTCACTCCGAGTCCAGCTACTGTTGACCGTTCAGTGGTAATGGTCCATAAAGTCCAGTTGCTGCCAAAGACACAGTCCGTAGGCCTACAACAAAATGTTATAATCCATTTGATGTTCCCCACAGTAGGTCTACTGCAGTGGCCAACAGGCAGTCCTTTATTGTTCCTCATACTACTCCAATTCATTGATCTCTCTAACGACAAGCACCTTCTCTTCCTCCGGTGATGCTCCATTGAGGCATATGAACATTTTACAATTCCTTGTCCATGTTGAGTCTGCGGGCTTCTCTCGCTATGTCAGCGTTTTTTTTTTTGTGAGGTGCTCATTCAGGTAAACACCTGTCCCTTTCAGCTTGCTGTGCTGCTTCAGTAACTCGGCTTTATGTTTACGATTCACAAACCTTATTATGATCGCTGGTGGTGGCTGCGGCAGGGTGGTTGATTTTCGAGGGAGAGTATGACAAGCTGCGATGTGTTCTCTTTGAATGGGCAAGTCCATGCTACCGAGAAATTGAATGACCTGGGTGTCCAGTCTCTCCACGTTTGCAAGGACTCCTTGTTAGTCGCAGCTGAGGCTGTGACACTTGCAAAGGAGCGGTGTGTGGTCTTCAACCCGGTAATAATCAAATCATCAATGCGAGAGTATTGTTCCATTTCATCAATTCTCCTTTTCAGGGTTTCTATTTTCTGGTCCTGTGTCTCTATTTTCTGATCCTTCTCTTTGCTCTTCTTTTTAAGTTTGTCAGCTTCCTTCTGGAGGCTGTCCACCTGCGCAATCAACTGGAGGATCTGTGTTTGCTGCGTGGCAATTTTGCCAATCTCCTGTTGTATATTGGCCAGGGATTGCTTGATTTCCTCCATCTCTTCTTTTATCTTTTTAGTGGCACTCATCTCTCAAAAATAAACTTAAAGTACTTTTGAGCTCCTAGCTTTGGCTTAAACAGCTCAAACGAGCTATACAGGTAAGCTCAGGAACACAGGTAACCTCAGTGTCAGCCATCTTGCTGAAGGTGTCAGCCATCTTGCCGTGAGGCCATTTGGTACCAGCATTAGAGTAGTGATACAAAAACGCTCATAACTTTCTTATAAATGGTCAAACATGCTAGTGTTATAAAAACGCTCATAACTTTCTTATAAATGGTCAAACATGCTCGAAACTTTTCTTACGGGCTCTCAATATTACAAGCTACTAACCCATGCATGTATTTACTTTGCATTTTCTATTCCTTTAAGCTTCCCTTCTATGTGTAGTTTGAGGGCAAGTATATTGTGTACAGAATGATATATGCAGGACCATTTGTGTCCAAAAGAATGACATTTAACTGTTACATCCTGTGTGCAGAAGGTTGTGTTAAAGAAAATATAGCCATTGCACTAAATGTAAGGAAGTAGACTGTGCACACTCGTTCTCCTGACATTTATCCAAGAAGCACTTAAAAATATCACTGGCCACATGGTGTTGGGGGGAACAGAGGATGAATATTTACTTTTACTTTTCTGTGGCAAGTACATCCTCTGAAAGACCATAATCCTGGTTATCTGTGTACAAATTATGTGAGGGATAGATGCACGTGTGGCTTTTTTTTTTTCGGGGGGGTGGCATATGTCCCCCAAGGATAGGTATTATTTGACAGTTTTGATTGTATCGGGGACATTTGGCTGGCCCCCGCAAGGATTTTTTTTTTTTTGTCGTAAAATTAAAATACTTGTGTCATACCAAAAAAAAAATTCCAAAATTATTTTTGTTGCCGAGAGTAGGTGTAGGCATAGCATTAATTAACTGCATTAATGATGACGTCAATGCAAAGTGTGTGTGTGTGTGTGTGTGTGTTTGCAGCTTTGTGCTGAATCTCAGCTGAACCATTGTTGGACACACATAGCCTCAATAATAATCTCCATAGCAACTCTTCCTTCTCTTCAAAGCTCACCCGGTCACACACTCCAACCTGATTCAGTTTGTTGCTGTGATATGCAAGGCAAGACACCAAATTTAACTGGAATTAAGCCTGTAACAAACAAGTCCAGGGAGGCTTCAAAACTCAGTGTGTTAATGATAGCTATGGTCAAACACAGAAAGGCAAAATATATTCAAACATCAAAAGAGCAATCAAAAGACAAGGCAAGAATCAAAACAAAAGGAAGGATAATAATAGTATATATGGCTAAGAATATACACAGATGCAAAGGCTGGCAAGACTTTGACATTAGGCAATATGTTGCCTGATTTATATTGATTTGTATACCATGAGCACGTATCTGTGAGCACATCAGGATGGATGGAAGGGTGAAGTCCGCGTACTTGCATGTCTGGTAAGCATTAATAATTTTTTTTTTTAAATGTCTGGTGAGCATGTCCTCTACACTGCAAAAAAAATGGCCTTTCAAAAATAAGAAATAAAAGATTAAAACAAAGCATATTTGCTTGAATCAGGTGAAAAAAATCTGCCAATGGAACTAGTCAAATTTGACTTGGTAAGATTTCTTAAAGTAAGATGAAAAATCTAACCTGTTTTTAGATTAAATAATTCCAAAATAAGATTGGGGAACTCATTATGCGAGATCTGATTAACTCAAAATAATCAAAATAGTTCTTATAACAAGATCGTACTTCTTACATTTAGCCATTCAAGTCATTTTTATTTATTTCATTTTAAGGGTATTTCACTTAAATTCATGACAAAGTCTTAGCAGTAAAAACTGAATAAGATAAATATAATAATATTAGGATTGTTAAATTCTACAACTAAGCATTGCTAGCTTAAACGATTCTCTTTCTGTGACCTGTAATTAGTAAAATACTCTAGATATGAGACCGGAGACTATCTTGAATCAAGTTGACGACACGTGTAGCATTGCAACAAGTTTATTTTTTTTTTCCCATTTCAACATTCAAACATTAAAACATCTCTTAAGATTCCACTTCCCCAGGACCTCAGGCACCAAAAAAAAATAAAATAAAATAATAATAATAATAATAATAATAATAATAAAAGTCTACGCATTTTGACTTACAGTGCTTACACAACGCCAAAGCAACAGTGCAGTGTACGAGGGGTTTACAAGATCAGGCACAAAAAAAAAAAAAGTCTACGCATTTTGACTTACAGTGCTTACACAACGCCAAAGCAACAGTGCATTTTGGGGGCACTGACTATTCATGTGTACGAGGGGTTTACAAGATCAGGCACAAAAAAACCCCAAACAAACCAACAACAACAAAAAAAAAAACACTGAACTTAACTCACAGCATTCCAAAAAGACCTCACTAAAACGCCCTCCACTCACTCATAGCCTTTTTGAAGGCACTTGTCTGGTCTAGAGTATGTACAGCATCTAGAACAGGGGTCACCAAACTACGGCCCGCGGGCCAGATCCGGCCCGCCACCCCCCTTTGACCGGCCCCCCAGCCCCTCTGCCCCCCATCACTTGAACCGGCCCTATGAGGCAATCCCCAAAAGTGGTCATGGCCTATTTTTTTAAATTGCTTTTTGGTAAATAATAACATGTCTGCATCTTGTATTTTGTTGATTTTATCAATTAAAATTGATATTTAGTTATAAAATGAACTATTCATATTTTCCGAATTTTCGTCATATGCTCGCGATCAAGCAGTGACAGGCAGCGCATGCGCAGAGAATTGTCAGTGTTCAGGACAGCAAAATGGCTAGCAGTAAGCGAAAAGCTGACAGAGAGTGCAGAGTTTTTAAAGAACAGTGGACCACCGATTATTTTTTCGTTCGGTGTAAGGACCGTGCAGTTTGTCTTGTATGTAAAGAAAGTGTGCCGGTTTTCAAAGAATATAATCTGCGTTGTCACTATGAAACCCGCCACAAAGAGTATGCTAGTTTGCGAGGGCAAACAAGAGAAGACAGGATTCGGAGGATGAAATGCAGACTGGCTACACAACAGAATGTATTCCTTCACCAAACCCAGATCAACCAGGCTGCTGTCTGAGCTAGCTATAAGGTAGCTCACCTACTAGCTACCCATGGAAAGCCGTTTACTGATGGGGACTTTGTTAAAGTATGCATGCTTGCTGTGGCCGAGGAGGTGTGTCCCGACAAGAAGGATGCGCTCAATGCGGTGAGTCTCTCCGCACCTACTATGACCAGGCGAACCGAAGATTTGGGGGACAACGTGTATGACCAGCTGAATGAGAAAGCATCAGAATTCGAGTTTTTTGCTTTGGCCATGGATGAGAGCAATGATGTGCAGGACACAGCACAACTGCTGTGATCTATTGCTCATATTATTATAATTTCACTGTTTTTTAAAATGTATTTATTTTATAGGCCTATTTATTTGACCTTTATTAAGTGCTGCATACAATTAATATTTATATTATTAATAATATCAACAGGCCTACCTACAATTTATAATTTTCCACTCACCTTTGCCAGTGTCAATCACCTCAAATAGGCAGATGTTTCTTACCTTGACAGCTCTGATATTATTTTTATTAGAAAATAAATAAATGGAATATCAGTGGTATTTCAAATTAAAACAAAGTGTGAAGACTTGATTACTACTTTTGCAAACCACTAGTAAAGATAAACAAATATGTGCCAGGAATCAAATGTTGATATAGTAGTATGGATATAGTAGTGGGGATGGCCGTGCCAGGCTAGTAATCTCTACTACACAATGAGGCCTGCTGGTGGTCATATTTGTCTGGGTCATACAATTCTATGTGATATAGCTGACCTGACCCCGGCCCCCATCACAGTCAGGAACGACAATGTGGCCCCCAGAGAAAAAAGTTTGGTGACCCCTGATCTAGAAGGACCTCACTCTGAATGACTGAGAAAACAGTCACAGTAAACTTAGGATATGTAAGGTGGAGTTGAATTGTAATGAAAGAGTCAAAGATTTCAGTAAAGTTCATTTATTCCCAAAACAAGCATACTTTTTTTTTCTTGAAACAAGCTGAACCATGGCGGCACGGTGGTGTAGTGGTTAGTGCTGTTGCCTCACAGCAAGAAGGTCCAGGTTCGAGCCCCGTGGCCGGCGAGGGCCTTTCTGTGTGGAGTTTGCATGTTCTCCCCGTGTCCGCGTGGGTTTGCTCCGGTTTCCCCCACAGTCCAAAGACATGCAGGTTAGGTTAACTGGTGACTCTAAATTGACCGTAGGTGTGAGTGTGAATGGTTGTCTGTGTCTATGTGTCAGCCCTGTGATGACCTGGCGACTTGCCCAGGGTGTACCCTGCCTTTCGCCCGTAGTCAGCTGGGATAGGCTCCAGCTTGCCTGCGACCCTGTAGAACAGGATAAAGCGGCTAGAGATGATGAGATGAGATGGGGAAGATGAACCACATTTGACAAATGTCCAAAATGTACTTACTTGTTTTAAAAAAAAACTTGTTTTATTTTCAAAGGTGCTCCAAATAAGACTTTTTCAAGACATTTTGTCTATACAAGATTTTCAAGATGGACTGTCTAAAAACTAGCCTTTCTAGCTAAATGAGGTTTTGCTTGTTGGGCAATTATGTCTTATAATAAGGGTGGCTAGATGTTTTGACTTGAAAATAGACAAACTTCCTAAGATTTTTATTTTTTGCAGTGTAGGGGCAGTCTTGCATGATCCATAACAAAATTTACTGAATTAATGAGTGAAGAAGAGCCAAAACAATGATTGCATTGCAAGTTCCAGTGCATTACCAAGCCTTTGCTATTTGCGTGTTCTTCTGGTTTTTTTTTTACTCTCCTTTGATCCCTGGTTTTTGTATTCTGGTTTTTGCCTGATTGACCGACCCTGCACTTTTCCTGTTTCTGAGCCTACCTATCGACCTGCACTGCAAAAATCTTCGAATCTAGTGCCCCTAAAATGCATTGTTGTGGCTCAGGTGGATAAGGTGCCATGCCATAAATCCGGGGACCTGGGTTCGATTCTGACCTGAGGTCATTTCCCAATCTTTCCTGCTCATTTCCTGTCTCTACACTATCTTATCCAATAAAGGTAGAAAAGGCCCAAAAAAAATATTACTTTTTCCAGTAATTTCTTCAAAAAATGGGGGAAATATTTTTATGCCCTGTAACTTGGGTGGCCAACCCGCGGCTCGCGAGCCGCATGCGGATCTTTGCCCGGTGTCATGCGGCTCTTACGTTCATATCGAAGTTTGTGTTTGTGTATGTGTTTTTTTTTATATGTGCGTGTGCGCTTTGCTTGAGTTCAGGATGGTATTTTCTTCAAATGCATCTTTGCTTTGCTTGGGTATATTACGGTATTTTCAGGTCATGTCAAATGCGTATGTGCGGGAGATAATCGTTAAGTTTTTGGCCAAGGTGTATCTTATGTCAAGTAGCCTCTCAAAATGGCAATGAAAAAATGCACAGCAAAACGAAAATATGAAGACGAACATAGGACATTTTTAACAGAGTGGGAGAGTTTATACTTTTTTGTTGAACGTAACGGCAAGCCATTCTGCCTTATATGTCAGTCGTCATTAGCTCATTTCAAAGCTTCCCGCCTCCCTGAATAAGCAAGGAGCCAGATATGCAACACTAATTGAAAACCTGCACGAAAGCTTTGTAACCCGGTTCCGTGATATACAACTGAAAAGGCCACAGATTACGTTCCTCGTCGACCCATTCAATGCGGAGATGGAGACTGTTTGAAAGCCCCGCTAGTCACAGATGAGGCTGCGGCTGAGTTGGAGATGATCGATCTTCGTGAGGAAGACCAACTGAAACCTGTTTTGAGGGAAGGCACCATTGAGTTTTGGAAAAGTGTGCCATTGGAAAAATACCCGAATGTGAAACGGGCTGCGCTTAAGATACTGTCAATGTTTGGGTCAACATATGTCTGCGAGTCTGTGTTTTCTACCATGAAACACGTGAAGTCAAAGCATCATTCTGTTCTGACTGACACCCATGTGAAAGAACTGCTTCGAGTGGCAACGACGGAATACAAGCCAGATTTGAAGTGGATTGTTCAAGGCAAGGAATGTCAGAAGTCCCACTAAGCAACATGCATAGTAAGTGCACACGATATTGATTGCTGTAAATGACTGGCCTGTGGTATTAGTACTGACTGAAGGAGTAAATTTCTCTCATGTTGGCGTGTGACATTTACTATTAATCTGGCTGAGCAGAGGTGCGTGTGTGTGTGTGTGTGTGTGTGTGTGTGTGTGTGTGTGTGTGTGTGTGTGTGTGTGTGTGTGTGTGAGAGAGAGAGAGAGAGGAAGGGATGGGTGATGTTCGTGTGCCCATGTGTATGATGTGGCTCTTTGCGGTAACACAGTAAAAAATGTGGCTCTTGGTCTCGAAACTGGTTGGCCACCCCTGCCCTGTAATTTGTTATATGTAGGACTCATGCTGCGAAGGTGAGAGAGTACAGACACACAACCCAGATTGTAGTGCAAAATGTGCATGAATTTTATTGCAAAGTAGGGAATGGAGAAATAAGAGGTGAGATTAATGCAGTCAGTGCAGGTGGTGGGGAGTCCAACTGGCCTAGCGTAAGGTCGCAGGTGGGGGCTGGCTGCGCTGTTTGTAGGAAGTGTTCCGTTGCTGACGTGGGTTGCTGGCATGATGTCCACGGAGCTCAAGCTTGTCCTCCTCATCTTTTGCATTCATGAAGTGACCTGAGTGCATCAAGGGTGAGAGAGAGAGCACATGAGTTCTGAGCTGGGAGTGCCTTAACTAATGCGTCTTTGTGTCTGTGCCTTTTTATACTCTCCTGGCTGAGGATGGATTAAGGCGCTGATTATGCTGCTCCAGCCATGTGGAATCAGCAAAACCAATGGTCAAAACCAGTGATGCTGAAATGCTGCTGTTTCTTCAACACCATGGGAGCAGCTGTGCAAGGAGTGATGTTTTGTTTTGGCAGCGGTTTTCCTGGACCGCTGTCACAAATAGTTCATGAAGGTCATTGTACGGGTGGTTAATGTTTGGCTTTATTCATACCAACACTACAGAAATGTCGTTATATCAAAATATTTCAGGGGATGCAACCAAGCAATCAACATTCTTGAAATGCACTGCACCACAGATATGCACAAAGCATAGTTTGTGTCACATCTGCTTGTGTTTGCGCTTGGAATGTGCAGCAGTGCACCTCAGACTGCAACTCATGTTCATGCTGCAATTAAGAATAATTGATGCCAAGGATCTGTTTCTGATCACAGTGAAATCAAGGCTCACACATTTAAGAACTCACAGGACACACACAGGGTTTTGCAAAGTATACACTGTGTCACATATTTGTCTATACCTAGCCATTTGTTTATTGTATTGCTACTCTGGTTTTGGCTTTGTTTCTGTTTTCCTGACCAAGGTTTTTCTTTTTTTTTTTTTTGCCTTGCCTAGTTTGTATTGTTTGCCTATCACCTGTCCCCTTCCTGTTTATGCTCTTTGCCTCATGTTTCAATATTGTTTGTCAGCTTGCTTTTATAAACTCTTCCTGCGATTACATCCATCTATCGCGCCTACTCACATGACAGAATACTTCACCCTCCATATGGATGTAGCGGAAGAGATGTTTCCGCTATGCTGCTGCACCTGTTCCAGGCTCTAGAGAAGGAGAAACCACTAGAAACATTTTTTTGGGGGAAAGAGGGGGCTGGTACTCCAGAGGCCAACACAGTGGCAGATGAGGAGGGCTTCACTCCAAAGCTCCTTTGAGAAGCTTACAGGGCAGTTTCCACTCCAGAGCTCCTTCCAGAGGATGACAGAGCAATCTGAACTCCTGAGCTTTCTCCTCCACATGGCTTTGAAGATGACATCATCTCTCTGCTTCCTGAGTGTGAGGACAAGGTCTTTGCTTTGCCTCCAGGCTTCAGGGAGGATGCCATCATTCCGACTCCAGGCTTCAGGGAGTATACCATCACTTGAACCATGACAAAACACATCCCTGCCAATTGCCCTGCTCACCTCAAGTTTATTTCCCCATTCCTTAGAGACTGTGTGATGACATGACCTCACACCTTGCCAGCCCCAGTCCATTCAGGCATTAAGCACTCATACCAGCTCCTCAGGGCCAAATTCTGGTGGCCCTACATGCTTATGTACACCCACAAGTATATGTGCCCATTCTAGAATGCCAGAGCCCACACTCATGCCTAAGCTTAAGCCTGTTTCTGAGCCCCTGTCTGAGCGCAAAGCCTTGCCTATGCCAGAGGCCATGCTCAAGCCCATGTCCATACCCATGCTCACACCAAGGTCCACACCCATGTTCAAGTCTATGCCTATGCAGATGCCAGGGTCCATGCCAATGCTCAAGCCCATATCCATGCTTGAGTCCATGCCCAAGTCCATGCCCATGCTGACACCTGAGTCCATGCCCATGTTCACGTCCATGCCCATGCTCATGCCAGGGTCCATGCCCATGCTCAAGCCCATGTCCTTGCCTGTGTCCATACCCATGCTCAAGCCCATGTCCAGGTTTCCAGGTTTCTGCCAAGAAATCTGGTACATTGAATACTGAAAACAAGTTGCTGTTTTGTCAAAGAAAGCTCACCTCAATTGATACGATTATGCTCTTCCATGACTCAGGAGATTTGTTGTATTTGCTGGGCACGGGCATGTAGGCAACTGTCGAAACATAATTATCGGGAAAGTTTTGTATAATAAGCATGACTTGGGGGCGGCACAGTGGTGTAGTGATTAGCGCTGTCGCTTCACAGCAAGAAGGTCCGGGTTTGAACCCCATGGCTGACGAGGGCCTTTCTGTGCGGAGTTTGCATGTTGTCCATGTGGGTTTCCTCCGGGTGCTCCGGTTTCCCCCGCAGTCCAAAGACATGCAGGTTAGGTTAACTGGTGACTCTAAATTGACTGTAGGTGTGAATGGTTGTCTGTGTCTATGTGTTAGGGCCTCTGCATGCTCTTGCGACAAGGCTTTCGCAGATAGCTTTTCGCAGACAGTTGTAATTTATCGTTGAGCGGGGAGTAATAGGCATGCGCGATGTTATTCACCGCCACAACGCAAGGGGGCGCGAAGTCACGAAATCGCTAGGAGTAGTTGGTGGGTGTGGTTAGTGGAGTGTTTATCCTCCGGTTACTTATAATGGCTAGAACTGGAATCGTATAGATGTACGTACTTCCTCACTTCCTCGATCAACCGCTCTTCGTGCTGCTCCATCTTCGCTCGTGTTTTTAAAAATGGCAGTCGTGAAAACAAAACAAACCGGGAAAGTAGGGAAGCGGAAGTGTGTGTACAGCGGATGTAGAGTGGACCAATCGGAGCCCTCTTGTCTGCGAGGCTTCTGCGGTGGTCACAATTTTTGGGAGGTGCGCGCAGAGCGTCTGCGAAGGGGGGAGGGGGCTATGCAGACGCCATCTGCGATGCCATCTGCGAGGACTGCGTTGTCAGCATAAATTGGCCTTTAGCCCTGTGATGACCTGGCGACTTGTCCAGGGTGTACCCTGCCTTTCGCCCGTAGTCAGCTGGGATAGGCTCCAGCTTGCCTGCGACCCTGTCGAACAGGATAAAGCGGCTAAAGATAATGAGATGAGAAACATGACTTGGGATGTGATTAAGGATACATGTGCAGGAGGTTTTATTAACAAAGCTAAAACACCCAAAACTCAATGTCATAACAGTAACAGTGATCAAACAAAAAAAAGGAACAATATATTGAAAGAAAGGGCAAATTCAAAGATTAGTCAAAAGGCAATGGTCAAAACAGATATTACAATCACAACAGCGCAGTGTAAACAGCGCAGAACTTACACAGATAGTAAGATTTGCAAGAATTTGCAATTAGACAAGGCATGTGTTAGCCTTATATACTTCATTTACCAGGAAAAAAACAACAACAACAAAAAACTGGAAGCAGTAATTCAGAAATCATTCTCTTTACATTTTATTTATTTTTTTTAGAAAAAGGAGGCCCCTCTTCCCCAAAATGCAACCTGTAGATACTCATCCATGAGTAGTGATACTCTGATTTGTGTTATAATTACAGGTGGACTAACAATGGCTGTCCTTGTTCACAGTCAGTGCGTTTACATGCACATAGAGAAAATTGAATTTCTGCCGTTGCTAGACTGAAATCGAAGTTCTAAATGGCATGGAAACACCTTAGCTCGGCTGAAATTGAACCCAACTTGATTCCTCACAATCGAGCTACACGACCTAGATTATGCGATTTTTGCCGAGCTACTTAGTGCATGTAAACCCTATCGAGCTACGTAGTCGAGCTACTTACTTCAGCACTGCCCCTTCCGGAAGTGACGAGTGACGAGACCACAAGCGGGAAACACAACAGCCTCGGTCGGGAAAAAAAAAAAAAAAACAGCCTCGGTCGGCATGACACTTCACCTTAGCCACCACTTTATTAGGAACACTTGTGTCTGGGCATGTACACACCCATTTCCAATTAATTGGTAAGTTATTAGCAGGCTAACAGTTAATATGTTCACCATTACAGATCAACTTCAACTTTTTTATTAGGAACACTTCTGTTCGTACATACAAACTACAAACACTTCTTGTGAACACAGAACTGATAACTTTGTTTATACTCACAGTGTTGCCAGATTGGGCAGTTTTAAGTGCATTTTGGCGGGTTTTGAACATATTTTGGGCTGGAAAACGTCAGCAGTATCTGGCAATACTGCTCTTGAATAGCTCTTCTTCATGACGACAACCGGAAGTGTACCAACACGATGGGGCGTGTAGCGCCACCTGTGGCTCGGGTGCACAATGCACCTCACACAATAGCTCGATTTCCTTGCGTGCATGTAGGATTGGATTTCTCTGGCACCCCTGCTGGGACCCTCAGCTCGATTACCGACAGCAGCTCGATTTGGATGTGCATATAAACGTACAGCTTGTCTGATTGGCACAGTTGTATGTTCAGTTCAAAATGAAGAGCTCTGTATTGTCAGTAATGTGTGTGGTGTGGATTGAAAGGACAGTTTAAATGCACCATTCTCTATGCTTATGTGATGTGTGCGGTATAAATCCGGGGTATAGGTTAGATACTCCAATACAATTTAAAAAATCTATTCCAACTATATTGGTGGCATTCATGAATTAATCACGAACAGTACTCCGCCAAGTTTTTTTACTCACTATATTTATTTCTGCTTTCTCATATGAGCTTTTGTTGCAAAGGTTCAAAATAGGCTAAACAGTAAATAATGATCTGTGATATGCAGTTGGCTCCCAAAATTCCCAAGCTGTATTGTGAGTATTCACATTATGAAAAATTCTTCATTTGATTTATTAGCTCATCCTGGGGGGCGGCACGGTGGTGTAGTGGTTAGCGCTGTCGCCTCACAGCAAGAAGGTCTGGGTTCAAGCCCTGTGGCCGGCGAGGGCCTTTCTGTGTGGAATTTGCATGTTCTCTGTGTGGGTTTCCTCCGGGTGCTCCGGTTTCCCCCACAGTCGAAAGACATGCAGGTCAGGTTAACTGGTGGCTCTAAATTGACCGTAGGTGTGAATGGTTGTCTATGTGTCAGCCCTGTGATGACCTGGCGACTTGTCCAGGGTGTACCCTGCCTTTCGCCCGTAGTCAGCTGGGATAGGCTCCAGCTTGCCTGCGACCCTGTAGAAGGATAAAGTGGCTAGAGATAATGAGATGAGATGAATTCATTTTGGTCTCCAAAAATGAAAGTTTGATTTTTTAAATCTGCAACTATTAAAACAGCTGTTTCTGAAGAAGGCGGGAGATTCTCGCCGAAACTGTTAACGAGGTAACAAGCTTAAAAAATATCCTTGTCTAAGAAACGAACTTAAAATATTTGTATAGTTAGACATAATGAACATCCACTACGTAACAAAACTATTTCTCTACATATCCTCCATTTAAGTCTAAACACTTCTGCAAGCGATGTTTCCATTGGAAAATTCCTTCTTTTTATTCCTTTTTTTGAATTCTTTTGAATTCCTTTAGAAATTATAACATCTGTCTTAGAACTTTTTGACTTACCCTCGTAAGTTTAAGAATAAATCCACTGGAGGATCCCTTTAAGGATATATGCTGCTCCAGGATATATGGCAGATTGCTTACTGAGGGAGACGTATCCAGCTCCCAGTCTACATCAGATGATAGCCTATTATGTAAAAATAAAGACATAACTGTTCGTCATTCACAAAGCTAGACAACACTTTTCCATCTTTTCCTCACAAAGTTAAGCAAGCTGGTTCCTTGGCAAAATAGATAGATAAATAAATTTTTAAAAATCTGATCTATTCTTGTAAAGTTGTGTCTTTTTAATCTTGTAATTTCTTTTTTTAAAGTTTTTTTGGGGCTTTTTTCACCTTTATTATTGGATAGGACAGTGTAGAGACAGGAAATGAGCAGGAGAGAGAGATAGGGAGGGATCAGGAAATGACCTTGGGCTGGAATCGAACCCAGGTCCCCGGATTTATGGCATGGCGCCTTATCCACCTGAGCCATGACACCCCCAATCTTGGAATTTCTGAGGGTTTTTTTTTTCTTACAAATGTATGACTTTATAATCTCAGAGAATATCCAAGGTTTTTTTCTCATAAATTTATTACTTTAATTTTGGAAATTCAAAATTTTTGTCTCGGAATATTACCACCTCCCTCAACTGTATTTTTTCTCTCTCTTTTTTTGGCCCTAAGACCTGGGCCACACCAGCTGCGTTGCGTGTGCATGGCAGTTGTGGAACATCTTAATTTTCATTTCAGTGCCTGTGTTAACAGGTTAGAACAGCCGCACGGCCTGCATGAGATGTGTGTCTCAGGCATGGCTCGGGCGTTGCTGCAGCAGCATGTCATCTATAGTTTTAGTGTGGTGCCTGTTTTTCATACATGAGGTAAGCGGTTCTCAGCAAAAATAGAAAGTGAAAAGATCTGTTGATAGTCATATTGCTATCATACCACCACCATTACATAACTGATACCTTTCCCTATAGTTTCAATATCTAAGCCCCTGAACCCCAAATGGCAGCCCACGGGCCAGGTCTGGCCCGCAAGAGTCAATTGTCTGGACCGTGCTGACCCATCGGCACTAACGTTTCATAACACATTAAATAAAGTATTAAATATGTAAAATAAAGTGTGCAATGCTGTACTTTATTTTGATCTCATCCCACACCATACACTCGACCTCTGACCTATGCTGTAAAGCATGCGTAGATGGCAGAAGATATGCACACTCTCTACGGTCCTTGACTATCAAGCTAAAGCTGCATGTCATCGCTGCCTGTTTTTACCAGTAAGTAATAGATAATCTTTAACTGTCCTAAACCAAGAACAACATGGCCTACACAAAAAAGTGCAAAGTTGACCAGGAAACCTTTCAGTTCAAATCTGACTGGACTAATCAGTTTTGCTTTATTGTACTGGACCAGGGGTAGCACGGTGGTGTAGTGGTTAGCACTGTCGCCTCACAGCAAGAAGGTCCGGGTTTGAGCCCCGTGGCCGGTGAGGGCCTTTCTGTGCAGAGTTTGCATGTTCTCCCCGTGTCCGTGTGGGTTTCCTCCGGGTGCTCTGGTTTCCCCCACAGTCCAAAGACATGCAGGTTAGGTTAACTGGTGACTCTAAATTGACCGTAGGTGTGAATGTGAGTGTGAATGGTTGTCTGTGTCTATGTGTCGGCCCTGTGATGACCCGGTGACTTGTCCAGGGTGTACCCCGCCTTTCGCCCGTAGTCAGCTGGGATAGGCTCCAGCTTGCCTGCGACCCTGTAGAACAGGATGAAGCGGCTAGAGATAATGAGATGAGATGTACTGGACCATGCCAATGCTAAACTGACATGCTTGATATGCATGCAGACTGCTGTCTGTGTAAAAGCAAATTATATTGTTTGCTACAAGAAAAGTAATAATATGATTTGGTATTTATAGCCTGATATTATTTGTTAAACAAATTTTTAAAATGTCAAACTAATAATAATGTGTTGGTGAGTTATTCTGTAATTTACCCTCAGATTTTAAAAATGACAAATTGATGTTTGTCTTCCTCTGTGTGCGTGCGTGTGTGTAGCTATGTGGAAAGCTGTTAGGATATTTTGAAGATGTTTGCACTGTTTAACAATCAGCATGAATTTTACTGTTGGTATGCAGACATATGTGAGGGCTTTGTAGAAAAGTTGGCACAGTTATCTTTTCCTTAGGATGCTCAGTCTTTTCCCACTGCGTGCCACTTGCTGTAGTGCTGTTGTTGGTCATTGTTTTTTTTTTTTTTTTTACTTTTTTTGCTATTAGAGGCACATTAAATAAAAATGTTTCTGGTTTCAGTCAGATATAAAAATGTGTGTGCCTGCCAGGATGTTTATTTTTAGTGTTGGTTGGTACGGTATGTGTGTTTAACCCTGGATGATTTGGGCTTAAGCTTGACTTGATTAACATAATTTGGCCCTTGGAGAAAACTAATTGTGGAACCCTGGTCGAGGCTATATGTCACAGATATGAAAAAAAATTATTATTATTATTATTATTATTATTATTATTTTGCAATTGCACATTCTTAACATTGTCTGTGTAAACTAAATATAAATTAAAATTACAATGAAATAAAATCAAACATTCTCTTATTGATGGCCGGTATCAAAGGCAAACTTAATGTAGAAAGTCAGGGCTGCCAGCAGCAGTGCTGGTGGTGTAGACAAACACATGCATGTGAGCTGTAGCTGTCTTGCACATGTGAAGCAGCCAGTGTGGCCTAGGCCTAATACACCATTGTAGGTTTTTTTGTTTGTTTGTTTGTTTGTTTTCCTTTCTGGAGCAAAAATATGTGAACTCCACAAAATATGCAACAAAGAATAGTATTTTTTCTTCTTCTTCTTCTTTTGGCTGCTCCCAATTAGGGGTTGCCACAGCAGATCTTTTGTCTCCATTGCTCCCTGTCTTCAGCATCCTTCTCTACCACACCTGCCACTTTCATGTCCTCTCTCACCACATCCATGTATCTCCTCTTTGGCCTTCCTCGTTTTCATTTGCCTGGCAGCTCCATCCTCAACATTCTCTTTTCCACATGCTCTGCATCTCTTCTCAGGATGTGCCCCTACACTGCAAAAAATAAAAATCTTAGGAAGTTTATTTGTCTATTTTCAAGTCAAAACATCTAGCCACCCTTATTATAAGACATAATTGCCCAACAAGCAAAACCTCATTTAGCTAGAAAGGCTAGTTTTTAGACAGTCCATTTTGAAAATCTTGTATAGACAAAATGTCTGGAAAAAAATCTTATTTGGAGCACCTTTGAAAATAAAACAAGTTGTTTTTTTTAAACAAGTAAGTACATTTTGGACATTTGTCAAATGTCATCTTGTTTCAAGAAAAAAAAAAACAAAGTATGCTTGTTTTGGGAATAAATGAACTTTACTGAAATCTTTGAATCTTTCATTACAATTCAACTCCACCTTACATATCCTAACTTTACTGTGACTGTTTTCTCAGTCATTCAGAGTGAGGTCCTTCTAGATGCTGTACATACTCTAGACCAGACAAGTGCCTTCAAAAAGGCTATGAGTGAGTGGAGGGCGTTTTAGTGAGGTCTTTTTGGAATGCTGTGAGTTAAGTTCAGTGTTTTTTTTGTTTGTTTGTTTGTTTGTTTGTTTGTTTGTTTGTTTGTTTGTTTGGGTTTTTTTTGTGCCTGATCTTGTAAACCCCTTGTACACATAAATAGTCAGTGCCCCCAAAATGCACTGTTGCTTTGGCGTTATGTAAGCACTGTAAGTTAAAATACGTAGACTTTTTTTTTTTTTTGGTGCCTGACGTCCTGGGGAAGTGGAATCTTAAGAGATGTTTTAATGTTTGAATGTTGAAATGGGAAAAAAAATAAACTTGTTGCAATGCTACACATGTCGTCAACTTGATTCAAGATAGTCTCTGGTCTCATATCTAGAGTATTTTACTAATTACAGGTCACAAAAGGAGAATCTTTTAAGCTAGCAATGCTTAGTTGTAGAATTTAGCAATCCTAATATTAGTATATTTATCTTAAATTCAGTTTTTACTGCTAAGATTTTGTCATGAATTTAAGTGAAATACCCTTAAAATGAAATAAATAAAAATGACTTGAATGGCTAAATGTAAGAAGTATGATCTTGTTATAAGAACTATTTTGATTATTTTGAGTTAATCAGATCTCGCATAATGAGTTCCCCAATCTTATTTTGGAATTATTTAATCTAAAAACAGGTTAGATTTTTCATCTTACTTTAAGAAATCTTACCAAGTCAAATTTGACTAGTTCCATTGGCAGATTTTTTTTCACCTGATTCAAGCAAATATGCTTTGTTTTAATCTTTTATTTCTTATTTTTGAAAGGCCATTTTTTGCAGTGTACCATCTCAGTCTCATCTCGCTTAGCTTAATTCACAAGCTTTCCACATGTGCTGTCCCTCTGATGTGCTCGTTCCTTATCCTGTCCAACCTTGTCACTCCCATCGCAAACCTTAACATCCTCAACTCTGCCACCTCCAACTTTGCCTCCTGTCTCTTGGTTAAGGGTACGGTCTCCAATCCATACATCACAGCTGGTCTCACTACTGTCTTATACATCTTACCTTTCACTTTTGCTGGGACTTTCCTTTCACAAATGACTCCTGAAATCCTTCTCCAACTGCTCCACCCTGCCTGCACTCTCTTTCTCACCTCACTATTGCACATTTTCCTGCACAGTTGACCCCAGGTACTTGAATTCACCAACTTTCTTTACATCTACTCCTTGCATCTTCACTACACTCTCATCCCCATTCTCATTGATGCACATGTATTCTGTTTTGCTACTGCTCACCTTCATTCCTCTTCGTTCCACTGCATACCTCCATCTCTCCAAACCCAACTCAACCTCCTTTCTACTTTCACCACATATCACAATATCATCTGCAAACATCATGTTCCATGGTGACTCTTTCCTCACTTCGTCCATCAAGCTATCCATCACTATGGCAAACAAAAAAGGACTCAAAGCAGATCCTTGATGGAGTCCCACCTTCACCTTGAACCATTCAGTTGCTCCAACTGCACACCTCACTGCTGTTTCACTGTTCTCATACCTGTCTTGCACCACTCTAATATACTTCTCATTCACTCCACTCTTTCTCATACAATACCATAACTCATCTCTCGGCACTCCATCATATGCCTTCTCCAGGTCTACAAACACACAATGTAGCTTTCTCTGGCCTTCTCTGTACTTCTCCATTAACATTCTTAAAGCAAAAATTGCATCCGACGTGCTCTTCCTTGGCATAAACCTGTACTGCTGTTCACAGATTGCTACCTCTCTTCTCAGTCTTGCCTCCAATACCCTTTCCCATAGCTTCATGGTGTGGCTCAGTTTTATTCCTCTGTAATTACTGCAGCTCTGTACATCTCCCTTATTCTTGTATATTGGGACTAGCACACTCTTTCTCCATTCATTTGGCATTTTCTCATTCTCTAGGATCTTATTAAACAATCTCGTTAGGAACTCCACAGCCGTCTCACCCAAACATCTCCAAGCCTCAATCGGGATACCATCTAGTCCGACTGCTTTCCCAGTCTTCATTCTTTTCATGGCTGCCCTCACCTCATCCTTACTAACCAACTCTGCTTCCTGATTTGCTGTCTCCAATGAATCTGACCTTTTCTCTCTTGGATTCTCCTCATTTCATAAATCCTCAAAGTACTCTTTCCACCTTCTTAATACACTCTCTTTGTTTGTCAGCACATTTCCATTTACATCTTTCATCACTCTTACCTGCTGTACATCCCTCGCTTCCCTGTTTCTCTGCCTAGCTAGTCTGTACAGGTCTTTCTCTCCTTCTTTGGTCTTCAGTCTTTCGTACAACTCCTGGTATGCATCTGCTTTTGCCTTTGCTACCACTCTTTTTGCCTTCTGTCTCGTCTCTCTGTATAGCTGCCTGCTTTCCTCGTCTCTCTGATCGTCCCAATTCTTCTTTGCTAGCCTCTTCTCTTTTATAATTTCCTGCACTTCTTTGTTCCACCACCATGTCTCCTTGTCTTCCTTCCTCCTTCCCGATGACCACCCTAGCACATTCCTTGCTGCCTCTCTTACTAGTACAGCAGTAGTATTCCAATCTTCTGGCAGACTTCCATGACCACTCAATGCTCGTCTCATTTCTTCCCTAAACTCCTTCTGATGTTCAACCTCTTTTAGTTTCCACCACTTAATCTTTGGCTCCACTATTTCACGCTTCCTCTTTTTCACTTTCAAGCTCATCCTGCACACGACCACTTGATGTTGTCTAGCTATACTCTCCCCTGCCATCACTTTACAGTCTCCAATCTCCTTCAGGTAACCCCTTCTGCAGAGTATGTGGTCCACCTGTGTAGATCTTCCTCCACTCTTAAACATCACCCTGTGCTGCTCTTTCTTCTCGAAGTATGTACTGACTATTGCCAAATTCATCCTCTTTGAAAAATCAACCACCATTTGCCCTTCCACATTTCTCTCTCTTACACCATATCTGCCCATCACGTCCTCATCTGCTCTGTTTCCCTCGCCAACATGTCCATTGAAATCTGCTCCTATCAGCACACACTCCTCCCTCGGTATACTTTCTACAACTTCATCCATCTTTTCCCAGAAAGACTCTTTCTCTTCATTCTCACATCCAACCTGTGGGGCGTATACACACACAACATTGATTACCACTCCTTGAATCTCCAACTTCATGCCTATCACTCTATCTGACACCCTCTTCACATCAATCACACTGTTGACCAACTCTCCCCTCAAAACAATACCAACACCATTTCTCTTTCCATCGACTCCATAATAAAACAACTTGCATCCACCTCCAATGTTCTTGGGCTTGCTTCCTTTCCACCTCGTCTCCTGCACACACAAAATGTCCAACTTCCTTCTTTCCATCATACCTGCTAACTCTCTCGCTCTGCCAGTCAATGTTCCCACATTCAGTGTTCCTACCCTCAATTCTAAGCTCCTTCCCTTCCATCTTTCACGCTCTCTCCTAACATGCCTCCCCCCTCTCTTTCTCCTTCTCCGTTTTGGCGCAACAGTAGCACACCTTCCACCGGCACCCTGTTGACCAACAGTACCAGAGGCAGTCGTTGTTAACCCGGGCCCCGACCGATCCGGTATGGTATTTCTCTTTTCATTCCACATGTTAGATTTGGCACAGTTTTATGCCGGATGCCCTTCCTGACGCAACCCTCTCCAATTTACCCCGGCTTGGGACCGGCGCCAAGAGTATGCTTATGCACCTCCAGTGGTTGGATTAAAGTATAGTCATCCCATCTCATTATCTCTAGCCACTTTATCCTGTTCTACAGGGTCGCAGGCAAGCTGGAGGCTATCCCAGCTGACTACGGGCGAAAGGCGGGGTACACCCTGGACAAGTTGTGAGGTCATCACAGGGCTGACACATTAATTAAAAAATACTAAACTTTTTTTTTTTTAAATACTATACTAAAAAAAATAGTTTTTTTTAATTCACTTTTAAATATACTGCTCATAAACTCATCATTCTTTATTTTGTGATTTAATGTGTGTTGTGTGTGTTCCATGATTAATATTAGTTTTGTTACATATTATAATTCATTCATTCATTTATTCATTGTTTGGAGACAGGGTGAAATATGACAATTGTGCATAGATCATAGCATACACATGATTTTATAAATCTGAAACTTTTTGTTTGTATGTAGACTGTGTTTACAGAAAGTTTAATACATGAAGCCTCTAGAGAGGCAGACTTAAGTTTGATTGATTGCTTTATTCCGAACAGTAAAGAAGATATAAAACAAAAATAATAAATAAAAAAATGCAATAATCAAAACATCGTCATAAACAAACAGAATAGCGTAGCCACAAGGCAGTAACATAATAATGTTCGGAAAGGATTAGCAAGAAGTAAACAACTTATCAAATCCTAACCCTCTATACCACCGCTAATCAAACATCACTTTCTGCCATAATAAACTATATATACAAAAGAAAACAAAAGCAACAAAAAAAGAAAACATACCAACATACCAAGACATACCAACATGGTATAATATCGACCAAATCAAATCATATATACAGATAATTATGTTATGCATATATACACACATACAATACATACAGTACATACATATACACATACCTATAACTATCCATACGTTCACAGACACCCATATCATAATTATGCATATTATGCTTATATATTATATACAATTATGCATATATATACACACATACATCCTCACATTTTGTATGTACCCATACCCACATATATACACTTATATTATCAATAGAATGTTATTGTAATTCCTTCTCCCTATACCTCATAAAGATCTGTTCCTTATACCTTTTTTTGAACTGGTTTATAGTTGTACATTTCATGAGCTCCACATTCAAACTGTTCCATAGCTTTACTCCACAAATAGAAATACTGAACATTTTTAACATTGTCCTAGCACTGCAAATTTTAAATTTCAATTTCCCCCTAAAATTATAGCCCCCTCTCTATCCGAGAATATTGTTTGGATATTCCTTGATACTTTATAATTCCTTACTTTGTACATTATTAAGGCAGTTTTATATTCTATAATATCCCTGAATTTAGAATTTTAGAATAGTGAATTAGTATGATCTCGGTAACCAGCACTATGAATTATTCTTATAGCTCTTTTTTGAAGTATAGTTATTGCATGAAGTGAACATTTATATGTATTTCCCCACACCACTGAGCAGTAATTTAAGTACAGTAAAACCAGGGAACAGTAAAGAATGTGGAGTGAATTATAGTCCAGGACGTGCTTAGCTATACTCAACACAGATATGCTTCTTGATAGTTTAATTTGTATGTATTTTATGTGATTTTCAATTAATTCTATCATCTATTATTACCCCAATAAATTTATTATTAGAAACTCTTTCAATATCAACACCATCTACCTGTACATTTATTGCCCTATTTATTTTATAATTATTAAATAACATGATTTTTGTTTTAGACAGATTTTATTTCGATCAAACCACCTTTTTAACCTGCACAATTCTGAAGAGATTATGTTTTCTAACTCATGTAAATTTGTTCCAGAACAAAACATATTTGTGTCATCTGCAAATAATACCATCTTAAATATCTTTGATACATTGCACATATCATTTATATAAAGAATAAACAGCTTAGGACCCAATACTGACCCCTGGGGGACACCACAATCAATATTCAAACGAGTTGAGACAGAGTCACCCAACTTCACAAATTGTGTCCTGCTGCTCAAATAACTTCTTGTCCAATTTAATACAACTCCCCTTATCCCATATTGTGCCATCTTATTAATTAATATATCATGATTAATAGTATCAAAAAGCTTTTTGAAGATCAATAAATATCCCAGCGACATATTTCTTATCATCTATAGTTACTGATTTCTTCAATTGATTCCATTAGTGCCATCTCTGTTGATCTATTTGCTCTAAATCCATATTGACTATCACTGAGTAGTTTGTATTTTTCAATGAATATATCTAATCTGTTATTGAATAGTTTTTCAAGAATTTTGGAGAATTGAGGAAGTAAAGAAACAGGTCTGTAATTTGTGAAGTTGTGTTTGTCCCCAGATTTATACAATGGAATTACTTTTGCTATTTTCATATTGCTTGGAAATGTACTGGTTTGAAATGACAAGTTACAGATGTATGTTCATGGTTTAGAAATCCCCCCAATAATAGTTTTCACTAGTTTCATATCAATATCATTACAATCTGTGGATATTTTATTACTACATTTATTAACTATATCAATAATTTCCTTCTCATCTACTGGTGTAAGAAACATAGAACAAGAATTCCTCTTTATGATATTATCTATACAATCATCATTTGTTACCGGATCAGAGATATTTTGAGCTAATCTTGGTCCAACATTAACAAAAAAATTATTAAAACTATTAGCAACTACATCCATGTTATAATTTTCGATACCTTTGTCATTAAAGTATTTAGGGTAATGTATTTGTCCAGAGCCATCTTTAATAATATTATTTAATATATTCCATATTCCTTTAATATTATTTTTGCTATTATATATTAATTTACCATAATAATCCTTCCTACATCTCCTTATGATACTCGTTAACTTTTTATATTTTTTAATATTTATTTTCTGCCTCTTTGGTTCTTAATTTAATAAATTCTCTATATAGAGTGTTTTTCTTCTTACAGGCATTTTGTAATCCCTTAGTAATCCAAGGTTGGTCATTATAGTTTTGTTTTGTACTATATTGCTTCAGTGGGCAATTTTTATCATATAATAATTTGAATATACTTAAAAAGTTATCAATGCTATTCTCTATATAAACTGATTCAATATTTAATGCAAACATGGCTTACTCAGTCCTAACTCTTCTATACTTAAGTTTATGGTCTGTCACATTTCTCTTATGATTACAGTCATAAATTGTAAAAACTGGTAGATGATCACTAATATCATTGATTAATATTCCACTTCAGTGGTCGAAATACTTTTTTCCAGTGTTCTGCAATATTGCAGAATGTCAAAATTTTGTTCTGCAATTTGGAAATATTTTCTGCAAATACACAAGCCTCAATACTACACCCTTCTCAACCTAGTAATGCCTATATTTACATCATATCTAGCTTTACAACTCATAGCATTAGTGTAATTCTTTATTCTCTCACTCTATTTTTATTTTCAGTCTTCACAGATCCTTCTCTGCAGCAAAGTTATCATTTCATGATACCTCCACAGGTCTTTCATCCCCCTCGCCCTGACACTACGGGCTACTACAACTAATTCATAAATGTACTAGTTATCACACCCACACATTATCCTTCCACACAACATAATAATAAAGGTATCACCACAATAAAAAATAGAACACAACTGTTCTTCAAGAAACAAAACATTCATTTTCATGTTACACGTCATGTTACATTTTGTCAAGATTAAGTTTCTAGCTTGAACAATAGATTGTTACCCAGAATGTACTTCATTCAGTGTTTGCATCTGCGACCTGTAGTTTTAAATTGAAAGCAAGGTTTCAATTCTACACTCTGTTACATCTTACGATGATGCAAAGAATTGATGCCATTAAGGAATAAAACCCAACTGGCAAATGGAAAGACGTTTGGGTTCATTGTGTTTGCCTGCTTCTAAAGTGCGAGGTCATGAACTGAACTGAGAACTACTGCAGGGGCTTCACTGCTCTAAACTAACAACAGAGAACTGGGTACAAACTAATCATGGCAGAAGTGAGAGCTACAGAACTACTGAGAGCTACAGAACTGACCCTATGAGCTTTGTCTTACAGGGCAACTGTTTTACTTTGTGCTAGTCTGCACCACAGGCAAGACAGCACTCGTAAAAAAAAAAAATGAAACATGTACACAAAACATGTATTAGTGTAGCTTGGTATGAGAAAACAAAATACTCAAAAGTGTCAATGAATAAAGGTAAAATACTGTTGCTGTCTTCAAAAGGGATATAATATCAGTATAATTTTGCATGATTCAACAATACAATATATACAAACCTATACAATTTACCAATATATATGTATGCAACCAGAGGCGCCGCCAGAAATTTTGGGCCCCATGAAAGATTAGAATTTTGGGCCCCCCAACTTTGCCCACCCTCGTCACAATTGCACTATTGTCATTATTTGACTTTTGATAGCCCATGGACCTTGAGTTTGTGACTTTGTTATTACATTTTATGTATTAACCTACCAGGGACTAGATGAAAACTGGTCAGTGACTAATTCTGATGCATTTACAATCACAAATGAAAATTCAAGATTTTGCCACATGCCTTCTCAGTTTCTTCCTGCTCTTCCTTACTCTCTGCTGCTTCTTCCTCACCACCTGTGCTGCTGGTACTCCCCCTGTTCTCTTCCTGTACTTCAACACTTCTGGTGTCCACCCTGGCTGCTGCATCATGGCCTGATGAGGGGCCTGGCTCTATTATCAGCAATGCATGCAAGTTAGTTAATGCATGAAAAAAGTTTGATGCATTTAAATGAACTCCATACTCAGTAGCCTTACAAATGTTACCCATAAAAGACAGGAAACATCTTATTATAAATTTATTTCAAAGTGACACGGAGTGACATTTCAATTTGATCAATTACGTACGTATTTCTTCATATGTTGTAACCTCTATCCCTCTTTTATGTGTGCTGCGCTTTCTCCAGCTCCTCATTTTGAAACCAATGGTTTAGAACGTGTGAACATTCCACACACATAACCATGTCAAACACTTGACTGGTGTCCATTATTAGCAACACTTTAATCTAGCAAACTGTATATGGCGCTCGCTCATTAAAAACTTCAATCCTAAAGCATTTATGGGTTGTATTGCTGCTTAGCTACCTCCTTCTCCAAAGGGGGGGTTCAGTGGTTTGGTAGGGCGGAGGTCCCCCTGAGGCTGAATCTGTGCATATTTAGGGCACCCCATTAATTATGAAACTGGTTATTGGCACTAGTTATTAGCACCAGCATAACGTAATATTTCATCTTGTTTATCACACAAGTCAGTTCAGTTATTAAAATGGAAAAAATGTCACTGTACAAACTGTAAAAGTGTTCTCTTGATAGGCTAATCCAACTATGTTCATACTGTTCATTTACCATTCGCTAATATTTTGAACACACATGTAAGCGATAGCTACCTTTCTTTGGGAAAAACTGAGTGACCAATTGCCTGCCTCTCCGGTCCCTCTCAGCTTTCAGCTGCCTTTCTTTACGTTTTTGACAGCCACTCTTCATATTTAGCGATCATAGACTGTACGCACTCCACTGCTGGCTGGCTGCTGCACCGCGACACAGCAGCAAGTAGCGTTGCACTGATCAGCACACAGATTTAACGCATCGCGCTTCTACCAGAACTGGACCGTACCATTTCGCAAAAGGGGGAGGGTTAAATGACAATATGTTGAAGAACTCAAGAAATAGACAATCTTGTTCAATTAGCTCATTTTACCAGATGGAATATTGCATTGTTGTTATTTCAAAAGTCTTATTAAAATCATTAAAAGCATATTATCAGCCCCTTAAAGGGCCCCACGGCAGTGCTGGGCCCCTAGAATTGTTCTAACCTTTCCCCCCCTGGCGGCGCCCATGTATGCAACATAAGAACTAGTCAGAGTCTTCGCTTTCTGAACCAGATCCCGTCTTCATTTTTGTCACCCTCGCGGACGCGCGATCTGTCGCTGTTGTTGTTGAGTCACGCTGGCTGCCGGTTTTGCCGAGATACGACAAAATCACCCTTGTTTTCTTCGCGTTTTTGTCGGACTCTTGCCCCAAAGAAACAATCCTCTTCTTGGGAGCCATGTTTGTTGTGCCGCATTGAATTCTGGGAGATGCATGGCGGAAACTGCCGAACACTGCCAAGGTAGTTGTCAGGTTCTCCCGGCGGGTATTAAAAGTGACGAAATCTTATATCGGAAAATGGCAACTGCCCTTATTTAGTTGTCATCGCCATTACGTAATATTGCTCAACTTTGACCTGGAAAATGCCGTCGGGTTCGCGCGGCGCAGGTTTCAGTTTATTTACAGCGCCGCTAGTTTGCTAAATTGAGAACCATTGTATCCCGAGCCTGATTTTTTCATTCTGCAAAATTGCAGGTTGTTTAATTTTTCTTCTGCAATCTTGAAACTCATTCTGCAAAATGCAGACTGCAGACGGGTATTTCGAATACTGCACTTATAATGTTATTATCTATATCATTGGTAAATATATTATCTATTAAGGTAGCACTATGGTCAGTAATTCTGGTGGGTCTTGTAATTTTTGGGTGAAGACTCATACTGTACATGGTATTAAATTCCTCAGTCATACTGTGCTTATTAGGGTTCAACAGATCATTATTAGGATCCCCACAAATGAAGATAACTTTTTTTATTATCTACTGTAAATGTCTTTTCTACCCAGTCCTTAAACGCCTCTATACTAGTTTCTGGCGCTCTCTATATACAGCTAATTAATAAATTTCTACTTTTTTCAATATTAATTTCGATTGTTAAACATTCTAATAAGTTATCAATTACTGTTGTCATGCCATCTATTAACTTATAATTCAAATTACAGTCCACATACACCGCCATTCCTCCTCCACCTTTATTTTTCCTGTTTATATAATTAAATTCATATCCAGCCAGTTCGAAATCCACTCCTTTCTCCAGGTCAATCCAGGTCTCTGATATGGCAATTATGTTGAATGGATGAGTAAACTGAATTAAGTATTTCTTGATGTGTTTGAAGTTAGCGTACATGCTTCTGCTATTGAAGTGTATGATTGATAATTTTTCCCACAGCCTTAGTGGACTGATTGTACTGTTCCTCTGTGTAATAGTGGCAATTGTCATTAATGGTTGAGAAAAAGTTATTGTCCAGGTCTATGTCATTTTCTGTATCCAATAGTTTATGGTCAGTGAATTCATGTGGTTTCAGTTCCAGGTTTTCATAATCAACAAGCATTTGCGTTACCCGAGTAGTGTTCCGAGTAATGGATGAAAGAGTTATTTCGGTGTGTGTCATGGTTGAGTTTGGTGTAGTGTCACGTCGGTATTGATTACCATACAGACCCAATAGCCATCACTGGTATTTGTCCAAGTCCTCGATGTTCCGTATGACCAGAACTCTAGCCTCCTCCGGTGTACCGTTCAGCTTAATGAATACTTTGCAGTTGGTGATCCATGTAGATTGAATTTTATTTTCTTTCTTCAGATGTTGTGCTTTTCTAGCGATGTCAGCATTGCGTTTTGTCAGGTGCTCGTTGATGCAGACGTTTGTACCTTTCAGCTTCCTTCCTTGTTTCAGCAATGCAGCTTTACGTCTCCAATTGATGAATCTCATGATGATGGTGGCGTTTTCCTTATCTCTCCTGGGTAGAATGTGGCAGGCCTCGACGTTGTTGCAATCAATATCGATTCCCTTTGAGTGCAGGAACACTGACACTTGTTGCTCCACGGAGTTGCTGCCCAGTTCATCAGATTCTCCCTCCCTTGTCACTGCTTTTGAATATGACCAGGGTTTAATCTGAATCCCAATGACGATGACATCGTTCATCCTAGAGTACTGTTCTAATTCAGCAACTCTGCTTTCCAGGTGGGCGAGACGCCGGTCCTTCTCGGCGTTCTGCAGCCTGAGCGACTTCACTTCCGTCACTAGGTCCATGATGGTTTTCTGTTGTTGTTGTTGTTGTTTAATAACAGAAACTTCTTCTGCCAGAAAGTTGAGTGACTTTTTAATGTCTTCGCCTTCCTCGGCTGTAAAGTTCTTTTTTGGTGGCATAATTCACCAATAAAGCCATCCAATTCGGTAAAATGTTTGGAGAATCCTTTCCTCACCTCACTGCCTTTCCGAAATTTCCCGCCAGAGGAAGTGACGTAACTTCAATCAGAGAGGAAGGTTTATTGGTTAATCCTCCTGTAGAGATGCTGCTTCAGAGTTTTGTGCCGCTCGCAAGAGGTACTAACAAACTGTCAGTTCTGAAGTGAATTACAACTGTGATCCTAATGTGAGAGAAACCAACAAAGGAAGACATTTACAGGTGTCAGTTTTTTTAAAGTTCCTTTTTGCTTTCAATGTTTACACTCACCCTCCACTTTATTAGGTACACCTGCTCACTCATGGATTTATCATGCAGATACAGGTCAAGCTATTGTTCAGTTATTGTTCTCAGCAAACATCAGAATGGGGGAAAAAATGTAATGTAAGTGACTTTGGCATGACTGTTGGTGCCAGATAGGCTGGTTTAAGCATTTCAGGAACTGCTGAATTCTCCTGAAATTTTCACGTCCGACAGTTTCTAGAGTTTACACAGAATGATGAGCAGTAGTTCAGTGGGTCAGAAATATCTTTTTTATGAGATCAGAAGAGAACGCCAGACTGGTCTGAACTGACAATGTGGTTATTGTTACTCAAATAACCACAAGTGTGGTGAACAAAAAATGCATTTCAGAATGCACAACAAAGTCGAACCTTGAGGTGGATGGGCTACAACAGCAGATGACCACATTGGGTTCCACTCTTGTCAGCCAAGAATCAGAATCTGAGGCTACCATGGGCATAGGCTCACCAAAAGTAGACAGTGCAAGATTGGGAAAACATCACTTGGTCTGATGAATCTTGATTTCTGCTGAGATACATAGATGGTAGGGTCAGAATTTTGCATCAACAGCTTAAAACCATGGCCCCAACTTGCCATGTGTTAACAGTTCAGGTTGGTAGTAGTGGTATAATGGTGTGGGGAAGGGTGTCCTACCAAGGATTAGTACTGTATTCTTAATAAAGTGTAAGTATTAAGAATACACTTCTGTTTTAAGCAGTTATCTAATCAGCCAATCCCTAAACAGCACCACAATGCATAAAATCATGCAGATACTAATCAAGAGCTTCAGTTAATATTCACTTCAAACATCAGAAAGGGAAAAAATGTGATCTCTGTGACTTTCACTGTAGCATAGGTGTTGGTGCCAGATGGACTAGTTCGAGTATTTCAGAAACTGCTGATCTTCTGTGGTTTTCACATACAACAGTCTCTCGAGTTTATACAGAATGGTGCGAAAAACAAACAACACTGAGTGACAGTTCTGTGGGTGGAAATGTCTTGTTGATAAGAGCTCTTGGAGGAAAATGGCCAGTTTGGTTTTAGCTGCCAGGAAGAATATAGTAACTCATAGCAACTATTTACAACCGTGGTGAGCAGAAAAGCATCTCAGCATGCAACAGCAGAAGACCACATTGGGTTCCACTCGTGCCAGCCAAGAACAGGAATCTTAGAGTCAAGAACAAATTCCTATTAAAGTGGCTGGTGAGTGTATGTTGGAGTCCCATCCAGGTTTATTCCCACCTCATGTCCCAGTGTTCCCAGCATAGGCTACTTACTTCTGTAATGAAATTCAAAATCTAAATCTTCCATCCATCCATCCATTATCTGTACCTGCTTATAGGCCCTTCTACAGGGTCGCAGGCAAGCTGGAGCCTATCCCAGCTGACTATGGGCAAGAGGCTGGGTACACCCTGGACAAGTCGCCAGGTTATCGCAGGGCTGACACAGAGACAATCATTCACACTCACATTCACACCTACGGTCAATTTAGAGTCACCAGTTAACCTAACCTGCATGTCTTTGGACTGTGGGGGAAACCAGAGCACCCGGAGGAAACCCACGCAGACACGGAGAACATGCAAACTCCGCACAGAAAGGCCCTCGCCGGCCACTGGGCTCGAACCCAGGAATTTCTTGCTGTGAGGCGACAGTGCTAACCACTACACCACCATGCCACCCAATCTAAATTTTTGTTGAAATATAATTAAATTATAGTAGGACAGTCTTCTTCCTGAGTTTCTAGGAAAAACACAGACAGTTGTATGGTATATTCTTAAATCATATTTTATGTCATTTAGTTATATTTTTGCATTTAAATATCACACCCATCACACAGAAATTTCTCTACTATTAATTCCCTACATACATCACACCTATGGCCATCAAGACTCCCTACTGATGGCCTTCATTTGCTGCAGTGTGGCAAGGACAGAGGAGTTCACAGCTCAGATTTTCACATTTCTAAAAAGCCTGACATTTCACAGGCAGTTGAATGTGAATGAAAGATTCATGAGCATCTGACTACTGGAGACTGCTGAACAGACTCCATTGCATCCGTTGATCCTGAATTATAGTGTACATCTTCATCAAACAAGAAGTAATCCTTTATTTTTCACACATACATAACAGTGAAATTAATTCCTATTCACATACCAGCTTCTTGGGAAGTTGGTATCAGAGTGCAGGGATAGCTATATATTGTCCTTCAATCAGAGAGAGTCAAGGGCGATGCTCAAGGGCCTAACAGTGGCTACCTAGCAATTTTGGGGCTTGAACCCCTGACCTTCTGATATGTAATCCACAACCTTAACCACTGCCCCATATGAATGGATTAAGATGGATTTTAAAGGTAACAATGGGAGTGGTCTTTGCAACCTCCTGAGAACCAACCCATAGACTTGTGTCCTCTGTAGTTGACATTTGTTTTACATGCACACCCTCTTACTCTTTTAAGATATTCACTTGAATCCTGGTGTCTTGTAAAGAGTACATGCTGGGCTTTCCAATGATATATCATGTGACTAGGAGGGTTGCTGGGAAATTCCTAGTAAGGAAATCACAACAAAAGAGAAATTGAGAGACACATTTTTTTCTTGGTTCCAAGGAGGTTATTGTATTGTAAGTATCTATAGTTTTCATTTGCTCTTAGATTGGAGACAGGAAGAAGAAGAAATTTATTTATCACACATACACTTGTGAAATTCCTCTCTGCATTTAACCCATCTGAAGCAGTGAACACACACGTGAGCAATGAGCACACACACATACCCAGAGCAGTGGGCAGCCATGCTACAGCACCCGGGGAGCAGTTGGGGGTTAGGTGCCTCGCTCAAGGGCACCTCAGCCTAAGGTCACCCCATGTTAACCTAACTATATGTCTTTGAACTGTGGGGGAAACCAGAGCACCCAGAGGAAACCCACGCAGACATGGGGAGAACATGCAAACTCCACACAGAAAGGCCCCTGTCAGCCACTGGGCTTGAACCCAGAACCTTCTTGCTGTGATGCGACAGTGCTAACCACTATACCACTGTGCTGCCAAGTATAAGTAACATAAGTAACATTTTAAAATGATGATTCAAACAATATCAAGGTCAAGGTTTGAATATCAAACAGAGAACATTCCTTTAAAACAGCACCATTTGGATTTTTTTTTAAACAAAGCTGCTGCAAGTATTACTGTATGAGAAGCATTTCTAATTTTCTTAAAGTGCTGATGACATGTTTTTGACATCTTTGGCGATGTTTTATAACATAAAAAGTAATTCCCGATGATCCATATATTAATTCACGAAGGCGCCTATTTTACAAGTTATGATAAAAAACGCGGCTATTTGGGCAAATTTGACGGGGCTGCAGCACCCAGGAGACGAAAGAGGAGGAGGGGCTATATGACGTCAGCGAAAGAATCTTCCTCCTCACTTACCAGTTTGTTGTTGATGCGAGAGGTGTTCAGTTTATCATTATTAGTATTATTATTATACATTATTAAAATATATATATATATATATATATATATATATATATATATATATATATATATATATATATATAGTTATTGTGCCTTCGCGTTGTGTTGCCGGCTTTTGCTCCAAAACCCACAAGGATGGGGTAAGTTTATTCAAGTTTCCCAGAGATCCCGAGCTGCATGCGAAGTGGGTGAAGCAAGTCAGGCACACTCGTGACAAGTGGGAGCCCTCACCAACATCCGTCCTGTGCTCTGAACACTTCGATTTGGATTGTTTTGACACCCTTCCCAGCTTAAAGGAATCTCTTGGGTGTGCAGTTCAGCACAAACGTGTGTTGCTACCATCAGCAGTGCCTACAGTATTCCGGAGGGGGTCTACTAGTAGCTATGCCGGATCCAGCAGTCGCCTGGGACAAGGCGACTCCTCCAAAGACAGTCCAACTGTCAGAACATGTGTTGAGAAACAACTTAAGATAAAAGTACGTAGAGCTATAGAGTGCTCCGACATGATGCTAAAAATAGTAACACTGCGGTCTGCGCGGCCATCTTGGAAGCCACTCGCTCCAGAGCGCTCATAGAGTACAAATCATAGAGTACACATTCATGATAATCATAAATGTAATCATAAAGTTGGCGTGATATCAGTCATGTATTTGCTTGTGAAAGCTTGTTTCTCAAAGCAAACACTGAGGGAAAGCTAACTTAGCCAGACAAGTAGGCTACAGATTGTCATTTGCTTACACTGATGTAGGTTATCAAATATTTTGCTTCATTCAAGGATAAAACTAAGAAGCCATAAACTAGAAGACGTGCCTGCCAATATTATCCTAAATGTATTACGGATCAGGCATAGTCGTAAGCTTATTATGTTAGCCATTTGCATGCTCCATTAGGAACTATGTATTCAGTGTAGCATACGGCTTACATGATATAAGCAGTGTTTACACATGCAAGACAACAATACACAATATTAAAATATTGATTCCGTAACATTTTGAACAAATACGGGTTGACCTACCAATCCTTGTTATCCAACCTTGTGGTGTTCAATGCTGGGCTGTCTGCCTGTCCACTGTCCATCTCGGAGTCGGAGTCGCTCTCAGATTGCACAGTAACAGGTTCAAACCTGTATGGTTGGATGCACCCGTGTTCGTCATCACTTGATTCTTCCGATCTATCCCACTCACAACACAATTCTAGACTCCCAGAAGAGGAAGAGCTAGAGAGTTCACCGGCATTTTCATGCGCCATTTCCATTGAGTAGACAGCCAGTGAACCGCAGCGTGTTCTTCCGCTGACGTCACAACATGGCCGCGAGCCACGGACCCAGTTTTCTTGCGCTGTGCAATTAAAAGTTGGATATTCGCATAACAACAGCTTCTTTTCACGTAATTATAACAGAAATCTAACATGTTTGCCATGTTGTATAGTTTATTTAAGAAATTGCATAGAGTCATGTTCGTGTCATCAGCCCTTTAAATATTCATACGAGATACAGTGCAGAAATATTTAAGCTCTGATAATTTCTATGTGTGGAATTTAAAAATTTGCAGTATACAGCTATTTAGGGCGGGCGGCATGGTGGTGTAGTGGTTAGTGCTGTCGCCTCACAGCAAGAAAGTCCGGGTTCGAGCCCTGTGGCCGGCGAGGGCCTTTCTGTGCGGAGTATGCATGTTCTGTCCGTGTGGGTTTCCTCCAGGTGTTCTGGTTTCCCCCACAGTCCAAAGACATGCAGGTTAGGTTAACTGGTGACTCTAAATTGACCGTACAGTAGGTGTGAGTGTGAATGGTTGTCTATGTGTTAGCCCTGTGATGACCTGGTGACTTGTCCAGGGTGTACCCCACCTTTTGCCCGTAGTCAGCTGGGATAGGCTCCAGCTTGCCTGCGACCCTGTAGAAGGATAAAGTGGCTAGAGATAATGAGATGAGCTATTTAGGGCTCCTATTTTCCATGTCCTGTTATTACTCATTATAGATCCTTTGCTTTTGTGAAAATAAATGTTAAATATAGCTGCAAGTAGCGATAACAGATGCTAGCAACTCCGGTGTTGTCACCAGGTTAAGTCAAGTCAAGTTTATCTGTATAGTGCTTATAACAATAGACATTGTCGCAAACCAGCTTTACAGAAAATTAAAGGCTTTAAACATGAGCTAATTTTATCCCTAATTCATCCTAATTCATAAATTAATATCCCCAATGAGCAAGATGGTGGCAAGGAAAAACTCCCTCAGATGACATGAGGAAGAAACATCAAAGGGAACCAGACTCAAAAGGGAACCCATCCTCATTTGGGTGATAACAGATAGTGTGATTATAAATAACTTGTTTCTATATGTGTCCTATATAGTCACAAAGTATAACTGTGAAACCAGGAAAATCATGACAGTTTTAACATGAAGTCTGTTTTGTTGAAGTTATAAACTGTTCATTGATGGAAACTTGAGTGCAAAACTGTTCATGACAACTGTAGTCCTCAGACATAAATGTATTACTGTAAGTGTCCAGAGCCATCTTCCAAGGGTGACTTTTGACTGTCTATATGGGGCTGTCCTCCACAGGAACAATGTGATGATATTCCAGCCAGACATAGGGCATCAGGATGGATTAGGCAGGTCAGAGGAGCAGAAGAGGTCAGCATCTAACTGTTGTCTCAGGATCGACATCTAACTCAGAGAGACAGACAGAGGGAAGAGATGGGGGTGAGAAAGAAAGAGAGAAAACACAGGTTGTTGGGTATACCCAATGTCACGTAATGTCACCTGAGTAAGAACAAGATACATTTTGCACTGAGTACAAGCAGGGACTCTGGCAAAACTAACTATGACAGCATAACTAAAAGGGGAGAGCCAGAAGGTAACACAGACATGAGGGCGCCCTAGGACATAAAGCAGCCAGCCACTGTCAACAAACCCGAGTGAGTGAGTGAGTGGGTGGGTGGGATGACAGCATCCATACATCCCAGTTTACCAAAACACTCTAGGCCTGAAGACCCTCCAGGTCTATTCCTTTACCTAATAAAAACTATTAACAAAAGGCTTTTGATGAAACAGATATGTTTTCAGCCTAGACATAAACACTGAGACTGTGTCTGAGTCCTGAACACTACTTGAAAGGCTGTTCCATAACTGTGGGTCTTTGTAAGAAAAGGCTCTGCCCCCTGATGTAGCCTTCACTATATGAGGTACCAGCAGATAGCCTGCACCTTTTGATCTAAGTAGGCATGGTGGGTCATAAAGGACCAGAAGTTCATTCAGGTACTGTGGTGCAAGACCATTCAGTGCTTTAAAGGTCAATAGTAGTATTTTATAATCAATACACATTTTGATTGGGAGACAGGGATGATGTGGTCATATCTTCTAGTTCTAGTAAGGACTCTTGATGCTGCATTTTGAACTAATTGGAGCTTGTTTATGCACTTATTGGAACATCCAGACAGTCAGGCATTATAATGATCCAACCTAGAGGCAACAAAAGCATGAACTACTTTTTCTGCATCATGTAGTGACATTATATTTCTTATCTTAACAGTATTTCTGAGATGAAAGAAAGCTATCCGGATAATGTTATCAATATGAGTTTCAAATGAAAGACTGGAGTCAGTGATCACACAGAGGTCTTTTACTGCTGCAAGTGAAGAAACAGAAAGGCCATCCAAAGTTGCAATGTAATCAGAAACCCTACATCTAGCTGCATGTGGTCCTAGTACTAGTACTTCTGTCTTGTCAGAGTTAAGCAGAATGAAGTTAATAAGCATCCAGTGTCTAATGTCCTTCACACATTCCTCAATTCTATTAAGCTGGTGTCTCTCATCTGGCTTTGCAGAAAAAAACAACTGTGTGTCATCAGCATAACAGTGGAAACTAATACCATGCTACAAATAATATCACCCAGAGGTAACATATATAGAAAAAAAGCAGTGCACCTAAGACAGAACCTTGTGGAGCACCAAACTTTACCTCAGTATGTCTAGAAAAATCACCATTTACATCAACAACTGATAGCGATCAGTTAAATAAGACCTGAACCAGGAGAGGGCCATTCCCTTAACTCCGACAACATTTTCTAATTTATCCAGGAGAATGGAATGATCAGTGGAGTTAAAGGCTGCACTAAGGTCAAGCAATACAAACAGGGAGACACAGCCCTGATCAGATGCCAACAGTAGGTCGTTTACTACTTTAACCAGTGCTGTTTCTGTGTCTATGATGAGGTCTAAATCCTGACTGATACATTTCATGGATGTTATTCCTGTTTAGATGAGCATAACTGCTGTGCAACAGCTTTTTCTAGGATCCTGGAGATAAAGGGGCGGTTTGATATTGGCTGATAATTGGACAGCTGACAGAGGTCAAGGTCAGGTTTTTTAATCAGGGGTTTGATACCTGCAAGTTTAAAGGATTTGGGTACATAGCCAATTCTAAGGGAAGAATTTATTATTTTTAGAAGTGGTTCAGTTGCTTCTGGTATTATCTGTTTGAGGAATAGTATAAGTAAGGAATGTAGTGCACAAGCTGAAGATTTTGATGTGGATATTAATGAAATTCATTCAATTTCTCTAAGGGGAGTAAAACATTCTAATTGCTGATCTGATACAGTTATATTGTTAACTACAGGGTTACTTAAATTGTCTGGCCTTAAATTAGGAGTTTGAATTTTTTGTCAGATATTTTCAATTTTGTCACTGAAAAAATTAATGAAGTCATTGTTACTACATATTGCAGGTGTGCATGTGGCTGTCATGGTCTTTTTCCTGGTTAACTTTGCTACAGTATTAAATAGGAATCTAGGATTATTTTTGTTATCCTCTATTAGGGTGGAGAAATATATTGATCTAGCAGCATTAAGAGCTTTTCTCTACTTCAGGAAGCTCTCCCCCCATGCTAATTTGAACGCTACCAATTTTGTTTGATGCCATTTATGTTCTAATTTTCGACTGGTCTGTTTTAAAGTGTGAGTGTAATCATTATACCAGGGTGGTAATTTTTTCTCTGTAATAATTTTTCTTTTAAGTGGAGCTACAGTACATTATCTAAAGTATAGCGGAACGTTGACTCTAGGCATTCAGTCGCCTGATCAAGTTCTGTGGGGGCTGACAGTGATCCAATAAAAGTTGATAACTCTGGGAGATTATTTATAAAATTCTGTGCAGTGGTTGATGTGAATGTATGTTTAATACAGTAGTGTGGTTTGGTGCATATATTATTGCTCAGGCATATTTTGAATATCTCATCACATCACTCCTGTGGAGGATGGCTCCATATGGACAGTTGAAAGTCACATTTGGAAGATGCTCTGGACACTTACAGTAATGCTTTTATGGCTGAGGACTACAGTTGACTTGCTAACTTTAGGACTGCAGTTGTCATGAACAGTTTTGCACTCAAGTTTCCATCAATGAAGAGTTATAACATCAACAAAACAGACTTCATGTTAAAACTGTTAATGTTATAATCACGTTGTCTGTTATCATCCAAATGAGGATGGCCACTGTCATTTCCTTGCCACTGTTGCTACAGGCTTGCTCATTGGGGATAGATTAGGGATAAAATTAGCTCATGTTTAAAGTCATTAAAATTCTGCAAAGCTGCTTTGCGGCAATGTCTATTGTTAAAAGCACTATAAAAATAAACTTGACTTGATTTGACTTGAATAAGATGAGATATGATCTGAGGTAACTTCAGACTGTGGAAGTGTGATTATATTTTCTATATTTAACCCGAATGTTAGTACACTGCAAAAAAATGAAAAGTGAATTTGAGGAGAAAATTCCTTAATGCTCGTGAAATTATCTTGCTGCATGGACAGAATTTTACTTGACAAGACATCTTGAAATAAGTTGGTTACAATCTAGAACTAGTTTTAATAATCTCAGAGTTAGTGTCTTGTATTCTTCTAATAGGAAATGGTAGATCGTTTCAACTATATTCAAGATATTCTAACTTGTTAAGATATCATTTTTGCAGTGTAGAAGAATACAAGACACCAACTCTGAGATTATTAAAACTAGTTCTAGGTTGTAACCAACTTATTCCATGATGATGTCTTATCAAGAAAAATTATCTGTCCATGCAGGAAGATAATTTCACTAGTATTAAGGAATTTTCTTCTCAAATTCAGTTTTCAGTTTTTTTTTTTTTTTTGCAGTGTAGGTCCTATGACATTCTGATTAACCCCTACAAAATCTAAAATGGACACGAACGCTGTTTTCAGAGGATCTTCAGGGTTACTGAAGTGAATATTAAAATCTCCAACAACTGATAACTTTGTCTCAGGAAATAACAAGGTCTGAGATGCACTGCAAAAACTAGCCATCCTAATATAAGGAAAAACATAATAAATTTGAGAACATTTAGACTATAATCAAGTGAAATAATTTGCCAGTGCAGTAAGATAATTATACTTGGTAAGATTTCTTGAAATAAGAAAAAATGTATAGGCATTAGACAAGTGAGAAATATCTTAAAACAAGTGGCTAAACACTCATTTCAAGCTTTTCATTAAGTTAAATAAACTCAAAATTAGCCTGTAAGTGCTTCTTTGATTGTTGTTTTTTCTAATTTTGAAAGAAAAGATCTTAAAATGGGCGGCACGGTGGTGTAGTGGTTAGCACTGTCGCCTCACAGCAAGAAGGTCCAAGTTCGAGCCCCGTGGCTGGCGAGGGCCTTTCTGTGCGGAGTTTGCATGTTCTCCGCGTGGGTTTCCTCCGGGTGCTCCGGTTTCCCCCACAGTCCAAAGACATGCAGGTTAGGTTAACTGATGACTCTAAATTGACCGTAGGTGTGAATGTGAGTGTGAATGGTTGTCTGTGTCTATGGCTACGTTTACATTACGTCGAATCAGCGGATCATCAGATTAACGTTCTTAAAACGATTCGCGTTTACACTAAAACCGTTAGCCGTGCACACAGCAACACCAATACGCGGATACGCTCGGCTCCGCAGGCATCCTGCGCTCCAAATCACTCCGCCCTGAACAGCGAGTGCCCTCTGGAGGGTGCGCACTCCGGCCCTGCGCAGCTCACAGAGCGCGCGAGTGAAGTGAACAAGCCACGATTCGGGACTGAGCCGCTGTGTGTGAGATCCCAGCGCATATCACTTATTACTTGCAAGTGGAAGGATGGCAAGCCTAAAGACAATCATAACTACACAATGGGCAGTATTTGCATCAGTATTTGCAGTATTTTCATACTTTTATACTCTTTAATGAAAGGTGATACAAGGCGGAAGTCTGCGCCGTTTTTCAGCAGTCGCGTCACATGACCAACGCCAGCGAATCAGGAAGGTGGATGTCACAGTGACGTTGTCCAATGAGACGCCAGCTAGAGCTCAGCACAGCGTATTCGCGTATTCTCAATGTTTACACAGCACCGGAGCTGATACGATCTAGATTGAATACGTGGACGCTGGCGGATTCCCGTTTCCCCGCTTTTTCAGGGGGGTTAATGTAAACGGACAGTGCATCCACGAAGAAAACGAGACAGATACGGTCTAGTGTAAACGTAGCCTATGTGTCAGCCCTGTGATGACCTGGAGACTTGTCCAGGGTGTACCCTGCCTTTCGCCCGTAGTCAGCTGGGATAGGCTCCAGCTTGCCTGCGACCCTGTAGAACAGGATAAAGCAGCTAGAGATAATGAGATGAGAAGATCTTAAAACAGGAGCAACTAAACAAGATGAATAGTCTGAATTCAAGAATTGTTTTTAGGTTTTCTGTCTAATGCCTATATATATTTTTTTATTTCAAGAAATCTTACCAAGTGTAATTATCTTACTGCACTGGCAGATTATTTCACTTGATTATAGTCTAAATGTTCTCAAATTTATTATGTTTTTTCTTATATTAGGATGGCTAGTTTTGGCAGTGTAAGTAACGGAATTGACTGGGTAGACTTATAAGTTGAGGCTACATACATTATATTCATATGAAGAACTTCAAATGTATTAAATTTATAACCAGGTTTTTGTGTTATGCCTAGATTATCATTATAAATAACCGTGACACCTCCTCCTCTGCCAGTTAGAGGAAGCTGATGTATATAACTGTATCCAGGCGGACTAGCTTAATCCATGATTCTGTTAAACACAGTAATTTAAACTCCTAATCAGTAATAAGTTAATTAACAATTAGCACTTTAGATGTAAGAGATGTAAGAGTCCTATCTTTAGTTCAAAGATGCTGGAAGTGGCTGTACAGTTGGTATGATCCAATTTTATATTAATTAGGTTACTAGAATAAACTCTCTGAATATTTCTACTTTTTTGCTTAGCTCAAGGAACAGATACAAGCTCGATATAGTGGACCCTGAGTGACAAGTCTGTGCAGCTAGCAGACAGTCAGTTTAGCCTGTTTGTCTGCTCCATGGCCTTGGTTTTGGGTTGTCAGAAGTTAACTAGGTCTGTTCTGAGACTGTGAGCTTTGCTGAAAGAAATGAGAGCAGCACCTTCCCAAGGACCATCCCACCCTAATAGGCCAGCAATGCCCTCAAAATTAGTCCAATTATCTTTAAAGCCTACACTGTTTTCAGAGCACCACCTGGACAACCAGCAGTTCAGCGACCATAACCTGCTGTAAGCTACATTGCCACACCACATTGGGATGTGGCCAGAACATACTACAGCATCAGACATTGCCTTTGCTAATTTAAACACCTCTACAAAGTTACTCTTAGTAACCTCAGACTGATGAAGGCATATATCATTAGCTCCTATGCGGATAACTATCTTTGAGAACCTATGCTTGCCTAGGACCCTAAGATTACCTGCTATGTCCAGTACCCTGGCTCCTGGTATACACCTGACTAAAACTGCTGGTGCCCCTAAAGGCCTAACTAATTTCACGTGCCATATGATAGAGTCTCCTATAACCAGAGTTCTTTCAGGTTTCTCAGCAGGTGCATCACTGAGGAGAGTGAACCTGTTTGACACGTGAAGTGGAGAGGAGTGGTGCTCCCATGGGCGAGCTTCAGCGGAAGCTTTGGCTCTACGATTATGCCGTCGAGTCGTTATCCATTCGCCCCGCTGTGAGGGCTCTAATGCCGGAGTTAGGGGATTGCTAACTCCACCTAGGGCATCCTGACCTTCCCCTGCAGAAACTACACTGCTCTCATTCTCACTAACCCTTTCTAGAGTCTGAATACGCACCTCTAAAGCTGCAATCTTCTCCATCAGAGAACTAACTAATCTGCACTTATCACAAATAAAGCTATCAATAGTGATGGAGGAAGAATGACTAAACATCCTGCACTCAGCACACTGAACAAGCTGAAGGTATGCCATGATGAATTGATTTACGTACCTTAATTAAAGATCTGTTAATATTAAAGCAGATCCGATGTGGATGGCCTCCGCTTGTGGTCTTTGCACAGGAGGAAAGAACTTCTGGTCTTGGCATTCTTCAAAAAAAAATTTAAATGCGGAAAAAGGAACATGAAACTACGATCAAAAATGAAAAAGATACTGGAAAATGATTTGTAGAGAAGATAAAAAGATTAGTGATTAACGCCAACACTCGTGGAAAAAAGAATCATCACAAACAACTCAGAAAACAAGAACTATGTTACACAGAATGCGCATGCGCTCTTGATGCACTCTAAACCACCAACACACCATTGCATCATTAACACAACATAACAATTAAAAGAGTTGTTTTTACAAAGCAGCGTTGGGTGCAAAAGTCACTCTTTCTGTTTCCAGATGGCGGTGCAATGTCAGAGAGTCATTCTGGGCATATGGATATCATCATAACCAATACTGTCTACGAGCAGTACAGCTGAGATGGGTGAAAAAGCCACTCTCTGTTGCCAGATGGTGGTGCTATACCAGAGTCACCCTGGGCATGTAGATATTTTAGATCATTTATTTTAATAATATTGATTCTCAACCAAGCTTACATCATGCAGACTAAATTCTGTATGCACGTGATACGTTTTCTAGTTTTGCATGTATTTTTTTTTTAGATGTGTGTGATAAAGGTAATAAGTTTATAAACATTAGAAGCATCAGTTGTTTTTGCATACAAAAGGCAGTGATATCAGCAGAACACAGTCACAATATGCAAGTCATAATGCTCAATGTCTAAATATTTTTGTTAAGTTTAAGCTTCAGGAGCCGTTTTGTGATGCATTACGATCCCACTTGTGAAAAATATGGATGATTTTATATATAAACTTTAATAGATGCAATTTATATGAATTGTGCTGTTACCTGAATGGAGAATGTAAAGTTGACATTACACCTTGTTGAATTTTGGCAATACTGACAGTTTACCTATCACGTTCAGAGGATCCTGATGCCTTTCTGTTGTTGAGTTGGAGGCTGTGATTTGATTTGTCATGATTCAGAAAAATGTCACTATGGTAGGTCAGTGTTGTTGCATCAAGCTGGACAATGGAATAATTTTTTTCTGCCTTTCCTACATTAAAACCAAACCAAACCAAATAACCCACAATCCAAGTGCACAGGACCTCTTTGGCTCGTGACATGGCAGGTATATAAACTTTTTTATTAATAATGTAACTGATCAAAACTGCCTTTGACTCACTAAAATAATCTCATCTCATTATCTCTAGCCGCTTTATCCTTCTACAGGGTCGCAGGCAAGCTGGAGCCTATCCCAGCTGACTACGGGCGAAAGGCGGGGTACACCCTGGACAAGTCGCCAGGTCATCACAGGGCTGACACATAGACACAGACAACCATTCACACTCACATTCACACCTATGGTCAATTTAGAGTCACCAGTTAACCTAACCTGCATGTCTTTGGACTGTGGGGGAAACTGGAGCACCCGGAGGAAACCCACGCGGACACAGGGAGAACATGCAAACTCTGCACAGAAAGGCCCTCGCCGGCCACGGGGCTCGAACCCGGACCTTCTTATTGTGAGGCGACAGCGCTAACCACTACACCACTGTGCCACCCACTAAAATAATCACACAGCTAAATGTGTTTGAAAGTTTTATATTTTGTTTTGTTTAATAATTGGGCCAAAAAGACTAGTGTACCTTACCTTTTTGAGTTTGACTGTGTTCTTGGATTTTGCAGGTTTGTGACTTAGCATTAGTAAGTCTTTCACACACTCCAAAACTGTTCATGAGCTTCTTTGGATTTGTAGGCTAAGGGTTTTTTTATTGATTGATTGATTTTAAATTTGTGTAACTCACATAAACTGCATGCACTCTGTGTTGTTTGTTGTGCTTAGTAACAAATAACATGGCTTGGCATTGCTATTCTCTTTCTCCTGGTGGGCTCCCTTTCCCCTTCTCCATCTCTTCTGTTCCGACTTTAAATACATTTTGTAGCCAAGTTAAAAAAAAAAAAGTAAGCCGGTAACCACCATAGCATCCCTGTTAATATAGTTCATTGCCGGTACAGAGTGCGTTCCTCAAAACATGACACACTGTCCCAACATGAAACATGGCGTGTGAGGTTGTATCACTTTCACAATAGTGGAGAGCTATATATAACACTCAGGACCAGGCCTGGCATTTCGTCGTTTTAGGGGCAAGGCCACTTGGCCTTTTGTGCCGTCAATTTTTTGAGGGCACGAAGGCCAAAAGCCAGGGCACCAAGGCCATAAAATAAAACAATGATTTTAAGTGCATGTCTATAATGAATTTAAATTAAGGACTAATGACTCTTCTGAGGAAGATTGGAGTCTCAGTCGAAACTATCAAGCAGGTAAAGAAACAGCTACACTATTATGTCTGAAGATAAGAAAATATTGAACACATCTAAACTTATCAATCTATCACTCACTTCAAAAACTGTAAAACTTATTAAACCTATATCCTCCCATAATTTTTGTTCAGTTGACACCGAATGTGCAAGAGCATCTTCAGACTGTACTACTACACAGATTTTTGATTCTTCAAAATTGAGCCTGGAGTACATCAAAATGTTTGACTGTAAATGGAACATATACTAGCATGCAGGCTACTGATTAACCCATAAGAGCCCAGACCGATTTCTCAATCAAGGAAAATTATTGAGGAAATAAAATGAACTAAACAGAGGACAAAGAAAACATTTCTGACCTTTTATTTTTTAAAATAGCACTTTCATGTTTCAAGATCTGAAATATTAAATTGCAAATTTGCAGAACACTGCAACACTATTACACTGTTAACCCGAAAGTTCATTCTATGCAAACAGTTTGAGTAAATACCACTTTTAAAGATTAGTTTTATTGCATTACTTAAACAGTATGAGTATATGAAGAGTATATGAGACAGTCATTGGGTGTACTCATTTTTGTAATTTAAACAAACTTAAACTATCATGTTTTACCTCAGGCCACAGTGCTGCCCTGTTGTGATTGGCTCAAAACTCAAGACAAGTCTGTGTTTGTCCGTTGACGGCTACAGAGGAAGTTGCGCCATTTTCTAATTTACACAGAGCAATTTAAGGTCTTTGCACTTTTGACAACAAGCTAATTAGCATTTGTTACCGGCTACAGTCGGTACTCGGCACGTTAAAAGTGGGTCAACGTAGTAACGACATAACGTTACTGTACAAGCAATGCTTATTTAACGGTAACAAACTTAAGCCCTACATGTTGAAATTCCTATCTTATTTGTTCGTTAATTTATCACACAGTCTTACCTCAGTCAACTTCTTCCCTCCTTCTGTGAAAATTCAACGTCTCAGACGCGGACACAAGTGGGCGGGGGATGCGTTTGATTAAGTCCCCTGGTTGGCTGGTGATAGATTGGTGTCATTATAGCATGTCGGAGCGGTTCATGCCAGGCTCGAGTCCGATCCACCACTGATGAGTTGCCCAATAAGAATCCAGAATGTTATTAAGAGACGTATTTTTTCTCAATAGACGCAGGTGATGTTAAAGCCTATTGGCAGTCACGAGGCAGACTACAAAACCACAAAACCGCAGGGCATCAAGGCCACTGTGGCCTTACGGCAGATATTTTTTTCCAAGGGCACAAGGCCAAATTGAGAGGGCACGAGGGCCATGGCCCTCGTGAAATTCCTGCCCTGCTCAGGACAGTTCAGGACAACTTGTCAACCTCTGGCAATCACAAAATTAACATTACAATGAACCAAGGTTATTAGTACTGATTATTCCTAAGGCTACGTTTACATTACGTCGAATCAGCGGATCATCAGATTAACGTTCTTAAAACGATTCGCGTTTACACTAAAACCGTTAGCCGTGCACACAGCAACACCAATACGCGGATACGCTCGGCTCCGCAGGCATCCTGCGCTCCAAATCACTCCGCCCTGAACAGCGAGTGCCCTCTGGAGGGTGCGCACTCCGGCCCTGCGCAGCTCACAGAGCGCACGAGTGAAGTGAACAAGCCACGATTCGGGACTGAGCCGCTGTGTGTGTGATCCCAGCGCATATCACTTATTACTTGCAAGTGGAAGGATGGCAAGCCTAAAGACAATCATAACTACACAATGGGCAGTATTTGCATCAGTATTTGCAGTATTTTCATACTTTTATACTCTTTAATGAAAGGTGATACAAGGCGGAAGTCTGCGCCGTTTTTTCAGCAGTCGCGTCACATGACCAACGCCAGCGAATCAGGAAGGTGGCTGTCACAGTGACGTTGTCCAATGAGACGCCAGCTAGAGCTCAGCACAGCGTATTCGCGTATTCTCAATGTTTACACAGCACCGGAGCTGACACGATCTGGATTGAATATGTGGACGCTGGCGGATTCCCGTTTCCCCGCTTTTTCAGGGGGGTTAATGTAAACGGACAGTGCATCCGCGAAGAAAACGAGACAGATACGGTCTAGTGTAAACGTAGCCTGAGTGTGCCTAGTGTTGATAGTCCTGTGACATACAGGCAGCTAGTCTAGCCCTGCAGCTCATGTGGGCAGCTAAACTAACCTTATTCCAAGGAAACAGTGCCAGTAGACTTTAGAGGATTAAAATAGTTTTTTTTAATTAGCTGGTGAATTAGCAACATTGCTAACATGCGCTACAGAAACGGCATTGTTCAATCATGTATGGTGACATCATGATATCACATGTTTAGATCAACCCATCTACGACTCATTCACTGATTAGTTTAAAACATAGTAGTCATAACTAAACTGCAAACATTACTGTAAATTACCTGTAAGCATCTGCTGAAAAGTACCCAAACTCATCCTGTGCTCATAGCTATGCTGTTCAACATGTCAAAGAGCTCTTCACAATATAAAATTAGGACACCAGTAAATTCATGTACACCAAATATGACATGAATCCCATGAACCGTCCAGGAGCAGTAGAGCTGAGACTGGTGTAAAAGCCAGTCTTTCTGTTGCCAAATAGTGGCACTATACCAGGGTGTCACTCTGGGCACATGGATATAAATCATAACCATCGTAACCTGTGAAGTTTTAGCTATATCATGCAATGTATGGATAATTTATAAGGCATTTCCTGTTTACCTGGCAAGACATATAAATTAATTGTGTCACCATTTCAACACCTTGAAAGGTATTAAAAAACCCTTTGCAATTTAACATCCACAACATCTTGACTTCATGTATACCAAATCTGACATGAATCTGATAAACTGTCTAAGGGGAGTGTTTCAAAATGTAACACATCAAAACACCCAAAATAACTCACTTCCTGTTGGGTGTGGCCAATGCAATATGTTTTTCCAAATTTGTTTGGCTTGGAGATACCAACAGATCTACCAAATTTGATGTGTGTACATGAAACTATATACCAGGCACAAGACTCCATTATAAATGATGACACTAAAGTGTCATGGGCGGATCCAGGAAAATGAGAAGGGGGGGCATCAACCCAATAAGGCCGAGGGCCCAGGGGCTGCCAGAGGCCCCTGGAAGCCCTGCAGTTTTTAAATGCCCGGAGATGCATTTTGAGCTGTCAGAGACGTGTTGTAAATGAAATCTCTTAAAGAAAATTACCATTTGCCCCTTTACCAAATCCCAGCATGCATTATGCGCTGGGAACTTCCGGTGGCTTAGCTCACATTGCTGATAACAGCACAAAAACAAATATTAGGCTATAAAATTATTTTCTATGTTCAAATATCGAAGGTAAGCTGAAATATGATGTTATTAGATTGCGTTTATTTGTCTAGTTACTGGTTCCATGGTACTGTATTTTTCATCAGCACAAAAGCTAATTGGTCATTATTATTGCATTTTCTTTGGCTCTGACTGACTGCACTGCCACTGCATTCTGTGGTGCCCACTTATAATCTAACTGTACTAGCAGACATCCAGTGAGAAATGAATCCTATGTTGTAGATTGTATATTAAACATTTCATGCTTAGGTGAGACTGAGCAACAATCATTTTCGCTGCTAGCTGCTTGTACTTTTGACTCTAATTTAATGCCTTTTACATCTTCTGCTTTCCAGTGCAACCAGAAACATTCTACATTGATCCCAGTGTTCCACAGTGGTGAATAAAATATTTGGAAATTAATTACTGATGATTCACTTCATGAATTGAAGAGATCTCATCCATTTGTATGGGTGTAAAGCAGGCCAGAATTCAGACATTTATTCTTGGATACTATTACACCTGTCACCCGACTAATAGATGTTTATCAGTCTGCTGGTCTGACAGAAATGTTCAAAGAAATTTCGTCACTGACACTGACTTAACAGACAGGGGTGAAAGCTATACTGTCAGTCAGTGGAGTCTTCAGAATGCAGTGGCAGTGCAGTCAGTCACAGCCAAAAACAATGACCAATTAAAAGCTTCTGTGCTGATGAACAATACCATGTAACCAGTAACTAGACAAATAAAGGCAATCTAATAACATCACTGTGGCAACGGGGGCGTAGCCAAGCAGCAGTTTGTGAATGGAGGGCGGGGTCAGGGAAGGTAAGTGGCTAAGTCATTACACCTGGTGTCAATTAATGTGTGTGTGTGTGAGAGAGAGAGAGTGTGTGTGTGTGGGGGGTGTTGCAGGGATGGAGCATAAAAAGAGGGGGAAAGCAGAGGAGAGCTGACTCCTGACTGGAATGCATGTGAGTGAGTGAAAAAGCTATACATTTCTGTTAAATAAATAAGTAAATAAAAGGTAAACTGAGGTAATGTAAGTGGCCATTTAAGACAGAGCTTAATACTGAGATAACTATAAACAAAGACTGTAAGAGTTGCATGTCTGAGCTCCTGAGTCTAATAGACTGAAATAACTATACAATGATTGTGTGAGTTGCATGTGAACAAGTCTTAGTTCCCAAGACTCAGGGGATTTCAAGCAGATTTTCTTCAGAGCCGTTGCAAAAATCAACATCTCTCACAGACCTATCCAGCCGCTGTTAGAAAAATCAAACTGAGGCTAACCCCGGGGCGTGGCCCCGGGGGGGCTAGGGTGGGCACTGCCCCCCCCAGGGACAAGTCCTGCCCCCCTGAGAAATGCCCTGTCCATCCAAAGAAAACTGGCCAGAAAAAAGGCCACGATTTATGATCTCTGTTTGTGTCTTGTATTGGTAGAATAAATGCTGGTGTTGATTTAAAAACAGCATATATCTGCAAAGTTTATAGCTTTAGTTATTTTTTGTTATCGTGTTTCCCCCCTCCGTAACCTTAAGGGGCAGAACAATCGTCAAAACTGCTTTCCAGTTGGTTCGTTTGAATAGGGGGCGTGTCAGTCCTCCTCCATTCAACTAGCAAGCACAACGCTGTGCGGGAGTTTACTTTGCGCCCATACAGTTCCTATTTCATTCTTCTCTGTCATCTTTTCACAAAGTAGTGGTAGTAGTTTTTGTTGAGTTGAGCTTGTTCGTTTCATTTACTTGTTGATTTGTGTAGATAAGTCAGCTAGTTACAGCAGTCTGCCTGTGCTAGCCTGCTATTATTAAGACTAGGAGACTGTGCTAGCTAGTTGAATTGCCAGCCTAGGCAGGCAGCCAGCCACTAAGCATAACCCACACAGCCGTTATTAAAACATTTTATTAACTAGTACGTAACACCAAAAGACATGCATAGGTGGCTCATTAAAAAGCAGACCTCGTCCGCCCCTGTCGCTGCGCAAGCTTCTGACTCCGCTGTTGAGCCCAGCACCGCTGCTGCCAACGCGGAGCAAAGCCCTTCACAGGATCTGAATAGGTCTGCGCCATCCTGCAGTTCTGTGGCCGCTTCAGGAACTCAAAACCCCTGCATTTCACAAAGTACGCAGTCCTCCCAAACCTCTGATGTGCACGTCCCTTCCGACTTAAATATGGATAGCCCGTCCCAGCCTATTTTAACTAATTACCCCAAGCGCCCATTTGGACAAACCCTTCGGTGCTTTAGTGCAAGCTGGTATCATTCTCGACCGTGGCTCGAGTATTCCATTATCCGCGATGCCAGCTTTTGCTTTGCCTGCCGCAAATTTAACATTTCACATTCGGACCGCGAGGATATATTTACCAAACGTGGCTTCACAAATTGGAAAAAAGCCCTTGAAAAAGATGCCGGCTTCCAAAAACATGCGTCGAGTCTCCCGCATGTCAGATCAATGTCTGCGTGGCAGGAACACCAGCGTCGGGCAGAGACGGGTGAAAGCATAGCTCACCTGCTGGGTCAAACGCAGATAGAAAAAAACAGGTACTATGTGAAGAGCATTGGGGAGGCCGTTCAGTTCCTGGCTGTCAATGAACTGGCTCTGCGTGGTCACAATCACGAGGGTGGGGAGGAGGGACTTTTCCTGAAGTTTTTTGAATATACAGTCAAAAAAGATGAGAAATTGGCAGAAATTGTAAAACATATCCCAGACAATGCAAAATACACGTCAAACATAATACAAAATGAAATAATTGAAACCCTCACCAAAATGGTGCTAAACAATATCCAAGCCAGATACGAGAAAGCAGACTCTCCTGGACTTTGCATTAAAAGTGATGGTACCAGAGATCGCTGTAACATAGAGAATTTGTCTGTAGTAATTAGATTTGTCCAAAACTCTGTCCCCAAGGAACACCTAATTGGATTAATTGAACTACATCAGCTTGATGCTGAGTACATTTCCGACCACATTCTTTCACATTTGACTGACCTGGGTTACAGACCAGACAATTTAGTGTGTCAGTGCTTTGATGGTGCGTCTGTCATGTCTGGGGGAAGGGGTGGTGTCCAAGCTTTGTTGCAAAACAAAGTGGGGAAGTACATTCCATACGTGCACTGCTACAACCACCAGCTCCATTTGGCAGTGGTTCACGCAATGGAAGCAGAACCCCTGGCAAAGAAGTTCTTTGACTGGTCAAATTCTTTAAACACATTTTGTCACAGACATTATGTTGCACACACATACAACACACCTACACTGAAACGACTACTGGAAATATGGTGGACCAGTCATTATGAGGTCACGAAGTCCATTGTCACCAATGAGGACACAATCAGAGGGCTTCTCTCAGATGTAGCAGAGGATGACACTGCTCCTTTTGACATCAGCACAGAGGCATTGGGTCTTTCGACCCAATTAAAATGACAGTGTTTCTTTAACACAGGAAAGTTCCTCCTTCAGGTCCTTGGTGCACTGAAACCAGCTAATGCCATTCTGCAGACCCAAGCAGTGGATATGTGCACTGCTGGGGAGGTGGTGACAGCTTCACTGGCTACTCTGAAGGAGATGAGGAGTGACTCATTCTGGCAGGAGCATTTCTCTCAGGGTGGAAGTAGGCCTACCAATTCGCCTCCACCTAAAAGAAAACACAAAGTTAATTCACAGCTTGGTGATAGCGTTGTCTTGTCAACATTTGGGCATTCTGATGACCAAATAGCTCCTAATCAAACTTTTAAAAGGGCCATGTTAAACTTTCTTGACAGAGCTATTGTAGAGATGGAGACAAGATTCTCTCAGAGAAATGTTGAACTGATGAGGTCCACATCATTTCTCCTGCCAAAATCAAAGTCCTTTCTTGAGCCCTCTCTCCTGAAACCACTTCAGGTGCTTGCAGGCACAGAGCTTAACAGCATAAGCTTGCAAAATGAAATTTCTGTGGCAAAAGCAATGTTGCTCAATAAATTGTCAACTGATGCTAACCTCTCTGAAGCATGCAAATGCATTCAGCAGTACAAAGAGGCCTTCCCCATATTGCATTCAATATATGTCACAGCACTTGTCACTGGTGTGTCTTCAGCTGCATGCGAAAGCTCTTTCTCCACCTTGAACCGCATCCTCACTCCACTACGCAGAACAATGCTGCATTCAAGGAAGAAAAATTTAGTCATTCTGGCACATGAGAAGGAAATCACAGAAAATCTAGACATGAATGAATTTGTTTCAGAATGTGCTAAGTGTAACTGCAGACTTGTACTGTAGATAATGGTCCAGGTCAAAGGTCAGCTATTCATGAAGACCAGTAGATGGTGCATCCCAACATTTTCAATGTCAACATTTAAATTTCCATTCAGCATAGCCAGGCTTTTCAAAAAAAGTTAGTTCAGTTCTTTTTCTTTACAAAAAACAAACAAAAAAACAAAACAAAAAAAAACTTCATAAAAAAATTCCACACTGTTCACAAAATTGACGGTTATGATTTATGCTAGTGTGACCATATTTTGATTACCAAATTTAATTATTATTATTATTATTATTGGACTATTAGGCCTAGTAATTGTAGTAGTGGTTTTCCACTGATTTTTCAGGTATTGTTTTCTGCCCCTCCAGATGAGCTAACTGCCCACCCACACATGCCATTCTGGTCACACCTCTGGGCTAACCCCCCCCAAATGACATATGTACCATGTACATACACAGGGTATTGAGGTATTTCACCTGACGTCACAGGGTCACGTGACGCCCCGGTGTCCACCATTTTGGACGGCAAGCTAGCTAATGTCAACAACAGTAGCTGGTATGTTACTGTAGCAATGTTTACGGTCAGTCATTTGGATGTCTGTTAAAACCTTTCAGTCTCAAGTTTTTCCTTTACTGGATTTACTGGATTTACTAGTTTACTGAGCCAGCCGGCCCCGGAGCGCTAGCTAGCTAGCCGGCCCCGGAGCGCTAGCTAGCTAGCCGGCCCCGGAGCGCTAGCTAGCTAGCCGGCCCCGGAGCGCGCGCTAGCTAGCCGGCCCCGGAGCGCTAGCTAGCTAGCCGGCCCCGGAGCGCTAGCTAGCTTGCCGGCCCCGGAGCGCTAGCTAGCTTGCCGGCCCCGGAGCGCTAGCTAGCTTGCCGGCCCCGGAGCGCTAGCTAGCTTGCCGGCCCCGGAGCGCTAGCTAGCTTGCCGGCCCCGGAGCGCTAGCCAGCCGGCCCCGGAGCGCTAGCCAGCCAGCCAGCCAGCCGGCCGGCCCCGGAGCGCCAGCCAGCCGGCCGGCCCCGGAGCGCCAGCCAGCCGGCCGGCCCCGGAGCGCCAGCCAGCCAGCCGGCCCCGGAGCCCCAGCCGGCCAGCCCGCCCCGGAGCGCGCTCAGTAAACTAGTAAATACAGTAAAGGAAAAACTTATAACGGGCCACGTCTCAACAGACTAAGAAGTTATTTCAATGACATTTAATAACATTTTGTTTATCCTGAGGACCGAAAGTAAATGAAAATGTGAACAAATCTTAGCTGTCAGTGAACAATCCTGATGGAAGCAGGTAAACGTCGTTCTCTAAGCCTGCTAACCTCAATTTTTGCAAATACCTCTCCCTCTGCTCGCCCTGTAAATGCCCTACGTCGCTGGATAGTGAAGGTGTTTTCTGCATCTCGCTCCTTTTTCTTTTATGTTTTTCGTTTGTCGCCTTCCTCGCATTCAAACTGATTCGAGCCGTGCCGTCCAAAATGGCAGTGTCACATGACTTGGTCACGTGAGTGAAATACCTCAATAGCAAGTACAGGGATACCCTATTAATGAATACAAACAGCAGCCGGACAGCTGACAAGCCTGCTGCAGCATTTGGCTTGTGAACATGCATGTTAATGATACCATAAACATGAAAGGATGGCACATACCCTTTACATATAGTTTACAGTGCAGTCCGGGAATATGGTATGTTATGTCGATGCACAAAGATCTGGCACTGTATTAAAATTCAACAGGACTTGCCCAGCTTGCTCTTCACTGCATTCGTGTCACGAGTGAAAAAAAACCTAAGCTCAGACCTACTATTAAATATAAATTTATACCATTAACTCTTCAGCTCAATCTCACAACGATTTATTTTGTTTATTTTTTAAACCTTATTAATTAAATAAAAAAATGGCGGGCATATCTTGGTATCTGCACTACTAAAGCTTTTTTTTTGGATGGGAGGGGCATCTGGGGCCAAAGCTCTGTCCCTAAGGAACTGTCACAACCCCCCCAATGTGTGTGCCAAAGCTCATGACGTTTGGTCCACGGGAACCACCTCAAAAATGGTCAAGTCTTGGAAAAAAAAAGTCTTTACAGATTCAACAGATTCCTTGCACCTATCATGCTTGGTCCTTAAAAAAGGAAGCTGCAAGTGAGTCAACATCTCTCTGCCTACTCAAATATACTTGACACGATATATTTGACCAGTGCCAGTTTAGCTCAATCTGGAAATGCATGAAACTTCCAATCAGGGGGGTTCCCCCAAAACAAACAACTCATTTCATTATCTCTAGCCACTTTATCCTGTTCTACAGGGTCGCAGGCAAGCTGGAGCCCATCACAGCTGACTACAGGTGAAAGGCGGGACAAGTCGCCAGGTCATCACAGGGCTGACACATAGACACAGACAACCATTCACACCTACGGTCAATTTAGAGTCACCAGTTAACCTAACCTGCATGTCTTTGGACTGTGGGGGAAACCGGAGCACCCAGAGGAAACCCACGCGGACATGGGGAGAACATGCAAACTCTGCACAGAAAGGCCCTCGCTGGCCACGGGGCTCGAACCCGGACCTTCTTGCTGTGAGGCGACATCGCTAACCACTACACCACCATGCAGCCCCAAGCTACAACTATTAGGGGAATTCCTAAAGCACAATAGTCATCACCATTGACATGTTATACTAAAATCACTCCTGTAGAAGAAAAAAAAAAATCATACCCAGGATGATTTTAGGGGAGAACAAGTAAACTTGAGACAAGTTTTCAGCTTTTGTAGATTGTGTGAAATTCTTTGCAAGTAGCAGTCACATTCATAGCGAAGCTCCATACTGAAGAGAATATGATTATGCACTGACCTGATTTTTGATGGCTTTTGCAACCGAACGATGTACAGGTACTGCCACAGGGAACTCGATCGTAGGTGCAAGGAAACGTATCTCATAAACACTTGACCACCGGACAATAAAATTTGTATCTTTATCTGCATGTGATAGATGGGTTTTATCCAGCACTTATTTTTAATTTGCTTTTTAAAAATAATGTGGGATTATTTACTAACACTGTAGCAGCCTTTGGCATTAAGAATAACAGCAGAAAGTCTCGGATGGGTGCAGATATATTTTATTCTTCTTGAACACAAGATAGCATCAAACACTAGACATCAAATACCATACATCAAGCAATGTCAAAACTAAATAAAACAAAAATAATTAACATAACATGGTTGTAAACAAATACATAATTTTATAGAGTAATGTTTATAGACTATGCTCTGAACATTAAACACATTTCTCCACTCAACCAAGGGTGCAAACCTCTACAAGTTAGCCAAACATGCACCATTAGCCTCTGCACTCAAAGTCCCGTGCTAAACCATAGTTTAACCAATGTGCCGAACATGGAAAAAAAAAAAAAAAGACCACACTGAAAAAACAGAGCACAAAAGCTTTACAGAGTGCAAGAATGACATACAGTGGGGCAAAAAAGTATTTAGTCAGTCACCAATTGTGCAAGTTCTCCCACTTAAAAAGCTGAAAGGCCTGTAATTTTCATCATAGGTATACCTCAACTATGAGAGACAAAATGAGAAAAAAAAATCCAGAAAAATCACATTGTCTGTCTGATTTTTAAAGAATTTATTTGCAAATTATGGTGGAAAATAAGTATTTGGTCAATAACAAAAGTTCATCTCAATACTTTGTTATATACCCTTTGTTGGCAGTGACAGAGGTCAAACGTTTTCTGTAAGTCTTCACAAGGTTTTCACACACTGTTGCTGGTATTTTGGCCCATTCCTCCATGCAGATCTCCTCTAGAGCAGTGATGTTTTGGGGCTGTCACTGGGCAACACGGACTTTCAACTCCCTCCAAAGATTTTCTATGGGGTTGAGATCTGGAGACTGGCTAGGCCACTCCAGGACCTTGAAATGCTTCTTACGAAGCCACTCCTTTGTTGCCCAGGCGGTGTGTTTGGGATCATTGTCATGCTGAAAGAACCAGCCACGTTTCATCTTCAATGCCCTTGCTGATGGAAAGAGGTTCTCACTCAAAATCTCACGATACATGGCCCCATTCATTCTTTCCTTGACACTGATCAGTCATCCTGGTCCCTTTGCAGAAAAACAGCCCCAAAGCATGATGTTTCCACCCCCATGCTTCACAGTAGGTATGGTGTTCTTTGGATGCAACTCAGTATTCTTTCTCCTCCAAACATGACAAGTTGAGTTTTTACCAAAAAGTTCTATTTTGGTTTCATCTGACCATATGACATTCTCCCAATCCTCTTCTGGATCATCCAAATGCTCTCTAGCAAATTTCAGACAGGCCTGGACATGTACTGGCTTAAGCAGAGGGCACTGCAGGATTTGAGTCCCTGGCAGCGTAGTGTGTTACTGATGGTAGCCTTTGTTACTTTGGTCCCAGCTCTCTGCAGGTCATTCGCTAGGTCCCCCCATGTGGTTCTGGGATTTTTGCTCACCGTTCTTGTGATCATTTTGACCCCACGGGGTGAGATCTTGCGTGGAGCCCCAGATCGAGGGAGATTATCAGTGGTCTTGTATGTCTTCCATTTTCTAATAATTGCTCCCACAGTTGATTTCTTCACACCAAGCTGCTTACCTATTGCAGATTCAGTCTTCCCAGCCTGGTGCAGGTCTACAATTTTGTTTCTGGTGTCCTTTGACAGCTCTTTGGTCTTGCCCATAGTGGAGTTTGGAGTGTGACTGTTTGAGGTTGTGGACAGGTGTCTTTTATACTGATAACGAGTTCAAACAGGTGCCATTAATACAGGTAACGAGTGGAGGACAGAGGAGCCTCTTAAAGAAGTTGTTACAGGTCTGTGAGAGCCAGAAATCTTGCTTGTTTGTAGGTGACCAAATACTTATTTTACCGAGGAATTTACCAATTAATTCATCAAAAATCCTACAATGTGATTTCCTGGATTCTTTCCCCCCATTCTGTCTCTCATAGTTGAAGTGTACCTATGATGAAAATTACAGGCCTCTCTCATCTTTTTAAGTGGGAGAACTTGCACAATTGGTGGCTGACTAAATACTTTTTTGCCCCACTGTATCAGGATGGCAGACAGTAAAGTTTTATAACATACCATGCTAATCCTCTGATGAAGGCACATGAAGAATATAAAACACACCAGTGAGAATCTGTAGGATAACAAATATAGCTTGCTAGGCTGACAGCTGTGCCTATAACATGAATAATGAGTGACAGCTCTGGCCACCACTTACAAACACATTTTACACTCAGCAAAAGCTATGCTTTTAGGTAGTGCATACATTATATATGTTGCATTTGAGAGTATTTTCAGTACTATGCCCTCTCGCCACAACATCAGTTTCTCACCTTGTCACATATACTGGCCTTCAGGCTTCACTTGTTCTGTCATTATTTTTTGAGGGGAGACGAGACACTGAGGAGAGATATAGGACATGATATTGGGAGACATGGGACATAGTAGGGAGACATGGAACAAAAATAAAATACCTAGGACTACATGTTTACTTTTTATTTCTCATCAAAACCTGTAACATATGAACTATATGAACACACAATTCTGGTATAGTGATAGAAAAATGTCAGTTTGCCTAAATCTGACTAGACAAAAATGGTTCCATTCTCAAGAAGGAATGAAATAAGTTTAATGCTCATGCAAGTACACTCCCACATTTTTAACAAAATATTTTAAACAATTTTATATTTGTAAACCACGAGAAAAAAAGAAACCAAAAAAAAATAATAATAACACGAACTGTCCCAACTCTCCTCATGTAGCCATTACATTTTTTTTTAAATCCTCAAATGTTTTTCCCCAGAATTGAAGTTTAATAAATAATGCTTTGTCTTTAAGGACCAAGCATGATAGGTGCATGGTAACTCTAGGCTACATACTTTAATTCCTAACAAATCCCGAATTCACCAGCATACATTACACCACAGAAAGGAGGTGAATTCCAAAGTAGAAATTAAAGGTATTCATTGACCAAAATATTGAGCTGCACATACCTTACTGCAGCATCCGGCTTTATGGCTCCAAAGGAAGTAGGTTACTCTAAGGGGCAACATCTAACTTTTAATGTAGTCTAAAACCCGATTGATTGAAATTAATTTATGGGAATACAAACTGTCCCAAGTCTCCCCTGTCCCAAGTCTCCCTGCTCTCCCCTACAGTTTTAATTCAACTTAGTTAACTTCTACTGTACTACCATAGGATAATTTCTTTATGCAGTGTTTGCTTAGGGACAACAAAAATTTATTCTACTTTTTTACCATATTAATGTCTACAGGTTTTTTTTTTTTTTAAATAAAAATGCAGAGTTTTTAAACCCCCTGGCAGCATACAGGTACATGTTATGAGTGTAACCCAAATTGTAGACTTCTGGGGTTAAGCAGATTTAAAATGTTTTGTTTGGAACTGACACTAAACAAGAACTGTAGTGACAAGTTTTAAAAAAATAATGAGCACACAGGAAGCCTTGTGTCTGCACAAGAAATGGAGTCGCATTACAGCAGATAAAAAAAGTGTCTCCCATCATGTGCTCCGATGAAAGTAAAATTAAAATTATTTCATACAGAAAACCTTGTGTCACCTGAGCCTTTACTGTAGCATGAGGGTAAGTGTGCTAGAGTGCTTGAAAGCCTGTTTAGTATAATGACAGACATCTAAAATGTCAAAAGAGCAGCTGTATGGGTTACATGGGAATGAAAGAGAGCTGCTTAGGACAACTGCAGCTCCATATTAAAGGTGTGTACAATTGTTTAAGATTAAATTTAATATTTAACATAAACTTTCTTGCACAACACTCGCAAATAGACAACACAAAAGGCAATTTACACTGGAAACATTGTACCTTTAAGCTTATCACATCAATGAGTTTCTGATATAAAATCAATTATACAGCCCAGTGAAAGAATACACACTGAGTGACATGGACACATGGCTAAATCACTGTTCAGTGCTTTCAATCGCAGTCTGGAAAAATAATTTTCTTCACTGTACAAATGAAAAATGATAAGAAAACTCCACGTCAAGGCAGCTTTGAGGCCAACTCAAAATCCTAAATTTTGAAGAAAAAAACACCAATAGTTGTGGCAACTAATTATCTTTCATACAGATAATTTAACTTTTACATGTATAAAAACTTAAGATTTTGAGTTCTACATCTTAAGAATTCTGAACTATAAAAGTCATGCCAACTGATTGTTTTGTTCAGATAACCAATCTTTCATATGTATTAAAACTTAAAATTGTTGAGTTCTACATCCTTAGAATTCCATACGATAAAAGCTGTGGCAGCTAGTTATCTTCTCAGGGCCCGTTTACACGAGGACACTGTCGGGTAAAAACGATTAAATATTTTATCAGAAGTGCCTTTCGTTTACACGGGGACGGCGTTTCCGAGGCTGAAAAACTGATAAAATTGAAAACGCCTTCCAAAGTGGATAAGTTAAAAACGGCCCCCGTTGCATATCCGTCTAAACTACCCAATACGTGAAACTCTGCTCGGATCTGCTCACGTCGGGTACGCGTTTATGTCATACATATGTCATATACTGCACATGCCAGCCCGGGAAGTAAGAAAGTAAGTAAAAAAGTAAGAGCATGTCTGATTACATCGATCCAATGGACCTTCAAGCTGCTCTGTGTTTTAATGCAGTAGATGTGTTTTCCTGCTCACCCGCCCAGCTGGAGCTCCTCAGTTTGGTGTCGCCAAGTTACACACACGCGTGTGCGTGCACGCGCGCGCCGCCTATTCAAGCCGCTCGTGAAACCATAAACCCGAGACTGAAAACAAAACTAGCAGCCGAACGGGTTTATTTTGCTGAGATGGACACTGCCTTTTCTCTTCACCGAAACAAGAGTGAGTGTTACTTAATAAAGGCAGATTAAAAGAGTTTCGGTTTGCTCCTGCTCCTCCCTCGAGCACTACAGTACCTCAGCCGGACCGGTGTTCTGCAAAGTTATCCTAGCAAGTTCTCATACAGACCGTTTTATTATTCAAAACAAGTCATTACAAATTATTTGACTCGGCCAAAGACTCGACCAATACGCACAAAACATAAAAATCGGCAAATGCGTGAAATTCTCACCGATTTTCTATCAGCCCAGCTGATCGGTGGGACAAAACTACGGTTAAATTTTCCTACCCTCCTGGATTTCGCGCATGCGTAGTAGGCTTGGTAGGATAACTTGACAGAACAGCGGCGCAGATGTGCAGATCAGACAAGACGGAAGATGTTGCGCGTGCGTGCAGACATAGCGGAGACATTTATGCGTCACCGTATAGACGCAGATTTCCTCCTTGAAAACGGTCGTGTAGACGTGGAAAAAAGTGAGAACGAAAACGGACTTTTGCGTTTTTGTTTTATACCGTCCCCGTGTAAAGTGGGCCTCAGATGTGCAGCTTGTGAACAGGCAAGGCAGGCAACTGCTTGAGGCCCCCTGGCCCAGGGCCCCCCCGAGAGTCGGGGCCCGAGGGCTTATTTATTTTGTTTTTTATTGTTTTTATTGTTCTTTACCATTGTATTTTCACATTTGGAATTTAAAAAACTTTGGTTTCATACATTTTTCATTGGTGTCAGATTATTTATAACATATTGGTGATGAACACTGGTCAGAAGGGCCCCCTGGAAATTTTTGCTTGGGGCCACAACAGACTCTAGAATCGCCTCTGTATCTTCTGTAAAGATAACAGAATGAGTTCAATTATATTTATTTTGAACATGAAACAATAGAAAAAGACTTGACTGTTCGATATCATTCAAGTCCACAGGAAGTGCTTAAAATGTCATTTCTAAATAATGCACATGTGCACATATGATACGGTGGCTGGGAAGTGCAAAACAAAATTACAAAATGTGAAACAGTTTTACATTTTATTCAACAAAATTACATTAGCAAAACACTTTTACCAAGGACAAAACAAATTGACAAGACGTGAAACACTTTTACGAGCACTGAGACAAATGCACAAGTGGCGGAACACTTTTACCAGTCCCGAAACAAATTTACAAACGAAAATCTTCAAGGACGGGGAACATTCCAAATGCCGGAAGTACGGTGGCCAGGAAACAATAGAGTGAGCAGTCAATTTGTGTTCCCTGTGTCCAAAATCACTCACTACTCACTATAAAGTCCTCTATATAGAATTCCCTATGTAGGAAGTAGTGAATGAGTGAGTGATTTCGGACACAGCCAACGGAATGCGCTTGGTCCTTCTGTCTGGTACGTGTCATTTAAAAATTCTAGAGACCATCCACATGTGTTTTCCACAAAAGGGGCAAAACATCATTTGGTCACAGCCAACATTCCATCACCATAAACTCCACAGAAGACAACACAAATTGACTGTTCACTCTATCACTTCCGGGTCGCTGGCAGCATTGGGTACATTCCCCTTCAGTGAAGATTTTCATTTGTAAATTTATTTCAGGACTGGTGAAAGTGTTCTGCCACTTGTAAATTTGTCTCAGCACTTGTAAAAGTGTTTCGTGTCTTGTCAGTTTTGTGTTTTAAGTTGTAAATTTGTTTTGTCCTTGGTAAAAGTGTTTTGCTAATGTAATTTTGTTTCATAAAATGTAAAAGTGTTTCACATTTTGCAATTTTGTTTTGCACTTCCCGGCCACCGTACATCTGATGCTCATTTTAATATTTTTTAGCAGCAAAACCGGCATATTTAAAATACAGGTCTGCCACAACAGCATGCCATGTTACTGAAACGCTTTAAAAACAAGACAGATGTTTAAAAACTTTTAAGACACATTCAGCTTATGTTCCACACACCTAGGGCAGATCAAACATTATCAACATTCAAATCCACAAATGTATAATGCAAACTACAATTCACAGCAGCCAGCTGTCAAAACAATGCCAGCTAATGACGTAAACACTTGACCAACCCATTATCCATCAGGTCACGTTCTGGAGTAGCCAAAATTCAGTGTACTCAACTAACAGTCACAGAACTGACAACTTAGTCTTAAATAAACAAATGTGTTAATCCAATTGTAGTACTTAGAGCGGGTGGGTGGAGCACAGAAGTACGGCAGGCCAGAACTGAGTTACAAAAACTCTTTATTGTGACACTTTTCAGTCATCCATAAACTCCCAGCCACACAGACACGCGCACACACACATCAGTTGTCTGTTTGGGGAGAGAGCTCCCTTCCTCTGCTCTCTCTCTCCTTTTATAGGGCGCGGTCACTGGGGAAGACACACAAACACAGGTTAACTAACATCAGGTGTAGTGATTCTGCCACTTACCTTCCCTGACTCCGCCCTCCGGTCACAGACCGACCCTTGACCACGCCCCCGCTGCCACATACCGCCCGACTCAGGCCGGGGAGCCATCCGGCCTGCAGCCAACTCCCCCCCCCAACGGGAGAGGAAGTCCGCCACGACCATCTGCGCCCCCAGCCTGTGGATCACCTTGAACTTAAACGGCTGGAGTGCCAGATACCAATGGGTGATCCGCGCGTTGGCATCCTTCATGCGGTGGAGCCACTGGAGGGGCGCGTGGTCTGAACAGAGGGCGAAAGGGCATCCCAGTAGGTAGTAGCGGAGGGCGAGGACCGCCCACTTGATGGCAAGGCACAAGGTGTAATAGTTTCCTCACCATCAGATGCGGCTGGATTGTATTAAAAGCACTGCTAAAATCTATAAATGCAATCTTAACCAGGCTCCTGGCTTGTTCAAGGTGCTCATAAACATTATTAATCAAGGAAAGAAGCGCATCCTCAACCCCCCTTTTGGCACGATAGGCAAATTGGCAAGGATCTAGTAGGTGTGAAACCTCAGAAAGGAGCTGTTTTAAAATAATTTTCTCAAAGCATTTCATCACTGTAGATGTGAGTGCCACTGGGTGCAAGTCATTAAGTTCTATAGGTCTATTGTTCTTGGGCACTGGCACTATTAATGACTTTTTCCATAGACTGGGCACCACACCAGTGTCTATGGACAGCTGGAACAGCCTCTGAAAAGGCTGTGCCAGCTCATCTGCGCACATTTTTAGTGTTCTACTGCTAATACCGTCAGGCCCACTAGCTTTATAAGGATTTCTACGTCTAAAAAAATGCTATGACCTCATCAATAGAAATCTCAACACCCACACCCACCATGCCTCTGACTTCCATGCTAGCCAAACACTCTTCTGTTTTAAAATCATGTGTATCAAATCTGCAATAGAAGTTGTTTAACTCATTAGCCATGTCAAGCTCATTCTCCACTGCCATAAGATTATTCTTAGGCTTGTAACCTATAATTGCTTGTACCCCTTGCCATGTTCTTCTAGTATTATTTTTAAAAAAAACTTCAAGTTTACGTTTGTATGCTGCCTTACAGTCCCTAATCAAATTTTTAATCTTCCTCTGTACAGTTTTTTTGTCTACCCTATTTCCCCCCAATTTAAACAAGTGCTTCTTCTGATTAAGAACGTGTTTTAATTCCGGAGTGACCCATGGTTTATTGTTGGGGAACAGTTTGATAGTCTTTTTGGGTATAATTGTGTCCTCACAGAATCGTGTGTTTCCAGTGATGGCGAATGCTGCATCATTAACATTGTCAGTCCCATCAGTCACTACATCCCAATCTGTGTGTGCAAGACACTCCTGAAGTGCGTCAGTCTCAGTAGTAGTCCAGCATTTAACCTCCAGCTTTTTAACCTTCTCACGCCTAAGCTGAGGCACATAGGCAGGAGTTAGTCTAATCATGTTGTGGTCCGAGTTTCCCAGACCAGGCAATGCTTTAGGCCAAGTTTACATTAGACCGTATCTGTCTCGTTTTCTTCGCGGATGCACTGTCCGTTTACATTAAAACGCCTGGAAACGCCAGGAAACGGGAATCCGCCAGGGTTCACGTATTCAATCCAGATCGTGTCTGGTCCGGTGCTGTGTAAACATTGAGAATATGTGGATACGCTGTGCTGAGCTCTAGCTGGTGTCGTCATTGGACAACGTCACTGTGACATCCACCTTCCTGATTCGCTGGCGTTGGTCATGTGACGCGACTGCTGAAAAACGGCGCAGACTTCCGCCTTGTATCACCTTTCATTAAAGAGTACAAAAGTATGAAAATACTGCAAATACTGATGCAAATACTGCCCATTGTGTAGTTATGATGGTCTTTAGGCTTGCCATCCTTCCACTTGCAAGTGGTAAGTGACTTGCGCACAGCGGCTCAGTCCCGAATCATTGCTCGTGTGCTTCACTCGCGCGCTCTGTGAGCTGCGCAGGGCCGGAGTGCGCACCCTCCAGAGGGCACTCGCTGTTCAGGGCGGAGTGATTTGGAGCGCAGCCGCTGAGGAGGAAGCGATGAGCCGCACTGACACATTTCAATTTGCGTGCCATGTGATTAGCGTATCCGTGTATTGGCGTTGCTATGTGCACGCGAATCATGTATTGGCATTGCTGTGTGCACGCTAATTGTTTTTAAAAACGTTAATCTGATGATCCGCTGATACGGTCTAATGTAAACCCCACCTTAGAGTAGAATGCATCCTGTATGTTGCCATAGCAGTGGTCAAGGCAGGCTTTATCACGAGTGGGACAGGTGACATATTGCTGGTACGTAAGTAGATGTTCTTTTAGGCTACAGAGATTGGAATCTTCCATTATAAAATTAGCCGCATCGGGAGCATCTGCCTCTGCCTGCGACACAAGTTCATGAAGCATAGTAGCGGCGGCCTGTGTATCTGCTGAGGGCGCAATATACACAACAAAAAGTCTAATTTGATGAATTTCCCTAGGCAGATAATAAGGCCTTAGACAGAGCAAAAGTAACTCAATGTCCTTTGTACAGACACGGTGCTTTATTGTGATATGGTTAAGATAACAATACTTATTGTTGACGAGCACACGCACACCTCCTCCTCTCTTTTTCCCAGAGTTCAGATTGCAGTCCATCCTCACCAACGTGAAGCCCTCTAGGTCGATAGATGAGTCCGGGTCTGCCTCCATGAGCCAGCTCTCTGTCAAGCAGATCAGACACGATTGCTGGTAGTCCGAAAGGTATCGAGTGCAGGCCCACAACTCATCCACCTTATTCCGTAAACTCTGGACATTACCCAGCATAACCGATGGAAGTGGTTGCCTGTAGGGTTGCCTTTTGATCCGCTCCTGAACTCCTCCCTTCCTTCTGCATTTCCTTGGTTTAGAGTTGTTGATACTTCTGATACACCCGATTGGTAATAGCGATGTATCATTAAACTGGAAGGAGCTCTGAGGCTCAACAGAAAGTCACGGGTGTAGATGGTACGGCCTGTCTGGCCTCCATGAATGAAGTTGTAGCCAACTACATATGTGGCGAGATCAAGTGAAAGGGTGACCAGAATCAACAACAAAAAGTATGAATTAAGCCTCATAATTGCAATTTCGTGGATTTGAATCTAATATCACTGTTATGTCGCGTCTTAACACAAAACAAACAAACAGTTACGAAAAGATGCGCAAGGACCGTGTCGCTGCTCGCGCATGCGCCAATTACGCGATAACGTTGAAACCAGTCTGGTGTACTTTTCTTCTGCTGTCCATCACTTACAGTTGTGTACACTATCTTTGAGCCATTGCTACATGTCCTCAACATTTTCTGTTTTCTTGATCAGGGGTGTTTTCCTGTAGAGCAGTTTAATAGCTATTTTGAGTTTGCGCTGTCTCATCATTCTTCAACTCGTCCCTGTAGTTTCTTATTTGTTGTGGAGGCTGCTCTCTTGCATTTAGGAAATACAAGTGAGTCTTAGCTTTGATTGGACCATATAGTGGTCTGTTGAGCATTCAGCTCCTCACATTACCTTTGTTGACAGAATTTCTTTCATGTTGGATCTGCGAGTCATGACATAATCAAGGAGATGTAAGTGTTTAGATCTTGTGTGGCACCAGATGAAGTAGTTTTTGATTGCTTGGCGAGTGTAGGTATTAGTAATGCATAGTTCACGTTGAGTACAAAAGTTGAGCATGAATGCACCATTGGCATTCCCATTGCCCTTGCCAAATTTCCCAATAGTACCTTCATATATTACATGATTATTACCTACCCTTGCATTGAAATCTCCCAGGAGCAGAAGCTTCTCTACTTAAGGTACGCTGGCTACCACATCAGCTAATTAGTGATAGAAGGCTTCTTTTTCTTCATCAGGATAGGTCATGGTAGGTGCATACATATTGATCAGGTTTAGGTAGCAATCATTTCCTGTGGGTACACACAAACTTATGATTTGCTCAGATATTCCCTCTGGTAGTGATGCAAGTTTGCCAACTATCTTATTCGAAATGGCAAAAGTGACTCCTGCGTTTTTCTGCCATCTGTATTCCCACTCCAGAAGAAGGTGTATTCACTCTCTTGCACTTGTCCTTGGCTTTCAAGCCTTGTCTCTTGGAGTGCAGCAATGTTGATGTTGTAGTGATCTAGTTCCTTTGTGATCAGAGCTGTTCTACACGCAGGTCTCTTATTATTGTCCAACATGGTGCGGACATTCCAAATCCCAACTATCAATTTCATATTCTTCATCTTTCTACCATTATTATGAAGACCCACTGGATGTAGTGAGCCAGCCAAGTAAGGACTGAGTAAGCTTTCTTTACCCCACCTTTTCTAGGGACTTACCTTTCCAAGACAGGCAGTGCTGTCCAGAAATAGGACTGCCTGGACACTTGCAATGCTGCCTCAGCCCACTGTTACCCAGAGCTTCAGCTAGGCTACAATCATCAAATGTGAACTGCCTTTGTGTAATGTTCCTGCTAGCAACTTCCAGCTTCTCAGACCTGCTATCACTGCATTTACTCCATTGCCACACAATTTCCTATTCTCCTCTCCTAATGAAGCATCTTGCACAGTAAGGTAAGACAAATGTCATGCCCCCATTGTGTTATTTCTCTGGACCTCCAGACCTGATGCCAAGTGGTGCACAAAAGTGCCACAGACCTGATGGGTATGGAAGTTGCCCTGCAGTGACAACTGACTTGCGGAGTGATGCCATCCATTGGTCATTTGAGTGGATCTTCCGCATGCCATCTGGTGGTGTGCCATTGACCCTGTTGGGTTCATCTGCCACATTGCACTGAAAAGCACCCTGCTGCCAGTACTTTATTGGTGATGTACTATTTAACCCATAATTAGAACCCAGGTAGGTGCTATCACTCCCAGTCAGAGCAGACCTAGGAGCAATGGTGATTAAAATATATATGCAGAACCATGGCCTCACTTTCGTTTATAAGTGCCTTGAGACCTCAAGAATGGCAGAAGAATAGTTTTAAGCATTAACAATTAATCTAATATAGTAATTTTTATGATTAAAGTGATTCGTATAGGTAACAGTCTGAGTGAATGACCTTGATGTCCGTAATGTCACAGCAGGAAGTCTATCGGTCTCATCGCCATTTCTGCTATACTAAAACACAGAGCTGACTGCAACTCCGATCCTCCATTTTGAGCTAATTTGTCTCCATGCCACATAGATGTGTTGTTGGCTGGTGCAGCAACATGACAGAAGGTGGATTTACATTGCATTCATGGCCCAAGAATGTTCAAACTGCAAAGATTTGGATGTGTTTTGCGAGAAGTTCAAGGGCACATTGGGTGCCTATGAAGTGCTCTTTCCTCTGCTCTGCACATTTTACTGAAGATTCGTACAAGACCTCTGATCTGTTGAGGAGCGTTGGCTATATACCGCAACATGGATAACATCATGGAGAAGCTTTCGGCTTTGCAAAGGAAATGGATTGATTTCGAGACCAGAGTGGGCAATCAGAGTGGTCATGTAAAAGAATGCGTCTACTCGCCCCAAGACCAAACAATCCCAATCTTATCTGCTTTCGGCTCCCTCAGGCAGCACTGGCCTTGGCCAAGGTCGTTGCTGGGACAACATCTCCCCCTGAAGGTCACTGCTGTGAGATACTCTTGCATTCCTTCCCCCACTTCCCGCGGTCGCCGCTTTTACCCCCAGTGTGACAATGTGTTTTTTTTTTTTAATGTTCCCACACTGTACTCCTCTAGGAGCATAGTGTGGGGGTTGCTTTTTTCTCCTCCCCTCTCCTCATGTTACTCTGTTTTTTCTTTTCATCCCTGTCTTCCTGTCCTGTCTACTCCCCCTCTGTCAATTGTATGCGTGTATGTAAGGACAGGTTGATGGTCAATTTCGCTGGTACTTGTGACTAGTGATAATAAAGGGTTCATTCATTCATTCATTCATTCATAAGCCCATATTGAAAGAGGGTGCAGGACCAACAATTAAAGGAAAAGAAAACTACAAGAAAAGGAAAGTATTTATTTATTTATAAAAGGAAAGTAAGTTCAGTTGCACCAGTTCTCCCGGAATGTGAGCTGAGGGTTGTTGGTAAAATCTGGGATGGAACGGGACGGGACATGACATATTATCGCTCGGGCAGTGACCTCCCTGCAGTTGTTGCTAAAACCGGTGACATCCCATCCCAGATTTTAGTAATTGCCTGAGCTGAGCAGTAATGGCGGAGTACTCAGTGTGGAGAAAATGGATAATGAGTGGACCAGCCGTCTGATTTCTCCACTGGATATTGCTGCCATCTCGCCCTTATGTGGAAGAAGCAAATGAACAGAGAACTGAACAAACAACTGAAAGATTGTTTCAAAACAATTAGCCACAAGATTGGACTTCAAGAAATGAGAACACAGACGGGTAAGAAGCGACTCTCATTTGGATACAAAACAACAAAAAACAACACATTGTTTACCTGCATTTAGATTAATCCATGTAACTTGTATTGTGTATTTAAGTTACCAGTATCAAATTATTTAATTTGCTTCAGAATGTGATTGTCTCAGTTCATCTGATTATTTAATTATCCTTTTACATTTTATCAGTGAAAACGTATGCATGTACATGTATGTTTCATAAGTTATAACACCTATCCTGTTTTAATGAGAGTCAACCCACAATCAATGAAGTCAAATCAGTCTTAGTTGAGCAAGTTGGTAATGGTATTTCTTACTTTCACCATAAATTTTTATTTATATGACTTTGGTCTATAGCTGTCAAAGGCCTCAGCCTTAAAACCGGTTACCGCTGTGACATCACGCACTCAGGACTGGCTGACTCAGCGGGGCAGCTTGAATGCCAACTTTGCGGTCGATTTTAACTCTCAAAAATATATATTATTTTATTCCCATTTATGCAACATACAAGAGTCAAGGACGGAGATACTATCCACTCAGAAATTTATTTAAAAATAAAGGTTCTGCGTATCTCCTTTAAGGGGTACCACCACTTTCCTCAATGCTCAAGTCCTCCTGGACCTGAGACTCACCACCGGTTACAGTTTAAAGTCATACCCAAGACACGGTATATGAGCTGATAGCCTAGTAGTAGAGTAGCCAATCAGAGCACACAACTGCTCATATCCAGTGAATGTGGATAGAATAATATGGATTACTACAGTTGTGGAATAGGGTTATTTACTGTATTTTTATTAATTACTATTTACTATTTGATTTGAAACGCATTAAGAAGGCAAGAAATTGCACTAATTAAATTTGATGAGGCACACCTGTTAATTGAAAAGCATTCCAGGTGACTACCTCATGAAGCTGGTTAAGATAATGTCAATAGTGTGCAAAGTGCCATCAAGGTAAATGATGGCTACTTTGAAGAATCTAAAATATGAAACAGATTTTTTAAACACTTTTGTGTTTACCACATAATTCCATATATGTTCCATATGTTATTTCATAGTTTTGATGTTTTCAGTATCATTCTACAATGTAGAAAATAGTCAAAATACAGAAAAACCTATGAATGTATAGGTGTGTCCAAACATTTGACTGGTACTGTGTATGCATGTTCCCAGTTTCCCTGTGAAAAGTCATGTGGTGAAGATAAATGCTCTGTTGCTAGGCAAAAATCAATTAGCCACAGATATCCTATTAATCCACATATCTTTAAAATGAGAGAGAAGATACTTGGGACTATAGGAATTATGTAGTGGGTTTTGAGGTAGTTGTTAAAAGGATTCAAATGCAGGGTTAAAAATTAACTTCAGTGCTTGGTCACCACTTGGGCCAGTATCCCTGAATTCTTAGTGGCCCAGGCCAAAATAAAGTGGCCTTTAAATTTCCTCTCGTCAAACACACACACACACACACACACACACACACACACACACACACAAATAATTTAACCCTTTTTACTTGAATAACACCCCACAGTGTTTAACATATGCCCCCAGAAACAGATGAATCAACAAAATTAATTCTGTCATTGCTGTTTAGATATTCTACATTATTCAAACATTACACTGCATTACAGTAATTTAGCTGATGTTTTTATTCAAATTGACTAACAGTAAGTGCTTGTAGCCTAGGTAGCCAAGAGAATCCAAGAGCAACCAGTCCTGAAGTACTAGTGTAAACAAATAGCCTACAAATACCATCCAATATCTGGAATGATCAGGGTAGTTAAGAAGTTGAAGAAACTTGGACAAATATGTAGACAATGAACTATTTAAGTATGGTATGTTTATTGTTTCCAAAATTTGACAGCATTTGCTTCTGCATTAAAATGGTTAGCCTATGCTTCTTTGACCTAGCTTTTGATTCTTGAGCCTAGACAAGAGGCATCATGGTACAGTAGGCTGGTAGAGTTCTATTAGACTAGAGCTAGGTACTTATGATTAATATGGTTATGGTATTTGGCAGATGCTTTTGTCCAAAGTGACTTACAATATATAAACACTACATTATTAGTAAACCAATACAATAATAGTTGCTCTACTCTGACATAACCTACCTTCCAGATGATGGCTGCTGCATGACTGCAGGATTTCCCTTTTTTTGCTCTAGTTAGGCTCAACTTCAGCCTTTAAGCAAACAAACTCGCCCTCTCTTTTACACATAATTTTGCCAATGTTATTACTGTGGAGATAGTTGTACGCCTTCATGCTTTTGTAGTTCCTTAGCTCCTCACCATCAATGGCCTCAGTAAGAATAAACTACAGGTAGTCGTCGACTTACAACTGCGTTTGGTTACGACTGACCGGTCGTAAACCGATCTGGTCGTAAGTCGGCCTATGTTAAATGAACGTAAGTATATTGTGACAGAGCATTTTTTAAGGATTTTCCACTAGGAGACCAACTGGTCTGGGCAATACAATCACAGGCCCCAGAGTCCATGCGGCTGCACCGCTGTGGCATATTCTGTGATGCAAATTGCCGCATTACGAATCCTCGTTTCAGCCAGCATAATATCAACATAGTTAATGCAGTGCCAAGTTTTCCTTGTTAAATGTATACTTACATGGTACTTGGTTAATTAATTGCAACTGATTGAACCAAATGATAAGACATAACTTGGTTTAAAATTTGGTCTCCCAGTGAAGCTGGTTTGGCATTGACTAGGAGACCAAATCTGGCCACCGGGAGACCAAATTTTGACCATTTGGTCTCCCAGTAACTATGTTAAAAAATGCTCTGTATTGTGATGTGTAATGATATTGTAATCATCTTAAAGTCTTATTTTATCAACATTTTCTTATTTCATTACCTTGGCTCATTATTTGGTTTAAGTCAAACACTGCATATTCAGGGGTGAAAGTAACTTTTATTTCTTGCCGGTATATTATTTTGAGCCATAGTGCGCGCACAGCACGTGCCGAAAAATACACCTAATTTATTATTGTCTACTTATCAAGCATTCACTAGGACTTCTCATCACTCAGTAGTACTAGTATAGTACTTTTATCACACTATCACTCTTTCATCCACCTGTATCAGTTTTTGATTATAAATAAATTGCAAACATCATTTCAACAACACAATCGTTTTAATTACATTTTTTTAGCTGAACAGTTGAAAACTAACTTTTCATTTTGGACATTGGACACAGAACAGTGTAACAGAACAGAAAAGTGAAAGTTACTTTGATTACCAGCTGCGCGCATTATAGCACAAGATCTGTTTAAGCCGCACACGCGCTGTCGCTCGCTCGTTGTTTGTCCAGCGAAACACTGCGCACACTATAGAAGGGGCTGGATGAAGTGTTGCCAGATTGGGTGGTTTTAAGTGCATTTTGGCGGGTTTTGAACAAATTTTGGGCTGGAAACCATCAGCAGTATCTGGCAACACTGGCTGGATGCTGGGCGCTGCCGGGAGATGGGGCGGAAACTGTTGTATGCTCAGCTGGGAAACACTTGCCAGTCATAACCAGACGGTCGTAAAGTCGATCGGTCGTAAGTTGCATAGGTCGTAAGTCGACGATTACCTGTAATTGACAATGTCAACATAGCTGACGTCAGGCCACAACTTCATGTCATCTATCCGTTTCGTGAGGGTAGACGGATGGGGCACTTTGATTGTACTTTGATTGCACTTTGATCCCCAGAGCACATCAGAAAATTGGACCAGTGTAACCATCTTTTAGCCATCTTTGAGCTTAACTACCTAGCAGAATAGCATTAGCTACAAACATCAACACAGTGGAGCAGAAGAAAGATCCTGGCTTCTGCTATGATGCAGCAATGAATCCCGGGAAAGGTCACAGTTTGGGAAAGTTGTATGCTGTGTCTGAAATGATTTACTCATTCACTACTCCCTACTCACTATCTATGGAATTCTATATAGAGGACTACATCGTGAGCTCATTGGTAAAATGAAAGAACACTTTCGGACACTACTCCACCGTGCCGTTATTAACATCATTACTGTCGCACAATTAAAACATGCCAGATCAGACAGCTGGTGGGTTTTCAAAATAATAAATAATAAAGAGCACTGGTTGCTCTTGGATTCTCTTGGCTACCTAGGCTACGTGCACTTATGCATGTGTTTTTGTGATAAATACATATTATACTGAGCGTATTTCCCACAGTAATAAAAGTACTTTGTGTCTGCTGCATCTTTCAGTTATTTTTAATCAAGGCTGAATACTTTCTTCATTGCTGCCGCCTTTTATTAAATCAAATTTGAGTCTTTTGATTAATTTCTTGCTCTGCACTGTAACTTTTATTCTTGTATTTTATCTGTCTTATTCTATTTTAGCTTATTTTCTATTTTCTTACTATTTTTAATTGTACTTGAATGTCCGTTTACAATGTGTTTCTTCTTCCGTCCATTCACCCCAACGCACTACAATATTATTGCCATTTTTGCATCACAACTTATAAATTTGTCTCATGCCCGTTGTCATAAGGAAAAATAAACTACTGCTATACTAAATCTAAAATACTGAATGATCCTTATGAAACAGCTTTTACAGCTCTGTGAAAATGCGCGACCGCATTTGGTTAGTGACCATCGGTTGTCCACTACTTTTCATGATGCATTGTGGGATACTATGAGCCCACTATGTAGGGTGTAATAATTCTCACTATACATCTGGACAGCACTACAAAATGTCAAACTCACTATATAGTCCACTATATAGTGAGTAGTGAGTGATTTCAGACACAGCAGTGGATATCGTGGAGTGATCTGAAAACTCACGAACGGCTTTGAATTTTACACTTTAGAACTAAACTTTTACTAGAATTCACGAACTTAGAGTTGAGGAAAGCAAAGAAAAGAGAGTTATTTTTTTGTACTTCTTAAATCATAGTCGCCCTTCGGGTGACCAAACCTCAACTTTTAGTGGCCCTGGTCAGTTTTTAGTCACCAGTGGTGACCATGCAATCACCAAGTTTCAACCCTGCAAATGTTTTATGATTGTTCCCGATTAAAATCCATGTCAGTGGTCGCATATTTCAAACATTAAACATAATATACACTACCGTTCAAAAGTTTGGGGTCACTTTGAAATTTCCTTATTTTTGAAAGAAAAGCACTGTTCTTTTCAATGAAGATCACTTTAAACTAATCAGAAATACACTCTATACATTGGTAATGTGGTAAATGACTATTCTAGCTGCAAATGTCTGGTTTTTGGTGCAGTATCTACATAGGTGTATAGAGGCCCATTTCCAGCAGTTATCACTCCAGTGTTCTAATGGTACAATGTGTTTGCTCATTGCCTCAGAAGGCTAATGGATGATTAGAAAACCCTTGTACAATCATGTTAGCACAGCTGAAAACAGTTTAGCTCTTTAGAGAAGCTATAAAACTGACCTTCCTTTGAGCAGATTGAGTTTCTGGAGCATCACATTTGTGGGGTCGATTAAATGCTCAAAATGGCCAGAAAAATGTCTTGACTATATTTTCTATTCATTTTACAACTTATGGTGGTAAATAAAAGTGTGACTTTTCATGGAAAACACAAAATTGTCTGGGTGACCCCAAACTTTTGAACAGTAGTGTACCATCATAAAGCATTAGAAATGTCACTACATCTATCAGTAGATTTTATTACATGGTTAATATTTGAATTATTTACCTTTGCATAAGAATTGCAAAGCAATTTTGTCACTGAGTGATAAATACATTACCCTGATTTGTCACAAGGGGCGGCATGGTGGTGTAGTGGTTAACACTGTCGCCTCACAGCAAGAAGGTCCTAGGTTCAAGCCCAGCGGCTGACAGGGGCCTTTCTGTGTGGAGTTTTCATGCTCTCCCTGTGTCTGCGTGGGTTTCCTCTGGGTGCTCTGGTTTCCCCCACAGTCCAAAGGCATGCAGGTTAGGCTAATTGGTGGCTCTAAATTGACCATGGGTGTGAATGTGTGTGAATGGTTGTCTGTGTCGGCCCTGCGATGACCTGGTGACTTGTCCATGGCGTACCCCGCCTCTCACCCATAATCAGCTGGGATAGGCTCCAGCTTGCCTGCGACCCTGTAGGACAGGATAAGCGGCTACAGATAATGGATGGATGAATGGATGATTTGTCACATTGAGCATTTCTAATGAGATCAGTGTCATATGATCAGATTTTTCAAAGAACTGAAATGCTCTTGCATAAAGTTTCCTTGCCTGCCTGCTTTATTACTCCATGCTCATGAATACCTTTGTGTGTGTGCAATTAATAACACCTTGTGTCTATTTTTAATGACCATGCTCGCTTTTATCACTGTGCACACTCAAATCAACCAAGCTCTATTAAAGATTCTGTTTAAATTGCATACATCCAATGCTCCTGAAATGCTGCTTGAGTAGGATTAACTGAATGAACTCTTGACAGGTTGCTGTCTTTCATGATTCATGACCAAACTGCATTGGTCTGACACTTCTCTCTCTCTCTCTAAATTATTCTCTAGCTCTGAGGACTCGTACTTAGCCATCCAACTCTCATGTTGAGAATGCAAAGATGACTGTTTCTGTTTCAGCAGGCTGAACCTTGAAAGTTATTGGACAAGTTGATGAGTGTGGAGAATAAGACAGATTTTTCTTAAATAGAGATGCTCTGGAAATGTTAGGCAAGGGCAGTCTGATACTTCAGCAGGCTAATCTCTCCTGATTTACCGTAAGAGTTCAGTGTCACTGTAAATTTGATACCTTCATCTATTATCCTGCTCTATAGCTATATTCTAAAGACTGTGAAGATATAAAATGTGTTTTGTATTCAGGCAAGGATGAGACATTCACAGTTCCTCACTAAGGCAAGGAAAGGGCAATGCAGGTTTGTTTCTATAGTATATTACATGCACTTATTAAGGCACATCAGAAAAATTGCTTTCAAGTTCATTTGTCTGGAAAAGGAGGCAATACCGCAGTCTCATAGGGCTCATCACTATCTGTCGTGTGTGTGTGTGTGTGGGGGGGGCAATAGAAAGAGAATGATAGAGTTTAATTCTGAATTATAAATGCCAACTACAGCTTTAAAATGGCTTATTTCATTGCCTCCTTGGCAGCTGTGCATAATACATGTTTTACTATTTTGAACTTTGGCAGCACTATATTTTTTTCTGCTCAAAAGTGTACATTTGGCACTTATTTATTATTAAGGACCATGTTTTATGTTGCACCGTCATGATTGCCACTCAGGCAAATACTCCAGGAGTTGAAGCTATAGTCTGAAATAAGATTTGATTTTATTGCCCTTGGAAATGAGACAAGGAGACATGGGTATTAAAGAGAAATTTAAGTGGCATGTTAACTCTAGAAGCAGGTTCCAGGCAGGTGCCGGGGCAGAAATGCACATCCAGGAACTAATGAAATCCTGGCCTGGCCTTCACCACCTGCAGTGGCCTTCATTCTCCAACTCCAGCTCTCTTGTTTTCAAAAGTTCATGTGTATCTGTGTCCGTTCTGAAGAGTGAGTGAACAATTGAGCATGTTGTCCCCTGATAAAAGGGGTCTGAATCCCAACTTTTGTATCAGTGTAATTTTGTTTATAATACCAGGAGCCAGTGGGGATTCATGAATGAGATCTGTTGTTGTTGGAAGGCCTTTGACAGCCTCATTCAGACAAACTCTCTGACCTTCAATCCTCCTCAGGTCACCCTGTCAAGAATAAGGGGCTTTGCTGAGACTTTTTCACCTACTGCTCTTCACGCATTCCAACCTGCCCTCCCTCGCTCCAATTTGAGCACGAGGAACCTGCCGCCATGTCAATCACGTCTTCACAGCTGGGTAATTAATAACGAAGTCCTCATCCTCAAGTACAAAAGCTTGTTTACAGCTGAGGGAGAGAGTGCAGAAGAGATACAGTGAGAAAGATATCAGTGAAAGTTTATTCTTCCAGCCTTTACTTTTACAGTTGTTTATCAGTCATCCTGCCTTTTGACTCATTGTTTTGAGAGAGAACATTCTTAAGATATAAAGCTGACTCTGAATCTCCTGGGAGGATATCCTTTTTTTGGATGTTTCAAAGCCAATTAAACCATAAAAGTATCACTTGGTTTGCAGGTGTTGGTTTGGTTGTATATCAAACTCACCTGTGACATCCCAAAGTTTGCACCTTCTTAAAAAAGAGCAGATCCTTGTAAATAAACCAACAGTGGAGGGGGAAAAGGTTGCTTTTATAGTTAACACACTGAATGGAGACCCAGAGCTCTTAAATACAATGGCCAGAAGAGATGCTCTGCTACAGTGTGCTCAATCACACAGCTCTGGCATCTTACCTCCTGCTAGAATTTACCTTCTTGATGGAGAGACTTCTGAGGTTGTATTTGATAAGAATAATAATGAATGAAGCATAATCTAAATTTGATGTTTTATTAAAATGTCTGTCTCAGCTGGGAAACCTGCTGCTATTTCATCCTTAGTGCTACTGCATTTCTTATATCCATTTTAAGCACACAGTACTCATAATGTTTGATAAGAATAACAATGAATATAAATATTATCTAAATGTAATGTTTTATTTAAAAACTTGGCCCTGTGTTTCACAAGTATGTCAGCACTCATAAATCTTTGAGGAAGATGACTGACACATACAGCCTTGCATAGCACTGAATAATGAATGAATCCATCACATACATAAATATTTGATGTGTTGATCGGTATTTGTATGTATGTACATTACTCTGTCTTATCAAATAGTAATTATTCTCATTCTGCTTCATGGTACCATACTTAATATTCTAAATATTAATATGGTGCCAGATATATGCCAAAATTTATACCAAAATTACAGGGGACAGGTTCAGCACTACTAATAATATATAGTTTACAGTGCATTTAGTTTGCACTGTGATTAAATGAAAACAGTATAATAAACATTTTAATAATGATAGAGCAGTTATTATTGACCATTAATTTATGCAGTGTTGGTAAATACCTATAAGCAAGTAATCATGTATTTGCTTCAGAGTGGAACATGATACTAAAAGTGTCTATATCTGTAAGAAGCATACAGAAACCACAAATCTAGCTAAAAGGTTCTGATTTGGAGTACAAGAATATGCCTCCAGTAAACAAATAAATAAATATTTGCTAAGGTAGAAGCAGCTACTGTGTGGATAATGCACACTGATTTTATTTCTTATTTTTTTGTCCTGCTGTTCTGCAAGTGGAAACCTATATAATTTATTTCAATTGCTAGTGAAAATGGTCCTGTCAAACTACCCAATGACCCACTGATGAAATAAACACCAGATTCCTAACACTACATAAAAGCAAAGCAGTTGTTGAGTAACATTGTAGGCTGTCAAGCATTGGGCTATTATGATTATGATTATATGTAATTATTTAATTGGAAAAATAACTTGAAACTTTTGTGAACATACAAAAAAAAGGGCAATATGAATACAAAGCAAAAAATAAAAAGGGCAAATTAATAAAAAGGGCAATATGAATACAAAGCAATTTATCTGTCTGTCTATCTATCTATTTATCTATCTATCATTCATTCATTCATTTTGCTTTCTTTTGCACTGAACATTGTAAATTTGTACCTTTTTTCCATGTGGTAATACAAAGTCTCTATTACTGTGAGATGATAATTCCTATGCTTCTAACATGGGGTGGGTTTTGTAATAATCATACAAATGTCTAAATGAAGTCTCCAGAGAAAGTTGAGAACATTATGGTAAAAAATTAAATGTGATCTAAATTATGAGCATTGTAGTTTCTGGAATATTATATCTGCCCTGCATTTTTCTTTAGGGCCATATTGGTAGTCGTATCGGAGTTGGTAACTTAAGGTGGAAACTCAAATTTAAAAGATGCATCAGTATTCATACAGGTATGGATATAAAGATTCAGACTCATGGTACATTGCTTCTGGGCATCCTCCTTGATTGAAATGACCTGCTTATAGTTTAGATGTCCAAGGATGCTATATTTTTCTTGTGTAACACCTCAGAGGATGTCTAAGCTATGTCTATGTCTAGGCCATCCGTTTAAATCACACTTGCCTTTAGCCCTGAAAAATATCAGTCAAGAGAAAATGTGTACTAATAAATCAGCTCATATGTTAGAGTATATAAGGTTTCAATATGAATATGCAGAATAAAAGCAAGAGACAATTAAACAAATGTTTAGACTAATACAGTGATACACAAATGTGACAAAGACAAACATTCAAATAAACATGGAATAGAATCAAAATATACTAACAATATGTTTCAGGTCTTTACACACTGAGCATTTTTTTTCAATTGCAATTAATATGCATGTTGATATACTTTTAACCCGTGAACACACAACATTGTAAGCATTGCTTTCTTTCTTGTCCAACATCCCATCTCTCAGGTTCAACACTTATGAGATTATGAAACTCTCTCTGTTGTCATTTGTACTCAAGATTTTTCTCTTTCTTGAGAGCCTGTCTAAAATTATCATTGTCTTCATCACTGCTAGATGTCTCTGTCTTTCATTCAGGACACCAGGGTGGTTGCAGCATGAAACCAGCATCAAATGAGCATGAAATAGAACATGACATTAAAAAATTTGCATCAGACTCAGTGTGCATCCTTTCTGTGTGAAAATTTTGCCTTTTTTTTTTTTTACATTATTGCATCAAAATTTCATGTTGTATCTGGTATGTAAAGGCCCTAAGGATGATTGTCATGAATATTCCTAGTTTTCAGACACTGCCATAACTTAGCCACAGGGTGTCTTTGGTTACAGCGGCACTATATTGGCCACTGGTTAGCATATCACATTATGTGTTCTGAGGCTATCTATCTCAACTCCTGACCAAAGATTCTTCTTTACGATGTGTGATTGTGCCTGCAACAGCAAAATTGCGCTGAATACCATATGAATTAGCTGAATGAAGCACATAGATTTTGCTTTTTATGTGAGGGTGTGTGGGTTTTACTGGCACCATCTTGTATGCTAGTGTATTTGCTTGTGAAAAACAGTGAGAGTAGAATTGCAGGCTTGTGGCCTTGATTAGGAAGTACAAAGAAATCCCGGCAGCCATGTTGAAAAAACGTACTTGTCTGAAGGGTTTGCATTCGGCAGCCTGGGATTTACCCATAAGTTGCCACTAGGGACATAAAACTCTTTCCCATTCTTTGTCTATAGAACACAAAATCAGCAGACCCATCAATTAGCTGTATATAAGCACATTAGCTGGTTAAGATAATGCCAATCATGTGCAAAGCGTCATCAAGGTAAACGGTGGCTACTTTTTGTGTCATTGATAGCACCAGCAATCAGAGTTCACAGCAGCCTCCAAACATGGCCGCCACAGACTACCGTACAACTCCCAAACGCCACAGTGTCCTCCCTCTCCCAAATTCTAATCACACTGAGCTTGTTCCTCATTACACCTCATCACTAACCAGTTCTTAAAGACCTCACTTTCAAGTCACCAGTGTGAAGTATTGTTCTATATACATTTACCTGATCATACCAAGCTGTTTGTTCCTCATGTTTGACTCTAGTGACTTTGACCATGCTTTCTGTTTGTTTCGGACTCTGAACTTTGGATATTCCTGACATGCTGTTAGTATGTCGATCAACCTCTTGCTCAATCCTGACATTGTCTTTAGTCTCACGATTTGGATTTAGCTGCCAGTTTGTGATGCACCTGCTCTCTCCTGCAACTGCATCCATAAGTGCCTGCACTCCTGACAGGATACTTCACCATCATGGATGCAGCAGAGGAGGTGAAGCAAACTCCTCCTTCTGCACAGGGACGACTGTTAGGAGAACACCAGCAAATGATGAGTGATTTGAACATCCATATTTCACAACTCACTGCTGCTGTCTCTCAGGCCCTCCTGACACATCCAGCGACTACTGTGAGTTCATCTATGCTTGTTCCTCGACCAGACAAATTCTCCAGTGAGGTATTGGAGTGCAAAGGTTTCCTCCTGTAATGTTTGCTGTTCTTCATGGTCCAAATGGGGACTACTGATCAGCAGATCACCCAGTTTCTTAATCTGCTCACTGGCAGGGTATTGCAATGGGCCATCATGGTATGGGAGTGAGGTGGTGAGCTCATGACCTCCCATGAACACTTCATTGAACTGTTCAAGAGAATATTCAATCATCAGCCTGAGGACATAGATGTAGGAGGAAAAACTGCTAACTATACTGCAAGGAGAAAGAAGAGTGGCCGAATATGCCCTTGAATTCCGTATGCTGGCAGTGGATGGAATGAACCAGTGTTGAAGGGCACATTCTGCCAAGGTCTTGACCCATTCATCCTTACTGAACTTGCATGCTATGATGAGCAACACACCTTGGACTATCTCATTGATCTGGCCATTAAGCTGGAAAATCTCCTCTGCAACAGGTCCTCCTTGCAACATGCTCTTGTAAACATCCAGCCAGCTCAGTCTCCAATGCCCATGGAGGTCTCTAACACTTGCATGCCCTGCTCAGAGACAGAAAGGAGATTCCAGGAGGGACTACGCTTTTACTGTGGTGAACCTGGTCATCTGTTAGTCCATTGTCCCACCCGACCACCCAACCCCAGAAAATGTGACAACCTCGGGAAAGAACCTAGCTCCACCACCCCAGTGAATCACAAAGCCTCTTCTCTTCAGTGATTCCTTAAGCTCAATGTATTGTTAAACCTCTGAGTCTTCCCATGTTCTTTCTGCCCTATTAGACTCCAGGGCAGAGGGCAACTTCATTGACAACAAGGTCATGGAAATGCTCGAGTTGCCCACAGTAGAACTCCCATGACCTGTAAGCCTTAAGGCTATTTATGGCAGACCTATTGAGGAGGAGCTTGTCACCACTCGCACCACACCTCTGGAGATTCAGAATGGGGCCTTGCATAAGGAACACATTTCATTATTTTTCACCTGTACTTCCAACCAAACCATTGTTCTGGGGTTCCCCTGGTTACAGCTCCATGATCCTCTCATCTCCTGGCAGCACAGGGAGATTCTATGGTGGTCTTCATCCTGCCATCAGTACTGCCTGCAACTGCCCAAAATCACCCTAGCTTCCACCTCTATGGAAAGCCCTTCACCTGGGGCCATTGAACCTGTTCCAGCCTGCTACCATGAGTTTAAGGAGGTATTCATTAAAGGAAAAGCCAGTGGATTACCTCCTCACAGATCTTATGACTGCACCATCGACCTCCTCCTGGGTATCACACTTCCATGCTATCCTATTTACCCATTCTCGATCATAGAACAAACTGCCATGGAGGAACACATTCAGGAAGCACTACAACAAGGTTATATCCATCCTTCCATGTCCCCAGCATCTGCAGGCTTCTTTTTTGTGGAAAAGAAAGGGGGGGGGTCTCAGACTTTGTATCGATTACTGAAGACTAAACCAGATCACTGTAAAGTACCCTTATCCTGTAAAATACCACTAGAGCCTTCTGCCTTAGAACAACTATGATCTGCCAGCGTTTTCAACAAACTAGACCTCAGAAGTGCCTACAATCTGGTGTATATCTGAAAAGGTGATGAATGGAAGATTGTGTTTAGTACCACGTCTGGGCACTTTGAGCACTGTGTCATGCCATATGGGCTCTTTTGCATGCCCAGCATGTTCCAATGTATAACAAACAATGTACTCTGAGACATGCTGGGACACTATGTAATTGCATACATTGATGACATTCTCATCTACTCCCCAGATGAAGTCAACCATTAAGAACATGTAAATTCAGTACTCACCCAGCTCCTTGAAAACCAGTTATACATCAAAGCAGAAATCTGTGAGGTCAATGTTTCCCAAATCTTGTTCCTGGGGTACATCAGTGCAGGAGGGGTTAACATGGACTCCAACAAAGTGGCCATAGTAACCAGCTGGCCCACAACCACTACAGTCAAGGAGCTCCAATGTTTCCTGGGGTTTGCCAACTTTTACCGATGGTTCATCCGAGGGTTCAGTACCATCACTGCGCCTCTCACTGCCTTGCTCAAGAAGGGGCCCAAGTGTCTTCAGTGGAACCAGGGGGCAGAGGATGCGCTTACCCAGCTCAAATCAGCATTCACCACAGCACCTATCCACCAACACCCAGACCTTGTGAAGCCCTTCACCATCAAAATAGATGCATCCAAAACTGGAGTAGGAGGTGTCTTGTCCCAGTGCTTTGAGGAGATGCTTAAACTACACCCCATGGTGTTCTTCTCCAAGAAACTTACACCAGCCAAGCCAACTTACGGTATAGATAACAGGGGACTTCTAGCTAATAAACTGGCCCTAGAGGAACGGAGGCACTGGCTTGAGGGGGCCACACATCCATTTGTCATCCTCACTGATCCCCAGAATCTCAAGTACCTCAAGTCAGCCAAACAGTTGAAGCCATGCCAGGCACGTTGGGCACTCTTCTTCACCCACTTCCAACTTCCCATCTCATACTGTCCTGGTTCCAGAAACACTAAAGCTGATGCACTATCCAGAATTCACACCTCCACAACCCTCAATCAAGAATCCACACCTATCCTGCCACCCAAGTGTGTTGTTAACACTCTCTCATAGGAAATTGACAAGGAACTGACACAAGCCCAACCTTGCAAACCTCCAGAAGCATGTCTACCTGGTCTCATGTTTGTCCCACCACAATTCTGGGGTTGCCTCATCACTTGGGTGCACTCATCCCCTGCCACGAGATACCCCAATAGCCAATGTACCTACCAGTTCATCAAGACTAAGTATTGGTGGGAGAACATGATTTCTGACATTAATCAATTTGCCTCCTCCTGCCCTGCCAGTTCTCAAGACAAGGTGCCCTGGACTCTGCCTGTGGGTAAGCTCATGCCACTGTCCACACCCCAGAGACCCTGGTCCCATCTGGCTATCGACTTCATCACCGATCTACCCAAATCACAAGACCACAATGTAATTATGGTAGTCGGCAATTGATTCGCCAAAGCTCTGAAACTAATTATCTTGCCCGGTCTATCCACAACCTTTCAAACACCAAACCTCATTTTCTCTCATGTCTTCAGGTACTACAGGATCCCCGAAGATATAGTGAGTGATAGGGGACTCCAATTCACATCTAGATTATGGGCAAAATTCATGGACAAACTAGGGGTGTCGGTGAGTCTAACTTCAGGGCATCACCTGCAGTCCATTGGCCAAGTGGAATGTGCGAATCAGGAAATTGGGTGCTTCCTGAGAGTGTCCTGTCTTGAAAATTCCAAAGACTGGTTGCAGTTTCTCCCTTGGGTGGAATACACCCAAAACCCTCTCAAACACTCAGCCACACAACCCACCCCATTCCAATGCATCCTTGGGTACCAACCACCCCTTGGGAAGACTCACCTGCAAACATTCTGGCAGTAGACTCATGGTTTCAAAGAAGTTAGCAGGTGTGGGAGAGTGTCCATCAGCAACTACAGCAACTATCCAGGAGATATAAGTTCTATGCCGACAAGCACAGAGGGGAGACACCTGTGTATGCAACAGGAAACAGGGTGTCCACCAGGGACTTACAGGATCCGAACACATATCAGAAACTCAGTGCCAGGTACATCAGCACCTTCAAGGTCCTCCATCAAATCAATGAGGTCTCTTACAGAGTGGAATTCCCACAACACTGCTGTCTGTCACCCATGTTCCACATATCCTGTCTTAAACCTGCCATTCCTGGAACTCTCACCACAAACTCCACAGAATGCCCTTTGAAGAATCTTGGAAGAATCTAAAATATGAAACATGTTTTATTTTCTAACATTTTTTTGTTTACCACAGAATTCCATATATGTTCCATATGTTATTTCATAGGTTTGAAGTCTTGTTATACAGTTAGGTCCATATATATTTGGACACTGACACACATTTTTTTTTACCTGTTTACTGAAACATATTCAAGTTATAGTTATATAATGGACATGGACATAAAGTCCAGACTTTCAGCTTTCATTTGAGGGTATCCACATTAAAATTGGATGAAGGGTTTAGGAGTTTCAGCTTCTTAACATGTGCAACCCTGTTTTTAAAGGGACCAAAAGTAATTGGACAATTGACTCAAAGGCTATTTCATGGGCAGGTGTGGGCAATTCCTTCGTTATGTCATTCTCAATTATGCAGATAAAAGGCCTGGAGTTGATTTGAGGTGTGGTGCTTGCATCTGGAAGATTTTGCTGTGAAGAAAACATGCGGTCAAAGGAGCTCTCCATGCAGGTGAAACAAGCCATCCTTAAGCTGCGAAAACAGAAGAAAAAAAAAACATCCGAAAAATTGCTACAATATTAGGAGTGGCAAAATCTACAGTTTGGTACATCCTGAGAAAGAAAGAAAGAAAGAACTGGTGGAACTCATCAATGCAAAAAAGACCTGGACGCCCACAGAAGACAACAGTGGTGGATGATCGCAGAATAATTTCCATGGTAAAGAGAAACCCCTTCACAACAGCCAACCAAGTGAACAACACTCTCCAGGAGGTAGGCGTATCAATATCCAAATCTACCATAAAGAGAAGACTGTATGAAAATAAATACAGAGGGTTCACTGCACGGTGCAAGCCACTCATAAGCCTCAAGAATAAAAAGGCTAGATTGGACTTTGCTAAAAAACATCTAAAAAAGCCAGCACAGTTCTGGAAGAACATTCTTTGGACAGATGAAACCAAGCTCAACCTCTACCAGAATGATGGAAAGAAAAAAGTATGGCGAAGGCATGGTACAGCTCATGATCCAAAGCATACCACATTATCTGTAAAACATGGTGGAGGCAGTGTGATGGCTTGGGCATGCATGGCTGCCAGTGGCACTGGGTCACTAGTGTTTATTGATGATGTGACACAAGACAGAAGCAGCCAGATGAATTCTGAGGTATTCAGAGACATACTATGTGCTCAAATCCAGCCAAATGCAGCCAAACTGATTGGTCGGCGTTTCATAATACAGATGGACAATGACCCAAAACATAAAGCCAAAGCAACCCAGGAGTTTATAAAAGCAAAGAAGTGGAATATTCTTGAATGGCCAAGTCAGTCACCTGATCTCAACCCAATTGAGCATGCATTTCACTTGTTAAAGACTAGACTTCAGACAGAAAGGCCCACAAACAAACAGCAACTGAAAACCACTGAAGTAAAGGCCTGGCAGAGCATTAAAAAGGAGGAAACACAGCGTCTGGTGATGTCCATGAGTTCAAGACTTCAGGCAGCCATTGCCAACAAAGGGTTTTCAACCAAGTATTAGAAATGAACATTTTATTTACAGTTATTTAATTTGTCCAATTACTTTTGAGCCCCTGAAATGAAGGGATTGTGTTTAAAAAATGCTTTAGTTCCTCACGTTTTTATGCAATCATTTTGTTCAACCCACTGAATTAAAGCTGAAAGTCTGAACTTCAACTGCATCTGCATTGTTTTGTTCAAAATTCATTGTGGTAATGTACAGAACCAAAATTAGAAAAATGTTGTCTCTGTCCAAATATTTACGGACCTAACTGTACATTGCAGAAAATAGTCAAAATACAATGATTAGGTGTGTCCAAACTTTTGACTGGTACTATATATCAATGAATTAGACTTGGTGTCATAACATCAAAATAATGCTTAGCAGTAATGAAAATATGTGACAAAGAGGGTTTGTGATCACTCTGAACGTGTCTAACAGGAGTGTCAATGTTCAGCAAGCATTTTTTCATATGTTTATAGCCAACATGAAAAAAAATCCATGTTTGCTCAAGTAAATGAAACTGGATATTATGACAGGTCAGACTATCGTGTTTTATCATAGGTCTTTTTGATAGAGATTTCTCCTTTGCTCCTTCCAAATATAAGGTTTATTTATATTTTTATGTCAGTAAGTATTGCTTAATTTAAAACTGTAAATAAATGGTGTTTGCTCATCATCTTACCAACTTGTGTCAGTTGTCATACCTGTCATGACACTGAGACTTATTATCATAGATAAGAACATTTGAATATGTTTTTGAGAGAGATGAAAACAGGACAATTGCCTGGCTTAACATGCTATTTGTTCATGCATAAATACATCCAATAAAGTTAGTTTGCGGTTAGCTATTCAGAATTCAGCAAGCTATAAAAATGTTATACACAGACTTTACTGAGCACAATCCTCCAATCCACCCATCCATCCACCCACCCAGTGTCAACTAATCCTTTAAATAAATCTATTCTTCATCCATGCCTCCATATATAAATCATTATAATGGCAAACATGTAAGAACATATTATCATGTTATATACAGCCCCTTATTGTGTACCACATGAAAATCAGCACACCAAAATACCATAAATGGTGTAAACAAAAACAAAAAAAAGTTTTGCATTTGAATTCTTATTTGTTAAAGGTGATCCTTCTTGATTTACAATATTTGTTGGTATAATGGGTGCAGGTAATTGCAAAACATTCATGCCTCTTCCAAGAAATTTCACCCACTTGCTTATCTGTCATCTTAAAGGACGCCCAAAACTCAGCTTTCCAAGAAGGCATTGTGATAAGCCCACAGTTTGACAATATGTTCAGCGCAGTGTGTCCATTCTAGTGTATTATAGGATTTATATGTGCACAGCAAGCATCTTCTTCGGAGTTTTATGTCAGCCACGATTATATTACTGCCACCTTCTGGAACTAGTCCGTTACTGTCTCAAAGGGGAACCCAAAACAAAAACAAAACTGATTTTATCTGCAGTTCTATTTATTTTTAGTTTGTGTTGCATTGTACATTGTAGTTTTTATTTAGTTTTTTTAAATGGCATTCTAATTTTTTATTTCGGTTAACAAAATCTCTTAATAGTTTTAGTTTTAATCTTAGTTTTCATTCATTATATTAACCCTGAATTGCACCCAGGTTATCTCCATTCAATTAATTTTGTGATTTATGATTGGAAATGGTTGCACCAGAACTAATTTAAAGGTTTCACAATAATGAAAATGAATACTTTGTAATCACAAGTTCTAAATTATTTGTAAGTAGTTTTGCAAACTATATAGATTTCCCCCAATTAGGCAATAAGGGTTATTTTGCATAGAATCATGACATACTGTATAATCCCCATTAAGTCCATTTAATTTCCAGGTATAACACTACAAAATGTAGAAATGTTCAAGGCAGTGAATACTTATGCAAGGCACTGTATGTATGTGATTGTGACAACTTTGTGAGTTAGGACAATGAAGAACTGGGAGACAGGCTTGACAATTCATGGTGTGTTTTCATTTTTGGTTGCTTTCACTTTTCAGTGACTACAAGTGTCTCTCTCTCTCTCTCTCTCTCTCTCTCTCTCTCTCACTCACACACACACACACACACACACGAACGAACATAGTGCTGGGTAGCTCAGCTCTCTCTCTAGTTGCTCGCTACTGAAAGACACAAAAGACACACATTAGTAGACAGCTAATAATTAACCACAGGTGAAACTCATCACATGTTACCTGCTGGTTCACCCGACTCCTCACCGTTCACAGCCAATGCTCATTCACACAATCGCCGCCACAGTGATTACTCCTGTAATCTACATCAAACAGTGCACACATCCTCAGTAGTTACACATAATTGCATATACTATATACTTAATTAATAGGTCTGTAGGGTTTAGGGACACTGGAACCAAGTACTTCCTTTATAAGTCATTTATTTGGGCTGGCTTGAGTCAACTACTGAAAGCATGTCTGCCTACCTCAGAATTCCTTGCTTGCACAAGTCTGCTTTAAAAATAGAGAGCTTGTGTCTGCTTAGCGTCCTGGTACAATTTGGATTGGAGGTCAGGAACAGAGGAAAAACCAAATATGATTTAAGCAGGATAGGTTGAACAATGGGTTTATAATGTTTATAATTGTGTGTGTGTGCGCGCACATGCACTGTGAGTTTTTGGGTACTGGGAACCCAATCTAACTACAAGAAGCAGAATAGGCATTAACAGAGCTGTGTTTGGCATATTCATGCTGGGTGGCCGGCTGGCTGAGTTGACTGTCTGTGTGTGTGTGTGTGTGTGTGTGTGTGTGTGTGTGTGTGTGTGTGTGTGTGCGCGCGTGGGTGGGTTGTGTAAGGCATTAAGAGAAGGAGGAGGAATATTCAGCTTCTGTGCTAATGCTGAGGCAATAGAGGGCCAGGGGTGGTGGTTCTGTGTTCTTTTACACACCACTATTTAAGTCAGCTGCATAGCGTAGTTGGTCAGGATGCACCCAACAAATCTGTGAACATCTCTGTCACTTGTATTTCATGTCTCTCATTAGGATTTTTCATTCTCTTTCTCTGGCTACCCACTAAAGATGTAGGGCTTAGATTTGGCTCCTATAGATTTTTGTTGAACAATTTAAGCCAACCATTTCCAACCTCAGAATGCCACAGCCCAGTTTGTAACCTGAAAACCTTCTGCAGCCCACCCAAACCTTTAATCACAACTCTGATCAACACATTGTCAGTAACGCGATAGAGAGCACCACTTCCAGTCAGAATACAAACATGGCCGATCTGAACTACAATACCCAAGAATCACAGCGCCCTCTATCACTTGTCTATTAATTACACCTGTCACTCATTTCCTGTTGATCAGCCCACGCTATATAAACACCTCTCCCACACTCACTTGATGCAAAGTACAGTGGCACTTGAAAGTTTGTGAACCCTTTAGAATTTTCTATATTTCTGCATAAATATAACCTAAAAATCATCAGATTTTCACACAAGTCCTAAAAGTAGATAAAGAGAACCCAGTTAAACAAATGATACAAAAAGATTGTACTTGATCATTTATTTATTGAGGAAAATAATCCAATATTACATATCTGTGAGTGGCAAAAGTATGTGAACCTTTGCTTTCAGTATCTGGTGTGACCCCCTTGTGCAACAATAACTGCAACCAAACAGTTCCGGTAACCGTTGATCAGTCCTGCACACTGGCTTGGTGGAATTTTAGCCCATTCCTCTGTACAGAACAGCTTCAACTCTGAGATGTTGGTGGTTTCCTCACATGAACTGCTCGCTTCAAGTCCTTCCACAACATTTCGATTGGATTAAGGTCAGGACTTTGACTTGGCCATTCCAAAACATGAACTTTATTCTTCTTTAACCAATCTTTGGTAGAATGACTTGTGTGCTTAGGGTTGTGGTCTTGCTGCATGACCCACCTTCTCTTGAGATTCAGTTCATGGACAGATGTCCTGACATTTTCCTTTAGAATTCACTGGTATAATTCAGAATTCATTGTTTCATCAATGATGGCAAGCTGTCCTGGCCCAGATGCAGCAAAACAGGCCCAAACCATGATACTACCACCACCATGTTTCACAGATGGGATAAGGTTCTTATGCTGGAATGCAGTGTTTTCTTTTCTCCAAACATAACGCTTCTCATTTAAACTAAAAAGTTCTATTTTGGTCTCATCTGTCCATAAAACATTTTTCCAATAGCCTTCTGGCTTGTCCACATGATTGTTTAACAAACTGCAGATGAGCAGCAATGTTCTTTTTGGCGAGCAGTGACTTTCTCCTTGCAGCCCTGCCATGCACACCATTGTTGTTCAGTGTTCTCCTGATGGTGAACTCATGAACATTAACATTAGCCAATGTGAGAGAGGTCTTCAGTTGCTTAGAAGTTACCCTGGGGTCCTTTGTGACCTCGCTGACTATTACACGCCTTGCTCTTGGAGTGATCTTTGTTGGTCAACCACTCCTGGGGAGAGAAACAATGGTCTCAAATTTCCTCCATTTGTACACAATCTGTCTGACTGTGGATTGGTGGAGTCCAAAGTCTTTAGAGATGGTTTTGTAACCTTTTCCAGCCTGATGAGCATCAACAACATTTTTTCTGAGGTCCTCAGAAATCTCCTTTGTTCGTGCCATGATACACTTCCACAAACATGTATTGTGAAGATCAGACTTTGATAGATCCCTGTTCTTTAAATAAAACAGGGTGCCCACTCACACCTGATTGTCATCCCATTGATTGAAAACACCTGACTCTAATTTCACCTTCAAATTAACTGCTAATCCTAGAGGTTCACATACTTTTGCCACTCACAGAGATGTAATAGGATGAAAATCTGCTAATAGGTAATAATATGTAACAAATCATGTCAAAATTCATATTCTTTTATTGAAAAATTAAACTACATCACATTAAACTTTTATTATTTTATTAAACATATTAACAATTGAAAAGATAGTAATCACACTGGATTTTCAAAAAATCATCTGCGAAGTTATCAAATCTACGCTTATGCATGTTATTTTTTGACGGAAAAAAATGAAGTATTTTTAGTTTTTTTCTCCTTATTTTACAAAACTCCATGCATATAAGAATGAAATAATCAGGTTTTTACAATACTTAATGGAAAATATCAAAGATCTTTCCAGAAAATGAGAATATAATTATTCAAGAAACAGGTGAAAAGATTCACGAACAAGAGCCAAGGTGATAACTTTTCTGTTATCACTTATGAACCGACATAACACAAGAATTCATTGTGAAGAAATCCTCATAACATAACAGTAGTAACTTACTATTAACATTAAGGATTGGAAACAGGACTCTGTGGAACAGTACAATATTAAAACACATGTGGGTTAGTATACTTTTGCATGTTACTTTTGACGGACATAAATTACCAAAGATGAATTCATTGAAATGTAATTGCACTATAAGATCTGACTAGGGAAAGGGGAATATGAATATTTAAGTAACAGGAGAAATCTAAGACTAAAATTATATTGTAAAATTCATAAATGAAGACTACAACATGAGTATTGCACACAGCCGGAACTGTCTGATAGTAATATGCATGCACCATAAAGTAATAAATGAGACTTAAAATTTGGATTACAGCCATGGAAACATATTTCTGGGCCATCAATCTCTTCCTTTTTCCAACAAGTCCACTTAAAGCTCTCTGACTCCAGAAGGAGACCTGTCTGACATGGTGACAAGTACACCCAAAACAAATTTTATTTATCTTCAATTGGGGGACGTCAAAATATAACGTGCATAAGAAATGTCCGTCAGATTGTAACGTGCGACTTCCTGCTTCCGTCAGGGACCAGCACATTCCACACGATCATTCACCCTCCCGGCAAATTCTTTCAGTTGCACTGGCGTCAATTTTTGTTTACATCCATTATGAAGTATTTCAGCCAGTTCCCCGATCGCTACGGTTCATTTTTAGTGAGTGAAGAACAAATCTATACTTACGTGCGTTACGTATTATGCACGTTAGCTTTCTTGACAGACTGCAAACACACGCTGCTCAGGCGGCCAGTTTCTCCATCTTCTCGGAAATCGATGATGTCATCAAAACTTGTGGTAGTGTGGATTTCCTGGAGGTTTGTGTATCATGCGGTGCTATGCCGGTCGGAGATATACGATACAGTCTTGTGTACATTATTTTCTGACAGACAGCGATCCTTTGATTTTACCATCGATGTATTTTGAAAACAGGCAGATTCCAAGGCGAGAATTAATTATAAATCAATTGGTGCTTTTATATTAAAGTGATTGATTGATTACATATATTGTTCTATATTAATGTTTTTAGTTGGAATATTCTTATTCACAAGTTGATGTTGACTTCTGACGGACACAGTAACGTGCATAAGGGTCTTTTTTTAAATGATTTTTTCGTGTTTAGAAAATGTGCAGGCCCATTGTATGTGGTTTTTTAAACACTTCAGTAAACCTGTTTTATGGAGTGTAGTTGATTTAATTCCGACAATAAGTTGTATAGCAATCAAACCTTGTCGAAGTTGGTTAGTCAGAACTGTTACGGTCGGGTGTCTAAAATTCACCAACTTCAAAAAATTAATTCATGATTTTATTGGGAAAATATAGCTTGTGATATCTGAAGTTGTCAACATTATTTCTTAGAGCAATATTATTTTATTTAAACCAAAAAATATCCAATTTATGTTTAAAATAGTGGATGGAGATGATTTTTTATACGTGTCTCACCATTATTACCATTAGCAAATTTTGACTCAATATTGGATCATTTTCCTCAACAAATAAATGACCAATATAATCTTTTTGTCTCATTTGTTTAACTGGCTTCTCTTGATCTACTTTTAGGACTGGTGTGAAAATCCGATGATGTTTTAGGTCATATTTATGCAGAAATATAGAAAAGTCTAAAGGGTTCACAAACTTTCAAGCACCACTGTATCATTCAGTGTCTTACCTGTCATACCAAGCCATGTTATTCTGCCTGCCTTATCATGTTCTCGACCCTTGTTATTGCCTCGTTCTTGTTACTCTTTAGTCTTGTCCTTATTACTCTGTCTGCCGATTGCTCGACCCCTGCCAATCCCTCGACTTTGATTTCATCGAGTGTTTTAGATTTGTTTGCCAGTCTGCATTCCCTGCTCTCCCCTGCACATACATCCATAAGTGCCTGCAACCTGACAGGATACTTTGCTGCATATGCATACAGCAGAGGAGGTGTGGCAGACTGCTTTGATCACTCAAGTGTGCCTCTTAGGAGAACATCAGCAGATGCTCACTGATCTCAACACCAAGATGGCTTAGCTCGCTGCTATGATGCCCTCCTAACGTGCCCCGAAGCTCCTCTGAGTCCTGCACTCCCACTTCCATGCCCCAAGAAGTACACTGGGGATGCACTCAGGGGTTCCTGCCTCAGTGCTCCATGTACTTCTCCTTGCTCCCACACATCTTGGATGTTCACAAGATCGCCGGATTTCTTTTGCTTTTAACCGGCAAAGCGATACAATGGGCCAGTGCAGTGTGGAGGAGCAGAGGCGAACACACCACCTCCTATGACAGTTTTATGGAGTTATTCAAGTGTGTGTTTGATCACGAACCGGAGGGAATTGAAGTCAGCGAGAGTCTACTCACCATTACCCAAGGTTCAAGGAGAGTTGCCAATTATGCCCTAGATTTCCGGGCTTTTGCAGCTGCCAGCAATGGAATGAGCCAGCATTAAAGGCGGTGTTTCACCAAGGACTTCACCCCTCAGTATTGAGTGAACTATCACGCCACGATGAACATTTCACTCTGGACGCTCTCATTGATCTCGCCATTTGGTTAGGTCATCTGCTATCCAGCTCCCCATCCCTCCAGGAGGAAGCCAAGCCTGCCATGACCTCTGATTCTTCCTCTCCCATGGAAGTTTCTCATGCTCACCTGAAATGCTCTGAACAAGATTGGAGAAAGAAGGAGGGCTTGTGCTTCTATTGCGGGAGCGCCAGTCACCCTATCATCCAGTGTCCAGTCTGCCCGCCATGCACCAGCTCCGAGGAGACCAGTGGAAGACCACCTTCAGTACCAGCGCTGGCCATTTTGAGTACCGGGTCATGCCTTATGGCCTCTCTTTGGCACCAAGCATGTTCCAGTGCCTCATTAATGACGTGCTTATGTAGACATGTTGGGGAGGTATGTCATAGCTTACATCGATGACATCCTGATCTACTCCCCTGACGAAGAGATTCCTCTTCACCATGTTCGATCAGTATTCAAATGCCTGTCTAAGAACCATCTCTATGTCAAGGCTGAGAAGTGTGAATTTCACATGCGTAAGATCTCCTTCCTGGGGTACATAATCAGTGCTGAGGGGGTCGGCATGGACCCCTCCAAGGTAACTGTGGTCACATCCTGGCCTGTACCTACCTCGGTGAAGGAGCTCCAACGTTTCCTAGGCTTCACAAACTTTTATCATTATTTCATTAGAGGGTTCAGCACCCTCACGGCGCCCCTGACCTCTCTCCTGAAGAAGGGACCCAAACACCTCCACTGGAACCCCACAGCTGAAGAGGCCTTCGACAGGCTCAAAACAGCTTTCACCATAGCCCCTATCCTTCAGCATCCGGACCCAACCCGACCCGACCTTTCATGGTCAAAGTGGACGCCTCCGAGATTGGTGTAGGAGGGGTTCTCTCCCAGGGCTTTGGCAAAAGGCCAAAGCTCCACCCAGTAGCATTCTTCTCCAAAAAGCTCACTCCAGCAGAGAGAAACTATGACGTTGGGAACCGAGAGCTACTGGCCATCAAGCTCGCCTTAGAGGAATGGAGGCACTGAGATCACACACCCCTTTGTCATTTCTATTGATCATAAAAAACTTAAGTATCTCAAGAAGGCAAAGAGACTGAACCCACACCAAACCCGATGGGCAGTGTTCTTCACCCATTTCAACTTCATGATATCCTATTGTCCTGGCACCAAAAACACCAAGGCTGACGCCCTGTCATGCATCTTCAGCCCATCTCTCCATGACCAGGAACCTCATCCCATCCTGACACCTGAATGCTTCATCCAGGCGATCACTTGTGACCTCGATAAGGAGATAAGGGACTCACAACCACAGAATCCTCCAGCCAACTGCCCACTGGGCCACCTGTATGTCCCTAATCATCTCAGGAGCAGACTCATCACATGGGCACACACTTCTCCTGCCACTGGTCATCCCAGCAGCCATCGCATCCGCCAACTGCTGTGAAACAAGTACTGATGGGAGACCATGCTGACTGAGATCATTCATTTCATCTCTTCATGCGCTGAGTGTGCTCAAGCCAAGGTCCCTCAAACTCCTCTGGCTGGCAAACTATGCCCTCTTCCTGTGCCTCAGAGACCATGGTCCCACCTGGCAATCAACTTCATCACTGACCTGCCGCCATCCCAAGGCAACGCCACAGTTTTGGTCATCATTGACCACTTCTCCAAGGTGCTGAGACTCATCCCATTATCCGGCCTACCCACAGCATTTCAGACTGCTGAATTAATGTTCCAGCACGTGTTCCAATACTTTGGCATCCCAGAAGACATAGTGACCATGGCCCTCAATTGATCTCTCATCTGTGGGCCAGCTTCATGGAGTGGCTAGGGGTCTTGGTGAGCCTCACTTCGGGATATCATCCCCAGTCAAATGGCCAGGTAGAGAGAGCCAACCAAGAAATACTGTAGGATGTTTCTTCAGAATCTTCTGCATACGAAACCAAGGGGACTGGGCCTGATTCATCCCATGGGCCAAATACGTGCAAAACTCTCTCAAGCACTCACGCACACAACTTACACCTTTCCAGTGTATGCTCAGCTACCAACCTGCCCTGTTTCCTTGGGACAACTCTCCAGCATGGGTACAGGTCATGGAGGAGTGGTTCACCCATAGCCAGTCGATTTGGGAGGAAGTTCACCAATGCATCATATCAGTTAATGCCAAGTACAAGGAATACGCCAGTAAGCACTGGAGCAACAACCCCGAGTACTCTCCTAGTGATTGGGTATGGGTGTCCACCAGGGACCTTAGGGAACCCAACACATGTTGAAAATTACAGGCATGCTATATTGGACCATACAAGGTGCTCTGGCACATCAACGAGGTTTCCTATAGACACAGTCGTCTGTCACCCACCTTCCACATCTCCTGTCTCAAACCCTCCATCCAGGGTCCCCTGTCTGAGAACGTGCCCACCCCCGACCACCCATCTCCTGGCCTAGAAGGAGAACCCATCTACCAGGTAAATCAGATCCTAGACTCTAGATGTAGAAGTGGTCAGCTAGAGTACCTGGTAGCTTGGGAGGGCTATGGACCAGAGGAACGAAGCTGGGTGGAAGCAAAGGACATCCTAGACTCTCTCCTTACTCAAGAATTTCACAACCAACACCCCGACAAGCCTGCACCCAGAAGGAGGGGGCATCCTAGGGAGAATGTAGCTCCTTGAGGGAGCTCCTCGGGAGGGGGGGTTCTGTCAGTAACATGATAGAGAGTGCCACTTCCAGTCAGGCTACAAACATGGCTGATCTGAACTACAACACTTAAGAACCACAGTGCCCTCTGTCGCCTGTCTATTAATTACACCTGTTACTCATTTCCTGTTAATCAGTCCATGCTATATAAACACCTCTCCCACACTCACTCGATACAAAGTATCAATCAGTGTCTTACCTGTCATACCAAGCCTTGTTATTCTGCCTGCCTTATCATGTTCTCGATCCTCGTTATTGTCTTGTTCTCAGTATTCTTTAGTCTAGCCCTTATTACTCTGTCTACTGATCAATCAACCCCTGCCTGTCCCTCAACTTTGATTTCATCTAGCATTTTTGATTTGTTTGCCAGTCCGCGTTCCCCACTCTCCCCTGCACATACATCCATAAGTGCCTACAACCTGACACACATAGGACTAAGATGACGTATTTTCATATATATCTTTGTATTTCATAAAGAGAACAATTCTATATAAACATGAACCTACAGTATGACAATGCAGTGCAAGCTAATAATCCATCTGCAGGAACATAATTTGTAAAGCAGCAAATGTAAGAAATTAAATGAAAATACACTCAAAAAAACCAACATGGGTGTTTGTTACATGAACCTAAGTCTAACATGTCACGGTTGACATTTAGGTCACTCAACAAAATAATTTTCTGGCTAAGTTAACGCATTTTACTTGGGTGGAAATACTTTCCATAATTTTATTATGTTCACTGAGCAAGTTATTTGCAAGTTATTTTTTTGAGTGTAGTGAATTGTTAAGCTTGTATTCTCATTGTTTGACACTGGATAATAAAACGCTGACATAAAATTTCACAATATCCAACCCAATATCAACATGAAAAAAGCAGACAGTAAAAATCATTTGACATTATCAGGCCAACACGAATATCCTTTAACAAATGCATTCTGATGCTGTTATTACAACCCATCACAGTTAGGCTCACTGCTGTGTAATACTTCAGAATCAGAATTACTTTATTAATCTGTGGGTGGTAAACGAGAGCAACTGGACTTGCTTGAAGATTCTTGAAGACGTTTCACCTCTCATCCGAAAGGCTTCTTCAGTTCTGTCTGACTAATAGGGAGTATCAGGTATTTATCCTCTCATGGATGAAAAGCAAACCTAAGGTGTCGTTAAGTCATCCTGTTAGTGTGGGTCACTGGGGGCTGGGTGTGAACAGCCTCGAGAGTCGTTGGGGTGATCAATGGATTGCTAGTTCTCTTTGTCCAGTCACAGGAGGACAGAGAGAACCAGCAATCCATTGATCACCCCAATCAGTACGTTTACATGCACATCCAAATCGAGCTGCTGTCGGTAATCGAGCAAAGGGTCCCAGCAGGGGTGCCAGAGAAATCCAATTCTACAGGCACACAAGGAAATCAAGCTATTGTGTGAGGTACATTGTGCACCCGAGCCACAGGTGGTGCTACACACCCCATCGTGTTGGTACACTTCCGGTTGTCGTCATGAAGAAGAGCTATTCAAGAGTGTAAACAAAGTTATCAGTTCCATGTTCTCCATTGCGTGTTTTTCTCCCATCCATGAATTTTAATATATTCAACTCCTTAAGCTGAATGAGCATGAACTCTGTCTCCTCATTGCTCCAGAAGTGCACGTTTCTGCTCGCCATTTTCTCTTCTTCGTTTGTTCCTCCTGGCCTCTTCTGCTGCTCGCTACTACTGTTGTCATGCCGACCGAGGCTGTCGTGTTTCCCACTTGTGGTCTCGTCACTCATCACTTCCGGAAGGGGCAGTGCTGAAGTAAGTAGCTCGACTACGTAGCTCGATAGGGTATACATGCACTAAGTAGCTCAGCAAAAATCGCATAATCTAGGTCGTGTAGCTCATTACGAGAAATCAAGTTCGGTTCAATTTCAGCCTAGCTAAGGTGTATCCATGGCATTTAGAATTTCGATTTCAGTCGAGCAACGGCAGAAATTCGATTTTCTCTATGTGCATGTAAACGCACTCAATGACTCTCGAGGCCGTTCACACCCAGCCCTGAGTGACCCACACCAACAGGATGACTCAACGACACCTTAGGATTGCTTTTCATCCATGAGAGGATAAATACCTGATACTCCCTATTAGTCAGACAGAACTGAAGAAGCCTTTCGGATGAGAGGTGAAACGTCTTCAAGAATCTTCAAGCAAGTCCAGTTGCTCTCTTTTACCACCCACAGTTTACTATGACCTGGATGACTGAGAATCTTCAGACATACTTTATTAATCCCTGGAGGGAAATTCAAAATTGCAACCAAGCTCCTGAATCAAGGAAGAAGTAAATATATCTAAAAATATAAGATAAAATAGTCCTTAAAAAAGAATAAATAAAAATACAATTAATTTAAATAAGTTCAATAACTTAAGTAAAAGCAAAATGAAGTGATTTTATATACAATGATTCCTATATACATATATTGCACCTGAGTTAAGGATACATGGTAAGAAGTGTACCACAGTTATACAGTGGCATTGAACAGCTTGACAGCAACAGGTAGGAATGATTTCCTGTGTCTCTCAGTTGTGCAGCATGGAAGAATCAGCCATTTACTGAATGTGCTTCTGTGGCTGATCAGCTCCTCATGTAGAGGGTGGGAAGGACAGTCTAAGATTGTTTTTATTTTGGACAGTGTCCTCTTTTCCAACACCACTGTCAAAGAGTCCAGTTCCACACCTACAACATGGCCGACCTGCCCCAGCAGACGATAGCATACAGGATGGCGCTGGCCACCACAGACTCATAGAACATCCGCAGCATTGTTCAGCAGATGTTGAAGGACCTTAGCCATCTCAGAAAATGGAGACAGTTCTAGCCCTTTTTGTATACAGTGTCCACGTTTTTGGACCAGTCCAGTTTATTGTCCAAGTACACCCCCAGGTACTTGTATTCCTCCACCATGTCCACACTGACCCCTTGGATGTTAACAGGATTCACCGGAGCCCTGATTCTCTTCAGATCGACCACCAGTTCTTTCGTCTTCATCACGTTGAGCTGTAGGTGGTTCTTCCTACTCCACATGACAAAGTTGTCCACTACCATCCTGTACTCGCTCTCATCACCACCGGTAATACATCCAACCACTGCAGAGTCATCAGAAAATTTCTGGAGGTGGCAGGTCTCTGTGCAGTAGTTGAAATCAGTGGTGTAGAGAGTGAAAAGGAAAGGAGAAAGGACAGTCCCTGCGGAGCCCCGGAATTGCTGATCACTCTGTCCGACACACAGCCCTGCAAGTGCATGTACTGTGGTCTGCCAGTCAAATAATCTACAATCCAGGACACCAGTGGGGCATCCACCTGCATTGCTGTCAACTTCTCACCCAGCAGAGCCGGCTGGATGGTGTCAGAAGCACTGGAGAAATAAAAAAAAAAACATGATCCTCACAGTGCTGGCTGGCTTGTCCAGGTGTCCGTAGACTCCTCTACTCCAAGACGGGGCTGGTAGGCGGACTGAAGGGGGTCAAGAAGCGGTTGGACCATAAGCCGGATCTGCTCCAGGATGAGTCTCTCCAGGGTCTTCATAATGTGTGACATCAATGCCACAGGCCTGTAGTCTTTGAGGTCACTAGGACGCGGCTTCTTTGGTACAGGGACAATGCATGATGTCTTCCACAGCATGGGGACCCTCTGAAGACCCAGGCTCATGTTGAAACATTTAACGGTGTTGGGTACTCACTTAGGCGGCACGGTGGTGTAGTGGTTAGCACTGTCGCCTCACAGCAAGAAGGTCCAGGTTTGAGCCCTGTGGCCGGCGAGGGCCTTTCTTTGAGGAGTGTGCATGTTCTCCCCGTGTCTGCGTGGGTTTCCTCCGGGTGCTCTGGTTTCCCCCACAGTCCAAAGACATGCAGGTTAGGTTAACTGGTGACTCTAAATTGACCGTAGGTGTGAATGTGAGTGTGAATGGTTATCTGTGTCTATGTGTCAGCCCTGTGATGACCTGGCGACTTGTCCAGGGTGTACCCCACCTTTCGCCTGTAGTCAGCTGGGATAGGCTCCAGCTTGCCTGCGACCCTGTAGAACAAGATAAAGCGGCTAGAGATAATGAGATGAGATAATGAGATGGGTACTCACTTGATGGCAGCACGGTGGTGTAGTGGTTAGCACTGTCACCTCACAGCAAGAAGGTTCTGGGTTCGAGCCCAGCAGCCAATGAGGGCCTTTCTGTGTGGAGTTTGCATGTTCTCCCCATGTCTGTGTGGGTTTCCTCTGGGTGCTCTGGTTTCCCCCACAGTCCAAAGACATGTAGGTTAGGCTAATTGGTGGCTCTAAATTGACTGTAAGTGTGAATGTGAATGGTTGTTTGTCTCTGTGTGTCAGCCCTGTGATGACCTGGTGACTTGTCCAGGGTGTACCCTGCCTCTCGCAAATAGTCAGCTGGGATAGGCTCCAGCATGTCTGCGACCTTGTACAGGATAAGTGGCTACAGATAATGGGTGGATGGATGGATGGGTACTCACTTGCCTACAACCCCAGTTCCAAAATTGAGATGCTGGGTAAAACATAAATAAAAACAAAGCAATGATTTGCAAATACTTTTTGACCTATATTCGCTTGAATACAGTACAAAGAAAAAATATTTAATGTTCAAACTGAAACTTTATCTTTTTTTTGTAAATAAGCACTCATTCTGAATTTAATGCTTGCAACACTTTCAAAAAAATTTGGGACAGAGACAATAAAAGACTGTGAAGCTTGTGGAATCCTAAAAAAACAAACAAACAAAAAAACACTTTGTTTGGAACATAACAGGTTAATTGTCAAGTCAAGTTTATTCCAATTAGTAATTGGAAAGATTCAGTCATTCACAAGCACTTTGTGAAAATCTGCATAGGCAAACAGTTCAACATACCGGTATATCTCAGTATCTTCAATATACTGTATCTCAATGTACAATTGCAAGGAATTTAGGAACTTCACCTTTGACAAGCCATAATATCATCAAGAATTCAGAGAAGTTTTTGCATGTAAGGAGAAAGGCCGAAAACCAACACTGAGCGCCCATGACATTTGACTCCTCTGGTGGCACTGCATTAAGAACCGACAACCCCAATCCCCAAAAAGTTGGGATGCTGTGTAAACTGCAAATAAAAACAGAATGCAATAATTTTCAAATCAGGGACCCTATATTTCATTGACAGTAGTACAAAGACAACATATCAAAAGTTGAAACTGAAAATTTTTATTGTTCTTTTTTTTATATATATACGGTATGCTCATTTTGAATTTGATGTCATCAACACATTTCAAAAAAGTTGGGACGGGGCATATTTACCACTGTGTTGCCAAATCTCTACTGTTAACAACACGCTGTAAATGTTTGGGAACTGAGGAGACCAGTTGCTGTAATTTTGAAAGAGAAATGTTGTCCCATTCTTGCCTGATATACAGTTGCAGTTGCTCAACAGTTCAGGGTTTCCTTTGTCATATTTTGCGCTTCATAATGCGCCAAATCTTTTAAATGGGAGATAGATCTGGACTGCAGACAGGCCAATTTAGCACCTGGACTCTTTTATTATGGAGCCATGCAGTTTTAATATGTGCAGAAATATATGCAGTTTGGCATTGTCTTACTGAAAGAAGGAGGGTCTTCCCTGAAAAAGATTTTGTCTGGATGGCAGCACATTGCTCTGAAACATGCACATATCATTCAGCATTAATGATGCCTTCCAAGATGTACAAGCTACCCATGTTTTGTGCACTAATGCACCCTCATACCATCACAGATGCTGGCTTTTGAACTGTGGTCGGATGGTCGGATTTTGAAGAGGGCCAGATGGTCCCTCTCTTTAGCCTGGAGCAGGGGTTTTCAAAGTGTGGGAGAGTCAGCCCCCCCTCGGAGAGCAAATAAACAACAGTGCCCCCCCCTTACAATTTTTGTTGTTGCTATACTTAATGTTCCATTCGTATTTTTAAAAAATGGTTGTTGTACACATTTTTATTTTTTTCTTTTTCACATTTTAAATATCTGTGCTTTTTAAAACAGCTTGTTTTACACGTTTTAAACATCTCATAGCATCGTTAGCTAGCACCTCTTGGCAGACAACACACTGTGGCAGTGGAGCATCTTCAGATCCAGACCATGAAAATCCAAACTTTAAATAATCGTGGTCATACTTCCTTCTTTTTTCAGTCCCCCCAGGATTCCGCGGGCCTTTTTTGTGATTGTTGCGGGCTAAAATGTCTGATGTTGCGGGGGGGTTTCCAAAAAATTGCGATGAAAGTTGCGGTGTTTTTTAGGTTTTTGTTGTGATTACATTGCGGGAGAAAGTGAAAGTTGCGAGAAATTGTTGCGATTTTCTCTTTTTGTGATTAAAATTGAGTGATATGTTAAATATTAAGTTATTACTGAAAAACTATTGATTAAAAAAACAGACACTGAGAAATGGTCCTATAAACAACTTTACCAATATAAAAGATTACCAGGACTACAAAAATGCAGAAAAATAGGCTTTACTTATCCAAATGCACCTGTTGGTTCAAAAGTTAAAGTGCATAGAACCTCACAGCACAACATGAAGTTACCTTAAAATATAATATAAATGCCTCAGCTTTCATGTAAGAAAAAAAAAACTATTAATACTAGTACTGTGTTCAGGCAGTCTCTCCTGAAGACTAAATTAAACAATAATTATAAACTAATAAAATAAATGGCTCAGGCTTCATAGAAGAAAAAAAACAATTTGAACAGAATCTCACAGTATGATGCTGAAGCTGCCTAAACAATGGAAAATAAAATACCATTTTGGCAAAAATGTTGGCATCCATTAATTTCTTGTATTAGGTAAAAAAAATAAATAATGTAAAGTGCACAAACAGTCCTTCACTGTAAACATAACTCACTTTCAGTAACAGAATTTAAGCCTATATAAACACTGGCTCGCACATCATGCAATGTTGCCAGATACTGCTGACGTTTTCCAGTCCAAAATATGTTCAAAACCCGCCAAAATGCATTTGAAACCGCCCAATCTGGCAACACTGCGCGCATGCTGCTTCTTTTGAACGTATACACGGAAGTAAGGCGGAAGGTAGTTTTTCGACGTCACCTCAAGACGACGCCAACGATTGGTCAAATTTGCGGGAAAGTTGCGGTGATTGGATATAATTGCAACACCACCCTGAATTCGCGGGGATTGGTTGAATTTGCGTTGCAGTTGCAAATCGCAACATCCTAGAGGCTCTGTTTTTTTGCTTGGCCCAGACTCTGTCTCCTCACTCACTGTAGCTTTAGGTACTAAAAATCGATCCATTTTGTCTCTGGTAAAGGCTAGCTGAAGTTCGCTAAATGTCCACAATAGTAACTTATTCTGGTTTATTTTTCCTCACATTGCGCCCCCCCCCCCGAAGAACTCTGGCGCCCCCCAGGGGAGGCACGCCCCACACTTTGAAAAGCCCTGGCCTGGAGGATGTGGTGTCCATGATTTCTAAAAAGAATTTCTACTTTTGGTTTGTCAGATCTCTGGACAGTTTCCCACTTCACCTCACTCCATCGGAAAACAGCTTGGGCCCAGATAAGTTGGCAGCGTGTCTGGATATTTTTATATACAGTATAACTTGCATTTGTGGATACAGTAATGAACTGTTTTCACAGAAGATGGTTTTCTGAAGTGTTCCTGAACCCATACAGTGATATACACTACAGACACATGTCTGCTTTTAATGCAGTGTAACCTGAGGGCCTGAAAATCACAGGCATCCAATATCAGTTTTCAGCCTTGTCCTTGCATACAGAGATTTCTTCAGATTCTCTAAATCCATCCATCCATCCATCCATCCATCTATCCATCCATTATCCGTAACTACTTATCATGTGTAGGGTCGCAGGCAAGCTGGAGCCTATCCCAGCTGACTATGGGCGAGAGGCAGGGTACACCCTGGACAAGTTGCCAGATATGTTTAGGGCTGACACATAGAGACAAACAACTATTCACGCTCACATTCACACCTATGGTCAATTTAGAGACACCAATTAGCCTAACCTGCATGTCTTTGGACTGTGGGGGAAACCGGAGCACCCAGAGGAAACCCACACAGACATGGGGAGAACATACAACCTCCACACAGAAAGGCCCCATCAGCCACTGGGCTCAAACCTTCTTGCTGCGAGGTGACAGTGCTAACCACTACACCACTGTGCCACCATTCTCTGAATCATTTAATTATATTATGTACCATAGATGATGTGATCCAAATTTCTTTGCAATTTTACACTGAGGAATGTTGTTCTTAAATTGTTGCAGTTTGCTTACATAGCCTTTCACAGAGCGGTGAACCTGGCCCCATCTTCACTTCTGAGAGACTCAGCCTCTCTGGGAAGCTCTTTTTATACCAAATCATGTTACTGACCTGTTGCCAATTAACCAAATTTGTTTTTTTTTGTTTTTTTTTTATCATTACACAACTTTTTCAGTCTTTTGTTGCCTCTGTCCCAACTTTTCTGAAACATGTTGCTGACATCAAATTCAAAACGAGCATATATTAAAAACAAAACAAGACAAAAAACAATACAATTTCTCAGTTTCAACCTTTGATATGTTGTCTTTGTACTACTTTCAATGAAATATAGGGTTTCCATGATTTTCAAATCAGCACATTCTGGTTTTTATATATGTTTTACACAGTGTCCCAACTTTTTTGGTATTGGGGTTGGACATGATTGTATCAAGGATAATATAGATATTTAGGCAATGCCTAAAAGAGGAGTTCCTGATGAGTGTATGAGCAAAATATTTGCAAGGGCAAAAAAATCAACCTGAATAAAATAATCATCATATAGCATATGAACCATCGAATTGTGTAGTGTAATGCATTTCACATCAATAAATTGCTGCGTTGTCTTGTGACAGTCTCATCTCATTCATCTCATCTCATTATCTCTAGCCGCTTTATCCTGTTCTACAGGGTCACAGGCAAGCTGGAGCCTATCCCAGCTGACTACGGGCAAAAGGCGGGGTACACCCTGGACAAGTCGCCAGGTCATCATAGGGCTGACACATGGACACAGACAACCATTCACTCACATTCACAACTATGGTCAATTTAGAGTCACCAGTTAACCTAACCTGCATGTCTTTGGACTGTGGGGGAAACCAGAGCACCTGGAGGAAACCCACGCGGACACGGGGAGAACATGCAAACTCTGCACAGAAAGGCCCTCGCCGGCCATGGGGCTCGAACCTGGACCTTCTTGCTGTGAGGCAACAACGCTAACCACTACACCACCGTGCCACCCGTCTTGTGACAGTGATACCAATAATGAGTTATGAATTGCTGTTATGAATATATATTTATTCCTTTCTTTGACACCACATGCCATGCACCAGAAACAACACCAGAATGTTTATTATGGTGTGACTCTGCTGAGTGTCTGGTAGACAGCAGTGAACCAATACCTTCACTTTACATTATTACTATATAGTTATGATCGAATATCAAACTTGATGTCTAGTTGCAATTGTCACATCCACACACATTGCAGCTTGGAGCACAGACAGACTGCAAAGTGCGTGCACGCCATTTGGACTCATTACCATGCACCTGTTATTGGTTAGAGCTCAATCACAGTGTATACATATAAGGACTCTCAGTAATACATAGACATTGTGAAAGTCCTGTATTTTTGTATCACTTTTGGTTTTGACCCTGTTTGTGTTTCTGCACTGTGAGTATTATATTACCTCTGATATCCTGCTTGTGCCTCACTAGACCACTGCCTATTTTTCAACTCTGCCTTTGTCTCCATTTTGGATCTGTTTGCCAGTGTGTTTTCACTAAAACTCTTTCTGCACTTACAACCATCTACTGCTCTAACATGACAGAATCTGTCAACTGTCCAACATGCTAGTGGACTAATAAAACTGTTTTAACTAGTTGTATAGGTTCAAGATTCAAGAAGTTTATTGTCATACGCATAGTAAAAACATGGAAGTTCAGACAATGCAATGAAATTTTTACTTTGCTGCTCTCCTTACACACAACAATAACATATACACTCAACAAACACATGACAAAAAGATGCACAAAAAGGGAATAAAAGTAATAAAAATAGTAAATGTAGTAAAACTAAATAGGTAAAAGAAGTGCCAAAAAACCTGAGTTCATTTGTAAAGTGACTCTGTGCTTTGTGCAAACAGGTAGCTGCAGTAGGGATGCTGGAGAATGGGGAGTGCAGTATTTAGTGTGTTGTATTGTTCAGGAGCCTGATAGCCTGTGGATAGAAACTGTTGGTGAGTCCTGTAGTCCTTGATTTGACACTCCGGTAGGGTCTCCCTGACGGCAAGAGTGTAAAGAGACTGTGTTGTGGGTGGGTATTGTCCTTAATAATGTTATGGGCCCTTCTGATGACCCTGGTGTTGTAAATGTCCTGTAGTGATGGGAAGACTGTTCCAGAGATGGACTGTGCAGTCTTTATCACCCACTGGAGAGCCTTCCTGTCCTGAGCAGTGCAGTTTCCATACCACACTATGATGGAGCTGGTGATGACACTCTCAACTGTGCATCTGTAGAAGTTGCTGAGGATTTTGGTTGGCATGCCAAACTTCCTCAGCCTTCTCAAGAAATACAGTCTCTGCTGTGACTTCTTCAGAAGCTGCTGAGTGTTGTGAGACCAGGTGAGGTCCTCACTGATGTGGGTGCCAAGGAACTTGAAAGTTCTTACCCTCTCCACCTCTGTCTCCCCAATGTATATTGGGGCATGCTGCTCCCTCCTCCTCCTCCTAGGATCAATAATCATCTCCTTGGTCTTATCTGTATTTAAGGAGAGATTATTTTCCTGGCACCAAGCCACCAGTCCTGCCACGTCTCTCCTATATGGGCAGTTCCGTGGTTATGGACGTACAATTCGCACACTTCGCAAGGACCTCTCTGACAGAGGAATAGTAGTAGGATGGTTTTGATTTGTGCATGATATATGTACTACTTAGCACTATTAGTCATACCATTAACAGGGTTGTTGACTTTTTTATATTTGAGCTGTAAGGGGAAAATACACTGGTTACGGTATGGACGTATGCAGACAAAGTTAGTTTTTCAACGTTGTGTCATTCCTTGTCAAAACTCTGTGAAGTATACGGAGATATTAACAAAGAAAAACTTTTCATGGGTAGGCAAGTATATCTACAAACAGAAAAAATAACCATTAGGATTATTCATTGCATATTAAATGAACGGCCCAACTTAACACTCGGTTATGGACGTACCATACATGAATTTGGTTATGGACGTACCCGTGTGAAGGTTATGGACGTACATGGTAATTGAAAGTATTAAGTCCTTTTCAACATAGTTTATTTGAATATGGCAGGTGTGAAACTAATAAAGACACATTGAAATTTTAATAATAGGACACAAAACAGGTATTTTAGAAGATTTATTAAAAATTCTGGAACAAATTACAAATTCACATTGAAAGGATTTCACACGTTCGTATTTAAAGAAAAACATCATAACTAATCAAAGAGTAAGTGTCAATTCTTCATTATTTCTTTAATGCTTAATCCATATCAGACTTTAAAAAATAAAAAACAGGATAGGTTTTAATGACTGCAAACTGAGGGAAGGATTCTGGCTACCATTCCCAAGAATCGATTTGAATGGTCACAGTTCTGACATCATACAACATGCATATTCGTATATTCAATTGGAGTTCTAGACTATTATATTATATTTGGGATTTGGCACCATGAATAGCACATAACTTAAAATACCTCATTGAGATTTAATGATCTCATGTTTTAGTCACTCAATGAACAAGAAACTAGGTTCACCAAAATCAAATAATTATGAAAAAAGAAAGGTAACAATGAAACATCGTTCTAACTGATACTACTCATTATTACACAGCTACTAGTAGTTTAAAATAAACTGATTGCAACAGCACAGTAAAAACTGCCAAACCTGGGTACCTATATTGCTTCATAAAGTTTCACATTCTTTGGCTGTAAATCACAGAATTTACTCCTGCTGATTTCGATCTCTTGGCAGAGTATTTGATACGCTTCAGACAAGGATGTGAGCATGTACCTTGATTGGATGTAGGTTTTCTGCTTCACACCCTTGTCATCTTTGGTGCGAATAATTGTGCGGTCTTTCAGGTCTGGTGCTTGCCAAGATATATCATCACTTAAATAGAAGTCAACTACTTGCTGCTTCGTTTCATCGGATATTCCCCTATTCATTTTACCCAGAGAAATAGCACTTTTGGCAACAATGCCACTTTCTTCGGCCAAAACTGCCGTGACGGCCTTGCGCTTCCTCAGCGATTTGGGAAGGGCTTGCTTTGCCTTTTTTACAGCCTTGCCCAGTGACTGACGTGAGCGAAAACCTGAGGGGGATTCTTCCCCAGCCCCATGACCCCCTGCATTTTTCTGTGCGCGGAATTCTCTCAGTCTCTTGTTTTCTTTCGCCCGATATTCTTTCCACTTTTCTGTATTTCTCTTCAGGACTTGTCTTTCAAGGGATTTTCGTTTCCGGTCCTTCTCTGTAAACTTCTCATGAAGGGAGGGGTTCTTCTTCAGGCGCTCCCGGAAGCGGGCCTGCTTCTCTCTATTCGTTAGAGCCATGGTCCCCACACCTGGTTGGCAAATAAACCTACTTTAAGTATTTGACTACATCCACAACAAATCAAAAACTCTTAGTCAAAGTGAACAGGATAGCAAAGAACTTGGTAAACATTGATTGGCTGCTTGCAGTTTACAAGGATTTCACATTACTCTGAGAATCAGTGAGATGTAGTATCCATCTTGGGAAGTGTCAGGAATTTTTTTGAGGGAAATGAACATTATACATGCATGGAAATTGATTAAAAATAATTAGAAATTCTATCAAATAACTTCATAAAGAATATAACTCGCCTTGTATTCCACAGAACTGGGGTTCCTTTAATGTCGATTGTTGCAGATTTGAAACTTTGTATCAGGTGTGTCTAGATCTAGCAGGGCACATGGAATTCAACAGGAAGTGATGTCATGCTTAGTTAAAAAATTGTACACCAGAGGGCATGGGTTATTTAATGGCAAAAGAGATCCACCAGAGGGCTGAAAGATACAAAACATGTGATCTTGCATGATTATGGATGTATGTTTAAATTGGTTATGGACGTATGGTTATGGATGTACATAAATTTGGGTATCTTTATTTCTGTAAAAAAATATGAACAGCCAATTTTTTTATGGTTGCTTAGGCTTAGGATCTGAAGTTAGCTTTGCATCATGAGAGAAATTGAAATGGTACAAAAATTCTTTAAAGGGGATTAAAAAAATCAAATTTTTGGTTATGGACGTACATGCATCGGCCATTTTAGTATTGAAGCTGGCTATCCCAGAATGAGACCATAGTTGAGCCAATTTAATAACATAGGAGAAAGACCAAATGTTATATTGTTAATTGGATATAAAACAGTAACTCTCAGTAAGTAACATTAGTGGATTATGAGGCACCTCATGATTTCATCCTTTTTTGTTGAAATTCGCAAATTTTATTTCAAGAGACTTTAAAGACCTATATGTATCTCTTGAATGCGTGATTCAACAAACACATAGCATTTCCAAGAAGTACAGGTTGTTAGTTTTCCAATGATACCTCATTTATGTATATAGTCCCAGTTTGAAATTCTGACTGTGTGTTTGACAGTTCCACGGAATTGCCCATATGCTGTCTCTTCTCCACCGGTGATCAGTCCAATGACTGTGGTGTCATCCGCAAACTTTATAATGCTGGCGTTGGACTCAGAGGCCACACAGTCATAGGTGAAGAGAGTGTACAGCAAAGGGCTCAGTACACAACCCTGGGGGGGTCCCTGTGCTCACAGTTCTGATGCCTGATGTCCGGTTTCCTACTCTGACTGACTGGGATCTGTTTGACAGAAAGTTCAGCACCCAGTTGCAGAGGGAAGGTGACACTCCAAGGGTGAGGAGCTTTTCAGATAGTCTGTGTGGTACAACTGTGTTAAATGCTGAGCTGTAGTCTATGGATAGCATTCTAACATATGGTACGTGTCCTTGTTCTTTAAGTGAGTGAGGACTGTATGGATGGCAGTGTTAACAGTATCATCAGTGGACCAGGTCTGTCTGTATGCAAACTGTAAGGGGTCCAAGGTGGGTGGTATGGTCCTTTTTATGTATGTCATGACTATCTTTTCAAAGCACTTCATTACAGTTGAAGTGAGTGCAATGGGGCGATAGTCGTTTAAGTAGGTCACTGTGTTTTTCTTGGGGATGGGCACAATGGTTGTTGTTTTAAAGCAGATGGGCACCAAAGCCTGAGTGAGCGACAGATTGAAGATGTCTGTAAGCACATCAGCCAGCTCAGATGAGCAAGCCCTGAGTACTCGCCCTGGGATGTTATCTGGGCCAGCTGCCTTCCGTGGGTTCGTCCTCCTCAGAGTTGTGCTCACTTCTGCTGATGACACAGAGAACGGTGTGCCCAGCTTGCTCTGCACAGTCAGAATCCCAGTGTTGGAATTAAGGGCTTTGAAGTGAGCATAGAATTGTTTCAGTTCATCTGGGAGCATGCTTTTTTTAGTTCTGGCCCCCAGATTTTTCTGCCTGTACTCCATGATGTGTTGCAGCCCTTGCTACATGCGCCGGGAATCTACAGCAGTATAGTGTCCCTCCAGCTTCAGCCTATAGTGCCTCTTGGCCCGTATGATGGAGCTGCACAGGTTATACTTGGCCTTTTTATATTCTTCAGCATCACCTGAGGTAAAGGCAGTGGTGCGAGCACGTAGCATGGACTGCACTTCCCCGTTGATCCAGGGTTTGTCATTGGGGTAGGTTCTACATTGTTTTGTTTGGATAATGCTCTCAGTGCATGTGCTGATATAGCCAGTTACAGCTGCAGCGTACTCCTCTAAGTCCACAGTAGAGTCCTGCCTCATAGCAGCAGTTTTAAACACATCCCAGTCTGTGCTATCAAAGCAGTCCTGAAGCACCAGATCTGATTCCTCGGTCCACATTTTAACAGAGGAAACTGTCATGAATATTTTCTGTAAAATGTGTTAGTAAATAATCCTACATTATTTAAAAAAAATTAAAAATAACTACTGGATAAAAACCCACCTGTCTTATGTAAATGAAGACACAAAATTTGTTGACCGTGGTCAAGTGTTCATGAGAGACATTGCCTTGCACTTATGGTCGGGTTCTCTGTGGTGGTACACATTTGTATATACATACATACATACATTATACAGTCAAGCCATCAAAAACTCGAGAATCTAGAAAAAGACTGGAGAGGCACAGAATCCAAGGTGTTTAAAGTTCAGTGTGAAGTTTCCGCAGTCTGTGATGATTTGGGATGCCATGTTATCTGCTGATGTTTTTAAAAATTCATAACTCGGCTACCAAAAGCCAAGTTATGCCAAACTTTACAGGCACCCTGCCAAATTTTACAGGCACATCCCTCTCCCCGAGACCTTTTGAAACAGCTCAGGCTCCGCCTGCTACGACGATGGTTCAGCCCGTTATTCGCCCTCAAACCCCCCCGTATGAGCGCGACTCACCGAAAACTTTAATATGAGCCCTGGGTCCAGCTGCTCACGCATGTGGGGATTTAAAAATTCATAACTCAGGCACTGAAAGCCCTAGCCCTGCCAAACTTTACAGCCACTTCCCTCTCCCCGAGGCCTTTCAAAACAACCAGGCTCGGCCTGCTACAACCGCGGCTTGGCCTGTTATTTGCGGCACATTTTGAATTTTGATCTCTTTCTGGAGCATTTTATTGGTTTGACCTAGATTCTTTGTCTCAGGTCATGCTATAGAAAGCATCATGAGAATGCAGGTAATTAGGTCAGGTAAGTATCATCGCTTACCACATGTGGTCGGATGCTGAACCGTTGGTCTGTTGGTTGAGCTTAGCTATAGCCCATGTAGCCAGCTAGCGGTAAAATAAACAAATGCCCTGTGACCGATACCAAGCGATGCACATATATTTCTGACCCAATGCACGTGCATCAGTTGCATCGGTCTGGAGCCGTCCCTGGTATATTATCAGTGTCTTACCTGGTGAATTGTAATCGGTATGCTGATGTGTTGTAGGCTCTTCAGTGCATACTGGAAGAAAATATGGGTAACAAAGAAAACACTGACATTAATGAACAATCACCAATGGCTCAAGAGACGGAGCATTCAATTGAGCTTCGGGTATGGTCAACTATACTCCAGATAAGAGAATTACTCAGAACGTTTTGCATGAAACTCACTCGTTTGAAATTTCCGGAGTTTTATTTCATGGTAGTTTCAGTTTCATTTTCCTTTATGTTCTAGGAACGTGAATTGACCAGAAAGAGGGATATTGCTGTGCAGACAGATGAACCAGTCAGTGTTGAAATCCAGACAGACACAGTTGTCTTCCAAGACAAGGTTATCCAGTGTTCTTTGTTGGGAGATGAAAGCAACTCATTAGATGATTCATTCAAACTCTACTAGCAAAATCACAATGTAAGCAGAGGATATAAACAGCCGAGTTGCCCCAAGCTTCCACTATGCCATGTTATCGCATATGTCACTTCCGTAGGAGGCCCATCTGGTATTTTAATAAAAAATAATTTTTTCTAGAACACTATTTGGTCTCCAAAAATGAATGTTTGACTGAAATCTACTAATACATTTATTTAACATAAGTTTAAGAGTAAATCCCTGGAGGATCCCTTTAAGCACTTGAGCCATAACTCCCACCTTGGCCAGGGCTTAGGGGACTGTAGGCAACGTGTGACACCTCTAACTCCAGAGATTATCCTCAAATTGGCCTTCATTATGTTTGAATAAATTCCCCTTTAAGAAGCTTATAGTGGGCTGTGCAGTGCAGTTTCTCCATTACAGTTTCCCCAGAATGAGAGACCTGTGTTTTGCTTTGCCTGAACACATTGTCACTTTATTAAGTATCTCCATACTTGTTTCTGTCTTTATTAAGTGCCAGTGAACAGTTCTCTGAATCAGTTAATATACTTATTTGTTTGACTGCTTTTCTTAATGATTTATTGCAAATTATTCCTGCTGCAGTTAATGATTGAAAAGAGAGTGAAGTGATTTATACGGTTCATCTGTGATTTTTGTCTGGAAATGTGGAGCATCTGCAAGTGCTGAAACAGTGCTGAACTGCCTCTCACCAGTATATCAATGTACTAAAAGCTGGAGATAAAATTTACTGCTGAAAGCACAAAACTCAGCTGTATTTATACTTTATAGAACTTGGTAGTTTCCAAAAACAATTATCCTTTTGCTTAGATGCCTGCAGAGTTTAGGAACTAGTAATAAATCCACCACACTAAGTTAAAGGTGAATCACTAGGTGAGACTTCTACAGAGAAAAGCTAGTGTAGAGTGATATATCCACACATGCCATTTTTAAGTGAGACTAATCTGAATTAAAATATTCACCATGATGCTCACCTTAGCACAGTATATTGTGTGATTGCACTTTGGAACAGTGCCCATAGGACATTTCTGGTAAATCAGATTGAGTGTGCTGATAGATAAATAACTTCGGCTTATCCAGCTTTGCTCCATCAGCTACGGGAAGGCAGCAGAATTTAGTGCCAGCCATGAGGAATGACATGCCACATGTGAATAGTGAAATATAAATTAGACCTGGCTGCACCTGCTCTGTGCTCCTCTGGAAAACAGATGGCATCAGTGTGCTGATGGGTCAAAGCCTGCTGGGTAAAAAATTTTGGAAAAAAAAACACCAAGTTACATAGCAAAGATTTACCTATCAAGTCCCAGCTGAAATGAGGATCTCAGCCTGTTATGTGTGAGGAGGTATGCTCTGCCCTGGAGACTTGTATCTGGTATTGGCAGCTTGCAGATGAGCGCGTTCACTTTATATTTTAGATTTGGAGAGTGAGTTGGAAAGCTGCTGCTAATTCACACTTTCAGATTTGACTTTATTTTGAGCTACTGCTATCCTCCTCAGGGCCAAGAATAATGCCTATCTTGGAGGAATCTTTAATGGTGGAAGGATGAGTGCCCTGCCCATGTACAATGCAAGTATTCTCTTGTGTAGAGAATAGGAAAGTACTGCAGCATTCAGGTCTAACAAGTGTTAGTGAGTACACTGTGTATCTAAACTGGACATGACTAATTTTAGACTGGCCCATGTTAGCACAGATGAAAGAATATTCTATATGTTCCCCTGAGAAAACAATTTCACTCTCTACTATATTGTTTTCCTGTAATTCCTAGGAAAAAACAAGCAAGCAAGCAAACAAACAAACAAAACCTTAAATCCCCAAGCTTCTTTGAAAATACTGGTTAGGTTTTTCCTTGTATGTGAGAAGGTACTTGGCAGTAAATTTGATTCTGATTCTTAATGTGGACTAATATCTAAAATGGTTTGCTTGTTATCACATGCAGAGTTCACGCAAATATCTCAGACTTTCTCAGTTCTTCTTTTGGGGAAAACTTAATTTTATAAAGGGTTTATTCTGGAACTAATTAATCTGTGCATTAAATTTTAGATGGTTGTTTATAACAAAGCCTCCTATTGTCCTTACGTTGAATAAAGAAAGAAGGAATGGGGAAGTAAGAGAGAACTGTGTTTCAAGGGTGTTTTCATGGGTTAGAGACAGCAAGAAGCTAGCTAGATGGAGAGATTAACTAAAGGTTAGCAAGAGAGAGAGAGACTTTATCTTCTTTTTTGCTGTAGCCTGGTATATTAATGAAAGCCTCCACATTCTGCTCTGGAAGTGTAAGCCACTAGCTCCCTTCACATGCAGAAATGTACCGTATCCTTCAACTCTTTCTTTCACTCTGCTCTGCTTGTCACTTCTTTTTCTACAACTACCGTCTTTTTAGTTAGCCTAACAAGAGATCATTTCAGTGTGCATGACTTTGAGTGTAGAATAGGTATGTCTACAAGCACTGTAAAAAAAAGGTTACAAGGAGAAGAAAAAGTTCTGCTGCTGCAGTTACAACATATTGTGTGTGTGTGTTCTGTTTTCTCCTGTGGAATTTCAGTAGTATAAAAGTCTGGTTTTTTACAAAACATTTTAAAAGTCTTGTTATTTGCATACCACTTTATTTTGTAAGCATTTGGTTTGAATAAATGCCTTGGGCTTCCATTCATAAAAATAAAAATCCCACATGGGGAAGCTGTAAAGCATTGAACCTGGCCACTCCTTGATGAAAGTTTTCATACTTGAAAGCTTTTTCTTTCTTTCTTTCTTTCTTTCTTTCTTTCTTTCTTTCTTTCTTTTAAATAAATTGTTAAGGGTTTTTTTTACCTCTCTGGCCCTCACCATCTCGAGATCAGTCCCCCCGTGTCACCCAGATGTCTGGGGGTGAGTCGTGAAAGAAAGACAGGAACCCCACAAAGTAGTTCGCATCTTTATTCACAAGTCCCCCCAGTACAACGAGAGAATACAGGGATTTTATATGGATGAAGTGACATCACTGTTTGATATCTGTCTATGTGTGTGTGGTTTTCTGGTCTGTTTTTTCGTGGTGTTCTTTCTTTCTTTCAGGTTATGAGGAGGACCAAATTATATTAGAATTAATAGCAAATATACATTCTTTTGAGAGTGAACATGAATTTCAAGTGAGTGTCTAATAGTTGATGTTCAAGTCTGTGCGCACATCATAACCAGAAAAAGTCTCAATAAATCGGTCTGCTTTAGGAGTTACTAACATGAGCCACATATACAGTGGGAAACCATGGCCTAATGGTTAGCAAAGCAGTTTTGGGACCAAAATGTCACTGGCTCAATTCCCTGGACCAGCAGGAATAGCTGAAGTGCCCTTGAGCATGGCATCTAACCCCCACCTGCTCCCCAGGCTGCTCTGGGTATGTTGTACATCACTCTGGATAAGAATGCCTGCAATGTAACAGAGAGGTAACAAATTAAAAGAGAAACTGATGGCACTATTATGCTGACTTTTGTTGGCATGGATGGTTTAGCTCTATTTGTTCTCTTAGAGGAAGGTGCACTGTTAAAATAAAAATATAAAAAAAAAAAATTAAAACTTATTCGGACTGATCACCTTTATCTGAATGGAGTGGTCTCTTCCATGATGTCCTCATGTACAGAGCATGAGGCATCAATGAATGGTTTGATGAGTGGGAACATCATGCAAATCATATGCTATGGTCTTCACAGTTACCAGATCTCAACACCTATATTTTAGACAGTGCTCCCCACCGCCATCATGAAAACAGCCAATGAGGGACTGTATTGTGGAGTAATGGTGGTTCATCCTACAATACAGCTCCATAAAAAGTTATAGAATATGTGCCAAGATGAACTGAAGTGGTTCTGGTGGCCTGACACCTTACTAATACACTTTAAGTGCATTTTTTCTAATTTGTCAGCTACCTGTACATTGAGCATTATGCAACTATTGCACAGGAGCATACAATAGTAATTATCCTGTTTTACACTACAAAGTGAGCAAAAAGAAATGTTAACAACTATTTTTTAAAAAATAGAACCCATATGGTTCCACAATAAGAACGTGTAGTGTATGCAGAGTATATGTGCTTCCAAAATGAGACCTTTGACCCTGTTTGTGTCTTGCTGCAGTTGTCTCTGTAGATCCGAGGTAAAATAATCTATTTTTATGAACTAATCTTGTGTTTGTATATTAGTGCATGTGAGAGTAAGAGCGTTTTGCTACAAGATGTGTGACAAGAATAAATGTCTGTCAAATTTTCAGTTCTCATAGGACATTTCTGGTAAATCAGATTGAGTACGCTGATAATAGATAAATATTCCATCACTATTCATTTCATCACTATTGCATATTTAGCCTAGTGGCCGACAGTGGCCTTTCTGTGTGGAGTTTGCATGTTCTTCCCATGTCTGCATGGGTTTCCTCTGGGTGCTCCGGTTTCCCCCACAGTCCAAAGACATGCAGGTTAGGTTAACTGGTGGCTCGAAATTGACCGTAGGTGTGAAAGTGACCGTGAATTGTTGTTTGCCTCTATGTGCCAGCCCTGCATTGATCTGGTGACTTGTCCAGGGTGTACCCTGCCTCTCACTGTTAGGACTGGGACTGTTTTGGCCTCTAGAGGCCGCTGTTTTGTTTATCTTGTCATGTTTGTTTTGGCCTCTAGAGGCCACCACTGTTTTGTGTTTGTCTTGATTGCCTGTTTCCTGCCCCGCCCTGTTCCTTAATTGTTTTGTGTATAAATACCCCTCTGTTTGTTCCCTTGTCATGGAGTCTTTTTCCTATGCTATGCTGTTAGTGCTAGTTCCCTCTGTCCCATGTACCTTGCCTGTGTCTTTGTATTCTTGGTTTTTGCTTCTTTCTTTTGGACTTTGTGGATTTTGTTTTGACCTTTGGATCTTCTGTGCATTTGAGTTTTTGCCTCTTCTTTTCTCATTTGGATTTTGGACCTTGAACCTTGGGATATTTTATTTCTGTTTATCTTCTGAGCTTTGGATTATTCTTTTTTTTTCCCTTGGATTGTACATATTGTAAATAAACTTTTTATACTTTTCTACTTCCGCCTCATGCCTCTGCACTTGAGTCATCCCCCTGGTGGCCTAGTGGGGGTTTGCTGGATTTCCACACCAGCGAACCAGGTTCGAATCCCAGCAAAACCCTAACAGAAAGACTCCGTCATGACTGACTCAGCAGAGGCTTCTTCATCTGTCTACCCGGCCAACCTTCAGGGAATTATGGCTGCGTTAACACGCCTTGGATCCACCATGGACACTCATGGACGGACTTTCGCAAGCCAACGTGAGACCCTTGCTCGCCACGAGGTACTGCTTCAGCAGGTTGGGAAAACCCTGGCACAGCTGACTTCTCTGCCCCCATCTCCTCCGCCTGATTCTGCTCCTGCTCCACCATCAGCTCCTGCTCCAGTGCCTCCTGCCATGCTGCCTTCTTCACCTTGCAAACCCAGCCTTCCTACACCACAGAGGTATGACGGCAAGCACGGTGAGTGTCGAGAGTTCCTTACCCAGTGCCAACTCACCTTTGAGCTTCAGCCTACCACCTACACTACGGATCGCCGCAAGATTGCCTTTGTGATAACCTTGTTAGCTGGTAAGGCGCGGGCCTGGGCCACTGCTATCTGGCAGAGACAGGGACCCGAGTGCTCTGATTTCCAACTGTTTACTGAGGAGATGCTTCGTGTCTTCGATCAAGCAGACATCAGTAAAGACGCAGCCAGAAAGCTCATGTCCATCCGGCAAGGGGGAAGCGTCGCAGACTACGCCATCTCGTTCCGGACGCTTGCAGCAGTAAGTGGATGGAACGAGACTGCCCTGGTGTCAGCCTTCCACCATGGTCTGTCTGACCCCATCAAAGACGGTCTGGCTTCTATCGGATGCCCTAGTGACCTCGAAACACTGATCTCACATTCTACTCGTCTGGACAACAGGATGAGAGAACGCCGCCAAGTCCTGAGCCTCCCCGGCCTCCCTGCCTCTACCTGGAGCCCGTCTACCTCTTCCAGTGACTGTCCAGAACCCATGCAAGTGGGTCGTACTCGCCTCTCCGCATCTGAGAGGGAGCGCAGAAGGAGGGACAAGTGCTGCATCTACTGTGGCAAGCCTGGTCACTTCCGAGCATCATGTCCCGAACTCTCGGGAAAAGGACCGCCCCGTCCGGCCGAGGGAGGGTTGTGACGGGGCCTACCCTCTCTCCTGAACTTCCTGGCCAAGGAGTTTACATCCCGGTCTCCATCTCCTGGGGTGAGTCCGTCCACTCTTGTCAAGCCTTGTTAGACTCTGGGGCAGCTGGAAACTTTATGGATGTTCACTTCGCCCAAAGTATCAATGTCCCGACTGCACCTCTTGAAGTCCCACTGTCTGTGTCTGCCCTGGATGGCCAAGCCTTAGGTGATGGAAGAGTCACCCAAGTAACTTCTCCAGTCTTCCTCCAGTCTCAAGGTCACAAGGAAGAGATATCCCTGCACCTGATTCCTTCACCAGAGTTCCCAGTGATTCTAGGCCTTCCTTGGCTTACCCGCCACAACCCTCGCATAGACTGGGTAACTAGCCAGGTTGTGGAATGGGGCCCTGCGTGCCATGCCTCTTGTCTGCTCTCTAGCTCTCCTGTGTCTCCTGCCGAGCCCCCTGATCTCACCGAGCTATCTCAAGTTCCCACAGAGTACTGGGATTTGAAGGAGGTATTCAGCAAAAGCAGGGCCGCCGTTCTTCCTCCGCACCGGGCCTACGACTGTGCTATCGACTTGCTCCCTGGGACTACCCCTCCTCGTGGCAGACTGTTTTCCCTCTCTCAGCCAGAACGCAAGGCCATGGAGGAATACCTCAAAGACGCCCTGGTCTCTGGGTTCATTCGACCCTCCACCTCACCTGCTGGTGCCGGCTTCTTCTTTGTCGGCAAGAAGGATGGGGGGCTCCGACCATATATTGACTACAGGGGCCTGAACAAGATCACTGTGCGCAACCGATATCCCCTTCCGCTGATGTCCACAGCATTCGACCTGCTCCAAGGCGCCACCGTCTTCACCAAGTTGGACCTACGGAACGCATACCACCTCATCCGTATCCGACAGGGAGACGAGTGGAAGACTGCCTTTAACACCCCGTCTGGGCACTACGAATACCAGGTGATGCCCTTTGGACTCACCAACGCACCATCTGTTTTTCAGGCCCTAATCAACGATGTCTTGAGGGACATGATTAACCTGTACGTTTTTGTCTACCTCGACGACATCCTTATCTTTTCCAAGACCGTGCAGGAGCACCGCCACCATGTCTGCCAGGTTCTCCAGAGGCTGCTACAGAACAATCTGTTCACCAAGGCCCAGAAATGCGAATTTCATGTTCCCGAGGTCTCCTTTCTGGGTTTTATTGTACAGACAGGCCAACTCCAAATTGACCCAGCCAAGACCCTGGCCATCTGGGACTGGCCCACTCCCAAGTCCGTCAAAGAGGTTCAGCGGTTCTTAGGATTTGCTAACTTCTACCGCAAGTTTATCAGGAACTTTAGTTCTGTAGCAGCACCCATGTCGGACCTCAGCAAAGGGACAAGTGGATCTTATGTCTGGTCTCCTCAGGTGGAAAAGGGGTTCAAAGACCTCAAGCACTGCTTCTGCATGGCACCCATTCTGGTCCTCCCAGACACCTCCCAACCATTCATCGTGGAGGTGGACGCCTCGGACAGTGGTGTCGGCGCGGTGCTCTCTCAACGTTCGGAAGGAAAGCTGCACCCCTGCGCATACTTCTCCCACCACCTGAGTCCTGCGGAGTCCCGGTACGATGTGGGGGATCGAGAACTGTTAGTAGTCAAACTGGCCCTTGAGGAGTGGAGGCACTGGCTAGAGGGAGCGCAACATCCATTCCTGGTTTGGACGGACCACAAGAACCTGGAGTACCTCCAGCAAGCCAAGAGACTGAACCCACGACAGGCTAGGTGGGCCCTGTTTTTCAGTCGGTTTGACTTCACCCTATCGTACCGCCCTGGCTCCAAGAACACCAAACCTGACGCACTGTCCAGGCTGTTCTCTGCCACTAACAGGGAGAGTGAAGTCGGGCCTATTATCCCTGTGTCCTGGATTGTGGCCCCTGTCTGCTGGGGTATTGAGGAGGCCGTCCGATGCGCCCAACGCCAGGACCCCGGTCCTGGGACGGGGCCACCGGGCCTCTTGTACGTCCCACATCAAGCCCGGGCCAAGGTTCTCCAGTGGTTCTCCCACCCGGGAGCTCGAAGGACCCTGGACTTTTTGAGAAGGCGCTTCTGGTGGTCTAGCATGGAGAAGGAAGTGAGGTCATTCGTCCTTTCCTGCGAAGTGTGCACCAGAAGCAAGAACCCACGACAGCACCCCCAGGGTCTCCTGCATCCTCTGACCATTCCCCGGCATCCCTGGTCCCACGTGGCAGTCGACTTCATCACGGGTCTCCCCAAGTCACAAGGTAACACTGTCATATTGGTCATAGTTGACAGATTCTCCAAGGCCTGCCACTTTTTACCACTGTTCAAGCTCCCTTCTGCTCTTGAAACTGCTAAGCTATTATTCACTCATGTCTTCCGAGTCTTTGGTCTCCCGCAGGACATTGTCTCAGACTGAGGGCCCCAGTTCTCCTCCCGAGTGTGGCACGGGTTCTGCAAGGTCATCGGAGCCACTGCCAGCCTCTCCTCTGGGTTTCACCCACAGTCCAATGGCCAGACGGAGAGGCTCAAGCAGGACCTGGAAACTACCCTGCAAGTCCTGGCTATGGATAACCCGACATCATGGAGCACCTGGCTGCCATGGGCAGAGTATGCCCACAACACCCTGCAGTCATCGGCCACCAAGCTGTCGCCATTCCAGTGCCAATTCGGGTTCCAGTCACCTCTGTTCCCGGACCAGGAGGAGGACGCGGGGGTGCCCTCAGTCAACCAATATGTGAGACGGTGTCGCAAGACCTGGAGCAAGGTCAAGAGGACCCTCATCCAGACCTCCAGAACCAACCAGACTCAGGCCAACCACCATAGAAGACCTGCCCACACTTTCTGCCCTGGGCAGCAGGTTTGGCTGTCCACCAAGGACCTTCCGCTGCGGGTGGAGAACCGCAAGCTTGCTCCTCGCTACATTGGCCCCTTCAGGGTGGTGCGCAGGGTGAACCTTGTCGCCTACTGGCTCCAGTTGCCCTGGACTCTGATGATCAACCCCACATTCCATGTTTCCCTGTTGCGGCCTGTACTGACGTCCATGTATGCCCCTGCCCCAGGAACCCCCACCCCCCCGCATCTTCCAGGGTCAGACTGTGTTCACTGTGCATCGCCTGCTTGACTCCCGCTGGGTCCGCGGCGGGCTTCAATATCTAGTAGATTGGGAGGGCTATGGCCCTGAGGAACGCTGTTGGGTCCCCGCCCGGGACATTTTAGATAAAGGACTGTGCCGGGACTTCCATTCGGCCCATCCAGATCGCCCTGGGAACGTCAGGAGACGCTCCTGGGGGGTCCTGTTAGGACTGGGACTGTTTTGGCCTCTAGAGGCCGCTGTTTTGTTTATCTTGTCATGTTTGTTTTGGCCTCTAGAGGCCGCCACTGTTTTGTGTTTGTCTTGATTGCCTGTTTCCTGCCCCACCCTGTTCCTTAATTGTTTTGTGTATAAATACCCCTCTGTTTGTTCCCTTGTCATGGAGTCTTTTTCCTATGCTATGCTGTTAGTGCTAGTTCCCTCTGTCCCATGTACCTTGCCTGTGTCTTTGTATTCTTGGTTTTTGCTTCTTTCTTTTGGACTTTGTGGATTTTGTTTTGACCTTTGGATCTTCTGTGCGTTTGAGTTTTTGCCTCTTCTTTTCTCATTTGGATTTTGGACTTTGAACCTTGGGATATTTTATTTCTGTTTATCTTCTGAGCTTTGGATTATTCTTTTTTTCCCTTGGATTGTACATATTGTAAATAAACTTTTTATACTTTTCTACTTCCGCCTCATGCCTCTGCACTTGAGTCATCCCCCTGGTGGCCTAGTGGGGGTTTGCTGGATTACCACACCAGTGAACCAGGTTTGAATCCCAGCAAAACCCTAACACTCACCCATAGTCAGCTGGGATAGGCTCCAGCTTGCCCATGAAAAGAAGAAAATGAAAAAAAGTAAAATATGAAAATGCAGAAAGAATAAGAATTAATTAAAACAAATGCAGGAATAAGAAAACATTTTTTTCTTTATTGTTTATGCTATTCCCTATTGCTTTTCACTATTACAGTACCAGGAACAGAGAGAAAAAAAGCATTAAACTGCAATCACATTTTTTAAAATTGAAATCAAAGATTATGTTCTTTTATTTGACAGTGCATAGGCAAGCACTGATGTCAAACCAATAATGAAAACTTACATATTACAAGGCATATTTCTGAAAGTAATTTAAAGTGTTTGATAATATTTTAATATGAAAATAAATAAATAAATTTATTAAACTTTCTGACCTTTTGACCTACTGGCAAAACAACTTTCATAGACAGAGAAAAATGTTGCTTGCATACTACAAGGTGTAATATAAATGAGGCCCATTATGTTAAAAAAAGAGGTAAAATTATTTATTCCATTTGGATCTTATTAAAACAGCATAGTGATAGAGGTGGGGGCATGGCTAATTATGTTTGTGCAGAAAGTGGGAGGCAGTACATTTGTGTGAAAGTTTAAAATGTTGATATGCATCATATGCTTGTAACAGGACATCATACAGAAGGTGTTTATGGAGGCTGAAATTCACTGAAATTCACGTATTGAACAACATAAATATAGAAAGCAATTGAATGCAATTTGCTTGTAATATTTAAATACATTACCGTTCAAAAGTTTGGGGTCACTTTGAAATTTCCTTATTTTTGAAAGAAAATACTGTTCTTTTCAATGAAGATCACTTTAAACTAATCAGAAATACACTCTATACATTGCTAATGTGGTAAATGACTATTCTAGCTGCAAATGTCTGGGTTTTGGTGCAATATCTCCATAGGTGTATAGAGGCCCATTTCCAGCAACTATCACTCCAGTGTTCTAATGGTACAATGTGTTTGCTCATTGCCTCAGAAGGCTAATGGATGATTAGAAAACCCTTGTACAATCATGTTAGCACAGCTGAAAACAGTTTAGCTCTTTAGAGAAGCTATAAAACTGACTTTCCTTTGAGCAGATTGAGTTTCTGGAGCATCATATTTGTGGGGTCGATTAAATGCTCAAAATGGCCAGAAAAATGTCTTGACTATATTTTCTATTCATTTTACAACTTATGGTGGTAAATAAAAGTGTGACTTTTCATGGAAAACACAAAATTGTCTGGGTGACCCCAAACTTTTGAACGGTAGTGTATATAAATATGACAAACTTCAGCCCTGTGATGACTTGGCGACTTGTCCAGGGTGTACCCTGCCTTTCGCCCATAGTCAGCTGGGATAAGCTCCAGCTTGTCTGCGACCCTGTAGAAGGATAAAGCGGCTAGAGATAATGAGATGAGATGAATATGACAAACTTGTCTTTGAATGCTGTCTCCTCGTTTTTATATTATACTATTAATATAAACTATTCTTTTAATTATTTTCTTTTATGTTACATCATATTGCTCCTGATGTATCTTCTGACCGAAACTTTATTATTTATTTATTTTCCAAGATGGCAGCATGGCAGTAGCATGCAGCAGCCTCTCTGGATCCACAATGGTGCTTTTTTGTGTCATTTTGTTCCTTTGCTCGATCCTGTACAGCATATGGACATCAGGTCAACTGGTGTTCATGTCTTCCATCGCCAGATGCTCCTCCAATACAGATACCATGCAGAAAACATTATAAAAGATGATCTGCTGGAGAAACTACGTGACCTGGGCCTGCTGTGAGGAACTCCTTGACCTCACCCGAGGCCAGTGACACAGGGAGGAGTCATTGGAAGCAATGTGCTTCCACTTTGCCAGTCAGCAGTGGAAGTAGGCACGCTGTGAGCTACTTGACCGGCCACCCCCACACTTCGGCTGATTGCTCAAAGAGCATGAGGAAGGCTTCCGGATCGTTGTGCGGACCCATCTTCATTAGGGTGAGGTGGGGAGGGTCCACTGCAATGGCAGTCGATGACCCCGCCGACGCAAGCAGGTGTTGGAACGCCTGGCGGCCTTCTTACTGGGCCAGCATCAAGGCCTCAAAGGATTGTTCCTGCTCCTTCCAGAGGGCGATCAGCACTTGATGCTGGTTCTGCTGGGCTGTGGCAAGGGCATGAACGAGGTCCTTGAATGGCGAGGACTCCATGGATGAGCTCCCTTCTGTACTCCCGGGTTTCAGCACCACTGTGATAGTTTCCGATGTGGGTGGAGCACAGAAGTACGGCAGGTGGGGGATAGTGTTCAAACACTTGTTTATTATGATAGCTTTTCAGCTTCACTTGCTCAACTATAGGAAACAAACGAATACACGCACACAGTCGTGTTCTGGTCACAGCCAGCCCTCCTTTGCTCTCCCACACCTCTTATGCTCCAGCACTGCAAGAAACACACACGCTAATTGACACCAGGTGTAACAACTTGGCCACTCACCTTCCCTGACCCCACCCTCCATTCACAAACTGATACTTGGCCATGCCCCCACTGCCACAATCAAAATTAATTCTGTGTAATTGTTGTTTAGATATTGTACATTATTCAAACATTACACTACATTATCGTAATTTAACTGACATTTTTATTCAAAGTGACTAACAATAAGTGCATGTAGCCTCGGTAGCCAAGAGAATCCAAGAGCGACCAGTGCTGAAGCACTAGTGTAAACAAATAGCCTACAAATACCATCCAATATCTGGAATGATCAGGGTAGTTAAGAAGTTGAAGAAGCTTGGACAAATACATAGACAATGAATTATTTAAGTATGGTATGTTTATTGTTTCCAAAGTTTGACAGCATCTGCATTAAAATGGTTAGCCTATGCTTCTCTATCCTAGCTTTTGCTTCTTCAGCCTATACAAGTATAAAAACACTACATTATTACATAAACACTACATTATTAGTAAATCAATATGATAATACAATCACTCTACTCTGACATAGCCTACCTTTCAGATGATAGCTGCTATATGACTGCAAGATTTCCCTGTTTTTGCTCTGGCTTGGCTCAACCTCAGCCTTTAAGCAAACAAACTTGCCCTCTCTTTTACACATAATTTTGCCAATTTTATTACTGGATATCGTGGAGCAATCTGAAAACTCAAGAACAGCTTTGAATTTTGCACTTTAGAACTAAACTTTCACTAGAATTCACAAACTTAGAGTTGAGGAAAGGAAAGCAAAGAAAAGAAAGGTACTCCAAGGAAGGACCATTTTATTTAATTTTTAGTGTAATTTTTATAGTACTTCTCAAATCATAGTTGCCATTTGGGGGACTAAACCTCAACTTTTAGTGGCCCTGGTCAGTTTTTAGTCACCACTGGTGACTGTGCAACGGCCAAGTTTCAACCCCGCTACTGTCCCATTGCACTCACACCCAGCATTATGAAGTGCTTCAAGAGGCTCATCCTGAGGCACAGAAAAACCCTGCTGCCTCCCTCACTGAACCCCCTGCAGTTTGTGTATCACTGTATCTGGTCAACAGATGACGCCATAGCCACCACCCTTCATCTGGCCCTTAGCCACCTGGACAAGAAGGACACATACATTTGAATGCTGTTCATAGCCTTCAGTTCAGCATTCAACACAATCATTCCTCAATAGCTAATTGGAAAGTTGAGCTTACTGGGCCTAAAGACCTCCCTCTGCAACTGGATCCTGGACTTCCTGATCTCGGTCAGTCCAGATTGGGAGCAGAACTTCCAGCACCACCATACTGAGCACTGGGGCCCCCCAAGGCTGTGTGCTCAGTCCACTGCTGTTCACTCTGCTGATTTATGATTGTGCAGCAACTCACAGTTTGAATCACATCATCAAGTTTGTTGATGACATGACTGTGGTGGGTCTCATCAGTAAGAACGATGAGTCAGCATACAGAGAGGAGGTGCAACGGCCATCAGATTGGTGCAGATTCAACAACCTGTCTCTGAACATGGACAAAACAAAAGAGATGGTTGTTGACTTCAGAGGAACATGGAGTGACTACTCTCCATTGTACATCGATGGCTCGCTCGTGGAGAACATCAAGAGCACCAAATTCCTTGGTGTTCACCTGGCAGAGACCCTCACGTGGTCACTCAATACCAGCTCCATAGCCAAGAAAGCAGCATCTCTACTTCCTACAGTGGTGCTTGAAAGTTTGTGAACCCTTTAGAATTTTCTATATTTCTGCATAAATATGACCTAAAACATCAGATTTTCACACAAGTCCTAAAAGTAGATAAAGAGAAGCCAGTTAAACAAATGAGACAAAAATATTATACTTGGTCATTTAGCAGTTTGCTAATGATCACATGGACAAGCCAGAAGGCTATTGGAAAAATGTTTTGTGGACAGATGAGAACAAAATAGAACTTTTTGGTTTAAATGAGAAGCGTTATGTTTGGAGAAAGGAAATCACTGCATTCCAACATAAGAACTTTATCCCATCTGTGAAACATGGTGGTGGTAGTATCATGGTTTGGGCCTGTTTTGCTGCATCCGGGCCAGGACGGCTTGCCATCATTGATGGAACAATGAATTCTGAATTATACCAGTGAATTCTAAAGGAAAAATGTCAGGACATCTGTCCATGAAATGAATCTCAAGAGAAGGTGGGTCATGCAGCAAGGCAACAACCCTAAGCACACAAGTTGTTCTACCAAAGAATGGTTAAAGAAGAATAAATTTAAAATGTTTTGGAATGGCCAAGTCAAAGTCCTGACCTTAATCCAATCAAAATGTTGTGGAAGGACCTGAAACAAGCAGTTCATGTGAGGAAATCCACCAACATCCCAGAGTTGAAGCTGTTCTGTATGGATGAATGGGATAAAATTCCTCAAAGCCGGTGTACAGGACTGATCAACAGTTACCGGAAATGTTTAGTTGCAGTTATCGCTGCACAAGGGGGTCACACCAGATATTGAAAGCAAATGTTCACATAATTTTGCCACTCACAGATATGTAATATTGGATCATTTTCCTCAATAAATAAATGACCAAGTATCATATTTTTGTCTCATTTGTTTAACTGGCTTCTCTTTATCTACCTTTAAGACTTGTGTGAAAATCTGATAATGCTTTAGGTCTTATTTATGCAGAAATATAGAAAATTCTAAAGGGTTCACAAACTTTCAAGCACCACTGTAGCACCCTGGTCCTGGAGAAACTTTGTTTTGTTTTAACTATTGTCAGGATGCAGGCACTTACAGATGTACCGTATGTGCAGGGGAGAGTGGGTAAAGCAAAGTGGAAACAAAGGCAAAACATGAGACTAGAATCAAGGTCATGGGACAGGTGAGGGTTGATCACAATGCGGACAGGACTAGAGAATAACGAGTAAGATACGAGAGTGACATTTGAGAACACAATAAAGCAGGCAGTAGAATAAAGGCTTGGTATGACAGGAATGAACACTGGATGATACTTCACATCAAGTGAGAGTGGGAGAGGTGTTTATATAGCAGGGGCTGATGAACCAGGAAATAAGTGACAAGTGTATTTAATAAACAGGTGATAGAGGGCACTGTGGTTCATGGTTGTTGTAGTTCTGAGCGGCCATGTTTGTAGTTGGGTTCAGACTGGTGCTCTCGACAGCATTACTGATAGGACAATCCCCTGAGGAGCTCCCTCCAGGAGCTACATTCTTTCTAGGATGCCCTCTCCCTCTGGGTGCAGGCTTGTTGGGGTGTTGGCTGTGGAACTCCTGAATCAGGAGAGGGTCCAGAATGTCCCTTGCTCCTACCCAGCTTCACTCTTCAGGTCCATAACCCTCCCAATCTGCCAGGTACTCAAGCTGACCTCTCCTATGCCTAGAGTCTAGGATTCTGTTTACCTGGTAGATGGGATCCCCTTCTGGACAAGGTGACAGGTGGTCTGGGGTGAGCGTATTTGTGGACAGAGGACTTTGGATAGCAGGTTTTAGGAAGGAGACATGATACATGGGTGACAAGCGACTCTGCGTTGGTAGCTCAAGCCTGTAGGAGGCTTCGTTGATGCGTCGGAGCACCTTGTAAGGTCCGATGTTGCGTGCCTGTAGCTTCCTACACATATTGGGTTCCTTGAGGTCTCTAGTTGACACCCATACCCAGTCACCAGGAGAAAACTCAGGGTTGCCGCTCCTGTGCTTGTTGGTGTATTCCTTATACTTGGCATTGACAGACTTGATGCATTGATGAACCTCCTCCCAAACTGACTAGCTGCACAAGAACCACTCCTCCACTGTCTGTACCCATGCCGGTGAGTCATCCCATGGGAACAGGGGGGTTGGTAGCCAAGCATGCACTGAAAGGGTGTTAGTTGTGTAGCAGAGTGCTTCAGAGAGTTCTCTGCATTACTCAGCCCACGGGATGAAACAGGCCCAGTCCCCCTGGTTCTGCATGCAGAAGATTCTGAGGAAACATCCCATCTCCTGGTTAGCCCTCTCTACATGGCCTTTGGACTGGGGGTGATATCCGGACATGAGGCTCACCGAGACACGTAACCGCTCCATGAAACTGGCCCATAGACGAGAGATGAACTGAGGGCTATGGTTGGTGACTATGTCCTCTGGGATGCCAAAGTATCTGAATACCACCCTAGAATAATGGTTTGACGGTCTGGAAAGCTGTGGGGATGCCAGATAACGGGATGAGTCTCAGTGCCTTGGAGAACCTGTTAATGATGACCAGGATGGTAGTGTTGTCCTGGGATGGTGGAAGGTCAGTGATAAAGTTGACAGCCAGGTGAGACCAGGGTCTCTGAGGTACAGGGAGAGGGCATAGTTTACCAGTGGGAGGTGTTCAAGGTACCTTGGCTTGTGCGCACTCTGTGCACTAGGAGATGAAATGGATGATCTCAGTCAACATATTCTCCCACCAGTGCTTGTTCCGCAGCAGTTGGTGAGTACGATGACTGCTTGGGTGACCGGTGGCAGGAGATGCATGTGCCCAAGTGATGAGTTTACCTTGGAGATGGTTGGGGACATACAGGTGGGCAGTTAGCTGGAGAAGTCTGTGGTTGCGACTCCTTTATCAACTTCTCTAGGTCCCATGAAATCGCTTGGAGGAAGCATTCTGGCGTGAGGAGATGGGCTGAAGACACGTGACAGGGTGTCCGCCTTAGTGTTCTTGGTGCCTGGACGATAGGATATTGTGAAGAAGTGGAAGCATGTGAAAAACAGAGCCCATCAGGCTTGGCGTGGGTTAAGTCTCTTGGCCTTCTTGAGATATTCCAAGTTCTTATGCTCCATAAGTATGATGAAGGGGTAAATGGCTCCCTCCAGCCAGTGTCTCCATTCCTCCAGAACAAGCTTGATAGAGAATAGTTCTCTGTTCCTGATGTCATAGTTCCTCTCCAATGAGGTGAATTTCTTTGAGAAGAATGCAACTGGGTGGAGCTTGGGCTTCTCGCCGAAGCGCTGTGAACCTGTCTTGGAGATGTCCAACTTGACCATGAAAGGCCGGGTAGGGTCAGGGTGTTGGAGGATTGGGGCTGTGGTAAAGGCGGTTTTGAGCTTGTTGAAGGCCTCTTCAGCTGCAGGAGTCCAGTGGAGGCGCTTTGGTCCCTTCTTTAACAGGAAGCATGAGCACTGCGTGAGTACTGAAATGTCTAATAAAATGGCGATAGAAATTTGCGAAACCTAGGAAGCATTGGAGCTCTTTGACTGAAATGGGCACCAGCCAGGAAGTCACCACAGAGACCTTGGAGGAGTCCATACTGACCCCCTCTGCACTGATGTACCCCAGAAAGGAGATCTGATGCGCGTGGAACTCGCACTTCTCGGCTTTGACATAAAGGTGGTTTTCTAACAGGCAGTTGAGCACTGATTGGATGTGTTAGAGATGGATCTCTTCATCTGGGGAGTAGATCAGGATATCATTGATGTTTGCCACCACATATCTCCCTAACATGTCCTGAAGTACATCATTGATGAGACATTGGAACACACTTGGCACCAAAGAGAGGCCATATGGCATCACTCGATACTCAAAATGGCCGGCATTGGTGCTGAAGGCTGTCTTCCACTCATCTTCTCGGATACGGACCAGGTTGTAGGAAGTGCGTAGGTCTAGCTTAGAGAACACATTAGCACTACAGAGCTGTTCTAAAGTTGACGGCACCAAAGGAAGAGGATATGGGTACTTCATTGAGATCTGATTGAGTCCTCAAAAGTCTATACATGGGCGAAGGTTGCCTCCTTTCTTCTCTACCAAGAAGAATCCCGCCGATGCAGGTGATGTAGACAGGTGCATGTACCCCTGCTTGAGGGCCTCTTGTATGTACTCCTCCATTGCCACTTGCTCCGTCTGGGACAGAGGGTAAATGCGACTGCATGGTGGAGAAGTGCCCGGTATAAAGTCAATGGCACAGTCGTAGGAGCAGTGTGGGGGTAGGGCGCACGCCTTACCCTCACTGAAGACCTCCCTTAGGTCCAGGTAACACTCTGGGACCCCTTCTAGGGAGTCAGACCGGGGACTGTCTACAGAGGTGGAGAAGAGACTTAGCTGAGGATGCTGAAGACAGTTCTGAAAACAGGTCAAGGACCACTGGAGTGTCTAGTCCACCCACCATGCACCAGCTCTGTAGAGACCGAGGCTGTCCCGGTGAGTCCAGTGAGATTTCCTTATTCTGCGAAGAGATGAGCGGGTCATGAAGCTGCAGCCAAGGATAACCCAAAATGTCGTCATGATGTATGGTAGTGGTAACTAGGAGTGAGATTAGCTCTGAATGTAGGGCTCCCACCTGAATGTGCATAGGAGCAGTCTGGGTGGTGACAAGACCCTCCCCTATAGAGATCTTGCATGTGACGTCACAGCCGATCCAGATTGTGACAGACGCCATCTTGTCGGTCAAACGCCATATTTCCGCCTTCTACTTCTGCTTCTACCTTTTCTTCTGGAAAACCCTACTATATACAATTCTACTACAATGGCTGCGGCTACAAGCTCTCCCTACCTGTGCACGCTTTTTATGTTTTTTGTGTGTATTTTTGTGCGTTGTTCATCTGTATCAGACTTCAATATCCACTACAACTGTATGGACTTACTGGACATTGGTTTCCAGCAGAAAATGATGGTTTGTAGCGATTTCCATCGCATGCACAACATTCCGGATGAGATAGCGAGACCAGTGGGGTCTCCGTGGATTGTTATCGGAAGCAAAGCGAAGGAGGCGGCGTCGGGAGCGGAAGCAAAAGCGAGGCTGCAGGCAGAGTCGGCCTGTTGACTAAGCTCAGAAAACAGCCACTCAAATCTCCACTGCTAAGCCTCTACTTCTCCAACGCCAGATCGATGGTAAACAAGACGGACAATTTGGAATTACAGCTGGAATTACCTTATTCTATTCTATAATTGGCTGGTCAGTGCAGTACTAGTAATACTTAAGTGACTTACCCGTCCAATGAGGATTGTTATTTTCTTGTTTACAAGATGCCACATCTGAGTCGCTGACAAATCCTGAATTTCTGTAAAGATAACTGTCCAGAGATTTATAAGCACGCAGTGCTTCACCACGGAACAGCGAAGGAAAGTTAATGAGGTAATTATACACATCTGGGTATTCCACTGGCAGTTCAAAATCCACTGACAAGGTCGTGAAAACTACGTCCGGTAAGCCATAAGGGTCACTAATCTGTAGATCGTTTATTTTAGACATATATCTAATTATCTGTTCATTAGAAAAATGAGCCGTGTAGTCCGTCAGTTGAAATTGATCCATTCTGTACACGAGTGCAGCAGTATTCAGCTGTGTTTTTTACCGACAAGGTGGCGGCTGTTAACTTTCCGGTCATGTGACTGCAAGATCTCTATAGGGCCTCCATCGATTATCCTGATGCTGAGTGGGCTCTGCAGAGGGTTTGTGGGCAAACTGAACTTCTGGATGACTGTGCTGTTGATGAAGTTCCCCTCTGCCCTTGAGTCAACAAATGCAGAAAGCATGTGGGTCAAGGAAGGCAGTTTCAGCAATACAGGAACCTTGAAAGACTGAGCTCTAAATGATCTCACTGGACTCACCGGGACAGCCTCGGTCTCCACAGAGCTGGTGCATGGTGGGTGGACTAGACACTGAATAATCTGATAGCTGGCACTCCCGCAGTAGAAATACAGGCCCTCGCTCCTCCTCTGATCTCATTCAGAGCATTTCAGACGAGGTTGTGAGGTTGTGGGTGTCACAGTCTGGTCCAGTCCATCCATGCCTTAGATTGTGGGACTTCCATGCCGGCTCCAGGACAGGAATTCAGTCCTACCTTGCTGAAGGCCATTTCCTGAAGCGGCAGTCCCACACCTGCTACCACTCCTCTCTCATCAGCCAGGGCTTTTTAAGAACTGTTTGGAGCTACTCCATTTGCCAGACTGTCTCTTGTAGACTTTCCTCGCCTCGCTACAGCTCATTGGTATTGTGTCTTCTTGATTCCCCCTGCCTGAATTTTTCCTTGTTTTTAGTCAAGTTTTTCTGTCCAGCTTTTTGTCCCCGTTTTTGCCTGCCTGTTCTTTTGAATTGTGTCTTTTGCTACCTCTGCCTGGATTTCCCTTGTCCCTGTGTTCATCAGTTTTTGTGAAGATTTTTCTGTCCTGTTTTTTGTCCCTGATCGTGTCTACCTGCTCCTCTGTGTTTTTGACTTCCTGGCCTGTTTTTTGACTATCGATTTTTGCCTGAGCCCTACTGTACCTTTGCCTTTCTGCCATCTACTTCATTAAAGAAGTTCTCTCTTTACACTGCCTGTTTTCTGAGTCTGCTCTTGGGCCCTCACTTCACCTCAGCTCACCATTCCTGACAGTGGGAGCATCAGTGGTTGAAGTGGGTGTGGCCTCCTTCTTGAGTGATGGGTGACTGGATAGTAGATGGTCCAGCCGAATTGCAAGATCAATCAGGGCGTTTAAGGTGAGATGTTCATCACAGCACGCCAGCTCACTCGATACAGCAGGACGGAGCCCCTGGTGGAAAACAGCCTTTAGAGCCAGCTCGTTCCATCTGCTGGCTGCTGCGAGCATTCGGAAATCTAGGGCATAGTCGGCAACTCTCCTAGAGCCCTGTGTGATGGTCAATAGGCTCTCTCTGACCTCAATTCCCTCAGGTTCATGATCAAACACACACTTGAATAGTGTGAGAAAATGATCATACGACGTTGTCTGCTCCCCTCCACTCCTCCACACCACACTGGCCCACTGTATCACCTTGCCAGTCAAGAATGAAAGAAACCTTTTGGCATGACAGGAATGAACACTGGACGATACTTCGCACTGAGTGAGAGTGGGAGAGGTGATTATATAGTAGGGGCTGATGAACCAGGAAATGAGTGACCGGTGTATTTAATAAACAGGTGATAGAGGGTGCTGTGGTTCGTGGGTGTTGTAGTTCTGAGTGGCCATGTTTGTAGTTGGGTTCGGACTGGTGCTCTCGACAGCATTACTGACAACTGTGTACTGTACCAACTGTATATGGTTGAAAGGACAAATAAAAAAGCCTTAACCTTGACATTAGTCAGACCCTATTGCACTGATTGGATATAATGCAACAAAAAAAGTTTAAGTGTGAATAGCAGCTGACTGAACCACACCTCTGTTTTGGACAAACTTCTGTCCAAAAAAAAAAAATGTCTGAACAGCACAAGTCCATTAAGATAATTGTGTGAATAACATAGTGCATATTTGTGATATAGCCCTGCGATGATCTGGGGACTTATCCAGGGTGTACCCTACCTCTCATCCATAGTCAGCTAGGATAGGCTCCAGCTTGCCCGCGACCCTGCACAGGATAAGCGGTTACGAATAATGGATGGATGGATATTTGTGATATCTTCTAAGTATTTGACTCAACTCAGGATATATGCCTTTTTTGTGATCAATGTCTATGATTAATTTAAAATTTGATTTGATGAACTCACTCTCCCTGGTTGGTATCTGTATGATCTGGGGAGAAGTAGTGGACTGGATGGGACCTGGAAACTATTACAACTAAGAAAATTGAGGTAAAAATAAAGTGAATAATCAAACAAACAAACAAAAATAGTAAAAATCCAAACCAACCAAAAACAGTAGTTGTTAATGTGTGATTGAAGTAGTGTTTGCCATTCCCTTTATAGACCAAAGAGAGATGGAAATTCTTGCATTGGTTCTTATAAAGTCTCTCTCCAGAATTACAAGTGTTATCAAAAGCATACTGTATATTAAAGCGCACAAAGTCGAAAAAGCAGTTGCTTTGCTCATTTTATCACCTTGTCTCGATCACTATAAAATGCTCCCTTTTTTGGATAAATAAGTTTAAACGATTAGAGAAAATGTTTCCTCAGACCATTCTGCATAGGTTGGTGGACTGTACAAATGTTTCTAGAGGAGGATTAATAATTTATGACTGGACCAGCCTTATCTCTTAAACTTCTCATTGGCTTGTTTAGCAAACAGGAAGTGACAAGGCTGACAGGGTGGCCCTTGAGAACAGGGTGACAGAGAGAGTGATTTCATAAGCCAGCCTGTCAGAAAGTTTTCTCACTTGTAATGAGATTCCTACTTTTATGAGACCAGGTCATAATCTGTTCCACCATGATTGTCCCCATTCTTCCTGGTAACAGCTGTGAAATTGCATATGCATGTGGTATGAAGGTTGTAGGTTGGTAAAAATGGTATTTACTCCTACAGTCAGACCCTCCAGGATTTCACGATGTTGCAATTTGCAACTTCAACGCAAATTCAATCAATCCCTGCGAATTCAGGGCGGTGTTGCAATTATATCCAATCACCGCAACTTTCCCGCAAATTTGACCAATCGTTGGCGTCATCTTGAGGTGACGTCAACAAACTACCTTCCGCCTTACTTCCGTGTATACATTCAAGAGAAGCAGCTGTGCAAGTCAGTGTTTATGTAGGCTTAAATTCTGTTAATGAAAGTGTGTTATGTTTACGGTGAAGGACTGTGTGCACTTTACATTTTTTTTTTTACTTAATACAAGAAATTAATGGATGCCAACGTTTTTGCCAAAATGGTATTTTATTTTCCATTGTTTAAGCAGCTTCAGCATCATACTGTGAGATTCTGTTCAAATTGTTTTTTTTCTTCTATGAAGCCTGAGCCATTTATTTTATTAGTTAAAATTGTTTAATTTAGTCTTCAGGAGAGACTGCCTGCACACAGTACTAGTATTAATAGTTTTTTTTCTTACATGTAAGCTAAGCCGGGCGGCACGGTGGTGTAGTGGTTAGCGCTGTCGCCTCACAGCAAGAAGGTCCGGGTTCGAGCCCCGTGGCCGGTGAGGGCCTTTCTGTGCGGTGTTTGCATGTTGTCCACGTGGGTTTCCTCCAGGTGCTCCGGTTTCCCCCACAGTCCAAAGACATGCAGGTTAGGTTAACTGGTGACTCTAAATTGACCGTAGGTGTGAATGTGAATGGTTGTCTGTGTCTATGTGTCAGCCCTGTGATGACCTGGCGACTTGTCCAGGGTGTACCCCGCCTTTCGCCCGTAGTCAGCTGGGATAGGCTCCAGCTTGCCTGCGACCCTGTAGAAGGATGAAGTGGCTAGAGATAATGAGATGAGAAATGAATTTTTTCTTAAATCAGCATCTCTGTGTATGTCAGCTGTTTCATTCCAGTGTCAATGCTGGAATGTCACCAAATCTTGACCATAGGTGTGAATGGTTGTCTGTGTCTATGTGTCAGCCCTGTGATGACCTGGCGACTTGTCCAGGGTGTACCCCGCCTTTCGCCCGTAGTCAGCTGGGATAGGCTCCAGCTTGCCTGCGACCCTGTAGAAGGATGAAGTGGCTAGAGATAATGAGATGAGAGATGAATTTTTTCTTAAATCAGCATCTCTGTGTATGTCAGCTGTTTCATTCCAGTGTCAATGCTGGAATGTCACCAAATCTTGACCATAGGTGTGAATGGTTGTCTGTGTCTATGTGTCAGCCCTGCGATGACCTGGTGACTTGTCCAGGGTGTACCCCACCTCTCGCCCATAGTCAGCTGGGATGGGCTCCAGCTTGCATGTGACCCTATAGAACAGGATAAAGCGGCTAAAGATAATGAGATGAGTAAGCTGAGCCATTTATATTATATTTTAAGGTAACTTCATGTTGTGCTGTGAGGTTCTATGCACTTTAACTTTTGAACCAACAGGTACATTTGGATAAGTAAAGCCTATTTTTCTGCATTTTTGTAGTCCTGGTAATCTTTTATATTGGTAAAGTTGTTTATAGGACCATTTCTCAGTGTCTGTTTTTTTTTTAATCAATAGTTTTTCAGTAATAACTTAATATTTAACATATCACTCAATTTTAATCACAAAAAGAGAAAATTGCAACAATTTCTCGCAACTTTCACTTCCTCCCGCAATGTAATCGCAACAAAAACCTAAAAAACACCGCAACTTTCATCGCAATTTTTTGGAAAACCCCCCACAACATCAGACATTTTAGCCCACAACAATCACAAAAAAGGCCCGCGAAATCCTGGGGGGACTGTACAGTACATGCTTTACTCTGAGCTTTACTTTAGCCAGTGAATGGGACATTATGTCTTGTCCCAGACTTTGTCTCAGTAGTTGGTAAATTAGCTATTTGCTGGACTGAGTGTTAGACATCAGTGGAAACCAGGGCAAAAGCTTGTTTAATCAAAACACTTTACACAGAGCATCTGTGTAGGAGCGCCCTGAGTTGCCATGTATAAATTAATTTTCCGTGAACTTTAACATGTGGATTGTTTTGATGAATTTATTGAGAAAGGGAGGAATGGAAATGTCCACCTAAATAGACTGCAGGTTTATCTGATAGAACGGGAACTTCTTTCAGTTAAACGTAAAAGATTATACTACCATATACTTGCTTGCTATTCTGGAGCTGTGTGTGGTCATTTGTGTGTCCGTGTCTTCACATTCTGTCAGCTGTTGTTGGCTGCTGTTGGTAGGCTTGGGCAGACCTTTTAGCTGTTGTTGAAGCTTTACTTGAAATTGGACTTTTTAGAAATTGGTGAAATGTCCTTAACTAGTCACTATATAAAAATATAGCTAGCTGACATAATAGAACTCAGATTTATTTCTTACAATCATTTTATTTTATTGTGAAATGGTAGCGTCTAGGAGCAACAACAGCTCAGCCATGAAGCAGAAGACCATGCAAACTCCCAGAGCAGGGTTGGCAAGTGCTGAAGCACACTACAGAGGTTCAAACTGCCACTGGAAACAACAGCAGCTGTGTGTTGGGAGTTTCACGAAATGGGTTTCCATGGCTGAGCGGCTGCACACAACCCTATGATTACTGTGTGTAATGCCAAGCCTGCCACTGTACTCTGGAGCAGTAGAAACGTTCTCCAGAGTGATTAATTATGCTTCATCATCTGGCAGTCTGATGAAGGAATCTGGGTTTGGTGGATGCCAGGAGAATGGATAGTACCAACAATAATGTTTGGTGGAGGAGGGATAATGGTCTGGGACTGTATTTCAGGGTTTGGGCTTGGTCCCTTGTGGTTCCAGTGAAGGGTAATGTTAATGCTACAGCATACAAAGACATTTCACCTTGCCTTTTCACCTTCTCAATGATAAAATGGTAGTTTGAATCACGTGATGTTATGTTGAGCATTTGTTGCTCAACATAACATATGTTGATGCAGTTGAGTGTATTTTAAACTTGTCTCATCAAGTGTGTGTCAGAAGCCATTAACAATTTACTGGCTGTTTCCTTTTCAAATGCGGCACTGTGTACTCTAGGTTATTGTCAAGGACCAGACAGGAGAGGAGATCAAATGCACTCAAACCACAGTTTAATAATAACAGGGGAAAAGGGAGAATGTGTGTGTGAAGTTCAGTGGCAGGAGGACTGAGAGGCAGGGATGGCTGGTGGGAGCGTCTGAGGTCTCCCATCCAAGTACTGACCAGGCCCGACCCTGCTTAGCAGCTGAGATCAGACAGGATCAGGCATTGTCAGAGAGGTGTGGCTGTAGGCTGACAGCACTTGGGTTTCAGGCAGTCTCCCAGCAGTAGTCCCTCAGCAGGCTGGAGTTAGTGAGCAGGACCGGGCTGATGGAGAGGCAGGCGAGCAGCAGGGCTGGGCAAGCTGGAGATCAGGCGAAGGTACAGGAGAAGCAGGCAAGAGGCAGAGTCGACAGGACAGAAGGCAGGTCAGGTTACTGGGGCTGGAGAGCAGACAGAGTCAGATGGAACAGAATATCATCAGGAGTCAGAGTAGTAGGAACACAGAGCAGGTTATCATGCTGGAAGTTGCAGACGATCTGACACTGAGGCTTGGGAGAACTGCAGCTTAAATACACCCGGGGGGAAGCAGGTGATCGGCAACAGCCAATGACAGTCACTGAAAGTTAATAAGAGGAAGTGAGAGCGGGTGTGGCCGGTAATGCTGAGTGGAGATGTTACCTGAAGAGAGAAGCCCACAGGTAGGACCATGACAGAACCCCCCCCCCAAAGGACGGCTCCAGAAGTCCCTAGCCACAGATCCACCAAGACGGGCGGGAGGAGGGGGAATACCGGTGGGGGGTCAGAACTCCTCTGACCGGTCAGTGTCCAAGGCCTCAAGATCTGGTTCAGAATCGGACTCAGGGACAGTAGCGGTTGGCGCATCATCATTCCAACAAGGACCCCTTGGTCGACCCCTCCGGTTGGCCGGCTGGTCTGGATACAGGTGATGAAAGGTGCTGATGAGGGTATGGTCTAAAATTCTCCCAGCAGGAACCCACATCCTCTCCTCAGGACATAGCCCTCCCAATCCACCAGGTATTGGAGGCCCCTGCCCCTGTGCCGTGACTTCAGCAGTCGCCGGATGGAGTAGACTGGGCCACCATCGATGAGACGAGGAGGAGGAGGAAAAGGTGCAGCTGGGACCAGCGGGCTCTAGTGCACTGGCTTAATCTTTGAGACGTGGAAGGTGGGGTGCACTCTCATAGACTTGGGCAGTCGGAGCCGGACAGCAGACTGGCTGATTATCCTCTGGATCGGAAATGGTCCGACGAACCGAGGTGCCAGCTTACGAGACTCCACCTGGAGGGGCAGGTCCTTGGCTGACAACCACACCTTCTGGCCCACCCGGTAGGTGGGCGCAGGCGTCCTTTGCCGGTTGGCTCCAATGGAGTAGCTGGTGACTGACTTGAGGAGTGCAGCGCGGGCTTGAGACCAGGTGCAGCGGCATCAGCGTGCATAGGTGAGGGCAGATGGGCAGGTGACCTCTCCCTCCTGGCTGGGGAACAGGGGTGGTTGGTAGCCATACACACAGTGGAATGGGGACAGTCCAGTGGCTGAGCTGGTGAGGGAGTTGTGAGAGTATTCCACCCACAGCAGGTGCTCACACCAGGCCCTAGGGTTGCGTGACGCCATGCACCGAAGTGCCTTCTCCAACTCCTGGTTAGTCCGCTCAGACTGGCCGTTGGACTGGGGTCAGAATCCGGAGGTGAGGCTGGCGGTGGCCCCGAGCAGGTGACAGAATTCCTTCCAGAAAGAGGAGGTGAATTGCAGCCCCCAGTCTGAAACGATGTCCCTGGGCAGCCCATGGATGCGGAAGACCTGCTGCAGGATGATCTGGGCGGTCTCTTTGGCCGACGGTAGTTTTGGGAGGGGAACAAAGTGTGCCATCTTGCTAAAACGGTCCACAATGGTGAGTATGACAGTCATCCCATTAGAAGGGGGCAGACCCATAACAAAATCCTGGGAAATGTGGGACCAGGGTCGCATAGGCACGGGCAGAGGCTGGAGCAAACCGGCAGGAGGCCGGCTGGAGGATTTATTCTGATTACAGATAGGGCAGGCTCGGATGAAGTCTCGCACATCCCTGCTCATAGACGGCCACCAGAACCGTTGGGCGAGCAGGTGGTAGGTGCAAGTGGAACCAGGGTGGCAGGCTAGACGGGAGTCATGTCCCCATTGTATAACCTGGGATCGCAGGTCTTCAGGAACAAAGAGGCGACTTGCAGGGCATGCACTGGGGCTGGGTTGGTCACGGAGGGCTTCCCGCACTCGTTCTTTGATGTCCCAGGTCAGAGCAGCAACGATACAGGGGTCAGGTAGGATGGGAGCCGGATCCTTGGAGGAGGCATCATCCTTCTGGAACTGGCGGGAGAGTGCGTCAGGCTTGGTGTTGCGAGATCTGGGCCGGTATGAAAGGGTGAAATTGAATCTGGTGAAAAAGAGAGCCCAGCAGGCCTGTCTGGGGTTGAGTCGTTTGGCGGTGCAGGTGTATTCCAGATTCTTATGGTCTGTCCAGACCAGGAATGGGACTACACACCCCTCCAGCCAGTGACGCCATTCCTCCAGGGCGAACTTGACCGCCAGCAGTTCCCGGTTGCCTATGTCGTAATTGCGTTCGGCCAGCGATAGCCAGCGGGAGAAGAATGCACAGGGGTGGAGTTTGTTGTCATCGGCTGACCTCTGTGAGAGCACTGCCCCAACTCCCACATCCAAGGCGTCCACCTCACCGATGAATTGCTGCTCCGCATCTGGCATCTGGAGGACGGGAGCAGTGGTGAACTGAGCCTTGAGGGTGGCAAAGGCTTCGTTGGCAGCCAGAGTCCAGGTGAAGGGCTGTTTGGTGCTGGTCAAGGCAGTGAGGGGTGACGCAACGGTGCTGTAATTACGAATGAATTTCCTGTAGAAATTAGCGAAGCCCAGGAACTGCTGAAGCTTCTTCCTGCTCTCTGGTACTGGCCTTGAAGTCACTGCTGAGACTTTGGCAGGGTCCATCTGGATGCTCCCCTCTGCCATGATGTACCCCAGGAACACCACAGACTTGGCGTGAAACTCACACTTCTCTGCCTTGACGAAGAGGGAGTTTTCAAGGAGACAACGGAGCACTTGCTGGACATGCTGGGTGTGTTCGGACAGGGTTTTTGAGAAGATCAGGATGTCGTCGAGGAAAACGAACATGAACTTGTTCAACATATCTCACAGGACATCATTCACCAGAGCCTGGAATACCGCTGGTGTGTTGGTAAGGCCAAATGGCATCACCCGGTATTCATAGTGACCGGTGGGGGTGTTGAACGTGGTCTTCCACTCGTCTCCCTCCCTTATCTGAACCAGGTGGTAGGCATTCCGGTGATCGAGTTTGGTGAAGATCGTGGCTCCCTGGAGCAGCTCGAAGGCGGAGGTAAGCAGTGGGAGAGGGTATCGGTTCTTGACGGTGATGTCGTTGAGACCCCTGTAATCGATGCAGGGGTGCAGGGATCCATCCTTCTTTCCCACGAAGAAGAACCCAGCACCGGCGGGAGAAGAGGATGGATGGATGAGGCCGGCAGCCAGAGAGTCACTGATGTAGGCCTCCATTGCCTTCCTTTCCGGGGCGGACAGAGAGTAGAGATGGCCCTTGGGTGGTGCAGTGCCTGGGAGGAGATCAATGGCGCAGTCGTAGGGCCGGTGAGGAGGCAAGGAAGTGGCCTTGGCTTTGCTGAATACCTCCCGAAGGCTGTGATAACACACTGGGACATTAGTGAGGTCGGGGGCAGAGCTGGCAGGTGGAGTACGAGGGGTTAGAGTGGAGTCTCGTAAGCAGGTCCGGTGGCAGTCCTTGCCCCATTCTCTTATTGCTCCAGTGGCCCAGTCGAGGTGAGGACTGTGCTGGCGGAGCCATGGATAGCCCAGGATGAGAGGTTCGCCGGGGGAACGGAGCAGGTGAAACTGGATGGTTTCGTGGTGGTTGCCTGACAGAGTTATCGGGACAGGGGCAGTGAGGCGGGTGATGGTGCCAAGGAGATGGCCATCCAGCGCCCTGGCTGGAACGGGAGAGGATAAGCGATGGCTTTGCAGACCCAACTGGCGTGCAAGCTCGGTGTCCATCATGTTAGCCTCGGCGCCAGAGTCAACCAGGGCGGCCAGGGTGTGGGTGGAATCCGACAGACGAAGGTAAACTTGGAGCATAGGTTTCTGGCTGGTGGAGGATTGGATGATCATTGAGCTCAGCCGGGCCCCTCCTATGTCTGGTGAGCTCGGGCTTCTCCGTGCGCTGATGACTGACTGAGTCTGGCGGGCCCTCTCTCGTCGACGGGTCTGGACCTGGCGGTCAATGCGGACGACCAGGGTGATGGCCTCAAGTGTCGATGGTTGTTCGTACGAGACCAATTCGTCCTTCATGTAGTCGGCCAGACTGTGCAGAAAGGCGTCCACCAGCGCCTGCATGTTCCACTTGCTGCGCTGAGCCAAGGTCCGGAAATCGATTGAGTAGTCAGCCACTGTTTGTCTGCCTTGGCGAATACTCATCAGTCCTCCGGATGCCTCTACCGCCGACGAGCCCAGGTCAAAGACCTTAATCATCTCTGCTGCAAACAGGGAGAAGAAGGCACACGCCGGTGTCCAGCGTTCATACTCAGCAGTCCCCCACAGGCGGGCGCGGCCAGCCAGATGAGTGACCCCCACAGGCTGGGCAAGCTGGAGATCAGGCGAAGGTACAGGAGAAGCAGGCAAGAGGCAGAGTCGACAGGACAGAAGGCAGGTCAGGTTACTGGGGCTGGAGAGCAGACAGAGTCAGATGGAACAGAATATCATCAGGAGTCAGAGTAGTAGGAACACAGAGCAGGTTATCATGCTGGAAGTTGCAGACGATCTGACACTGAGGCTTGGGAGAACTGCAGCTTAAATACACCCAGGGGGGAAGCAGGTGATCGGCAACAGCCAATGACAGTCACTGAAAGTTAATAAGAGGAAGTGAGAGCAGGCGTGGCCGGTAATGCTGAGTGGAGATGTTACCTGAAGAGAGAAGCCCACAGGTAAGACCATGACAGGTTATTACCACTCATTATTTTTGTTACATTTCCAGTACATGGCATTAAAAACTCTTTAGTTCAGATGTGCATGTGATCCATCCATCCATTATCTGTAGCTACTTATCCTGTACAGGGTCACAGGCAAGCTGGAGCCTATCCCAGCTGACTATGGGTGAGAGGCAGGGTACACCCTGGACAAGTCACCAGGTCATCGCAGGGCTGACACATAGAGACAAACAACCATTCACACTCACACCTACAGTCAATTTAAAGCTAGGGCATAATTTTGGGTAGGGACGTGTTCCTACCAATATTCAGCCGCTACTGTGTAATCACGATCAATAAAACCGATGTCCTAACCTGAGCAATGATTATATGGCACACAAAGGGTTAAATGTATGACACTGCTAATAATCCCCCCTCTAATGTAGATATCATTCTCTGATTAGCTACCTGTTTCTCGCTAACTTACATGGTTGGCTATCCCAGCTGTCACTCCATCTGCTGTAAAAGCAGCACACTTCCCACAGCAGCCGTGACTACCCGCCCATCAACCCCCCGTATCTCACACATACACACCTGACCTACCCTACGCACCCCCCACTCTCCGTCAGCCTACAAATTGAGCTGGACTTCGATGTCCATGCATGCTTGCCCTACAACTCGCATGCTGACTTGAGTATCATGGATGACGCCCCCCTCCCAAGAAACGAGACATTCGTTCATTCTTCTTCAAAGTCAAGAATGTAAGTGCAGGGTTTCCGTCAAGCTTTAAAAACTCAACAAAATCCTTTTGATGTATGGAAACCCTTCATAAAAGTATTGCTGCAGCTCCTTAGGCAGGTTTAGCAATGTGACAGGACACATCAGAGCTAGGCTACTGCATAGCTGCAGAGAAAAGGAATGCTGGAGCAATGTAACTCGGTGTTAGATAATATCCTTGATGAATGAATGTTAAATTTATAGACCTAATGGTTTTACAGAATGTAAGTAGTCAGATGTAAGCTACTGCATGGCCATGCAGATGTGCAACTTGCATTTCAGAATCAACAGCATGACAGCTGCTGAGTCTGCTGCATTCACCGTTTTACAGAGACCTCTTCCTACTAGGCTAGATACAACAAATCCATGGTCCTTTATTGCCACCTACAGACAAATATTGGTAACTTACTCAAGGGCACTTCAGCCATGGAGGGAGAGGTAAGGGTGGGATTTGAACCTGCAACCCTGGGATCCAAAGACCAACTCCCTAACCATTAGGTCACAGCTGCCCTCATTAACCTATAAGATCTGCATGACATGAAATTATGATTGCTAATGGGGAAAAAAAAAACACCTTTCGGAAGCTCTGCCTTGGATCACTTTTGTGTCCCCACCAATGTCAAAATCAAAGTTACTCCCTTGATTTAAAGCCACCAGTTAACCTAACCTGCATGTCTTTGGACTGTAGGGGAAACCGGAGCACCCAGAGGAAACCCACACAGACACAGGGAGAACATGCAAACTCCACACAGAAAGGCCCTCATCGGCCACTGGGCTTGAACCCAGGACCTTCTTGCTGTGAGGCGACAATGCTAACCACTACCCCGCCGTGCCGCCATGTGTATGTGATGTGATTAGATATTACATCAAATCTTTTGTAAGTGTGACAGTTCTCTATGTTGTGTTTGTGTGTCTGCACTAGAAGTAAGGAATGGCCAGGCACTGGTTTTCTGGATGCTTTATTCCTACGACAAAGCAGTGCATCTGTACATAACACCGTAAAACAAAAAAGAAGAGCTGTGACATGCAATCTTCACACACGGGAGTAGCCTTTCCTCAGTTCAGCAATCGCAGACTGAGCTAACAGCATAATTAACGTAGTTTACACACACTAGGTCTGCATGCAAATAAACGAAAATCCCACCTTACATACATAACGTGACCAGACGTCCCAGTTTGACCGGGACAGTCCCGATTTTGAGTTGCATGTCCCCAGTCCCGACAAAGGTCCGTCGGGACGCTGAAATGTCCCGGTTTACACCAAACACTAACAAACTGTCCCGGTTACAGCGATCATATATAGCCAACGAGATGTCAATAAAGCTTCTAGCAATTCAGCATCAATGTGCGTGTGTGCGCAGTCAACCTTACAATGTATCTATTTGTACAATGTTGCAATATAGAGGCCGTGTTATAACGTTTTTTTTTGCTAGCGACTGTCAACTACTACGCGACAATGCCGAAGAGAAAATGTTCATTTTCAAAAGATTTGCAGGTTGCTTACCCCTTTCTCCGAGAAGTCCAGGGTGCTGAACATGAAGCTTACTGCACACACTAAGTGCTCCTTCTCCATCGCTCATGGTGGTAGTGCTGATGTTAAAGACCACCTCAAAACAGCGAAGCACAAGCGGTGGGTAGAGGCAGGGGCTAGCAGTGTGGCCACTTACTTCAGTAAAGTTAGCGCTGGCAGTGCTGAACTCAAACGGGCTGCTGAGGAAGGTACTTTTGCCTATCATTTGGTGAACCACAACCAAAGTTTCAGGTCCATGGACTGCACCGCGGGCCTGATAAGGAAGTTTTACGACGAACGCTTCACTTGTGCATGAACCAAGGCCGACGCGATCGTGACGAGTGTCATCTCACCCCATGCCATGGATCTGTTAAAGGCAGACCTCAGAGTGGGTCATCACGTCTCGGTGGCTATCGATGCATCCAATCACAAAGCGATGAAGCTTATTCCCATCGTGATCGGCTACTTCAAGGATACAGAGGGGGTGCAGGTGAAAATCCTGGAATTCACATCAGTTCCAGGTGAGACATCCGACATTCTTGTTGGGGAGGTCAGTCGCAGTTTCCGAGCTTTTAACCTGCTTGACAAAGTTGTTGGGTTGTGCGCTGACAACACCAACTTTGGTGGGAGAGCTAGGGCTGGCATGAACAACGTTTAATTTGAAAAAAACGAGGCCTCCACCAATGAGTTAGTGGGAGTGGGCTGTGCTGCACACATCGCTCACAATGCTCTCCAAACTGCTGCAGATACCCTTCCCTGTGACATCGAGAGCTTTATTGTGAAAGTTTTCGGACATTTCCACATCTTTACTGTCCAAACTGAGCAATTAAAAGGGTTCTGCAACTTCGTCAAGCTCGAGTACGCAACGATCCTTGGGACAAGTAAGACGCGGTGGCTGTCCCTAGGTCCAGCTGTTGAAAGAGTGCTGAAGCTTTATCTTGCGCTGCAGTCCTACTTTGCCTCTCAAGACAGACCACCTGTGGCGATCGCTGAATTCTTACAGAACCCGCTTAATGAGGCCTGGATGTGGTTTCTGCACAATCAGCTGTCGTTGTTCAACGATACCGTCAAGGCGCTGGAGAGCCAGAAAAACACAGCCGCGCACTCGGCCCATCACCTGCGCAACCTGCAAGGCAAACTGCAGGAGAGAAAGTTGGCTGTGTTCACAGGTCTCAAGGTAAGCATGAAAGCCCAAAGACATCTGCCCCCCCGCAGGAAAATATAATTTAGAAATAGGCCTACACTATACCATCTTTGTACACAATACAATAATGAAATCAAATTGAAGGCTGAGCAGTTAAAATAAAAGAGGAAAATGATCAGGGAGTAAAGGCTAAGGAAAAAAAGATAAGTTTTTAGACAGTAAGTGAAATATTTCTAGCCATGAGCCTATTTGTGCTAATTTTGATATGGCTTACAGCTAAAGAAAATCCCAAATTCAGCATCTCACAAAATTAGAATATTGTAATTTAGCCAGGTATTAGGCTACTTTTGGCAGTGTGGGCAGGTGCCAAGTCCTGCTGGATGAATGAAATCAGCATCTCCATAAAGTTTGTCAGCATCTCCATAAAGCATAATTCTTCCTACTTTGCCCTAACATTAGTTTTAGCTTATACATAGTGTGTGGAAATAAACATGAAACATTAGCCAATAAAGTGATTTAAAACTTATTTATTTGTTAATAATTTGGAAAATTGGGAAATTATTCGCTTTTATAGGTGAAGAATCTTCTGAGCACCCTTGATGATCCACGAAAGGCAGTGGAATTTCGCAACACCATCTGCGCCTTTTACGAGTGTTGCATTTCATACTTGAAGGAATGGGGAGCTCTGTTTAAGGAGATAGAGGTCCTCTCCTGGACTCTCCTCAACACTGTCCCTCAATGGGATGAGGTTGAATCGTCTCTCCAGTACGTGTCGTCAAGATTGCATCAACGTCACATAGGTCAGAGAGACCTAGTCACCTGCTAGCTCTTATGCTTAAGGAATGTGAAACAAAAGCTCACATCCCAGCAATAAATAAGCCTGATGGCAAAATTACAACCAGTCTGCAGGCCATCAGTAATACTTTTTCAACATTTTATGAAAATCTATACAAATCAGAGATCGCTCCTGACGATGCTACTTGTAAACATTTTCTTGACAAATTGGAACTTCCCTGCCTTGAACAAACAGACCAAGATGATCTGGAAGCTGCGTTGAATCTGGATGAACTACACAGAGCTTTGAAATGTCTCAATAAAGGCAAATCACCTGGTTTGGATGGCCTCCCACCAGAGCTTTATGTAGAACTTTGGGACATGGTGGGCACACTCATACTTGATTCATTTAATTTTGCAATCAAGAGTGGGACATTTCATAGAGACCAAAAACAGCACTCATCACCTTAATCTTGAAAAAGAGAAAATATCCATTGGAATGCTCTAGTTTTAGACCAATATCTTTACTTACAAGTGATCTTAAGATATATGCCAAAGTTCTTGCTCTGCGCCTGGAAAAGGTTATTCAATCTCTAGTCAATGAAGACCAAACAGGCTTTATCAAGGGACGCTATGCATCTGACAACATGAGAAGGCTGCTACATATTATATATGTGGCAGAGACACACCCAAATCCTTGTGCCGTATTTTCTCTTGACGCAGAGAAAGCCTTTGATAGGATAGAGTGGAAATATATGTGGGCAGTATTACAACGTTTTGGTTTCAGACATAATTTTATAGCAATGATCAAGGCGCTATACCATTCACCTTTAGCAAGTGTTCTAACAGGGGACATAATCTCTTCTCCTTTTACCCTGCAGCGTGGAACAAGACAGGGGTGTCCACTTTCGCTACTTTTATTTTGTCTTTCTCTGGAACCTCTGGCACAAGCCATTAGGCAATCTACAGCTTCTCCTATGAAAATTGGTCATCATAACCATAATATATCTCTGTATGCGGATGATATAATTTTGTTCTTAGATAACTTTGACACCTCTATTCACCCAGTCATTAAGGAATTCAGTCATTTCAGCAGTCTGTCAGGCTACAAAATTAATTGGACAAAATCTGCCCTTATGCATCTAAATAATATACACACAAACACTCCTATTCCTAACTATATTCAGACCAAAAGCTCTTCTACATATCTGGGCATTACAATCTATAAACACATACATAAAATTAACAGAGACAACTTTAACACTATGCTAAGCAAAATAAAATCAGACATCCATAGATGGAGGAATCTAAAGACGTCTCTTTAAGGTAGAATTAGCACAGTGAAAATGAATATATTGCCCCGTCTCAACTTCCTTTTCTTTATGCTACCACTCTGCCCTCCTCCAAACTATTTTAAAGACATTAACACCATGGTTTCACGTTTTATTTGGGATGGGAAACGGCCTAGGATCTGTTTGACTACACTTCAACGACCCAAACTGCTGGGGGGTTTGGCAATACCAAACTTTGAACTTTATTATTGGGCTTTTCAGATCAAAGCACTCAGCACATGGGTTGATCCACAGTCTACCACTTCATGGAAATCGATTGAATCTGCTAAAATATTACCACACAAGCTGCAAGACATCCTATTCTCTAATGTAACAAACAAAACGATTAAAAATTATTTTGGGCCCATCATTGCGAATTCTATACAGGTGTGGAAGAAAGCAGAACATTGGATGGGCGCACCCTCTAAATTCTGTCAGAACACACCACTATGGCATAACCTGAGGTTATTATGCGGTAATAAGCCATTTCATCAACCATCTTGGTCATCTCTTGGAGTAAATACGTTAGGTGATATATATGACATTCAAGGTCTTTGTTCCATACAAGACTTAAGAACACGCTTCTCTCTTCCTGTGTCCTCTTATTTTGTTTACTTTCAACTAAGATCTGCCCTAAAAACGTATGGAGTTCCCTGGGATTCTCCTCTCCCCTCACATCTCATGTTACGATGGATTGCACCATTACTGGGCAGATCATCTGTCTCTTTAATATATAGTTCACTGATACAGCACAAGGTCAAGGCTTTACCAATTGAATCCATATGGAACAGGGAGCTGGGGAGTTTGAATATAGACTTATAGTGGGACAAAAAAGTATTTAGTCAGCCACCAATTGTGCAAGTTCTCCCACTTAAAAAGATGAGAAAGGCCTGTAATTTTCATCATAGGTACACTTCAACTATGAGAAACAGAATGGGGGGAAAGAATCCAGGAAATCACATTGTAGGATTTTTAATGAATTAATTGGTAAATTCCTCAGTAAAATAAGTATTTGGTCACCTACAAACAAGCAAGATTTCTGGCTCTCACAGACCTGTAACTTCTCCTCTGTCCTCCACTCATTACCTGTATTAATGGCACCTGTTTGAACTCGTTATCAGTATAAAAGACACCTGTCCACAACCTCAAACAGTCACACTCCAAACTCCACTATGGCCAAGACCAAAGAGCTGTCAAAGGACACCAGAAACAAAATTGTAGACCTGCACCAGGCTGGGAAGACTGAATCTACAATAGGTAAGCAGCTTGGTGTGAAGAAATCAACTGTGGGAGCAATTATTAGAAAATGGAAGACATACAAGACCACTGATAATCTCCCTCGATCTGGGGCTCCACACAAGATCTCACCCCATGGGGTCAAAATGATCACAAGAACGGTGAGCAAAAATCCCAGAACCACACGGAGGGACCTAGCGAATGACCTGCAGAGAGCTGGGACCAAAGTAACAAAGGCTACCATCAGTAACACACTACGCCGCCAGGGACTCAAATCCTGCAGTGCCAGACATGTCCCCCTGCTTAAGCCAGTACATGTCCAGGCCCATCTGAAGTTTGCTAGAGAGCATTTGGATGATCCAGAAGAGTATTGTGAGAATGTCATATGGTCAGATGAAACCAAAATAGAACTTTTTGGTAAAAACTCAACTTGTCATGTTTGGAGGAGAAAGAATGCTGAGTTGCATCCAAAGAACACCATACCTACTGTGAAGCATGGGGGTGGAAACATCATGCTTTGGGGCTGTTTTTCTGCAAAGGGACCAGGATGACTGATCCATGTAAAGGAAAGAATGAATGGGGCCATGTATTGTGAGATTTTGAGTGAAAACCTCCTTCCATCAGCAAGGGCATTGAAGATGAAACGTGGCTGGGTCTTTCAGCATGACAATGATCCCAAACACACCGCCCAGGCAATGAAGGAGTGGCTTCGTAAAAAGCATTTCAAGGTCCTGGAGTGGCCTGGCCAGTCTCCAGATCTCAACCCCATAAAAAATCTTTGGAGGGAGTTGAAAGTCCGTGTTGCCCAGCGACAGCCCGAAAACATCACTGCTCTAGAGGAGATCTGCATGGAGGAATGGGCCAAAATACCAGCAACAGTGTGTGAAAACCTTGTGAAGACTTACAGAAAACATTTGACCTCTGTCATTGCCAACAAAGGGTATATAACAAAGTATTGAGATGAACTTGTTATTGACCAAATACTTATTTTCCACCATAATTTGCAAATAAATTATTTAAAAGTCAGACAATGTGATTTTCTGGATTTTTTTTTTCTCATTTTGTCTCTCATAGTTGAGGTATACCTATGATGAAAATTACAGGCCTCTCTCATCTTTTTAAGTGGAAGAACTTGCACAATTGGTGACTGACTAAATACTTTTTTGCCCCGCTGTAGATTGGGAGAGAATATGGTGTAATTTAAGTATGACTTCTAAGAACCTAGCTCACCAACTAATTCACTTCAAAACCATACACAGAGCCTACATCACACCCTATAAGAGATTCCGGATGAAATTGCAAGTTACTTATAACTGTCATATTATGTAACACTGCTTCACCAGGAACATTCTTACACATGTTTTGGGATTGTCCAGTTATCTCTAAGTTCTGGTCTCATGTAAACTCAGTGTTAGCGGATATATTTAACATTGTGTATGTTCCTAATCCTGTTTTTTGTCTCCTGAATGACAATTCTGATATCAATCTAAAACAAATTCAGTTCAAAATGGTATCCGCAGGGTTCACCTCTGCAAAGAAAACAATTCTGAAAAACTGGTTTACTCCGAACTTGTGTATGAAATCATTCTGGATTCATAGCCTTGTCAACATTGTCAACCTTGAACATACAACTGCACGACTTAATAAGGCGCGACCAGTGACTGTTCAAGCTTGGATTGAGAGATTATCTCATCCAAGATAATCTCGGGCTAAGGTCAACAACAATTAAACAATCTGCTCTCGCGATCTACCTGCTGAAAAGGTCTGTAATGTATGTACTGTCTTACCAACCTGATATTTTTTCTTTCTTTTTTCTCATTTAACATGTGCCTTTTGATATGTCTGTAACCCCCCCTTTTTTTGAATAGCAATAAAATGTTGATCAAAAAAAATTTTTTTTTTGTCTTTCATCTGTTTCATCTGTCTTTAATCTGTATCACAGATTGTCTTGACTTGTTTGATGCTGTTGTCAACTCAGGGTTCACATTTTCAAAATAGTTAATAGCCTACACTGGTTAAGATTAAACAGAGACATTTTGGGTAAAGGTTCGGAGGTTATAACGATTAGGCTCATGCACTCTTTCCTGTTGCAATGCATAGCCTCATCTCATCTCATCATCTCTAGCCGCTTTATCCTGTTCTACAGGGTCGCAGGCAAGCTGGAGCCTATCCCAGCTGACTATGGGCGAAAGGCAGGGTACACCCTGGACAAGTCGCCAGGTCATCACAGGATTAAAGATATCCCTCCCCCATATTATTTGTCCTCTTATGCATATTTTAACTTTATCAGTTCAAAATGGCGTGGTGCCTAAATCAACTCATCTCATCTCATTATCTCTAGCCGCTTCATCCTGTTCTACAGGGTCACAGGCAAGCTGGAGCCTATCCCAGCTGACTACAGGCGAAAGGTGGGGTACACCCTGGACAAGTCGCCAGGTCATCACAGGGCTGACACATAGACACAGACAACCATTCACACTCACATCTATGGTCAATTTAGAGTCACCAGTTAACCTAACCTGCATGTCTTTGGACTGTGGGGGAAACCAGAGCACCTGGAGGAAACCCATGCGGACACGGGGAGAACATGCAAACTCCACACAGAAAGGCCCTCGCCGGCCATGGGGCTCGAACCCAGGACCTTCTTGCTGTGAGGCGACAGCGCTAACCACTACACCACCGTGCCACCGCCTAAATCAACTAAAATTGCAAAAGTGATTCCTATTTTTAAAAGCAATGATTCTACCTCAGTTAATAATTACCGCCCAATTTCACTTCTACCCTGCATATCTAAGATTCTCGAGAAATTAATATACAATCGTCTTTTGAAACATTTAAACCAAAACAATATTCTGTACAAACACCAATATGGTTTTAGAAAGGGACACTCTACCTCAATGGCACTTGTACAATTAATGGATAGAATTAGTTCAGCTATTGACAATAGAGAATTTACCATAGGAATCTTTCTAGACTTATCCAAAGCGTTTGACACGGTAAGCCATTCTATTCTTCTTAAAAAGCTAAAAAAAATACAGCATTAATGACATGGCACTTAAATGGTTTATTAGTTACCTACCTGACAGACAACAGTATGTTGCTCTTAATAAAATCACATCATCATGCAAACCAGGAAATTGTGGAGTTCCTCAGGGATCAATTCTTGGACCTTTATTGTTTTTAATCTATGTTAATGACCTTGCTGAAGAATCTTCAATTATCTTTTTTATTTTATTTGCTGACGATACAAATCTTTTCCTTTCACATGCAGACTTTGATTCTTTAATACGACTAGCCAACCAAGAATTAGAAAAAGTCATTACTTGGCTTGAAGTCAACAAGCTGTCCACTAATGTTAAAAAGATGTATTACCTTATCTTTTGTACAACCCCAGTTCCAAAAAAGTTGGGACGCTTTGTAAACTGTAAATAAAAACAGAATGCGATAATTTGCAAATCATGGAAACCTTATATTTAATTGAAAATAGTACAAAGACAACATATCAAATGTTGAAACTGACCAATTTTATTGTTTTTTGAAAAATATATGCTCATTTTGAATTTGATGTCAACAACACTTTTCAGAAAAGTTGGGACAGAGGCAGGTTTACCACTGTGTTGCATCACCTCTACTTTTAACAACACTCTGTAAACGTTTGGGAACTGAAGAGACCAATTGCTGTAGTTTTTAAAGAGACATGTTGTCCCATTCTTGCCTGATATACAATTTCAGTTGCCCAACAGTTTGGGGTCTCCTATGTCATATTTTGCGCTTCATAATGCATCAAATGCGGCACGGTGGTGTAGTGGTTAGCGCTGTCGCCTCACAGCAAGAAGGTCCTGGGTTCGAGCCCCGGGGCCGGCGAGGGCCTTTCTGTGTGGAGTTTGCATGTTCTCCCCGCGTCCGCGTGGGTTTCCTCCGGGTGCTCCGGTTTCCCCCACAGTCCAAAGACATGCAGGTTAGGTTAACTGGTGACTCTAAATTGACTGTAGGTGTGAATGTGAGTGTGAATGGTTGTCTGCGTCTATGTGTCAGCCCTGTGATGACCTGGCGACTTGTCCAGGGTGTACCCCGCCTTTCGCCCGTAGTCAGCTGGGATAGCCTCCAGCTTGCCTGCGACCCTGTAGAACAGGGGTGTCAAACCTGATCCATAAAGGGTCGTGTGGCTGCAGGTTTTCATTCCAGCCATGCAGCAGCACACCTGACTTGGCTCATTCAATCAACTGAACTGTCTTCACACAGTCAAATACTTGCAGCCACACCCACCCTTGATTAAAGGGTGGGTGTGTCAGTTGATTGAATGAGCCAAATCAGGGTGCTGCTGCATGGCTGGAATGAAAACCTGCAGCCACACGGCCCTTTATGGATCAGGTTTGACACCCCTGCTGTAGAAGGATAAAGCGGCTAGAGATAATGAGATGAGATAATGCACCAAATGTTTTAAATAGGAGACAGGTCTGGACTGCAGGCAGGCCAGTTTAGCACCTGGACTCTTACTACAGAGCCATGCAGTTTTAATATGTGCAGAAAGTGGTTCGGCATTGTCTTGCTGAAAGAAGGAAGGCCTTCCCTGAAAAAGATTTTGTCTGGATGGCAGCATATCGCTCTGAAACGTGTATAGATCATTCAGCATTAATTCTGTCTTCACAGCTGTACAAGCTACCCATGTCATGTGCACTAATGCACCCTCATATCATCACAGGTGCTGGCTTTTGAACTGTGCACTGATAAGCCGGATGGTCCCTCTCCTTTTTAGCCTGGAGGACGTGGTGTCCATGATTTCTAAAAAGAATTTCTACTTTTGATTCGTCAAACCTTGGGACAATTTTCCATTTCGCCTCAGTCCATCGTAAAAGAGCTCGGGCCCAGAGAAGGTGGCGGTGTTTCTGGATATTGTTTATATTTGGTTTTAACTTGCATTTGTGGATGCAGTAATGAACTGTATTCACAGACAATGGTTTTCTGAAGTGTTCCTGAGCCCATACAGTGATTTCCACTACAGACATGTGTCTGCTTTTAATGCAGTGTCGCCTGAGGCCCTGAAGATCACAGGCATCTAATGTCAGTTTTCAGTCTTGTCTCTTGCATACAGAGATTTCTCCAGATTCTCTGAATCTTTTAACGCTATTGTGTACCATAGATGATGTGATCCCCAAATCCTTTGCAATTTTACATTGAGGAACGTTATTCTTAAATTGTTGCGCTGTTTGCCCACGCAGTCTTTCAGCGATGAACCCCTCCCGATCTTTACTTCTGAGAGACTCCGCCTCTCTGGAATGCTCTTTTTATACCCAATCATGTTACTGACCTGTTGCCAATTAACCAAATTAGGTTGTTTGTTTTTTTTCACATTACACAACTTTTTCAGTCTTTTGTTACCCCTGTCCCAACTTTTCTGAAACGTGCTGCTGACATCAAATTCAAAATGAGCATATATTTTTCAAAAAAACAATAAAAATGTTTCAGTTTCAACATTTGATATGTTATATTTGTACTATTTTCAATGAAATATAGGGTTTTCATGATTTGCAAATTTTCATACTATGTTTTTATTTATAGTTTGCACAGCATCCCAACTTTTTTGGAATTGGGGTTGTAGTAAAAACAAGACGTACAATAGAAAAAATGCTAATATTTTCTTAAAGAACCTTCCCCTCTCCCAAGAATGTCAGGCAAAATTCCTAGGAATACTGATTGACGATCGATTGACATGGAAGGCCCACATTGCTATGCTAGTAAATAAAATTTCAAAAACTAATCGGGATCATGGGAAAAATTAGACACTTTCTAACACAGAGAACCCTTATTATTATTATATATATATATAACAGTCTAATCTACCCTTACCTCATCTATTGTAATACTGTTTGGGGATGTGCCTACAGAACTTCCCTTCACCCTATATTAATACTACAAAAAAATTTATATGTATTGCCACCGGTTCCAGATACTACACTCACTCATCACCGCTGTTTGAAAAGCTTAGAATTTTTAATATTTGGATATTAACACATTTCAACTAGCTCTTTTCACAGCTCAATTCATAAATCTCAATCTGCCTGACACTTTTGACAGCTTTCTTAATTTTCGTCCACAGTTTCACAGTTATCTAACTCGCCAAAGCACCCAATTACACATTCCCCTATTCAGAACTTCCTTGGCCCAAATGAGTGTGAAATACAAATGTATCAATGTATGGAATGATCTTCCCCTCTCCCTAAAGAATTTTACCTCTATGATAACTTTCAAACGTAACCTTAAAAACCATCTGCTACCCAATCCCAACCACTTCTAAATCCTCTATTTCATCATATGTACTTAGTTAGTGTGGCAGCGGGGGCGTGGTCAAGTGTCGGTCTGTGAATGGAGGGCGGAGTCAGGGAAAGTAAGTGGCACAATCACTGCACCTAACGTGAATTAACCTGTGTTTGTGTGTCTTCCCCAGTGACCGCGCCCTATAAAAGGAGAGAGAGAGCAGAGAAAGGGAGCTCTCTCCTGACCAGAATGCATGTGTGTGTGCGCGTGTGAGAGAATGAATGAGCTGAAAAGCCACATCTCATCTCATTATCTCTAGCCGGTTTGTCCTGTTCTACTTTGTCTAGGTTATTATTCACTGACTTCACCTTCGGCGAATAATTGTTAAACTAAAGTGCAAAGAATATACTTGCAATGCAAATATGAATAATGCATTGACAATTGTTCATTTGTTGTATGAGATGATAGTAAAAACAGGGCAAGTATTGGAATAATGGCTCTTCATTACACTGAGGGAAACAGATTCGGAGACACTCAACTACGTGTTACAAATACTTGAATCTAATTTCAGATGCTGCCCTTCAAAGAGCAAAACACAGGCAGTGCGTCCTTAAATAAGCATGTGTATGGAATGCGTGACTACAGAAAATTGTCTAGTCATTGAATGGCTAATAGCATGTCTGTGGAGGGCAAGCTATTTGGGTGCGCCATTGAATTAATCACAACAAAGACTCAGGCTTGTGTTCTGTAGCCATCCTGTTCTTGCTAGCTCTGTAAATAGTGTTTTGGCATCTACTGATGCAGTGAATGCATGGCTTAAAGTTTACTGGCTGGGGGGCTGGATGAGAATGGTCACCTGCAGGACATCACAAAGCATTTGGACTAGCATTTGGACCTGAACAAACAGTTAAAGGAGTCATATTTAAGTATTCACATTTATTTTAGAACAATAATTAGAACAATTTTAACCTAAAGTGCTGAGTTACACAGTGGTGTAGTGGTTAGCACTGTCACCTCACAGCAAGAAGGTCCTGGGCTTGAGCCCAGTGGCCAATGAGGGCCTTTCTGTGTGGAGTTTGCATGTTCTTCCCGTGTCTGCATGGGTTTCCTCCGGATGCTCTGGTTTCCCCCACAGTCCAAAGATATGCAGGTTAGGCTAAGTCAGCGGTTCCCAAAGTGGGGGTCGCAACCCCTTTGGGGGCCGCGGAGGGACTCCAGGGGGGTCGCGGAGAGACGGGACTGTTTGCATAACACAGAAAAAAAAACGGGCATTGGAATGTTTTGAATGGCGTCGGAATGTTGGTAATGCGTCAGCCGGCAGAGAGTCATTAAATCAGTCTATAGAACCCAATCACCCCCTTTCACTCCATAATCGCTCCCCGCCCTCCAATCTGTTGGATTGCTCTGATATTGTTGTTGTTATTAGCAAACCCTCCTCCTGTGAATACAAACTGTATAAAACAGGTCCCTATTTTGAGACTCAGAACAAAACATCAGACGGCGACTTTATGACAACATGGACAAGTTTCTACGCGTGCTTCCTACAAAACGCAAGGCTGCTGCACAGGACGAGTTCCCATGCACTTCGGCAGCGAAAAAGATAAGGCGGTATGATGATGCATACATCGAAATGGGCTTTACAAGCACATTGGTGGGTGGTGAGGAACGACCGCAGTGTGTTCTCTGTCTGAAGGTGCTGGCGACAGAAAGTTTAAAGCCAAACAAGCTGAAGCGTCACCTGGACACGGCACACCCCGAGCACAAGGACAAGCCGGTTGAATTCTTTCGGCGTAAACTTTTGAACTTTCAGGCACAACGGGTGAACTTCACTAAAGTTGCGTCTGTCAATAATACGATTGGAAGACGCATACATGACATCGCTGGCGACATTGAGGAGCAGCTCACCGACCGAGTACGTGCAAGCACCCGGTTTGCTCTGCAGGTCGACGAAGCCACTGACAGCAACCGAGACTGTTTATTAATCACGTACATCCGTTTCGTTGATACAGAGGACATGAGAGAGGATCTGCTATTCTGCAAGGAGGTGAAAACACGAGCCACTGCTGATGAACTGTTCAGAGTGATTGACACTTATTTGCAAGAGGCAAAATTGAAGTGGGAGTGCTGTGTTGGAGTGTGTACGGACGGGGCTCAGGCTATGGCTGGGAAGCGCAGTGGGCTACAAGCGCTCATAAAGCGTGTGTCCCCCAATGTGCAGTGGACCCACTGTATGATTCACCGAGAAGCATTGGCATCGAAGCAGCTGAGTCCCGAACTGAACAAGGTGATGACGGACGTAATCGCCACTGTCAATTATATCAAAACGCACCCTGTTAAAGCTCGACTCTTTGCTGCTCTCTGTGAAGAAATGGGCTCCAAACACATGGCAGTTCTGTTTCACAGCGAAGCGCGATGGCTGTCACGTGGGAAGGTATTGAACAGGGTGTTTGAGCTGCGAGAGGAGATACGGATTTTTCTCGATGAGGAGAATCATGCACTGGCACTCTGTTACAACGACGAACGGTTCCTGATGACAGTTGCCTACCTCAGTGACATTTTCCAAAAACTGAACGAACTGAATCTGCAAATGCAAGGACCCAACACCCATCTCCCTCAGCTTGTCGCTAAAATGCAGTCATTTACAAGGAAATTGGAACTGTGGGGAAAGATGATTGAGGAGGGAACAACAGATTGCTTTCAGAACTTGCATTCATTTCTCCATAACACCAACAGTCACAACACAATCATGCCATGCATTCGTTCACACATTTTTGCCCTCCAACAACATTTTCAGAGGTACTTTCCTGTTATGGATTTGGCACACTATGAATGGATCACAGACCCCTTCAATACAAGGCCACCTGCTCATCTCAGTGTTACTGAACAGGAACAGTTCATTGATGTGACCTCAGACATAGGATACAAACAGCAGTTTAGGGCCAAGTCACTGTCTGCCTTTTGGATTGGGGTGGAAAAAGACTACCCACTGTTGGCTGGAAAGGCTGTGGCCATACTCCTCCCTTTTGCCACATCCTACCTCTGTGAGGTGGGCTTTTCTGCAGTGGCCTCCATCAAGACCAAATACAGGGAAAAGTTGAACATTGAAAACGAACTAAGGGTGGCGATCTCACAGTTATCACCAAGATTTGAAAAACTCTGTACTGAAAAGCAAGCACACACAAGTCACTGAAAAAATATTCTGATGTTCTGTGTAATGTTCTGTTTTATTATGATGTGCAATGCTCTTTTGTGGATAATGCTCTTCTGTGAATAAAAAATAGCAACTTTAATATCCGTCTGATTATTATTATTGGGGCGGCACGGTGGTGTAGTGGTTAGCGCTGTCGCCTCACAGCAAGAAGGTCCTGGGTTCGAGCCCCATGGCCGGCGAGGGCCTTTCTGTGTGGAGTTTGCATGTTCTCCCTGTGTCCGCGTGGGTTTCCTCCGGGTGCTCCAGTTTCGTCCAAAGACATGCAGGTTAGGTTAACTGGTGACTCTAAATTGACCGTAGGTGTGAGTGTGAATGGTTGTCTGTGTCTATGTGTCAGCCCTGTGATGACCTGGCGACTTGTCCAGGGTATACTTCGCCTTTCGCCCGTAGTCAGCTGGGATAGGCTCCAGCTTGCCTGCAACCCTGTAGAAGGATAAAGCGGCTAGAGATGATGAGATGAGATTATTATTATTATGGTTATTATTACTACACTACACACTGCATAATGGGTGGTGGGGGGGGGGTCGATGTCAGGGGGTCCCAAAAATATTCTGAAGTCCAAAAGGGGGTCCCCAGCCAAAAAGTTTGGGAACCACTGGGCTAATTGGTGGCTCTAAATTGACCGTAGGTGTGAATGTGAGTGTGAATGGTTGTTTGTCTCTATGTGTCAGCCCTGTGATAACCTGGTGACTTGTCCAGGGTGTACCCCGCCTCTCGCCCATAGTCTGCTGGGATAGGCTCCAGCTTGCCTGCAACCTTGTACAACCCCGATTCCAAAAAAGTTGGGACAAAGTACAAATTGTAAATAAAAACAGAATGCAATAATTTACAAATCTCAAAAACTGATATTGTATTCACAATAGAACATAGACAAAATATCAAATGTCGAAAGTGAGACATTTTGAAATTTCATGCCAAATATTGGCTCATTTGAAGTTTCATGACAGCAACACGTCTCAAAAAAGTTGGGACAGGGGCAGTAAGAGGCTGGAAAAGTTAAAGGTACAAAAAAGGAACAGCTGGAGGACCAAATTACAACTCATTAGGTCAATTGGCAATAGGTCATTAACATGACTGGGTATAAAAAGAGCATTTTGGAGTGGCAGCGGCTCTCAGAAGTAAAGATGGGAAGAGGATCACCAATCCCCCTAATTCTGCGCCGACAAATAGTGGAGCAATATCAGAAAGGAGTTCGACAGTGTAAAATTGCAAAGAGTTTGAACATATCATCATCTACAGTGCATAATATCATCAAAAGATTCAGAGAATCTGGAAGAATCTCTGTGCGTAAGGGTCAAGGCCGGAAAACCATACTGGGTGCCCGTGATCTTTGGGCCCTTAGACGGCACTTCATCACATACAGGCATGCTTCTGTATTGGAAATCACAAAATGGGCTCAGGAATATTTCCAGAGAACATTATCTGTGAACACAATTCACCATGACATCCGCCGTTGCCAGCTAAAACTCTATAGTTCAAAGAAGAAGCCGTATCTAAACATGATCCAGAAGCGCAGACGTCTTCTCTGGGCCAAGGCTCATTTAAAATGGACTGTGGCAAAGTGGAAAACTGTTCTGTGGTCAGACGAATCAAAATTTGAAGTTCTTTATGGAAATCAGGGACGCCGTGTCATTCGGACTAAAGAGGAGAAGGACAACCCAAGTTATCAGCGCTCAGTTCAGAAGCCTGCGTCTCTGATGGTATGGGGTTGCATTAGTGCGTGTGGCATGGGCAGCTTACACATCTGGAAAGACACCATCAATGCTGAAAGGTATATCCAGGTTCTAGAGCAACATATGCTCCCATCCAGATGACGTCTCTTTCAGGGAAGACCTTGCATTTTCCAACATGACAATGCCAAACCACATACTGCATCAATTACAGCATCATGGCTGCGTAGAAGAAGGGTCCGGGTACTGAACTGGCCAGCCTGCAGTCCAGATCTTTCACCCACAGAAAACATTTGGCGCATCATAAAATGGAAGATACGACAAAAAAGACCTAAGACAGTTGAGCAACTAGAATCCTACTTTAGACAAGAATGGGTTAACATTCCTATCCCTAAACTTGAGCAACTTGTCTCCTCAGTCCCCAGACGTTTACAGACTGTTGTAAAGAGAAAAGGGGATGTCTCACAGTGGTAAACATGGCCTTGTCCCAACTTTTTTGAGATGTGTTGTTGTCATGAAATTTAAAATCACCTAATTTTTCTCTTTAAATGATGCATTTTCTCAGTTTAAACATTTGATATGTCATCTATGTTCTATTCTGAATAAAATATGGAATTTTGAAACTTCCACATCATTGCATTCCGTTTTTATTTACAATTTGTACTTTGTCCCAACTTTTTTGGAATCGGGGTTGTAGAACAGGATAAGCGGCTACAAATAATGGATGGATGGATGGATGGATGGAAGTCGGACAGCTTATTTCTTCTTTCTGTAATTTTTCACTCACCTATCTACTGCCTCTCACTACTTTGATTTGTGTTGAGTGAAGTACAGTCGTAGACTGCTTGTTTGAAATAACGTGTAAAAAAAATGTCATTTTCTATGGCTAGCTAACTTGAAGATGCTTGTAAAGTGATATCATATAATTATTAATTACCACATTATATGTACAATGCTCGTCAGCCCTGCAATGACCTAGCGCCTAGTCCAGGGTGTACCCCACCTCTTGCCCATAGCCAGCTGGGATAGGCTCCAGCTTGCCTGTGACCCTACACAGGATAAGCGGCTACAGATAATGGACGGATATGTAATGCTTCATGATGATACAATATATTAACATATTTTAAGCACTTTATATTTAATTGGTTTTTGGTTAAAAATGAATGCCCTGTGACCTCATGGACTGGATTTAACAACTACTGATGCGTTTAGCGAGGACACATGCTGTAAAGAATTTCTTAGTAAAGTTGCTCTTAAGACTCCTTCTTATGAGTGTGTTTGGGAAAGTCATGTACAGAGACAATGTTTGTTGCTTAAGAGTATCTTTAAACTCTTTCTTTAGCCCTAAAGTGTAATGTTATTGGGAAACCCATCCCTGTTCGATATTTTGATCTATAATGTAATATATCAGTAAGTTCAGCCTCTAGAGACTGCTGTTTGTGGATATTGAACCTCATAATGACTTACCCTGATTTGCCAGGTTCATCCTGATACAGTTGAGGCCAAACGTTTAAATACACCTAGGTGAAAGATATTCACTCTGTTTTTCTCATCTCCAAAAACTTCACATTACCATATGATAGCAGAGGTAATTTTAAAACAATTGACTAGAGACAGATTTACTATTTCATAATTGAAGTGGGTCAAAAGTATACCCAGCAAGTACCGTACAATAGTCCGGGAGATCTGATTGGCCAGTTTTCATAACTGGGAGTTCATTTGAGGCTGTAAATGGCCTACTTTTAGACACAGTGCCCTTGATACCATGGGAAAATCCAAACAACTCAGTCAAGACCTCAGGGGAAAAAAAATATGGACCTCCACAATTGTATACAAATTGTATACAAATCCACATCAATTGTATACAAATATAAAAATCTTGGGACCACAAAGACACTGAATCGATCCTAAGAATACCCCCAAAACAAATAAAATGGCTTAAAGACAAGAAAGTGAAAGTACTGGACTTGCCATACCACAAGATTATGTTTGCCACAAGTTGAGGAATCTCTCAACTTGAGATATATATTTATTCATATGATAATTTCACAATACTTCCACTTTGTTGTCTTTAAGGCAGTCTGTTATACCTAATGATATCCTAAGGATTACACTTCCCTAGAACAGGTTACTTCAGTGAATAATCTCACCTGGATAGTGTATACAGTATGTACATAAGGACTGCAGTCATAAAAGACTATGATGGTCATAATGAATATCCTTTAAACTGCTTTTGTACTGTTTGACTTTATAATATAGTTATGGAAAAGTAATGGTTTGTTTCTACAATTTCAGTGTCACTCAGAAGAGGATGGGTTCCCTTTTAATTCTGGTTCTTCTAAAGGTGGAGGAACTGAGTGGTTCCTCACCACTGTTGCCTCTGTCTTGCTCATTACAGCTCTAATTCCACTTTTTCCCCCAGATCTCTGGAAAACTACTTTGTGACAATGTCTGTTGTTAAAAGCATGATAAATGGAATTTAATTTCTCTGTTTGGGGCTATTATTGTCTTGACACGCTTCACTTCTAGCTTTTTTTGTTTGTTTGTTTTTTGGTATAACAAATAGATATTTTATTTTTGGGAAAGCATGGAAGTCTGTGGTTGAATTTGCCCCTAATAGCAAGTTGTTGTGTACTCTTGCCAGAGTTTGGCATAACCCTGCTGAGCTCTTTGCAGTTTGACATGCAGTCTGATGGCCAGTGCCTGCCTACGTTGTGTGCTCTAGATTTCTGGCTTGGTGGGTGTGTTGATGGGGTGGCACAGCGTGGAATGAAAAGGACAATGGTGTCTTTGAAATTAGTGTAATCCTGTGGTATTTTAACCATGCCTTTAAATCAGACAGTCTAATTCAGGCTTAATTACCAACCCATAGGAGATCAAGGAAGGGTATCTGTCTATATAAGAAGGCATTACAGTTTCTTGGGTGGTGTCCACATTAAGGTAAGGCCTTTACTTACTATGGTAATTTGTTGAGAGATTATTGAGGGCATTCAAGTCAAGTCAACTTTATTGTCAAATATGCTATACATGCTCGACATACAGCACAGATGAAATTCATAGGAGGCTGAGACCTGTACTGCTATTAGGAAATTATATTTAAGGTGCTCTTGGGTTAATAAGTTGCATATCATGCACTCTGTCCTGTGGATCTTTTGTCACGCATGCAGATATTTTATTTCCAAAGGCAATGGCAGCTATTCACTGTTAAGTCTGTTTTGAGCAGGGCCTTTTATCTTGGCAAGGTGAAAACTATGAGGTGAGATTCTGACAGCAAGGCTAAATACTTTAAAGCTGTCTGGTTCTTTTGGAGTTAGTGTGCAGCATTTCTCAAATAAAAGAAAGGAGAAATATGCCAACCATTCTGTGTCTGTGGACCTTTTTGAACCAAATATAGCTCAAGTGTTTGCTTGATGTGGTATCAGCATTTATCTGGTATACTTCAGTACCCATTAAATAGATATTTATCATTAAGTCATATCTTGAATTGTACCCAGGAATATCTATAGATATGTTTTGAATCCTCTTTTCTTTATCTAATCTATTCCTAGATGATTCTATTCCAAGACCAGCCATTTCCATACATCTAAACTGGGAAAGGTTTTAGCATCGATACATCAACAATGTTCTTTGGAACAGCAAAATTTCCTTTGGCCAGTGTGAGCAGCCAAGTAATCTGAGAAAGAGCAAGTGTGTGTTTATTCGGGCTTAGATGGAAGAGCAATAATGCCACCATGATTGGATAACATAGTAAAAGTGGCGTAGCACTTTCAGCAGCTTTCAGATGAAGTAACCATGTTGAAAGGGTGATGGATTTCATAAAAGATGAAGGAATGGGCACTCTGACAGTAGTAGTAGTAGTAGTCACCAGACACAGTGTCACAACCTGGGGAAGGCTGTCTTATCATGGGACTTGTGCTGCGAATATGTTTGGAATCCCTGCTGTTCTTTTGGTAACTGCCACCACAACAGTGTAATGATATATTTTTTTCTGTTTGCTGTGTGTTAAACTTTAATAGACATTTACACCTAAACAAGTCTATGTCTGTGTGTCTTGCAGCTGCAGGCCGGCCCTTGTGGCCGAAATGCCACAGTGTGCCCTACAAGTCAGTGGGGGATCCTGAGGGACAGGAGGTGTCCCTTAAGTGCAACGGCCACATCATCAAATATTCTGACCAAAACATGAACCTGTGCTGGACCGAGATCAAACGCAAGTCCCACAACATCAGGTACTATTAACACTTTTGCTTTGAAAAATGCCTGCCCTTTGAACATTCCCAACATTCTCCAACTTGTGCCAAACATATTATCTTGGGATTTTATCAGGGTTTCTGTGAGCGGCTAAAAACAGTTCTTTCAATTCCATCTAGATGATTTAATTATGTTCTGGTTTATTTACACACTAAAGGCCATATACGGAGTTCAGTTACATGCTCATAGTGAATATTTAATACTGAAATATGGAAACTGTGCACATCAGTATTCAAACCTCACCTATTCAGACAGTTGCACAAGAAATATGTGTGTGTGTGTGGGGGGGGGGGGGGGGGGTAGAGTTTGCCTAAAACCGAGGGATAAATTTATTTGGGATAAAATGAGCTCATAATTTAAAGTCTTTAATTTTCTGTAAAGCTGCTTTGCAACAATGTCTGTTAGAAGCGCTATTCGACTTGACTTGGCAGAGGTATGTCTTAGTTATGTGTGATTCTGCCCTTTTGATGTGCAATTCTATTTTTTTTTGTTTGTTTGTTTGTTTGTTTTAATTGACTCCAGTGAGGAGCAGTAAGTCCAGTGTCACAGTCTGGCAGTTTGCTGTAACCACAAAAATACTGAAACGTATGACACAATTAATAATTAATTATCCTTCAAACCATGGTCTTGTTTTCTTTACAGGAGAGCATATTAACTTTACAAAAGCACTGCTATTATTTTATTAATTTGGTAATGTAAATATAGTTCATTAAAAGCATGATAAAATAGCATATCCCATGCACATATTACAGTATAATTTCATGACTGACCACTGTAATGAGCAAGGACAGAAGACCTTCAGGGAGTACATCAGAGCACCACTGGACTTCATTTTTGGCTCACCAGTTATGCTCGACAGCTGTTCTGGCCTGGGCTAATGGACTGCTTTATTACAATTCCCCTGGCTATTGGACCACTTTTGTCAGGATCGTGTTGCCATAATGCTTTTCAGTCAGTATGTTTAGGCTCATTTGATTTGGCATTAATTTCTTTTGATATAGCGTAGGGTTACTGTATGTGGCTTTAGTTTGTTCGTGTTTTCTGTGCCGAAGTGAGGACTTGAATATTTTATGTAGAATCTGAAGTGTCAAAGATTGATCTCATAGCATTTTCTCTAGAGCAATTTACCATAAACAATTTGTCTTGAAATTATGTGTACTAATATGTCAACAAACTTTGAGGGAGGGGGAATAAAGAACCTCTTTGTCATAATCAACAGACAGACATTGTTATCCCCTCATACTGTGCTAAAGTGTGCTGTGGTCTGGGTGGAATGTGTTCTGGGGGTTAGACGGGAGGACAGAGGCTTGCTGAGAATTTGTTGTCATTGGTAAAGATTTTAGTAGAGACCTTTACAAGCAATGTCAAATCCCTCCTTACTTCCCACATGGCACAGATGTGAGGGGTTGCTGATGACCCAGAAAGGGTTCCTCTGTCATTGTGCTATTATCACTGTGTGCCCACTGAGCACTGTAACCTTTTGGCTACCTTGAGGACCTCGTTTCTAATCAGTATTACTATTGTAATGCTCAGTGTTTATGCTTAAATGGGCTGGAATAGCATCATGGGCGTCACCACCATTGAATGGGAAGGGAACATAATTCATTTGGACCCCCCCCCCATTTAACATAAAATATTAGTTCATCCAGCACCATTTCTATTGCTTCGTGAAAGAATCCATTCCACTTGATCGATAAAAGAATACACATACCACTGAAAATCCACTCCGGGTTTTTCGGGCATTACCTACAACAACTCACCGCACACAAGTGAAGTGAATCTCAGTGCAAGCAGAGAAATTTTGGTGCAAGGTGCAGGCTGCTCGAAAGTGGAAGAGGTAACGTCAGCCCCATTGCCACCTCACAATGTCTAGCTTTTGCTAAAACCTTATTCTTTGGTTATATGCCCTCAAAATTAACCCTAGGCCACATTAAATTAATGTTCAACTAAACAATGAAATAAGCTTAGCCTAATGGGGTATTCTTGGTTGATGAATTGTTTGCAATATTTGCTCCCTCCCCAGACACAAGGACATAAGGAAATACTTTACAAAGAAGCGGAAAGTCAAAATTTCTCCACAGGACAGGCTTTTTTTTTTTTTTTTTGTTCCAATGGAAATGTTAGTGCAGTTAGCTGGCTAGTCAATGTTAGGAGATGTATCAGCTAGTTTAATGTTAGCTATCATTTAATTCAAACCCAATAGGCCTACCTTATTGTAATGCCAGGAATGAGGTCAAGTCTGCTCTGATGATATTTATTGATTCCCTGTTGTGATTTGAAGAACTTGTTTTGTCTGGTCTTTGCCAGTTTTCTGGAAAGTAACATGGGAAATCAGTGTATGCGGAAGGAATAGTAGAAAGGAAAGCAATGGAGAGAGATGGATGTTATTCCAGGTGGACTGTGAAGGAAAGGGGGATAAAAGTTATGAAGTGGTAGAAATTGTGGTGGCACCAATGTAAGGAGTTATATCTATAAATCTATTTGTTATACTAATCTGTAAATGTTACTGTAGTACCACCATTGCATGTAGGTTGACAAAACTGCATTTGTTCATTGTATGAAGTTATTTTTTATGCCACCGTTGTTTGAGACAGTGTGATTTTGTGTTATGAAGTTTGCATAATGCCATGTCATGCCTGTTCATTGTGTGAAATTATGAATATTCTTATTTTTAAACATACAGTTGAGTGTCACTATTGCTTGGCACAGTGGCATGTTGTGTAACATTTAAAACTAAATAAAAAAGGAAACAAAATAAAAAGTAAAATGCACCCATAAAGTCACTGATGATAAATTGTCACATTCATCTCATTATCTTAGGCATAGCAGTGGGTTTAAAAACAGGCCGACGAATATATGGACTAGTTGAATGAGGACTTATTGTTGAGTTTCTAAAATAGTCATTGAATTAAGTGACTTTTGTAGGTAAAAATAGGTGTTCAACAACCTGTTAAAAATACATCAGAATGCAAGAAGTGGCATCTAATTAATTAAAAATTTTCTGGGGGAAGACCCCCCACCCCCCCATTAAAAATGCTTCTGACGCCCCTGAATAACATGATGATTTCTAAGAAAACCCATCTAACCAAACACAGCATGCAGTGGTCTTTGATTAGAATGTGAGTTGTTCATCCATCTTGTTAATCTCTCTCTGTGTCTGCAAGTGAAGGGAAAAAAATCCCAATACATGTATACTGATTATGTGGAAACTACAGGAAGCAGTTATGGACAGAAAATGCATTATGCAACATGGACTCTTTAATGCAGGAGTGATTTGTCAGTTCCTCTTAAAAGGGTACACAGTTGGCAGATGCACTACAACATGGCCAAAAGTATGTGGCCACCTGACCATCACATCCATATGTGCCCATTTCAAAACCATGGGCATTAACATGAAGTTGGTCCTTTGTTCTTATAACAGCCTCCATTATTCTGGGAAAGCGTTCCACTGGATTTTGGAGCAGGGCTGTGGGGAGCATTAGTGAGGTCAGGCACTGACGTCAAGTGAGAAGGCATGATGCATAGTCGGTGATCCAATTTGTTCCAGAGGGTTTTTTTGTTTGTTTTCCTTCTGGGGTTGAGGTCAGGGCTTGGGCCACTTGATTTCTTCCGCATCAACCTTGGTAAATCATTTCCATATGGACCTCACTTTGTGCATGATTAAATTATGTTTGGGCCTCTTGGTTCCTTTGAAGGAAAATATTAAAGGTACAGCATTCTAAGACATTCTAGACAATTGTGTGCTTCCAACACTGTGGCAATACATTTCACATTTCTGAGAAAGCTTTTAATCAAAGTAGCAAATAAAGGGCAGGATTGATGAGCACCTCACAAATACTGATATGCACGTCATCTCATCTTACAAATTTTCCTGATTAGTCAAAAGGTTTAGAATGAAGCCATCCAGATTTTTCAACACTTTGAGTTGTCTCAACCATAAACACATCTTTACAGGTGTCTGCATGCTGCCATTTTGTCAGACTATAGTAGGAGAGAATCTTAATTGCATCATTGCAGGGGACTGAAGATGAAGTGATATTAATGATAGAGGGCTGCATCTGTGCGACTTCTAGAATGCATGAATTACCAAACACTTGGAGGTTGTGTTTGTGCCAGGGCTGGTGAACACTAGGGGTGGACAGTAACAAAGTACATTTACTTGAGTACTGTACTTAAGTACACTTTTTGAGTATCTGTACTTTATTTTTTTTAACTTATGACTTTAACTTCACTACTTTTGAAAGACAAATATCGTACTTTTTACTCCTACATTTCTGTCAAGGTCCTTGTTACTCATTACTATGAAGCTTTGAAAGTGGATGTTTTTTGTTTTCTTTTCTAAAACATGATTGGTTTTTTGCATAGGTGACACTGAGACAGCCTATCAGTAATCACTAGGGTCACGTCATGTCCATGGACTGTATAAAATCAAGTTCAATGATTTCTCTGCAGCATTATTTAAACACGATCAGTTGATGGTAGAATGGAAGGAGGCGGTTCTTTTGGGGAATGCACACACCCAGGGCTTTACCTAGAATCCATGTTTCAGTTTTCTAAAAGGATTAAAGATTCGTTTCGTTTTAAATGTTTGCCGAAAACAAACCACATCACGGCCTACAAAAACTCGCCGTCCAACCTGCGGAAGCATATTGAGGTATGTAAATGTTTTATTCCAAGATAAAGCTTGCAACGAAGTTGTCGGTGCTTTTAGAGCTAGCGATAATGTTATAATAGCTATGCAGTCTGGTTAGTCAAATTACTTTCTATGGATTTGCCCACCAAGTTGCCGCAGCCTTTCTTTTCTAGTAACGTTAGCTACCCAATATGATTTTGAGTTTGAAAAGAGTTTGCTAGCATGTCAGGTGGCATTTCACTGACTAGCTAGCTTATTGGTAAACCACCATGATGGCACAGCATGCGTTTATTTTGTGAATTCACATTTCTGTCTTTGGTAATGACATTAGGTATTGTAAGCGTTGTGGCAATAATTCAACAATGCATTGACAAAAAATGTACTTTTAATACTTAAGTATTTTTAAAAGCAAGTACTTCAGTACTTTAACTTAAAGGAGATATGCAGAGCTTTTATTCTTAAATAACTTTCTGAGTGGATAGTATCTCCATCCTTGACTCTTGTATGCTGCATAAATAGGGATAAAAAAAATACATTTTTGAGAGTTAAAATCGACAGCAAAGTTGGCATTTGAGCTGCCCCACTTAGCTCGCCATCCCTGAGTGCGTGACGTCACATCGGTAACCGGTTTTAAGGCCGGGGCCTTTTACAGCTATAGACCAAAGTCATATAAATAAAAATTTATGGTCAAAGTAAGAAATACCATTACCGACTTGCTCAACTAAGACTGCTTTGACTTAATTGTGGGTTGACTCTCATTAAAACAGGATAGGTGTTATAACTTATGGAACATACATGTACATGCATGCATTTTCACTGATAAAATGTAAAAGGCGAATTAAATAATCAGATGAACTCAGACAATCACATTCTGAAGTAAATTAAATAATCTCATACCGGTAACTACACACAATACAAGTTACATGTATTAATCTAAATGCAGGTAAACAACGTGGTGGTGTTTTTTAATCCAAATGAGAGTCAGAGCTTACCCGTCTGTGTTCTCGCTTCTTGAAGGCTGATTGTTTTTGAAACAATCTGACTTTCAGTTGTTTGTTCAGTTCCCCGTTCATTCTCTTCTTCCACATAAGGGAGAGATGGTAGCAATATCCAGTTTAGAAATAAGACGGCTGCTCCACTCATTCACTTTTCTTCAAACTGTATTCCGCCATTACTGCTGGGCTCAGGCAATTACTAAAACCCAGGACAGAATGGGATATCACCGGTTTTAGCAACAACTGCAGGGAGGTCACTGCCCGAGTGATATGTCCCGTCCCATGCTGGGTTTTAGCAACAACCCTCGGCTCACTCCGGGAGGACTGGTGCAATTGAACTCACTTTCCTTTTTAAAAAATAAATAAAATAAATACTTTTTCTTGTAGTTTTCTTTTTAATTGTTGGTACTGCACCCTCTTTCAATATGGGCTTATAGCCAGCGCTCCTCAACAGATCAGAGGTTTCATACGAGTCTTCAGTAAAATGTGCAGAGCAGAGAAGAGACCACTTCGTAGGCGCCCAATGTGCCCGTGAACTTCTCGCAAAACGCATCCAAATCTTTGCAGTTTGAACATTCTTGGACCATGAATGCACCGTAAATCCACCTTCTGTCGTGTTGCTGCACCAGCCAAAAACACATCTACGTGGCATGGCGATAAATTAGCTCAAAATGGAGGATCGGCGTTGCAGTCAGCTCTGTGTTTTAGTATAGTGGAAATGGCGATGAGACCGATAGACTTCCTGCTTTGACGTTACGGACATCAAGGTCATTCACTCAGACCGCTACCTATATAAATCACTTTAATCGTAAAAATTACTATATTAGATTTATTGTTAATGCTTAAAACTATTCCTGTGCCATTCTTGAGGTCTCAAGGCATTTATAAATGAAATTGAGGCCATGGCTCTGTATATATGCTGTAATGGAAACTTCTAATAAACACTTCAGAACGCTTAACAGTTGTCGTTTCAGTTATTTATTATAGTAGATCATATAAAACGGATATATAAAATAGAAATGGAAAAAGAAGACACCACTTCCGATGATGCTGAGAGTATGCGCACTCTGAGTTGTATCTTAGTGACTGTTATCTATTATACTCTAAAGGCATTCGCTTACTGCTTGCATCTTCACGTGATTGGCTCAAGATTTTCTATGAAGCTTTGTTAAAGCGTGCACCTGGCATGCTCTGGGATGTGCAGGAACTCAGACACCCTGCTTATCACCAGCCAAGGCCACAGAAAGGCGATTACAGCATGTGGAAAAACAATTCTTCTCAGTACACTAGGCCACTTGAGCTCAACACACAGAAACACAGAGAATAGGAATGTTCATTCACTAAATTTCCTTCACATTTCCCCCCCTTTTTATCCTACAGGATAATAATTGCTAAAGAAAAGAAACGTACACGATTTCAGTGGTAAGAGTTCTTGGAGAGATTCGACTTAACAAGTCATTGAGTGTACAGGGATAATGCTAAGGCTGTTTTGTAAGACATAGACATCTTAAGTTAATGCTAGCAAGCTATATACCGGTACATAGATCAGGAAACAATAGAACAGAAAAGCAACCACAAATGAGAGTGTTTTAAGCTAGGGCTAATTTCATATCAGCTGTGCTGATGTTGTCAAACGGTGGGTTATAGTCTTCGTGTGGGTTTGGAGGCCAGTCAGGCAAGTCGTCTGGGTCTATTTTCACTATCTGGTAACCGATATTTGTCAGCTGCCTTTGAAACACAGACATACAACATTGACAGAAAACAGGGAGCAAACATACCGGTAGCATCACAATCACTAAACCCAGGACTGGTATGGTGGATGGAATCAGAGCCTTCCATCCACTAAACCAACGCCATCAACTGTCTTCAATTTCTCCATGTTCATCTGCTTGTAATTGTTCAGCAACCTTGCGCATCTTGTTCAGTGCCTCAGTGATGTTACAGAGTTAACCCTTGCCCTTCTTGATGTGTATTGGTGCTCAGAGGGTGGGCATGCCCTATCAGCCCTCGTTCCACATCACCGGGGCTTGGAGAAACTCGGGACTTCTGAAACCAGTTTACTGACTAGATACTGAAATACTCTTCTCTATTGAGGGTGCGTGCATGATTGATGTGATACTCGCACTGTTCCATGCAGTGATGCCTTTCTTCCTTGCGCGCTTTACCAGTGTCCGGGTCACTTAGGCCTTCCTTTTCCTCCTGCTCAGCCAGTTCAGGACCCCTCCTGCAGTGGCTAGCGTGGATCCACGTCACTCTGCCTGTGACCTTCACTGCCGTTGGGGTCGTGAGCAGGACCTGGAATGGGCCATTCCACCATGGCTTGTTCCATTTGGTTTGTCGGAAGTCTTTCACCACTATCCAATCCCCTGGTTGTAGATCATGGAGAGGTCCCTCAGAGGGCTTGGGAAGTGCTTCTTTTACCTGTTTGTGGATACATTTCAAAACAGAGTACAGCGTTGCACAGTAATTCAACATTGCATCATCACACAGTGTGGTGTTCGGCAGTGTTCCTTGGGCTGGCCCTATCCCCGTGTTGGGTACTCGTCCAAACAGAATTTCGAATGGGCTTAACCCATGTTTAGGCCTAGTTTGCATCCTCATTTGTGTGAGTACTACAGGGAGGACCTTTGTCCATCCTAGCCCTGTTTCTGCACAAGCTTTGCTTAGTTCATTTTAAGGGACCCATTTTCCCTCTCTACTGCTCCCGCACTGGCAGGATGGTAGGCACAATGTTGTTTCAGGTCTATCCCTAGGAATGCTCCTATTTTCTTTAGGGCTGCATTAACAAAGGGCGTTCCATTGTCACTTGAGATTTTGCTAGGTATACCCCACCTAGGAATTATGTATCTCAGGAGTGCTTTGACTATTGCCTCTGAGTTTTGTTTAGCTGTGGGGAATACTTCAACCCATTTTGAAAACATGTCAACTATTACCAGGCAGTACCTTTTCCCTCACTAGGTGTAAGTTCAATGAAGTCCATTTGGAGATGATCAAACAGTTTGTCTGGTATTGGGTATGCTGCTTGAGTTAGTTTGATACCTTGACCTGCATTATGTTGTGCGCATATCAAGCATTGCTTGCAGAATTTCGCAGCATAATTTGAAAACCCCTTTGTGAACCATCTCTTTGTTACTTCTGCTACCATCCCCCTTTTTGACACATGGGTGAGTCCATGGGCCAATTTTGCATAGAAAGGGAACATGTGTTTTGGTAGACAGGGACAGCCCGAGGGACAAACCTAGACCAAGTTTGCAAAGATACAGCCGGCCTGTTTCCAGACTTGTCTCTCGTCCTGGGTGGCAATGCTCTGAAGGTTCGCTAGCTGTAAACAGGGGGTAGAAACCTGAGGAAAAGCAAGGTTAGAAGGTGAACTGGAAGTTGAGGCTGCACACTTAGCTGCCGCGTCCACCCTGACATTTCCTTGAGACACAAGATCAGTATTGTTAGTATGGGCAGCACACTTACACACAGCAATGGCTCTAGGGAGTAGAATAGCATCCAACAACTCAGAGACCAGTTTATGATGTGCAATGGGAGAGCCTGTGTTAGCAAGAAAATTTCTATGTTTCCAAATGGTGCCAAAATCGTGCACAACGCCAAATGTGTACCTGCTGTCCGTAAAAATATTGACAGATTGCCCTGCAGCCAATTTGCATGCCTCGATAAGGGCACAGAGCTCTGCGGCCTGCGCCGACAGGTTTGAGGACAGACACGACGCCTTGAAGACCTCGTGATCTGAGACTACAGAAAAACCTACTTTGCTCTCTCCCATCTCTGGAGGCTGAATCGTCCACATAGAGGACCATGTCTGGATTTTCCAAAGGGTCGCTCTTTAAGTCTGCCCTGGGGGAACAAAAATCGTTAGTGAGAGCAACACAGTCATGTGGCTCTCCATCATCCTCTGTAAGGAGAAGAGAGGCAGGATTCAGAACAGTACAACATTTCACAATGATGTTAGGCATATCAAGTATGACAGTGTTATACTTTAACCATCTCTGTGCTGACAAATGTGACGTCATTTTCTCCAACAGAAGCAGGGAGACGGGCAGCACGGTGGTGTAGTGGTTAGCGCTGTCGCCTCACAGCAAGAAGGTCCGGGTTCGAGCCCCATGGCTGGCGAGGGCCTTTCTGTGCAGAGTTTGCATGTTCTCCCCGTGTCCGTGTGGGTTTCCTCCAGGTGCTCCGGTTTCCCCCACAGTCCAAAGACATGCAGGTTAGGTTAACTGGTGACTCTAAATTGACCGTAGGTGTGAATGTGAGTGTGAATGGTTGTCTGTGTCTATGTGTCAGCCCTGTGATGACCTGGCGACTTGTCCAGGGTGTACCCCGCCTTTTGCCTGTAGTCAGCTGGGATAGGCTCCAGCTTGCCTGCGACCCTGTAGAACAGGATAAAGTGGCTAGAGATAATGAGATGAGATGAGAAGCAGGGAGACAGCATGTAGGACCAAAAGAGTGAGGTTAGAATACCCCACAATATTTCTGGAAGCAGTTACCGCCTTTTCAGCTGCAGCAACTGCATGCAGGCAAACAGGAATTCCAGACGCCACTGGATCCAGCTTGCTGGAGAAGTAGGCTACAGGTCTCAATCTATCCCCATGCTTCTGCAAAAGAACAGAGGTCATGAAACCCTTCTTTTCATCTACGGTTTGAACAAATAGTTTATTGGGGTCAGGCAATCCCAGAGTGGGTGTTGTCTGCAGAGCGCTCTTTAGGGACGTCATGTGCACGTGGAACAACCACAGCATTGACTGCTTGCAGATCTTGGACAAACCTCCACTCATTGGGCTGGGACGGTTTTCTTGCCTTCTTAACTGGGAAAATAGGAGCACACACTAGAGAGTCTGGGCAAGGGACAATTACACCTGCCTTCAGCAACGAATCAAAGACCGGTCTTATACCTGCGATTGCTTCTGGTTTGAGTGGGTACTGGGTCTGTCTAGGCCTGAAATCTGATTTGGGGGTGATCACCACTCATTCAGCATTCTTTATTAGGCCTACATCATGTTTACCCTTCGCCCAAACGGAATTTGGAACTCACGCTAATTTGGGGTGCACCTCTGCTGGAGTTATGCCTGTGGAAACGGAGACAAACAGGCCACTATGGCCGGGGTCCCCAGGACCCTGGTCATCAGTGGCTAATATTACGCTGCGCTTAACATGCACACACATAGCATGACTTTGTTTGTAGACCCCAAGCTTTTGGCAAAACAACACACTAGGGTCCTCTGTTTTGGACCATTCATTGCCATTGACTGTGCAGTTCTTAACCCATTTCCCCACGTCTTTCCAATGGGCGACTTGTGGCTTTGCTAATGAGACATGGGGTATAGAATTAATGATGCCAAAGAAATCATGCTGGCAGCAGCCGACCTCGGAGTCCTCGGACACAAGGCCGCGCATTACATGTTTGAGAACATTGCAATGAACATTGATGCAGCTGTTCAGACAACGAGTAAAATGGACCTGCTCAGCACAATAATGTTTAGACCAATATGTAGTTTTGGGGGTCAATCTTTCACATGCATGGGGGTCTGCAAACCAAGTCTTTCAAACTCTACATCTTGCCCTTGGTGAACATGTGCTGTGCAATGCAAATCTTCCTCTTTCATATAATCTGTGTCAACTGATGAGGTGTTCAAGTGTGCGAGCTGTACAAGGTGTTTGGGAGTTTGAGTGAGTTGATCTGAGCAGAGCCGCCAGACATACACATACAGGGGGCTTCCAAGACCATAGTGCACACCACACATTTCACTTACTTCAATAGTTAGTCCATCTGAAGTGGACGTGAGATTTACTTCTAATTTGCACATTAAATCGTGTGCTAACAAATTTACTGGACACGTATGTGAGATGAGGAATGAGTGGAACGTAACTATTCCTCCCTCGTTTTAGACAGGAGGTTGACTGAGAAAGTTTTGGTCACAGGTCATCCTGAGATGCCCATGGTCTGAATAGAATTTGAGCTGAGTGGTGGGGCTACTGGAAGTACCCCATGTTGTATGACTGAGTGTCCCGCTCCAGAATCTACTAAAAAGGTTAACACATGCCCACATACAGTGAGGGGCATACAAGGGAGTTTAGAGAAGGGAGTAGTTGTGTATTTTAACAAACTTAATGCAACTTCAGGTGTATCTATCTGGACTGGTGTATCGGGTGTTTCTGTGTAGTCTTGCTGTTGCATGCAGGTGCTGCTACTAATGTGTTTAACATTATGTGAATGCTCCTGTCTATGTGTATGTGTATCATCAGGTGTGTGTGTGTCACCTCCCCTGTTCTCTGTGTGGGGCCCGTTCCCAGAGTCCACCCGTCAGTCTGCTTTGCTGTACTCCTCATGAGGCCTTTGTTTGCTACTGTGAAGACAATCTCGAGCAATGTGTCCCTTCTGATTGCAGTTGTAGCAGGTTGCGCCTTTTATCCAGGACGGGTCACCCCAGGTCATCCTGCCTTGGCCCCTTCCTCGACCTCTTCCTCTAGGTCCAGGCTGAGCAGTCTGGAGAAGAGTGAGAGTGGCGGCGTGTAGGTCTTGGTCTCTTTTTGTTAACTTTGTCTTCTCCTTCTCTTTCAGCAGCCTTTCTGCATGCACAGCGTACTGCTCGATCTTAGTGAGGCTGGCAGTTTCCCACAGGAGACAGAGCTGCTTTACTGACTGGGCCACTGCTGGATTCATACCATTCATGAAACTGTTCCGCAGGTGTGCTTCCCAGACCTCAGGAGTGCCTTCCACTCCAGCCAGGGTCACAGGTCTGGTCAGGCCACTGTGTTTCTTGTGCGCAGCGGTGAGACGAGCGAGAAACACTGACACCACTTCACCATCTTCTTGCTTACACATACTGATCTTAGTCATGTCTATGTTCAAGGGAAAAGCTTCGATCAGATGAGCACAGAGAGCAGTGAGGGTATTTCTGTACTCACTATTGCCATCTGCTGGTCAGCTTCTGGACACTCTCTGGAAACCTTGTTCCAATCTATACCCATCTTGGTCATGATTAGGCGGTGAAGTTCATGGGTGGTCGGTCGGAATTCTCTGCAAAACATCAACAGTTCGTTACCAAATCTCTTTCCTCCTACCTCTCTCACATTGGGAAGAGAAGCCATGCTTTCCTTCATGTCAGCTGTTGTCCAGGGTCTGTGGACTAGAAGCACGCGGTCAGCTCCAGCCACTTCCACCACTGGAAGATGAAAAACTTCAGACTTTAGGTTACAGCCTTGTGGACCCACTGGTGAGCATGTGGTCAGGTCCAGGAGGGTGTCTCTTCCGTCGCCATATGCAAGACCGGATCTCATGTGTGATGGAGAAGTGCTGACGCTGGAGGTGACTGGTATGCTGGGAGAGATTCCAAAGGCTCAGTTTTTTGGTTTTTTTTTTTTTCTTTGTCTCGACTTCTCCCCCTTTCTGTGGGTGAGGTGCTTGTGGGAGTGATGCTCCGCCTTGCTGAGGAGGCAGTGTGTGTTGGGGTGGTGGGGCAGACTCCAGGTCAGGGTCCATCTGAAATTTCAAACACTGAGAAGAGGGTGAGAGCCCTGCCTGTTGTTTCTCTCTTTTGTACTCTCTCTTAAATGTTTCTTCTTTCCATGCAGAAAATGCCCTCCAGTCCCCTAAGAACTTAACATTATCTGCAGACTCTTCTTTTTCCTTCCGTTTCAACTTTTCTTCTAACTGTTCTATCTGCCTGGAACTAAAACTGCCCTTCTCAGGGAATCCTAAGTCCTTTACCCATATGTCAAACTGTACCAAATAATCCTCGCCATACGAGGTTTTCATAAACTGGATGTTTGGGCTGTCATAGGAACACCCAATTCTTATTATAGCACATGTAGCCTCAGGCTTACTTGCTTTTTTCTTTTCTTTCCCTAACTTACCGTTTCTGTTCCCCATTGTACACTGTTATATCAATAGGTTGTGACAACAATGGCTGAGTTTTTACTAGGATCACAAGAAGAATAAGTTGGACTATGTCCAAAAATGCGACACAATAATCCTTTAGGTATGTTCTGATTAGTAAACAATTTATCTGACATTTACCTTAAGCTAAAAGTAGGTATCATTTAGCACAACAACCTCAAAGACAACTCACGCATGTGTACAAGATCTATTTCTCTTTTTCAGAATTTGGAGGAGGACAGTACTCTGTTAATTCATCAATATTTTGCATGCACACTGGTGTGTCTTGGCGACTTCGTGATCGAACCTCTCTATCCCATTCCTACGATGGGCCAGTTGTTCACACAGAACAAAGGGAGCAAGATTCAATTCTTTCCCAGTTACAAATCGCTGAACGTGACTCCGTCAAAACACGCACCCGTACTTCCCTTGCTCAAGTAGGTGAGCTGTTACCCAGTCGTCACTTAGGCGGATTTTCTCTTACACAACCCAATAAACTACTTGCGGTTTATTGTCTCAAAATTGTGTTTTATCCATTTCGGCAAACATATTGATGGTACCACAGCTTAGCAGTCCTCCTGGGCTCGGACAAACTTCTGTCCGTTTCTTATATCAGTCTTCCTTGACTGGGACAATCTCTGTCCATCTCTTATATCAGTCTTCATTGACTAGGACAAATCTCTGTCCGTCTCTTATATCAGTCTTTAAATACTGTTTCCACTAATTTCTTTACACAAGAATGCAAAGTTATCATTTACTGGTTCGGTGAGCCCTGACGGTCTGGTCTCTCATCCGAGTTCTCAGCTCTGCACCGTAGCCTTGGGAGTGTCCCGTCGTCTGAGGATCAGACACGTAGGGCCCACCCAGGGACGCCAAATTGTAATGGAAACTTCTAATAAACACTTCAGAACGCTTAGCAGTTGTCTTTTCAGTTGTTTATTATAGTAGATCATATAAAACAGATATATAAAATAGAAAAGGAAAAAGAAGAAGAAGAGAAGAAGAAGAGAAGAAGACACCACTTCTGATGATGCCGAGAGTACGCACACTCTGAGTTGTATCTTAGTGACTTATCTGTTATACTCTAAAGGCATTCACTTACTGCTCGCATCTTCACATGATTGGCTCAAGATTTTCTAAGAAGCTTTGTTAAAGCGTGCACCTGGCATGCTCTGGGATGTGCAGGAACTCGGACACCCTGCTTATCACCAGCCAAGGCCACAGAAAGGCGATTACAGCATGTGGAAAAACAACTCTTCTCAGTACACTAGGCCATTTGAGCTCAACACACAGAAACACAGAGAAGAGGTCTGCATTTACTAAATTTCCTTCACAATGCTTCAAGTAAAAATTTGACTGTACAACTTTCACTTGTATCAGAGTAACATTTGACCAGCAGGATCTGTACTTTGACTTAAGTAATGAAGTTGGGTACTTTGTCCACTTCTGGTGAACACACAAATTTTCAGGCAGAACAAATCATCATGGACATGAATTATTTAACAAATGTCTAGATGGAAACAGGCAACACAATTAAAACAGACAGAGCACAGAGTCTAGATAGATAGATAGATAGATAGATAGATAGATAGATAGATAGATAGATATAGAGGGAGGGAGGGAGGGCCGCTGACAGCTTTGGCTGGGCCCGGGACAAAATGCTCTGAATGGGCCCCCCCCCCTGGGCCAACCCACACACACACACACACACACACACCTCTCTTATCCCAGTCTCTACTCACTCCAACCCTTAAATGACAGGTATTCAAAAAACATTCAACCGGTCAACAACCATTTCATTTTAGCATTTCAACATTTTTACAGTTTTAACATTTCCTTAGTCTGCAACTATTCAGGTGCGAAATGCAATGCGCCAGACTTTTGTTGTGCATGCGTGCATACTGTCCAGTGTGAAAAGCAGAGAAGAACACACCGCTCGAGAAATGGCGGGATATGATTGCGGGCTAATGTGAATATTCTTAGCTTCAATCAGATATATGAAAACACAATGTTATTAAGCCGTTGTGGTTATGAAATGATTCAATGCCCTGTGCGTTTGATATGGTGTTCAGTGTGACTTGCTCTCCCCTCGTTTGTAACATGAATTGCGTGCCGCGCGTGCCTTGGTTGGGGTTACTTTACGGGGCTGGAAAAAGTTGGCTGTGTCTTATCCAGTGATGGGAATAACGGCGTTAGAAATGAACGGCGTTACTAACGGCGTTACTTTTTTTTAGTAACGAGTAATCTAATTAATTACTTTTTACATCGTTATAACACCATTCCCGTTACTTACAATAAAATACTTTGCGTTACTTTATTAAAGCTGTTCTCATCTGGCACGCTGCTCATTCAGCCTTTCTTTACTCTGCTTTCGTGTGGGGCGGGGAGACATGAGACAACGGCACAGTAAGCCAATCGGAGTAGATTTGGACAACATACGTAGGTAGGCCACGCCTACTGCACTACTGCGCGCTCTTTCAATCGGAAGACACAGCGATGGCGAGCGGTGAGCCCAGCACTGCGCTTTCACATTGGAAATACAGCCATTACTTTTCATTACTTGAAATAAAAGGCAAGTGTGTTTACGTGCAATGCACATTATGTCGAGGAACAAAGCGTCTGTCCTCATCAGTGGCCAGTAATTAGTAACATAATTTTAATAACTACAAAAATATATTACATTTGATAGATGTCTTATCTCACATTGTCCCACAAAAATATTAATATAGTGTAGATAACATTACTAATTGGTTCTGTTAAGTGTCCATTTCAGTCATTAAACACATTTAACATTCACTTTTATTATGATTATACTAATTGAATTTGATTTTTTTTGAGGGGGAACAAAATGTAATGGAATAATTACTTTCCCTGGTAATTAGTTACTTTTATGACAAAGTAACTCAGTTACTAACTCAGTTACTTTTTGGGAAAAGTAACTAGTAACTATAACTAATTACTTTTTGAAAGTAACGTGCCCAACACTGGTCTTACCTGGCTCAGCTGCCCCACTGCCTTTGCTAGTACCTGCTGCATCATCCGAATCTTTTTTAAAATATTTATTCAGTGAGCCCCTGAGTCTCTTGGTTTGTTCCTCTCTTTTTCTCTTTTCTTTTCTGTGCTCCTGACTTGTGCATGTTGGCAAATGGCACGCACACTGATTGTCAAAGCGCTATGATCGAACGATGTTGTTTTTTTCCCCTTAATCAAAGAGTCAGACCAAACCATTTTTGCATTAGGGGTGGTAGGGGGTTCTTGACGCCTTTTTCAAAGACAATAAAGGCAAAAGATCTAGAAATCATTTATTGAATGCAAATATAGCAAATTTCTCCCCCAAATCAACACATTTTGAAATGAAATAAAATAATCGCAACTTCATGAGAGCCCAGTTCTGGGCCCCCCCATTCCTGGGCCCGGGACAACATACCCATTTGTCCCCCCCTGTCGGCAGGCCTGGATAGATAGATAGATAGATAGATAGATAGATAGATAGATAGATAGATAGAACCCCGATTCCATAAAAGTTGGGACAAAGTGCAAATTGTAAATAAAAACGGAATGCAATGATGTGGAAGTTTCAAAATTCCATATTTTATTCACAATAGAACATAGATGACATATCAAATGTTTAAACTGAGAAAATGTATCATTTAAAGAGAAAAATTAGGTGATTTTAAATTTCATGACAACAACACATCTCAAAAAAGTTGGGACAAGGCCATGTTTACCACTGTGAGACATCCCCTTTTCTCTTTACAACAGTCTGTAAATGTCTGGGGACTGAGGAGACAAGTTGCTCAAGTTTAGGGATAGGAATGTTAACCCATTCTTGTCTAATGTAGGATTCTAGTTGCTCAACTGTCTTAGGTCTTTTTTGTCGCATCTTCCGTTTTATGATGCGCCAAATGTTTTCTATGGGTGAAAGATCTGGACTGCAGGCTGGCCAGTTCAATACCCGGACCCTTCTTCTACGCAGCCATGATGCTGTAATTGATGCAGTATGTGGTTTGTCATTGTCATGTTGGAAAATGCAAGGTCTTCCCTGAAAGAGATGTCGTCTGGATGGGAGCATATGTTGCTCTAGAACCTGGATATACCTTTCAGCATTGATGGGGTCTTTCCAGATGTGTAAGCTGCCCATGCCACATGCACTAATGCAACCCCATACCAGAGATGCAGGCTTCTGAACTGAGCGCTGATAACAACTTGGGTCGTCCTTCTCCTCTTTAGTCCGAATGACACGGCGTCCCTGATTTCCATAAAGAACTTCAAATTTTGATTCGTCTGACCACAGAACAGTTTTCCACTTTGCCACAGTCCATTTTAAATGAGCCTTGGCCCAGAGAAGACGTCTGCGCTTCTGGATCATGTTTAGATACGGCTTCTTCTTTGAACTATAGAGTTTTAGCGGGCAACGGCGGATGGCACTGTGAATTGTGTTCACAGATAATGTTCTCTGGAAATATTCCTGAGCCCATTTTGTGATTTCCAATACAGAAGCATGCCTGTATGTGATGCAGTGCCGTCTAAGGGCCTGAAGATCACGGGCACCCAGTATGGTTTTCTGGCCTTGACCCTTACGCACAGAGATTCTTCCAGATTCTCTGAATCTTTTGATGATATTATGCACTGTAGATGATGATATGTTCAAACTCTTTGCAATTTTACACTGTCAAACTCCTTTCTGATATTGCACCACTATTTGTCGGTGCAGAATTAGGGGGATTGGTGATCCTCTTCCCATCTTTACTTCTGAGAGCCGCTGCCACTCCAAGATGCTCTTTTTATACCCAGTCATGTTAATTACCAATGCCGGGGTGGCCCTATATTTAGCCGGGACCATCCCCGGCCCAAACCATCAATGGTGGCCTGCTTGGAGCATGGGGAAAATAATTTTCACTAATTTTGGTCACTGATCTTATTCTTGCATTAATCATCAATTCAACTGCACTCTGCATTTTCACATGGCAGCCCAGACGCCGACAGCATCGCAGCAGATTAAATAGGCGCTACCAAATAAGGAAATTCTCCCCTCCCCTCTATTGCAGTTGGTTTGGTCCAAGACTCCTCCTCTGTATTACGGGGAACTTAAACAACATTGGCGCGAAACAGCGCGCGTCAGTGATGGAGGGCAGAAAGAGGCCAGGTGGAACCGAAAGGGCGAAGCTTAAAAAAAGGAAGGAGGTGGCAGCAAAATGTGCCAAATTGACAGATATGTTCTCAAGACCAGCTGGTAGGTTACGAAAGATATGGAGTATGATAACCCTGTTTGTCGATTTTATCAGTCTATGCTAGGCCTATAATGTGTCGATAGTTTGCGATGTCAATTCAGCTTTTTGATGTCATGTGAAATCTCGCAATTTACACGGTATAGATGTGGTGTATGTCTTAATTCTAAGAAGAACCGGACATTGCTTTACATCCCAGTTATTAACAATTTTAGACGAACAGGTCCCAAATGTGCTGTTGCGCGTTATTTCCTCATCCAGCCTATTTCATCTCGCTGTCACACCGTGCATTTCCACAGGCGTGCGCACATTGTGGTTATGAACACATAGGCCTAGAAGTCATATTTGATGTTAAATAATTGTTGTTATATATATATATATATATATATATATATATATATATATATATATATATATATATATAAAACTTAGAAGAGGTGTATGCGTATGCCAATATTCTAAGCAGAATCGAACACTTGCTTTAGCCTAAATTTCATTTAACCAATTTTGAGTTGCCTAATGTGCCCTCACACTTTATCTGCCGGTTGCTGAGTACCCAGCATTGTTGATTTGCCATTATTTTCGAGGCGTATGCGGCATGTAATACACAAGCATTGGTTCAAATGCACGCGAGAACCTATATTGTTAAAGTGAAGTGAAGTGAAGTTTACCTGAATTTAAACCAAATAAAAAGCATTGTGAAAGAACAGTTATTTGTTTTATCTTTTTTAATGTACTCAAATTCCTCCTCCATTTCAAAGTGGCCTGAATGTGAATTAAACTCCCGGACTGAAAACAGGGCCCACTCCGGCCCTGTTAATTACCTATTGCCAATTGACCTAATGAGTTGCAATTTGGTCCTCCAGCTGTTCCTTTTTTGTACCTTTAACTTTTCCAGCCTCTTATTGCCCCTGTCCCAACTTTTTTGAGATGTGTTGCTGTCATGAAATTTCAAATGAGCCAATATTTGGCATGAAATTTCAAAATGTCTCACTTTCGACATGTGATATGTTGTCTATGTTCTATTGTGAATACAATATCAGTTTTTGAGATTTGTAAATTATTGCATTCCGTTTTTATTTACAATTTGTACTTTGTCCCAACTTTTTTGGAATCAGGGTTGTAGATAGATAGATAGATAGAGTGGCTGTGTGTTGCTGCTGCAATTTCACTGACTTGCTGGCTGATATCAGAGAAAAGCAACAGCTTGCTGTACGATATGTTTAGTGTGTTTTCAAATAAAAGGAAAAGTTAGGTGCTTACATGGACAGATGCCCAAAACAGTGTTATAGCAGAAAAGAAAGCAATACTTCACTAGGTTTTACTGTATGGATGCTAGAGTCTGCTTTCTTTTTATTTAGGCATCTACAGTGGTGCTTGAAAGTTTGTGAACCCTTTAGAATTTTCTATATTTCTGCATAAATATGACATAAAACATCATCAGATTTTCACACAAGTCCTAAAAGTAGATAAAGAGAACCCAGTTAAACAAATGAGACAAAAATATTATACTTGGTCATTTATTTATTGAGGAAAATGATCCAATATTACATATCTGTGAGTGGCAAAAGTATGTGAACCTCTAGGATTAGCAGTTAATTTGAAGGTGAAATTAGAGTCAGATGTTTTCAATCAATGGGATGACAATCAGGTATGAGTGGGCACACTGTTTTATTTTAAAGAACAGGGATCTATAAAAGTCTGATCTTCACAACACGTTTGTGGAAGTGTATCATGGCATGAACAAAGGCGATTTCTGAGGACCTCAGAAAAAGCGTTGCCGATGCTCATCAGGCTGGAAAAGGTTACAAAACCATCTCTAAAGAGTTTGGACTCCACCAATCCACAGTCAGACAGATTGTGTACAAATGGAGGAAATTCAAGACCATTGTTTCTCTCCCCAGGAGTGGTCGACCAACAAAGATCACTCCAAGAGCAAGGTGTGTAATAGGCGGCGAGGTCACAAAGGACCCCAGGGTAACTTCTAAGCAACTGAACGCCTCTCTCACATTGGCTAATGTTAATGTTCATGAGTCCACCATCAGAAGAACACTGAACAACAATGGTGTGCATGGCAGGGTTACAAGGAGAAAGCCACTGCTCTCCAAAAAGAACATTGCTGCTCGTCTGCAGTTGGCTAAAGATCACATGGACAAGCCAGAAGGCGATTGGAAAAATATTTTGTGGACAGATGAGACCAAAATAGAACTTTTTGGTTTAAATGAGAAGCATTATGTTTGGAGAAAGGGAAACACTGCATTCCAGCATAAGAACCTTATCCCATCTGTGAAACATGGTGGTGGTAGTGTCATGGTTTTTGCCTGCTTTGCTGCATCTGGGCCAGGACGGCTTGCCATCATTGATGGAACAATGAATTCTGAATTATACCAGTGAATTCTAAAGGAAAATGTCAGGACATCTGTTCATGAACTGAATCTCAAGAGAAGGTGGGTCAAGCAGCAAGACAATGACCCTAAGCACGCAAGTTGTTCTACCAAAGAATGGTTAAAGAAGAATAAAGTTAATGGTTTGGAATGGCCAAGTCAAAGTCCTGACGTTAATCCAATCGAAATGTTGTGGAAGCGAGCAGTTCATGTGAGGAAACCCACCAACATCCCAGAGTTGAAGCTGTTCTGTACGGAGGAATGGGCTAAAATTCCTCCAAGCCGGTGTGCAGGACTGATCAACAGTTACCGGAAACGTTTAGTTGCAGTTATTGCTGCAAAAGGGGGTCACACCAGATACTGAAAGCAAAGGTTCACATACTTTTGCCACTCACAGATATGTAATATTGGATCATTTTCCTCAATAAATAAATGACCAAGTATCATATTTTTGTCTCATTTGTTTAACTGGGTTCTCTTTGTCTATGTTCAGGACTTGTGTGAAAATCTGATGATGTTTTAGGTCATATTTATGTAGAAATATAGAAAATTCTAAAGGGTTCACAAACTTTCAAGCACCACTGTATCTTACTGGACAAAAGCTATGTATAGAACCTTCAGTCTAATGTAAACTGAGCACAGACATCCCAACTCTCCCGGAAGTTCTGGGAGTCTCCTATATATTGATAGCGGTTCCCTAACACCTGCAAATTAGATACAATATCCTGGAATTGAGAGCAAGAGAGAGCGAGCGAGAAAATCCTGATTGTGCTGTCTTGCTAAGTAGACTAATCAGTTTTCTGTATGGGCAAGCTTTATGTCTTCTCTCCCAGACCGATAGTCCATCAATTCAGTGTATCCAGGAGCATCATGGCAGAACGGAAATATGAAAACGAAAATACAAAACCCACTACACGAAAGTGTCCCCTTGCCTAATGGGGTAAAACAAAAAATTGACTGTGCTGTACTGTTTGCAACAGTGACTTTAGCATTGCCCGTAGCGGGTTATACGATTGTAAAAGACATGTTAAAGTGAGTTTAACAGGTGTCATTTGTTCATGTGCATATTGTTTATACTAGTTGGCTAGCTGCCAAGGCTACGTGATAAGGCCAGACTCCTTGAAGATTTGTTTTAATTTAATAGAATATTAAAAAAAAAAAAGAGTTAAATAATAGTCATAAACATTTTACATAAATAGTTTAAGCAGTCTACATATTTTTTTCGGAACTTTTTTTTAAATTTATTCCACACAAATGAAATGCATGAAGATGGACATAAAATCACACCCGCCTCAGTTAAGTCCACTCAAATCTGCACCATATTACACACATACTCTCATATACAATACCATCTTTCATTTCAAGTCTTAACAATTTTACACAGATACAACCAACATTCATTTGAATTCTGTAAGTTCTCCCTGGGTAGACCAATAGTACAGATAGGTGTAATTGCAAATCCAATACAGGTGCTAGTGAGAAACTAAATATAAAGGAAAATAATAGACAACCAAAATAACTTTATCTGAGCAAATAAAATTAAAAAGAGGTGTTTAGAGCTCTAATATTTGTTATTGGTTTCCATCTTCTCTCAATTTTTTTCTAGTTTCAGTTGTAGTCTTGCTGTAGGGATTTATTTATTTACTTATTTATTTATTTATTTATTTATTTATTATTTTTTCCATAATAAAGACCTTTTTTACTCTGTCTCCCTATTGTGTTATGTTGGGGGGTGGCTTCAACCAAGAGGTTGTGATCTCTTTCCTTGCTATCAGGAGCAGGACTCTCAGAAAGTAACTGCATTCTCTGTCTATCAGATCCTCAGGTAATATCCTGAGTATGTACAGTGTTGGGTCAAGACTGTAGGTCTCTACCCAGAGCTCTCTTAATTTCTTTTTGTACACATTTCCAAAAATCTAAGGTCTTTAGGCAATCCCAAAATATGAGTGAAGTTACCTACCATCCCACAATTCCTCCAACATAAATCAGATGTATTACTATATTTTGAGGTGATAGATGGGGTGCTAAAATAATGCATCTTCACCTTCCAATCAAACTCCCTCCATGTTGGACTGTTGGTTAATTTATGTCCAGATCTGAATGTTCCTCCCAATCATCATCCATTATTTTTACATTTGCTTCCAGTTCCCATTTTTCTTTGACATCCATATTATTAATATTGGATTCATATTGTAGTGTTTTATAGATTTTTGAAATCAGCCCTTTTTTTGATTCTCCCTCTGTAAATGACATGAACAAGTCTTTGACTTTGGTTGGTTCTTTGCATATTTTCTCCCACTCATGTTTCTGGAGGTAAATAATTGCAACTGTAGTGTCTCAGTTGCAAATATTTATAAAAGTCATTATTTGGTAAGTTAAATTCCTGTTTGAATTGTTCAAATGATTTCAAAAATTTACCCCTTAAAAACTTGTGCTATAATTAATCCCTTGTTTGTCCATTTCTCAAATCCTGCATCTAAAGTACACAGTACAAAATCTGGGTTTTGGGCAATTTTTATAGCTTTGCTCACAGAGCTTGATATATTTAATTTCTTTTGTATTGTCAACCATGTTTTCATTGTTTCTATAACCCACTTATTTTGAATCTTAAACTTTTTCTGCACCATTCTGGTTATAAACGGTTGTGATTCAAAAGGCACATTTGGGCAAGCCCTTTGCTCCATTTCCACCCATATTGTATCTTTATCTTTGGTTATCCATAATATGAGAGCTCTAAATTGAGCTGCCCAATAATAGTTCCTTAGATTTGGTAAATTTAACCCTCCCTTATTTTGGGGAGATAAAAGCGTTTTTATATTCTCACTTTTTTTTGCGCCATAAATTTGACGTACTTTTATCCAACATTTTAAAGGTGGAGTCAGGGATCATACAGTAATTGGAAGTGACTGAAACAAGAACAGTAGTCTTGGCAAGATATTCATTCTAATCGTGTCTACCCTCCCAATGAAGGTCGGGGTAAAATCCCTCATCTATCCAGATCCTTCTTAATTTCATTTATCAACTTTCCATAATTTGCATCATACAACTGTGAGACATGAGGAGTAATAATAATGCCCAGGTATCTAAACCCTTTGTCGGTCCATTTAAAATCAACTTTTTCTTTCAGCTCTGCTGGACATTTACCTGATATCATAATAGCAATTGATTTGCTTTCATTTCTCAGATATCCTGAGATTCCTCCATATTCTTTAAGATTCTCCAACAGAGCTGGTATGGATTGGGATTGATCATTTAAAAGTAAATCGTCTGCAAACAATACAGTGGTGCTTGAAAGTTTGTGAACCCTTTAGAATTTTCTATATTTCTACATAAATATGACCTAAAACATTATCAGATTTTTACACAAGTCCTAAAAGTAGATAAAGAGAACCCAGTTAAACAAATGAGACAAAAATATTATACTTGGCCATTTATTTACTGAGGAAAATGATCCAATATTACATATCTGTGAGTGGCAAAAGTATGTGAACCTCTAGGATTAGCAGTTAATTTGAAGGTGAAATTAGAGTCAGGTGTTTTCAATCAATGGGATGACAATCAGGTGTGAGTGGGCACCCTGTTTTATTTAAAGAACAGGGATCTATCAAAGTCTGATCTTCACAACACATGTTTGTGGAAGTGTATCATGGCACGAACAAAGGAAATTTCTGAGGACCTCAGAAAAAGCATTGTTGGTGGTCATCAGGCTGGAAAAGGTTACAAAACCATCTCTAAAGAGTTTGGACTCCACCAATCCACAGTCAGACATATTGTGTACAAATGGAGGAAATTCAAGACCATTGTTACCCTCCTCAGGAGTGGTCAACCAACAAAGATCACTCCAAGAGCAAGGCATGTAATAGTCGGCGAGGTCACAAAGGACCCCAGAATAACTTCTAAGCAACTGAAGGCCTCTCTCACATTGGCTAATATTAATGTTCATGAGTCCACCATCAGGAGAACACTGAACAACAATGGTGTGCATGGCAGGGTTGCAAGGAGAAAACCACTGCTCTCCAAAAGAACATTGCTGCTCATCTGCCGTTTGCTAAAGATCATGTGGACAAGCCAGAAGGCTATTGGAAAATGTTTTGTGGACGGATGAGACCAAAATAGAATGTTTTGGTTTAAATGAGAAGCGTTATGTTTGGAGAAAGGAAAACACTGCATTCCAGCATAAGAACCTTATCCCATCTGTGAAACATGGTGGTGGTAGTGTCATGGTTTGGGCCTGTTTTGCTGCATCTGGGCCAGGACGGCTTGCCATCACTGATGGAACAATGAATTCTAAATTATACCAGTGAATTTGAAAGGAAAATGTCAGGACATCTGTCCATGAACTGAATCTCAAGAGAAGGTGGGTCATGCAGCAAGACAACAACCCTGAGCACACAAGTCATTCTACCAAAGAATGGTTAAAGAAGAATAAAGTTAATGTTTTGGAATGGCCAAGTCAAAGTCCTGACCTTAATCCAATGGAAATGTTGTAGAAGGACCTGAAGCAAGCAGTTCATGTGAGGAAACCCACCAACATCCCAGAGTTGAAGCTGTTCAGTACGGAGGAACGGGCTAAAATTCCTCCAAGCCGGTGTGCAGGACTGATCAACAGTTACCGGAAACATTTAGTTGCAGTTATTGCTGCACAAGGGGGTCACACCAGATACTGAAAGCAAAGGTTCACATACTTTTGCCACTCACAGATATGTAATATTGGATCATTTTCCTCAATAAATAAGTGACCAAGTATAATATTTTTGTCTCATTTGTTTAACTGGGTTCTCTTTATCTACTTTTAGGACTTGTGTGAAAATCTGATGATGTTTTAGGTCATATTTATGCAGAAATATAGAAAATTCTAAAGGGTTCACAAACTTTCAAGCACCACTGTGTTTTATGTTGCCCCCCCAATCCCTTATTCCCAATATTTGACTGTTTTGACTTATTGATTTAGCCAATGGTTCAATACTTACAGTGAACATCAACGGAATCAATCACCTTGTCTGACTCCTCTTTTGAGGCAGAAGAAATCTGAGCAACAGCCATTAATTCTGATCCGTGATTTGGGATCTTTGTAGATTATCTTTGCCCATTCCATAAAATTTTGGGGAAATCCAAAGGCTGACAGTGTCTGAAACAAAAAGTTCCATTTCACTCTATCAAAAGCCTTCTGCGCATCTAAACTAAGCATCATAGAAGACTGAGGTTTGTATTTTGTGCTTGAAATTATATTTAATATTCCCCTGATGTTTGCTCCCTGCCTACCTGGAATGAACCCAGTTTGATCTGTTTTAATTTAGTTATGTTTCTGCATTCTTTTTGCCATTATGCTTGTAAGAATTTTTGGATCACTGCATAATAAACTCACCGGTCAATATCCTTCACATAAAATTGGATCTTTTCCTTCATGTAAAACTGATATGATGGTGTAGTATTTCCCTGACGTGGGTGGAATACTGAAGCGCGGCAGGTGGGTGATGTTCACACACAACTTTATTTTATTGAGTTTGCTTTTCAGCTTTACTTCGTGTTTTTGCGCACATGCGCAGGCGCACACACACACACACACACACACACAGATGTTCTCATTGGGAAAGCCCTCCTCTTGTCGCTCTCTCCCTCCTTTTCTACCTTCCATCTTCACTGCAAAATACAACATTAATCGACAACAGGTGTACTGACTTTACCACTCACCTTCCCTGACCCCGCCCTCCATTCACAAACCGATGCTTGGCCATGCCCCTGCTGCCACATACCCCCACTGCCCAACTCAGGCTGAGGAGCCATCCAGCCTGCAGCGGACTCCCCCCAACGGGATAGGAGGTCTGCCACCACCATCTGCGCCCCCGGCCTGTGGACCACCTAGAATTTAAATGGCTGGAGTGTAAGATACCAACAGGTGATCCATGCATAAGCATCCTTCATGTGATGGAGCCACTGGAGGGGAGCGTGGTCTGAACAAAGGGTGAAAGGGCGCCCCAGCAAGTAGTATCAGAGAGTGAGGACTGCCCACTTGATGGCCAGGCACTCCTTTTCGATGGTGCTGTACTTGCTTTCACACAGCAAGAGCTTGCGGCTGATGTACAGCACTGGACATTCCTCAACCTCCACCTTCTGGGACAGAATGGCCACCAGCCCTCTGTCCGATTCATCTGTCTGTAAGATAAAAGGGAGAGAAGTCAAGGGAGTATAAGAGTGGCCCCCGCACACACTGCAGCTTTTACCTTAGTGAAGGACTGTTGGCTGTGCTCTGTCCACTGGACCGGATCTGGTGCTCCCTTTTGAGTGAGACCAATCAGCGGGCTGGTACCATCCGAATAATTTGGTATGAACCTGCGATAGTAGCCAGCCCCAGGAACTGTCTCACCCCCCTTTTTGGTCTTGGGCCTCAGGCAGGCTGCAATCACTGCTGTTTTGTCAATTTGGGGACGCACCTGCCCGTGACCCAAGTAGAAACCCAGATACCGTACTTCCAACCGCACACTTTTTCAGGTTAGCTGTGAGACCTGCATGCCTCAGTGACTCTAGGACAGCCCTAAGGTGTTCTATGTGCTGTGGCCAGTCATTGCTGTATATCATCAAGGTAGGCTGCCGTGTAGGCAGCGTGGGGGCAGAGGAACTTGTCCTGAGCCGCTGGAATGTAGTGGGAGCCCCAAATAGCCCAAAAGGAAGCGTGACAGATTGGTGTAATCCAAACAGTGTGGAAAAGGCCTTTTTCTCTCAGGATAGAGTTGTCAAGGGGATCTGCCAATATCCCTTTGTCAAATCCAGTGTCCGAATAAAATTGAGCAGCACCTAACCAATTGAGCAACTCATCAATGCAAGGCATTGGGTATGCATCAAATTTAGATACCACATTGACTTTTCTGCAGTCCACACAGAACCAGACCAACCCATCGGCCTTGGGAACCAGGACCACCGGGCTGTCCAGTTACAGTGGGACTCCTCAATTATACCTATGTCGAGCATGGCCTTGAGTTCATCCTGACCCACCTTTTTCTGGTGTTTGGGTAAGCAGTAGGGGTGGCTACACACCACCACCCCAGGGGCATTTCAATGTGGTGTTTTATGAGGTGGGGGCGACCGGGAAGGGGAAAGAACACCTCGGAAAATTTATCTTGCAACCTGGCAACCTCTGTGAGTTGGGTCGGTAAGAGGTGGTCTCCACAGGGGACTGGAGCTGTGTGTGTGTATATATCTCAGTGCTCAGCGTAAATGAGTACACCCCCTTTGAAAAGTAACATTTTAAACAATATTTCAATGAACACAAACAATTTCCAAAATGTTGACAAGACAAAGTTTTTAATATAACATCTGTTTAACTTATAACGTGAAAGTAAGGTTAATAATATAAACTTAGATTACACATTTTTTCAGTTTTACTCAAATTAGGGTGGTGCAAAAATGAGTGCACCACACAACAAAAACTACATCTAGTACTTTGTATGGCCTCCATGATTTTTAATGACAGCACCAAGTCTTCTAGGCATGGAATAAACAAGTTAGCGACATTTTGCAACATCAATCTTTTTCCATTCTTCAACAATAACCTCTTTTAGTGACCTGGATGCTGGATGGAGAGTGATGCTCAACTTGTCTCTTCAGAATTCCCCAAAGAAAATAATTTCTGTACACTACAAGGGTGAAGGCTACAAGAAGATCAGCAAAGCTTTACTTATCAGTCAGAATACTGTAACAAAAGTGGTACAAAAATTTAAGAAAGATGGAATTGCAACCATCTCACAGAGACGTCCAGGTCGTCCACAGAAGTTAACACCTCGACAGGAGCATCTTCTGATGAGAAGGGTTGAAGAAAATCAGCAAGCAAGTTCACTGCAGTTATCTAAAGAAGTAGAAAGCCAAACTGGAGTGACTATTTACTGTGACACAATATGGCATACACTGCAGAGGAATGGCATGCATGGATGCAGTCCACGAAAGAAGCCTCTCCTAAAGCCCAGGCACAAAAAAGCCCGCCTAGAGTTTGCCAGGGCCCATGCTGACAAAGATGAAGACTACTGGGACTCTACACTCTGGAGTGATGAGACCAAGATAAATGTTTTTGGAACTGATGGCTTCAAAACTGTATAGCACCGCAAAGGTGAGGAATACAAAGAAAAATGCATGGTGCCTACAGTGAAACATGGTGGTGGCAGTGTCCTTATGTGGGGCTGCATGAGTGCTGCTGGTGTCAGAGGGCTGCATTTCATTGATGGCATCATGAATTCACAGATGTATTGCTCTATACTGAAAGAGAAGATGCTACCATCACTCCGTGCCCTTGGTCGTCGTGCACTTTTCCAACATGACTAAACACACATCTAAGGCCACTGTTGGATTTCTGAAGAAGAACAGGGTGAAAGTGATTCAGTGGCCAAGTATGTCTCCTGATCTGAACCCAATCCAACACCTATGGGGAATTCTGAAGAGACAAGTGGAGCATCACGCTCCATCCAGCATCCAGTCACTAAAAGAGGTCATTGTTGAAGAATGGAAAAAGATTGATGTTGCAAAATGTCACCAACTTGTTCATTCCATGCCTAGAAGACTTGGTGCTGTCATTAAAAATCATGGAGGCCATACAAAGTACTAGATGTAGTAGTTTTTGTTGTGGGGTGTACTCATTTTTGCACCACCCTAATTTGAGTAAAACTGAAAAAAATGTGTAATCTAAGTTTATTATTATTAATGTTACTTTAACGGTATAAGTTAAACAGATGTTATATTAAAGTTTGTCTTGTCAACATTTTGGAAATTGTTTGTGTTCATTGAGATATTGTTTAAAATGTTACTTTTCAAAGGGGGTGTACTCATTTACGCTGAGCACTGTATATTATATATACAGTGGTGCTTGAAAGTTTGTGAACCCTTTAGAATTTTCTATGTCTGTATAAATATGACCTAAAACATCATCAGGTTTTCACACAAGTCTTACAAGTAGATAAAGAGAACCCGGTTAAACGAATAAGACAAAAATATTATTCTTGGTCATTTATTTATTGAGGAAAATAATCCAATATTACATAACTGAGTGGCAAAAGTACGTGAACCTTTGCTTTCAGTATCTTGTGTGACTCCCTTGTGCAGCAGTAACTGCAACTAAACATTTCCAGTAACTGTTCATCAGTCTTGCACACTGGCTTGGAGGAATTTTAGCCCATTCCTCCATACAGAACAGCTTTATCTCTGAGATGTTGATGGGTTTCCTCATATGAACTGCTCGCTTCAGGTCCTTCCACAACATTTTGATTGGATTAAGGTCAGGACTTTGACTTGGCCATTCCAAAGCATTAACTTTATTCTTCTTTAACCATTCTTTGGTAGAATGACTTGTGTGCTTAGGGTCATTGTCCTGCTGCATGACCCACTTTCTCTTGAGAGTCAGTTCATGGACAGATGTCCTGACATTTTCCCTTAGAATTCGCTGGTATAATGCAGAATTCATTGTTCTATCAATGATGGCAAGCCATCCTGGCCCAGATGCAGCAAAACAGGCTCAAACCATGATACTACCACCACCATGTTTCACAGATGGGATAAGGTTCTTATGCTGGAATGCAGTGTTTTCCTTTCTCCAAACATAACGCTTCTCATTTAAACCAAAAAGTTCTATTTTGGTCTCATACATCCACAAAACATTTTCCAATAGCCTTCTGGCTTGTCCACGTGATCTTTAGCAAACTGCAGACAAGCAGCAATGTTCTTTTTGGAGAGCAGTGGCTTTCTTCTTGCAACCCTGCCATGCACACCATTGTTGTTCAGTGTTCTCCTAATGGTGGACTCATGAACATTAATATTAACCAATGTGAGAGAGGCCTTCACTTGCTTAGAAGTTACCTTGGGGTCCTTTGTGACCTTGCCGACTATTACACGCCTTGCTCTTGGAGTGATCTTTGTTGATCGACCACTCCTTGGGAGGGTAACAATGGTCTTGAATTTCCTCCATTTGTACACAATCTGTCTGACTGGATTGGTGGAGTCCAAACTCTTTAGACATGGTTTTGTAACCTTTTCCAGCCTGATGAGCATCAACAATGCTTTTTCTGAGGTCCTCAGAAATCTCCTTTGTTCGTGCCATGATACACTTCCACAGACATGTGCTGTGAAGATCAGACTTTGATAGATCCCTGTTCTTTAAATAAAACAGGGTGCCCACTCACACCTGATTGTCATCCCATTGATTGAAAACACCTGACTAATTTCACCTTCAAATTAACTGCTAATCCTAGAGATTCACATACTTTTGCCACTCACATATGTAATATTGGATTATTTTCCTCAATAAATAAATGACCAAGTATAATATTTTTGTCTCATTTGTTTAACTGGGTTCTCTTTATCTACTTTTAGGACTTGTGTAAAAATCTGATGATGTTTTTAGGCCATATTTATGCAGAAATATAGAAAATTCTAAAGGGTTCACAAACGTTCAAGCACCACCTGTCATAAAAGCAAGAAAACACATATTTTAGAAATCTCTCAAAAATGTGTTTAAAACTAAAAAGTTAATCATTATTTATTAGGAAAATAACAAAATGAAACAACTAAATAGTTTTTGTTTATATATAATAACCAAAAAACTTAATATTTTCTATGGCCTCCTTTGGCCTTGATAATGGCTTGCATTCTTGCTGGCACTGTTTTTACGTACTTTTCAACAGTCTCTTTTGCTATTGTGTTCCAAATAGTTTGTAACTGTTCCCAGAGACTTGCTTTGGATGAAACTTTTGTTCGATCTATTTTTGAATCCACTAAATCCCAAATCTGTTCAATAGGATTCAAGTCGGGACTTTGACTTGGCCAATCCATCAGTTCCAGTACTCCAGATTCCCTTTTCTTGGTCAAATAGTCTCTGCACAGCTTTGCAGTGTGCTTAGGGTCATTATCTTCTTGGTATATGAACCCACGACCAATCAGTTTCAGTCCAGAAGGGATTCCATGATGCACCAAGATGTTGTGGTAGACCTTCTTGTTCATGATACCATCGATTTTCACTAATTTGCCCATGCCGTTTCCAAAAATTGAACCCCATACCATAACGGAACCTCCACCGTGTTTCACTGTGGGTGCAATACATCTTGCATCAAAACGTTCTCCAGCTTTTCTACGGACATAAACACGACGATGCTGACCAAAGAGTTCAAACTTGGACTCATCCGTCCAGAGTACCTTCTTCCAGTCATTTGCAGTCCAGTGTTTATGCTCCCTGACAAATCTGAGACGTTTCTGGATGTTTGCAGTCCTCAATAGCGGCTTCTTAGCAGCTATTCTTCCCTGTAAGCCTTGTTCCCGCAGTCGTCTGCTTATGGTCATTCTGGAGACTTTTTCGGACTCTGATCTAGACCTATTCATCTCCACCTGAAGATCAGCAGAGGTCTTCCTTCTGTCTCTAGTACTTAAAATCTTGAGGTTCCTGACATCTGCTTCAGTCAGCTTTCATTTTCTGCCTCTTCCTTTGCGCATTTTGTAGGTACCAGTCTCGCCAATGGAATCCAAAGCATACTTGACCACACTGTGAGAACACTTAATGTCTTGCCCTATTTGTTTCAAAGACCATCCAGCATCACGGAGTGCTTTAATGCGCACTCTTTCCTTTTCAGTCAGTTCTCTGCGTTTTGCCATTTTGAACAGAAGTGAGGAATTTCAAACTGAATTCACGTTTTTTTATACCCAAAAGTGAGCTGACAACCAGGACGTCTTTGACAAGTCAGAAATTAATCAAGCATAATATTTGAAAATTGAAACTAATTTTTCTACTTAGGGATGCAAGTAAATAACTATAATTTGGCATTTTAATAAAAAATAACACTGTACTTTGCTATTTAAAAAAAACAGTAAATTAAAAAAATTCAGATGACAACACTAATTTTATTTTAGCATTAAAAATGTCATTTCAGTTCAAGAATATGCACATACTGGTGGATTAACCATTTCAGAAACATAAACTATTTTGGTGATCACCATTACTGTATATTTATGGTTGCTGTGGCATACAGTGGTGCTTGAAAGTTTGTGAACCCTTTAGAATTTTCTATATTTCTGCATAAATATGACCGAAAGCATCATCAGATTTTCACACAAGTCCTAAAAGTAGATAAAGAGAACCCAGTTAAACAAATGAGACAAACATATTATACTTGGTCATTTATTTATTGAGGAAAATGATCCAATATTACATATCTGTGAATGGCAAAAGTATGTGAACCTTTGCTTTCAGTATCTGGTGTGACCCCCTTGTGCAGCAATAACTGCAGCTAAATGTTTCCGGTAACTGTTGATCAGTCCTGCACACCGGCTTGGAGGAATTTTAGCCCATTCCTCCGTACAAAACAGCTTCAACTCTGGGATGTTGGTGGGTTTCCTCACATGAACTGCTCACTTCAGGTCCTTCCACAACATTTCCATTGGATTAAGGTCAGGACTTTGACTTGGCCATTCCAAAACATTAACTTTATTCTTCTTTAACCATTCTTTGGTAGAACAACTTGTGTGCTTAGGGTCATTGTCTTGCTGCATGACCCACCTTCTCTTGAGATTCAGTTCATGGACAGATGTCCTGACATTTTCCTTTAGAATTCAGAATATAATTCAGAATTCATTGTTCCATCAATGATGGCAAGCCGTCCTGGCCCAGATACAGCAAAACAGGCCCAAACCATGATACTACCACCACCATGTTTCACAGATGGGATAAGGTTCTTATGCTCGAATGCAGTGTTTTCCTTCCTCCAAACATAATGCTTCTCATTTAAACCAAAAAGTTCTATTTTGGTCTCATCCAGCCACAAAACATTTTTCCAATAGCCTTCTGGCTTGTCCACTTGATCTTTAGCAAACTGCAGACGAGCAGCAATGTTCTTTTTGGAGAGCAGTGGCTTTCTCCTTGTAACCCTGCCACGCACACCATTGTTGTTCAGTGTTCTCCTGATGATGGACTCATGAACATTAACATTAGCCAATGTGAGAGAGGCCTTCAGTTGCTTAGAAGTTACCCTGGGGTCCTTTGTGACCTTGCTGACTGTTACACGCCTTGCTCTTGGAGTGATTTTTGTTGGTCAACCACTCCTGGGGAGGGTAACAATGGTCTTGAATTTCCTTCATTTGTACACAATCTGTCTGACTGTGGATTGGTGGAGTCCAAACTCTTTAGAGATGGTTTTGTAACCTTTTCCAGCCTGATGAGCATCAACAATGCTTTTTCTGAGGTCCTCAGAAATCTCCTTTGTTCATGCCATGATACAATTCCACAAACATGTGTTGTGAAGATCAGACTTTGATAGATCCCTGTTCTTTAAATAAAACAGGGTGCCCACTCACACCTGATTTTCATCCCATTGATTGAAAACACCTGACTCTAATTTCACCTTCAAATTAACTGCTAGTCCTAGAGGTTCACTTTCCTCAATAAATAAATGACCAAGTATAATATTTTTGTCTCATTTGTTTAACTGGGTTCTCTTTATCTACTTTTAGGACTTGTGTGAAAATCTGATGATGTTTTAGGTCATATTTATGCAGAAATATAGAAAATTATATAGGGTTCACAAACTTTCAAGCACCACTGTAAACCTTAAATCAGGTGGTGGTCTAATAAATTTGTTAACCTTCTCTGGAACTGCCAATGCTGCAGGGATCCCCTTGTTCCAATGTTTTAGCAGGTTGAGGTGGTATTTAGCAGTGCTCCTCCCCCATCCGTTCACCTCACCTCATAGTCAATGTCCCCAATTTGCTGTGTGACTTCGAATGGCCCTTGCCACTTGGCGACTCGAAGTGGGCAATAATACATGCACTTTATCTCCTGGGGTGAACTCTCTAAGGCACGTACCCGTCGTACAGCTGGGCTTGACGTTCTTGTGCCTGCCGCAAATTCTCCTCAGTTAAGTACGTGAGCGTGTGGAGCTTTGCACACAGGTCGAGCATGTATTGAATTTCATTTTTACTCCAAGGTCTGCCTCCCAATTTTCCCACCGCATGTCTAAAATGCCACACGGCTTTCGCCCATATAATAATTTGAAAGGCGAAAACCCCGTGGAGGCTTGTGGGACCTCTTGTACTACAAATAACAGGTGCTTGAACCATTTATCCCAATTTCGTGCATCCTTGCTTACAAACTTTCAAATGGATTTTTGAGTGTTTGATTAAATCATTTCACTAAGCCATCTGTTTGTGGGTGATAAACACTAGTGCAGACGGATTTAATTCCTAACAACCCATACAGCTCGCAAAGTTTGTGACATAAAGGTAGTGCTTGCTCAGTTAGGATTTCTTTCAGAATCCCGACTCGGGAGATAACACGGAAGAGTGCCTCCGCAATACCGCATGCTGAAATATTGTGGAGAGGCACCGCTTCCGGATATCACATTACATAGTCCACCAGAACTAAAATAAAGTGATATCCTCATGCTGACTGATCTAATGGCCTGACAAGATCCATACCAATTCTCTCAAGGGCATCTCTATTAGAGGGAGAGGGTGCAAAGGTGCTTTTGGAGTAGCCACAGGATTTACTAATTGGCATTCACGGCATGCTGCACACCACCGACGAACGTCCCCGTGAATCCCGGGCCATCATTTGGGCTAGTGTCTTATCTTGTCCCAAGTGTCCAGCCATGGGATTAAAGTGAGCTGCATGGAATATGAGTTCCCTACGGCTCTTTGGGATAAACAACTGTGTTATTTGTTCATTGGTTTGAGTGTCCTGCATCACTTGATACAACCTATCCTTAATAGCAAAGTATGGGAAGGAGGGTGTCACATTTGGCTGGAGGGTCTGACCATTGATTACTCTCAGTTGGTCAAAAGCATGATGCAGAGTCTCGTCTCACGACTGTTCTAATGGGAAATCCTCGAGGGAATCCCTGAGAGAGGGAGGAGGGGCAAGCTGCTCCTCGCTCCTCGTATCGCCCTGACGCGGTGCTGATGTAGACGGCTCTGTGACAGCTTCCCCAGTCAGTGCCACGCTGGGATTTCCCCCCCATGACATATTCTCACAGGACACACCTCCTACTATACATGCCATTAATTCCCTAAATCCCGGCCAGTCTCCAGGATCAGCACGTGGGTAAGACGCAGGTTAACAACCGTCTTTTATGCTATGCTTTTCCCTCTGAAATAGAAAGTGGATGGATGCTAGCGGATAATTATGAACATCCCCATGCACACACAGAACCTTCACCAATTGTGCTCTCCCTGATGCCTCGCCTTGCACCAGGGTTTGGTGGATTGAGGTCTGATTACAGCCGGAATCCACCAATGCGCGATACGTATCCCCTTGAACACTCACTGGTATATGATACACTCCGGCTCGATGGGGGGCGGTCTCTGGCACATCAGGGATCTGGACCACCACTCCCACCTCCATTGCAGAACACTGACCCTAGAGATGCCTGGGCTCCCCACAGTGCCAGCACACCAGCCCAGGCTTCACCTCTGCACCGGTGTTATGGGTGTCACTCACCTGGGGGGGGGAATGGGGCAGGGACAAGAAGGAGAGGGAGAAGGGGAGAGAAAGAGAAGAGGCAACATGTCCGCCTGCCGCTGGAACCGCTACCAGATGGTCCTCTGCCAGCTTGATGGCTTGATCCAGCGACGCTGGGTGGTGACACTGGACCCACTCCTCCACTTTTCCTTCCAGAAGCCATGCGATAAACTGCTCCAGTGTCACCAGGTCAATGATCCCCTCGGCGTCATGGTCATCTGCCCTCAGCCACTGCTGGCAGGTGTCCCAGAGCTGTTGTCCGAACACAAATGGCCCACTGACCTCCTCCAAATTCAGCATCCAGAAGCACTGGCAATGTTCTGGGGAGTGGCTGACACACTGCAGGATGGCTTACTTCAGGTTCTTGTAGGTAAGCCAGCTGTTGGCAGGGAGCTGCTTTTTCAACCCCATGCTTTGGCCGCTTGCTTAAAGAGCATGATGAAGGCTTCTGGATCATTGTGTGGCCCCATCTTGTTATGGGTGATGTGGGGAGGGTCTGTTGCGGAGAATTGAATATTTGGGTAGCAATGCAATTCCAGATTGAATTGGGGTTTTTAAAGAAATGTTTAATCCATTTAATTTTAAAAGAGTAATTCAAAGATGTGAAGCCTACAGCGTTAAGACCACCTGATTGCAATTTGTTTATTATAACATTCTTTTTTATGTAATATATTTTCTTTTTCCATATAAAATCAAAGACGATTTTGTCCATTTTTGTACATACAGTGGTGCTTGAAAGTTTGTGAACCCTTTAGAATTTTCTATATTTCTGCATAAATATGACCTAAAACATCATCAGATTTTCACACAAGTCCTAAAAGTAGATAAAGAGAACCCAGTTAAACAAATGAGACAAAAATATCATACTTGGTCATTTATTTATTGAGGAAAATGATCCAATATTACATATCTGTGAGTGGCAAAAGTATGTGAACCTTTGCTTTCAGTATCTGGTGTGACCCCCTTGTGCAGCAATAACTGCAACTAAACGCTTCCGGAAACTGTTGATCAGTCCTGCACACCGGCTTGGAGGAATTTTAGCCCGTTCCTCCGTACAGAACAGCTTCAACTCTGGGATGTTGGTGGGTTTCCTCACATGAACTGCTCGCTTCAGGTCCTTCCACAACATTTCCATTGGATTAAGGTCAGGACTTTGACTTGGCCATTCCAAAACATTAACTTTATTCTTCTTTAACCATTCTTTGGTAGAACGACTTGTGTGCTTAGGGTCGTTGTCTTGCTGCATGACCCACCTTCTCTTGAGATTCAGTTCATGGACAGATGTCCTGACATTTTCCTTTAGAATTTGCTGGTATAATTCAGAATTCATTGTTCCATCAATGATGGCAAGCCGTCCTGGCCCAGATGCAGCAAAACAGGCCCAAACCATGATACTACCACCACCATGTTTCACAGATGGGATAAGGTTCTTATGCTGGAATGCAGTGTTTTCCTTTCTCCAAACATAATGCTTCTCATTTAAACCAAAAAGTTCTATTTTGGTCTCATCCATCCACAAAACATTTTTCCAATAGGCTTCTGGCTTGTCCACGTGATCTTTAGCAAACTGCAGACGAGCAGCAATGTTCTTTTTGGAGAGCAGTGGCTTTCTCCTTGCAACCCTGCCATGCACACCATTGTTGTTCAGTGTTCTCCTGATGGTGGACTCATGAACATTAACATTAGCCAATGTGAGAGAGGCCTTCACTTGTTTAGAAGTTACCCTGGGGTCCTTTGTGACCTCGCCGACTATTACACGCCTTGCTCTTGGAGTGATCTTTGTTGGTCAACCAGTCCTGGGGAGGGGAACAATGGTCTTGAATTTCCTCCATTTGTACACAATCTGTCTGACTGTGGATTGGTGGAGTCCAAACTCTTTAGAGATGCTTTTGTAACCTTTTCCAGCCTGATGAGCATCAGCAATGCTTTTTCTGAGGTCCTCAGAAATCTCCTTTGTTCGTGCCATGATACACTTCCACAAACATGTGTTGTGAAGATCAGACTTTGATAGATCCCTGTTCTTTAAATAAAACAGGGTGCCCACTCACACCTGATTGTCATCCCATTGATTGAAAACACCTGACTCTAATTTCACCTTCAAATTAACTGCTAATCCTAGGGGTTCACATACTTTTGCCACTCACAGATATGTAATATTGGATCATTTTCCTCAATAAATAAATGACCAAGTATAATATTTTTATCTCACTTGTTTAACTGGGTTCTCTTTATTGACTTTTAGGACTTGTGTGAAAATCTGATGATGTTGTAGGTCATATTTATGCAGAAATATAGAAAATTCTAAAGGGTTCACAAACTTTCAAGCACCACTGTAAGTTTTTAGATACATCAAGAGCCATAGATGCATATATAAGTCTGGAGAGGCCTTCAACTTTAGCAACTAAAGATCTTCCAGTTATGGACAAATCTCTTTGAAGCCAAAGATTGAATCTTTTTTGGATAAAGTCTATAAGGGAGTTAAAATTAACTAATAGTCTATTACATTGGTCTTTCTCTACTATAATACCTAGATATTTGACGCTGTATTTTACCGGAATTCCTGAGATAACAATATCCGTGCATTCTTTAACTGGCAGAAGCTCACATTTAGAAAATGTTTAACTTGAGCCCAGAGGCCAATGAAAAAGTATTCATCATTTTTATTGCTTCGCTAACTTGAAATTTATCTCTTAAAAAGAGAGTTGTATCATCCGCCAGTTGAGTTATGGACAGAATGTTACCAGCAATAGAGAGCCCCATTACATCACTATTTTTAACATGAATACAGAGTAATTGCATAGGAAGAAGAAATAAAAATGCTGAAATTGGGCAACCCTGATGTATTCCACGGTTAATATTAAATCTTTTGGTAGTGCCAAAAGTAAGTTTAATTGAGCTATTTGCGTTGGCGTATAAAGTTTTACCAGATTTTATAAACATGTCACCAAATCCAAATACATCCAGTGCCCTAAACATAAATTGATGTTCGATAGAATCGAACGCTTTATAAAAATCCAAGAAAAGAATAAAGCTATTTTCTTCTATTAACTCTGAGTAATCTAAAATATCAAGTACTAGTCAAATGTTATGTTATATGCCTGCCAGACATGAACCCAGATTGTGTCTCATCAATGATATCATTGAGAGTTTCTTTAAGTCTTTTAGCTAAACAGATAGCAATAATTTTATAATCAATATTTAGGAGTGATATTGTCCAATTATCTAAAAGTAAGGTGACTTTTTGCGGTTTGGGGATCAAAGTAATTATGCCTTGGGTTAAAGAGGGAGGGAGATTTTCATGACTAACACTTTCCAGATAGACCTTATGCAGAAAGGGGGATAACTCAACATTTTGTATATCTCAGATGTCAGACCATCTGTCCCAGGACTCTTATTAAGCTTCAGCTGTTTAATAGCATCTTTGATATCCATTAATGTGATTAGAGCATCACATGATATTTTATTAGTATAACTTATAGTTTTAATATCACCCAAAGAATTAAAGAAACATTCCATATAATTTATTGATAATTTAGAACTATACAAGTTCTTATAAAATAATTCACAAATTTCAGAAATCATCTGAGGATCTTCTGTAATGACTCCATCTGAATGAAGTTTTGTTAAGCTATTAACTTCATGATGTCGTTTCTCCAACTTAAAAAAATAACTGGAGTTTTTCTCTCCCTCTTCTATCCATCTTTGCCTAGAGCGTACAAAGGCCCCCTTTGCTTTGAGTATACATATTGTCTAGTTTTAGTTGTAAAATTTGAAGCCTGTTTCTATTATTATCTGATAAATTATCAGGTAATATAGATGATAAGGAGATTATTTCAGAGATTAGATCTGATTCCTCCTTTTTTCGTTTCTTGGCCATTTCAGCTCCCGTTTTCATTACAAGTGTTCTTAATTCAAACTTAAGAAATTCCCAATGCTTGCCATAGATATTTTCAGCACAGGCCTTTTCCCAACATTCAGATATCTTTGCTTTAATGTCCTTAGTCAGTGAATCATTTGATAAAAGATCGTTATTTAATTTCCAATATGAGCTTACTCACCAGTGGCGGTTCTAGGATTTTTCTGAAACGGGGGCCACTATGGGGCCATATGTAACCTTCAGGGGCCAACAGTGTCGCCACCATCTTTATCCAGTGATAAAGGCTACCAACCTGATTTGTACATTTTGTTTAGTGGATTGCATACTGTTATACATCATACCTATATTGCTTATTTTAAAAACTTGCTCTTCTACAGTATACTGCTTCTTGGCATCTGTGGGCTCTTCCAAATGGCATCTCACTGTACTTGTATACTGACAATAAAGAACATCTACTTCTACGCTACTATCCAAACACACAAATGAATAATTCAGTACCCTTTTTCAAACTTAAATAAAACATTATGAATCAGTAACGCTTGTAATAATTCTTTTTTTATTCATTCTGTGTGCATAAAGGGCACATAAAAAAAATCAACAACATATAGGATAGGAGCACATAGGATAACAGAGGAGCAACAGCTTTTAACTGTAGGTGCAACAACATCTCTCTCTCTCACACACACACACACACACACACACACACACACACACACACACACACACACACACTCATTCTCTCTCTCACACACACACACACTTCAGAAAAGAAGAATTCTCCGATTGCCATGCTTTGAGCTAAAACGCCTGACAAATTCATCCAAATCCTTTCATCATTTGAACCTGCACCATCCGATAGAGCTAATACAGAAATATGTCACAAAATAAATAACCCGTATTTCTATTCAAAATGCCATCTGACAACTACCAATTTAGTTATTTTAATAAATAAAATGCAATTAAGTACATTACACCCATACAACATGGCATCATTACCTAGAGGGTTACTATTACAGCTAAAGTTGAACTACATACAAGTCTAGAACTAAAGTAGACCCTTAAACTGTGCATTTCTCCTCTATGCAATCTCAATTAATACTATTTCCAGAAATACCAGTACAATACATTGTATTATTATAGTCATCTGGTTTTGCCTACTACATCATGTTTTCTCTGACCTGGTGAAGAGGGGCTTGGGCTAGCAGACTGGTACTGCAGTTGTTGACCGTCCTGTGGTGCTGGTGCCTGCATACTTGTGCTGCCCTCATTTAAACCCTCACTTTCAGTTTTTATTTTGATAAGAAACTGCTGAATTCCCTGCATCTTTCTTTTCATGCTCTCTCTGTCTCTATATCTGCCAAACACGATAGTTAAGATTAACAGTAGGGCGCCATATTGGAAGACCTCAAGTACATACATACATACATACATACATACATACTCACTCACAATATAAAACAAACTACGAGCGAGAGTGAAGTGACACGATGGCTGATCAGTCTGGTTATGTGAGTACATTACCAGTTGCAGAAAGGGCACGGTATGTGGAGAAACTGGCTGTGATTGATGGGTTTGACCCATATGATAAGATTCGGGGCAAGGGAGAATGGAAACATAAGGAGGACCTGACACCAATTCTGCCATCTGTTTGCTACCCAGACATTGTAAACTATTTGTTGTTTACACCCAGTGCCTACACTGCTGATGACTTGAAGGCCTATAAAGGGCTACAGGCTTACAATTCTGTTGTTAGTGGCTTGGTTCGTGATATTACAGCTGTTGTTAAGAATAACCTACACATAGTTATGGCCAAGGTAATCTTGTTGATATTTATCTTTTAATAATATATCTTTTCAGTTGAAAAATTAATACTTTTTGTTACTATTAAGGTATCCATAATTTAGGTTAATTTATCCAAATTATACATATGTATTTATGATGCCTACACAACAACTATGCTTTATTTATATAATAGGAGGGAGAGCAAGCCCCAAACCATCCTAAATTATTATTATTATTATTATTATTATTATTAAATTGTTGAAGTCTGGGAGGCTTGCTCCTCATACAGTTATCAACTTGGGGCCAATTTAGCATGTTTTAAATCTGAATTTCTTGCGTTTGCTTACCTCAAAGTGTCCACAGATCATGCACAGCCTTATCCATTATATCCACAGTTTTTTGCCAAGTCTCACACAGGTTTCTTTCAAGTCTACTGTTGGGCCAATAAATCATAAATAAAACAGCTCAGATTTGTTTGTTTAAGTCGTTTGCCACTCCACTTTATTCTCGTGGGTTCACATACCACTGCCGTTATTTCCCCCTAATCACGAGTTTGTTGGTCTTCCAATATGGCGTAGGGTCTGTTTACTTCCGGTTTCGGGTGACGTCAGTAATATCCCTCTATTGCTATCTTACCAAACAAATTACAACTTAACATCGCTAACAAGCGCACTGCCACCAACAGTTTGGGGGTGGAACTGCACCAGTGATTATTGAATTCTCCGGTTGTTCTTCTCGCCAGTTGATTGACAGAACAGGGGCACTTCAGGGGCCAATCAAATTAGAGGCGGGGCCATGGCCCCTGTGGCCCCGCACCTAGAACCGCCCCTGTACTCGCTTAGGTTGTTGCCTAGCAGACATACATACCTCTAATAGGATGGTCTTATGATCCGTCAGGGGCGTAGGTAAAATTTTAACTGAGGAAATAAAATGAATTAGGGAATCAGAAATTAACCAAAAATCAATCCGTGATTGTAAAGAGCCTGACCTATTCTTCCACGTGTATTCTTTGATTGCAGAATACCTATGTCTCCAAATATCAATCAAATCTCTTTCATTTATGAAATCAAGCATATATAAAGTATCATTATTTTTAATTGGCCATCTATCTAAAGCATCATTTAAGGAGCAATTAAAATCCCCACCTAAAACAATTCTTAGATCTGAGAAAGTGCTTACTAAAAACTCAATTTGGGTATTCAGTAATTGCATTAAAGCAATATTCTCTTGTTTGTTATTGTAACCATAAACATTACCCAGTAAAAATAACTGATCATTGAATGAGATAACCAACAGAACAAAGTGCCCATTCAAATCTGTTACTGAAGAAATAATTTTCCCATTGAACTTGTGTTTCAAAGTCAAAGTTCCAGCAAAATGATTTGTCCCATGAGACATCCACACATCATCCCCACTGCGATTTCCAAAAACTGATGTCATTAGAACTAGAATGTGATTCTTGAATTAAACAAAAATCGGCATTGAAACTTTTTGCATAAATAAATAAGGCTTTCCGTTTGGTCTTGTCCTTTAGACCTCGAGCATAAATAGAAATAAAAGTTAAAGAAGATATTTTGTAATGTAACTAGCTTTTCACCCTGAGAAAAACGAGTAAACTTCAGTGAAAACAGAACTACTCTGTCTAAAACAGTGCAATACATACGTTCACAGCAGCAACAATATTGTAGTATAAGAGGTGCATTTTTAAACAGTCGAACTTAAGCATTATAAACACCAGGCCAGATCAGCTTACGTGAAGTGCATCATTTAATTTCCTTTCTGTCCACAAACGCCCGGGCTCCAACAAAATAAGCAATCTTCCCCTCCTTGCATGCCCTTTCAATCTGTGGCCATAGCTGATTGCGACGCTCTCGGTCCTCGGGAGACAGATCCTCTTTAAAACACAGCTTTTTTTTCTGCCAGGAACTCCAAACATTTTGCAGCCTTCCAGATGATGTCGCGAAAGTGCCTCATCATAAACTGTAGGATTATGGTCCGGGGCTGTGGTTGAGATGCAAACTGACGTTTCTGACCGAGCCTATGCACCGAGTCCAGCACCTCCGGCAACTTTTCATAGTATTTTGGCTTCATGTTTTGGCAGATTTCAATCACCTTCTGGCGCACGTCCTCCCCCTCTTCTTCTTTAAGCCCATACAGACGCAAATTCCATCTCCGTTTGTAACAAGACAGATCCAGCACTTTGCTTTCGAGGATTTGGATTTTCTCTTCGGCTTTGCTTATTCGGTTTTCGGTGTGGGATACCTTTCCTTTCAGTTCCTTGATATCTTCAGAAATGAAGTTGATTGTAGCTTTTAATTTGCTGATACTCTTTACGATGCTATTTCCCTGTGCTTCGATAGCCATTTTCAATGTAGCAATAATGCTCTCCGCAACATCATGTTCCATTGCTCTTTTCTTGTTGGAAGATTTTGTTGGAGTCGAGTCAGGAGTAATAGACAGTCGCTTAGTTGGACCTGGGTTTTTTGCCATCACTTGCATCTAAACTTTTTGACTGTAAAAGGTAGTTTTGCGGCTTTTAAAAGATATTAGGACGGAGCGAGTTCTGAAGCATGTAGTTCCCTACGCCGCCATCTTGGCCTCAGGCCAGAGAAAGTTACTTTGTGTGTTTGTAGACCTGGAGAAGGCATACGATAGAATGCCAAGAGATGAGTTATGGTATTGTATGAGAAAGTGTGGAGTGAACAAGAAGTATATTAGAGTGGTGCAAGACATGTATGAGAACAGTGAAACAGCAGTGAGGTGTGCAGTTGGAACGACCGAATGGTTCAAGGTGAAGGTGGGACTTCATCAAGGATCTGCTTTGAGTCCTTTCTTGTTTGCCATAGTGATGGATAGCTTGATGGACGAAGTGAGGAAAGAGTCACCGTGGAACATAATGTTTGTGGATGATATTGTGATATGTGTTGAAAGTAGAAAGGAGGTTGAGCTGGGTTTGGAGAGATGGAGGTATGCATTGGAATGAAGAGGAATGAAGGTGAGCAGGAGCAAAACAGAATACATGTGCATCAATGAGAATGGGGATGAGAATGTAGTGAAGATGCAAGGAGTAGACGTAAGGAAAATTGGTGAATTCAAGTACCTGGGGTCAACTGTGCAGGAAAATGGGGGCTGCGATAGTGAGGTAAGAAAGCGAGTGCAGGCAGGGTGGAGCAGTTAGAGAAGGATTTCGGGAGTCATTTGTGAAATAGCCCAGGAGTAATAGGGTTATACCCGGAACAAATTAGTAACAAGCTGAAAATTTCAGAATATGTTCAGAATACCTTTAGGAATAACATACTAAAAGTCCCCGGAAATCCCCCTTGTGCTCTCTGAGAAATTAAAGATGGCGTCCAAAATGGCCACCAAATGGAGATCTGCCCATATCTCAGGCCCAAAACAAAATATTAATGCAATTAAAAGGTCAGAATATATGTTTTGTAGGGTAGGAGAGTAAATTCCAACATGTGTGTATTAATTACATTGTGTATTAACATTATATAATAACAATGTACACATTATTATAACAGTATATTTGTGTATAATGTGTTCGCTTGCCATGTCTGGTTAGATTGTCATATTTTTGGCACTTCACCAGTTCACATTTATGAATGTGCACAGTACTATGAATGTGTGTAGGTTTCATCCAGTCCGATCCTTGAATCAAGTATCAATCTTGAAACGCCCTGGCCCATAAATTCACATCCAAGAAGAAATAACAATGACTGTTATGACAAAATAATCGTTATGGTATCATGAAGATATCTCATATGTTTTTGAAATGGCTTCAGTTCTTAATGTTTAGGACTAATAATTACAGACTTATAATTGTAAATCTATACATGTGCTATTTAATGTACACTACCGATTATAGAGTGTCGATCCATTGGTTACTCGTTCACTCCGTATCATCCTATTCTGTTCACAAAACAACAAACACAATTACTAGGGGTTGGAGCACTTATTTTCATTAATATTAATTAAAGTAAATTGGTGGTGTAAAATGAAAAATGGCATGTTAAAAGGTCATGCTGAGTTCAGTCATTTTTAAAAGGTCATGCTGAGTTTAGTCATTTTTTGTCCGAACACACTGGCATTGCTAGTAGTAAAGACTGGCGCTAGAAACTCAAAGATTAATTTTTTTCCACCCTTAAACAAGCTTGAATAAATTCCCTACTTCACTGATGGTACAACAAAGGTCCAAGCATTACAACTGAGGCACTGAGAAGTGTTTAAGTCTACTCATTGTTTATAAGCAAGAGCTTTTATTGAGGCAGACCTTTTTGTCATGAAAGTCGCCGGAATGTTGAAGAAGTGTACTGAAACAGCTTGCCATTGTAGTTTTAGAAGATAGAGTTCTCAAATTTAATTTCCCTTTAATATTTTATCAAAGCTTAAAGATGCACTAAATATTAAGGAAATTGATGTCTAATTGTTGTCTTACATTATGTTCATGTATGTAGGTAGCCTAATAAGCTAATCTGTCAATCATGTCAACCATCACATCCCATGTAATTTCCACATTAATGACCTTGTAATCTTGGTTAATTTTAATTTTAACAGTGTGACAATGGTGAATTTGCATTGCTTGCATGAGAGAACATATAATTTAACATTTTAATTGCATTTATATTCTGTTTTATCCCTGAGATATTGAAAAATCTCCAATCGGCGGCCATTTTGGACGCCATCTTGAATTTCTCAGAGAGCACAAGGTGGATTCCCGGGGACTTTTAGTATGTTATTCTTAAGGGTATTCTGAACATATTCTGAAAAATTCAGCTTGTTACTAATTTGTTCCGGGTTGGACTCAATTTTGAGTTAATGCTCTTGGGCTAAAAGGAAAGTCCCAGCAAAAGTGAAAGGTAAGATGTATAAGACAGTAGTGAGACCAGCTGTGATGTATGGATTGGAGACCATACCCTTAACGAAGAGGCAGGAGGCAAAGTTGGAGGTGGTGGAGTTGAGGATGTTAAGGTTTGTGATGGGAGTGACAAGGTTGGACAGAATGAGGAACGAGCACATCAGAGGGACAGCACATGTGGAGAGCTTGGGAATTAAGCTAAGAGAGATGAGACTGAGATGGTATGGGCACATCCTGAGAAGAGATGCAGAGCATGTGGGAAGGAAAATGTTGAGGATGGAGCTGCCAGGCCCACGAAAACAAGGAAGGCCAAAGAGGAGAAACATGGATGTGGTGAGAGAGGACATGAAAGTGGCAGATGTGGTAGAGAAGGATGCGGAAGACGGGAAGCAATGGAGATGAAAGATCCACTGTGGCAACCCCTATTCGGGAGCAGCCAAAAGAAGAAGATATTTCTGCATAAATATGACCTAAAACATCATCAGATTTTCACACAAGGCCTAAAAGTAGATAAAGAGAACCCAGTTAAACAAATGAGACAAAAATATTATACTTGGTCATTTATTTATTGAGGAAAATGATCCAATATTACATATCTGTGAGTGGCAAAAGTATGTGAACCTCTAGGATTAGCAGTTAATTTGAAGGTGAAATTAGTCAGGTGTTGTCAATCAGTGGGATGACAATCAGGTGTGAGTGGGCACCCTGTTTTATTTAAAGAACAAGGATCTATTAAATTCTCACACTTCCACAAACACGTGTTGTGAAGATATCATGGCATGAACAAAGGAGATTTCTGATGCTCATCAGGCTGGAAAAGGTTACAAAACCATCTCTAAAGACTTTGGACTCCACCAATCCACAGTCAGACAGATTGTGTACAAATGGAGGAAATTCAAGACCATTGTTACCCTCCCCAGGAGTGGTCAACCAACAAAGATCACTTCAAAAGCAAGGCATGTAATAGTCGGCGAGGTCACAAAGGACCCCAGGGTAACTTCTAAACAACTGAAGGCCTCTTTCACATTGGCTAATATTCATGAGTCCACCATCAGGAGAACACTGAACAACAATGGTGTGCATGGCAGGGTTGTAAGGAGAAAGCCATTCCTCTCCAAAAAGAACATTGCTGCTCGTCTGCAGTTTGCTAAAGATCACATGGACAGGCCAGAAGGCTACTGGAAAAATGTTTTGTGGACGGATGAGACCAAAATAGAACTTTTTGGTTTAAATGAAAAGCATTATGTTTGGAGAAAGGAAATCACTGCATTCCAGCATAAGAACCTTATCCCATCTGTAAAACATGATGGTGGTAGTAGTATCATGGTTTGGTTTCTGTTTTGCTGCATCTGGGCCAGGACGGCTTGCCATAGTTGATGGAACAATGAATCCTGAATTATACCAGCAAATTTTAAAGGAAAATGTCAGGACATCTGTCCATGAACTGAATCTCAAGAGAAGGTGGGTCATGCAGCAAGACAACGACCCTAAGCACACATGTTGTTCTACCAAAGAATGGTTAAAGAAGAATAAAGTTAATGTTTTGGAGTGGCCAAGTCAAAGTCCTGACCTTAATCCAATCGAAATGTTGTGGAAGGACCTGAAGTGAGCAGTTCATGTGAGGAAACCCATCAACATCCCAGAGTTGAAGCTGTTCTTTACGGAGGAATGGGCTAAAATTCCTCCAAGCAAGTGTGCAGGACTGATCAACATTTACCGGAAATGTTTAGTTGCAGTTATTGCTGCACAAGAGGGTCACACCAGATACTGAAAGCAAAGGTTCACATACTTTTGCCACTCACGGATATGTAATATTGGGTCATTTTCCTGAATAAATACATGACCAAGTATAGTATTTTTGTCTCATTTGTTTAAGCGGGTTCTCTTTATCTACTTTTAGGACTTGTGTGAAAATCTGATGTTGTTTTAGGTCATATTTATGCAGAAATATAAAAAATTCTAAAGGGTTCACAAACTTTCAAGCACCACTGTAATTGGATGATTCAGATCATGTACATTGTACAGCACAAGATTTAGCTTATCCATATTATTTTCAGATGAGACCCACAAGCTCTACACCTCATAAAGTAAGAAGCTGCATGAAACCTCGCACAGTAACAAAGACAAAAAGTATACACCTCCATCAGAACCAAAACTAATGTATGACAACAAGAACATATGTCTTCCAAAAGTCCCATAATCAGAGTCGTGACATTTTCTCTCTGGGGGGAAAAAGCACTATGTGCATCTACAACTTCCTAACAGTTGTCTAAAAGTTGTTAAGAACTCAGTTTTAATTTCGCTCTTCATAAAACCAATATTTCTGTCAGTTTAACAAGTAGTGCAAATACTAGCTTCTCTCATATTCACTGATCACATAGAAGGCAGATATGGTTATGATTTCCCAGCTATACTTAACTGTTTGTTACACTTGAGCATTATTTTTTAATATTCATTACTATACCAATACAGGTGTTGAGTTTACTCCATGAGGGCATACAGGTCTGCTTCTGTGATGTGGGGCCATCTCTGCCTCCCTCTCTGTCCTGTCATCATGGTCCAGCTGCTTGGTGTCATCACTCTGTGCATCCTTTCCATCTTGTGCTCCTTCACGTTAATCCCTATGTCCTTTAACGTAGGTGCTGCTTCTGTTAGTGTAGTAAATGTCTTTGTCCCTGAGTTCAAAAACACTAAGGCCCTGTCCACACGGCAATGGATTCGGGTGACTCCGATACAATTGCTTATCGTTTAGGCCTGGCGTCCACACGGCACCGGCGTTTTGGGTGCCCAAAACGCAATCTTTTTGAGAACGGGTTCCAGAGTGGAAAGATCTGGCAACGTTGCCGTTGTGAAGTCGTCTGGATGAGTAAAACGGATTTGTTTACGATGACGTCACAACCACATGACTGTGAGTGCTTCACGCCGGGTAGAAGTGTAACGAATATCACCAGGAAAAAGCCTTACAGAGCACTAGTGAGAGTGAAACACGAGCTTGGATATTATTATTATTATTATTATTATTATTATTATTATGTTCAGTGTTAGTTCACAGTAGTAATGCAAGAAGCAGAATAGTGACAGTAATAGTGAAGCAAAAACATGCAATTGTACAAACACTGCAGCTCTACAGCAAAATATTCATTTATAAAATGGTCTGATTCTTAACACCAGTAGTGCCAATGATCGCATTGCGATGCGATGCGAGTTGTCAAGAAATCCTATAACTTGGTTCATGAAACGCGCTTACAAAATATTTTCACTGTGAATATTGTGTAATGCCTGGTGCAAAGTGAGAGAGAGAGAGAATAGCCCTTAGGGCAGAGTCAATCCCGCCAGCAAAAATAAGGGGAAAAAAGGAGCGATCTCACCTCTTCAGATGATGGTTTAAGTCCTACAATACATTCCTCAAAAAAGGGCGTAGAAAAGCAAATTAATCCATCAACGTGTATCATTCAATTTATTCCGGACAATTAAAGACGCCGCCTTCCGCGTACGTCATCCTCGTCGCCATTTTGGAAAGGTCAAAGCGGAGAATAAAGATTAGCTGCGTTTAACTGTACCAACAGGTTTACCGTCCAAAGGAGATCACATGGGATTACCTTTCACAGGTGAGAAACAGCAAATTAATCCATCAACGTGTAGTATTCAATTTATTCCGGACCATTAAAGACGCCGCCTTCCGCGTAGAATCATACGTCATCCTCGCCGCCATATTGGAAAGGTCAAAGCGGAGAATAAAGATTAGCTGCGTTTAACTGTACCAACAGGTTTACCGTCCAAACGAGATCACATGGGATTACCTTTCACAGGTGAGACTGGAAAAATACTTTTCATTGTATTTGGTCATTATAATGTAATTTTACGAACAGATTTTCCTGACTTTGTGGCTAATATGAAGTCTCGCGCATAATAGTTTATGCGCATGCGTCCTTACTTCTATTCCCATACGAAAAAGAACAGTAAAGAACTTATAAGAGTTTACCACTGTCTTGGTAGTAAATCCTTATAAATATAAGGATAAATCCTTATAAGGATTTATAAATAAATATATATGCCATGTATGATTTACTCCTGAAAGTGGCCCATTTTGCATTTTCCTCATACAAATTTTTTATGAAAATCTAGTATGTATGAAGTGAACATTGTGCATGGTTTTTACAGATAATGTGTATGATGAATTACACCGTCTTTGTATGCTTCATGTAATGTTTGTAGTTTTAAATTATATTTTACAGTTTAAAATGTATATGCCTTTTATATGTAAATCCACATATGTTTGTGTTGGATTTACATATAAAAGGCATGTACATTTTAAACTGTAAAATATAATTTAAAACTACAAACATTACATGAAGCATACAAAGACAGTGTAATTCATCATACACATTATCTGTAAAAACCATGCACAATGTTCACTTCATACATACTAGATTTTCATAAAAAATTTGTATGAGGAAAATGCAAAATGGGCCACTTTCAGGAGTAAATCATACATGGCATATATATTTATTTATATTTATAAGGATTTACTACTAAGACAGTGGTAAACTCTTATAAGTTCTTTACTGTTCTTTTTCGTATGGGTTGTTCTGGTGTGTCCGAAGGGACCGTCTTACAGCGCCCCTAGAGGTGTGGCATGTGTATTGCATCGTTTTCAGCAAGCGTTGCGTTGCCATATGGACCTGATTTCTACTGATCGTTGCCCATTTGGAGGCGATATTTTTTTTAAATAACATCACGTTGCCGTTGTCGTGTGGATGTGGCCTAAGTTGGGCTGGGTAGGGGGAATGTGCCTTCATGTTTTTCTCCTTCAACTTTTTGACGAAATTCATCATTTGTTTCCTCTTCTTTTGAACCTCCGTCATGTAGTCTTGATTAAAGTAGATAGTCTGTCCCTCATAATGTAGTCTTGTTTCCAGGCTTGCCTTATCATGTATTTCTTCACTTTGTAGTCCAAGAAGTGCACAGTGATCACTCTTGGGGGAGGTTGCTGTCTGTCTTTGGGTTTAGCCACCAGTAAGTGGTGTGCCCTCTCAGTGTGTGTTTCCATGTCGCCTGTGATTTGGACTTTGAATAGAATGCCTTTATTGTCACTATACACATGTACAATGAGATTAAAGCATCTCCAATAACAGTGCAAACAGCGTGTGTGGGGGGGGGCTTTAAGGTGTACAGTCTGAGGTGTATGTGTTGTGTTACATATTATGGAGTGAGGTATTGCACATATAAAGTATTGCACAGAGGCAGTCACATTATAAATTATTGCACGAGAGAGTCACATAAGATAAAATATTACACATTATGAAGTATTGCAAGGTAAGGTAAGGTGCACAGACTTGAGGTGTATGTGCTGTGTGTAAGGTGCACAGACTTGAGGTGTATGCGTTGTGTGTAAGGTGCACAGTCCTGAGGTGTACGTGTTGTGTGTAAGGTGCACAGTCCTGAGGTGAATGTGTTGCGTTTCACATTATGGAGTGAGGTATTGCACATTATAAAAGTATTGCATAGAGAGAGTCACCTTATAAAGTACTGCACATTATAAATTAGTAAATAGTAAAATAGAAAAGTAAATAGACTATAAAGTCAGAGCATATCCGAGTTCAGGGCGGTTATGGCTTTTGGAAAGAAGCTGTTTTTTAATCGATTTGTCTTTGTCCTGATGCACCTGTAGCGCCTCCCTGAGGGCAACAGGTCGAACAGATCAAAGCCAGGGTGGGAGCTGTCCTTGATAATATTCTTAGCTCTGCTAAGGCAGCGGGAGGTGTAAATGTCCATCAGGGAGGGGAGAGGGCAGCCAATGATCTTCTGTGCTGCCTTAACTACCCTCTGGAGCCTCTCCCTGTCTACAGCAGTGCAGCTGCCATACCATACTGTAATACAGTACGTCAGCAGGCTCTCGATGGATGAGCGGTAGAAGGTCAGCACTCAGCAGCAGGTTGGAGTTTAGGTTGTACTTCCTGAGGACAAATTTTAGCAGACATTCACAAGTATATAATACAGTGCAGACATCAGAAATGTACCACTTGTGTATTGATAATTTTGTACTTTGATCTGTTTTGCAACCTTTAAATAGTGTTAACAGCATTTTTAAAGGCAATTCCTATCTCCATGAATCAGTTTCAAAAGGTAACCTTTGCCTTACAACACTGCTATTGCAGTACACTTTAAACATCCTTTTAAGGGTTTTCATCTCCTCTCTTGTTTGTCTTGAGATTTCCACTTTCATGTTTTTTCTCTTCCTACTGAGCTTAGCCTTGAAATCCCTGACAATGGTTTCATATTGTGCAATAAATATGAAATATGATTTTAGCAATGCCATTTCTAAGGTGCTAGCATTGCAATTGCCTTTCACATAGCTTACTGAACAATAGCCTCTTTCCTTTATTATATATTTATTCATATTACAAGCACAACACTGATACACTTACTGATAAAAGATCAACCAAATCATCACTTTCAATTTGGGAAGCATAGGATAGCACATTTTTTAACTCGTGTGAAAAGAGCTACTCCAACTGATGCCTTGCTAGTTGCCCCTCAAAAAAACAAAGCAAAACAAAAAAAAAACTGCAATAATAATCCCAAGTATTTTAACTACTTTACTACTACTACTACTAATATCTATCTATCTATCTATCTATCTATCTATCTATCTATCTGTGATAGATAGGGAGGGTGTCAGTCCTGCACGCTGTGGCGCGTGCACCTGAAGAACTCAGGCGTGCCCCGGGCTGCACGCACGTCAAGCAGACTCGTGCACACGTGCCATTAATGACGCACACCTGAACATAATTAAGGAGCTATATGTGCACCATCATAAGGACTGTTTAGATGCACTATCAGTGCGAAGTATTACACTACGTCAGTATGCATTACCGAGTCTTGTTAACCTTGTTTGAGTTCCTGATCCTCGTTCCTATTTTCCTGTTGCCTGTGATATCCTGTTTGCGCCTTGCTCTATCCTTTGCTTGTTTTACGTTTTGGATTTTACCTGCTGATTTGGACTGTTTGCCTGTGTGTTTTTTTCACCTTTGTATATAAACTGGTTCTGCGCTTACATCTGCCTCATACTGCACATCTGACAGAGGGAGTTTGGGCGTCCAAGTACAGTGGAACATTTTGAGGGGCCGGCTTGCAAAAGTTGAGAGCCCCTGACCTACACTATTGAGGTATTTCACCCACGTGACCAAGTCATGTGATGCTGCCATTTTGGACGGCACGGCTCGAATCAGTTTGAATGCGAGGAAGGCGACAAACGAAAAACATAAAAGAAAAAGGAGCGAGATGCAGAAAACACCTTCACTATCCAGCGACGTAGGGCATTTACAGGGCGAGCAGAGGGAGAGGTATTTGCAAAAATTGAGGTTAGCAGGCTTAGAGAACGACGTTTACCTGCTTCCACCAGGATTGCTCACTGCCGTACGGAAGTACACGAAGCCCTCGTCTTTACCTGACTTCGGCCCACATGATCTGTATACCTATGTCGTTAAAAACCCATCGCCATACACAGGTATTGATCTGAAAGCGTATAAGAGTTTGGATGCTTAAAAATATTTTGTGTCAGGCTGGGTAACATGCCTACATCAGCGGGTCGTCCCTGGAGCCGGTGGTCGCCATCTTATTACAGCTAAGGTTTGTTCACATTTTCATTTACTTTCGGTCCTCAGGATAAACAAAATGTTATTAAATGTCATTGAAATAACTTCTTAGTCTGTTGAGACATGGCCCGTTATAAATTTGCTGTTACCAGGCAATGACCAAGAACTGTATTATTAGGGTCGGTGTAGTTGTAGCAGTGTATTAGCAACTAGCTGTTAGCACTAGCTAATGTCAACAACATCATAGCTGGTATGTTACTGTAGCAATGTTTACGTTCAGTCATTTGGATGACTTTTAAAACCTTTCAGTCTCAAGTTTTTCCTTTACTGGATTTACTAGTTTACTGAGCTAGCGCGTGCTCGGGCAAGCTGGGAGCTGGCGCGCGCTAGCTCCCCGGTGGCCGGCGCGCGCTAGCTCCCCGGCGGCCGGCGCGCGCTAGCTCAGTAAACTAGTAAATCCAGTAAAGGAAAAACTTGAGACTGAAAGGTTTTAACAGTCATCCAAATGACTGAACGTAAACATTGCTACAGTAACATACCAGCTACTGTTGTTGACATTAGCTAGCTTGACGTTCAAAATGGCGGACACCGGGGCGTCACGTGACCCTGTGACGTCAGGTGAAATACCTCAATAGCATTAAACAAGAGTAATTAAAGGTTTTCAGTGCCACTGTTGCAGAAATTACACTTTACATCCAGGTATTTATTAAAATTTAACACTTCACCTATTCTTGCATCAGGAAACACACATCATGTTTGTCATTGGAGAATACAGCCAGTGAGGGTGATTGGTTCATGAAGGTGTGTTCTAGCTTGTGTAGCACCTTGCTCCTGTGAGGTTTTATTGTCATGCGACATGGTTACATTCTGCAGCGTCGGTGAAAGTTGGACAAAACTTCTAAGCAGGCCCGCCGACAGGGGGGGACAAACGGGTATGTTGTCCCGGGCCCAGGAATGGGGGGGCCCAGAACTGGGCTCTCATGAAGTTGCGATTATTTTATTTCATTTCAAAATGTGTTGATTTGGGGGAGAAATGTGCTATATTTGCATTCAATAAATGATTTCTAGATCTTTTGCCTTTATTGTCTTTGAAAAAGGCGTCAAGAACCCCCTACCACCCCTAATGCAAAAATGGTTTGGTCTGACTCTTTGATTAAGGGGAAAAAAACGACATTGTTCGATCATAGCGCTTCGACAATCAGTGTGTGTGCCATTTGCCAACATGCACAAGTCAGGAGCACAGAAAAGAAAAAAGAGAAAAAGAGAGGAAGAAACCAAGAGACTCAGGGGCTCACTGCATAAATATTTAAAAAAAAAGATTCGGATGATGCAGCAGGTACTAGCAAAGGCAGTGGGGCAGCTGAGCCAGGTAAGACCAGTGTTGGGCACGTTACTTTCAAAAAGTAATTAGTTAGTTACTAGTTACTTTTCCCAAAAAGTAACTGAGTTAGTAACTGAGTTACTTTGTCATAAAAGTAACTAATTACCAGGGAAAGTAATTATTCCGTTACATTTTGTTCCCCCTCAAAAAAAAAATCAAATTAAATTAGTCTAATCATAATAAAAGTGAATGTTAAATGTGTTTAATGACTGAAATGGACACTTAACAGAACCAATTAGTAATGTTATCTACACCATATTAATATTTTTGTGGGACAATGTGAGATAAGACATCTATCAAATGTAATATATTTTTGTAGTTATTAAAATTATGTTACTAATTACTGGCCACTGACGAGGACAAACACTTTGTTCCTCGACATAATGTGCATTGCACGTAAACACTCTTGCCTTTTATTTCAAGTAATGAAAAGTAATGGCTGTATTTCCAATGTGAAAGCGCAGTGCTGGGCTGACCGCTCGCCATCGCTGGGTCTTCCGATTGAAAGAGCGCGCAGTAGTGCAGTAGGCGTGGCCTACCTACGTATGTTGTCCAAATCTACTCCGATTGGCTTACTGTGCCGTTGTCTCGTGTCTCCCCGCCCCACACGAAAGCAGAGTAAAGAAAGGCTGAACGAGCAGCGTGCCAGATGAGAAAAGCTTTAATAAAGTAACGCATAGTATTTTATTGTAAGTAACGGGAACGGCGTTATAACGATGTAAAAAGTAATTAGTTAGATTACTCGTTACTAAAAAAAAAAGTAACGCCGTTAGTAATGCCGTTTATTTCTAACGCCGTTATTCCCATCACTGGGTAAAGGCCCGGTCCCACTACACTTACGGATGCAAAGAGGATGTAAAACGTAAAAAAATCTTTGCCATCCGTTGGAAAACGCTATGCATCCGTTGTGTACTCATTGCATACGTGCTTCATACGCTCTATCCATCGGGCATCCGTCCACTGTGATTTCATCCGCGCAAAAAGTTTTGAGCTGCACAAAACTTTTAGAACGGATGAATTTTCCGCCGTGTACGATGTAAATCCGCGACATATACGAGCAACAAACGTTCTATGTCCGTTATCATCCGTTAAACGTCTGCTGTATCCTCTCTGCATCCTCTGGGCATCCTCGCAACTCACATCCGCTGCAGCTGAAAACGGAAAGAGGGAGGAAAGATAAGGTACATGAAACGTCTATTCATCGTTAGTAGCACGGAAATAGAAAGGATATAAGCGTATGCATCTCGTATATAAAGTATTCAAAACGGACAAAGCGTTTATATCTGGGATGTATCTCGTATATTGAGGATGTCTGGAGTATGTCTAGAGTATGTAGAAGGACAACTAGCGGACAATCGGTCTGCATCTGATATACATCCGCGCAACATGCCCTTTGTTTCCGTTAGGCGTACGTGATGCATCCCCTTAATCCGCTATGCATCCGCTCTTTCTGCTATGCGTCCGCTTCTCAGTTATCACCGGTAACCCCTTCGGAGCTGTCATCCACTTCCATCCGCTTTCATCCGCTAGGCTTCCTATGAACATGCGTTTAACATCCCCGCTATATACTACCCACGTCCGTTCTTTTCCGTTCTGTTTTCGCAAATTTTCGCCAATTTTGTCCATTTCTGGAGCGGATGAAAACGGATAGAGCCACCCCCGAAATTTTGCTCGTCCGCTGTGTCCTTTTTGCATACGTTTTGTGTCCATCGGCCAGTGGGACCGGGCCTTAAGACACAGCCAACTTTTTCCAGCCCCGTAAAGTAACCCCAACCAAGGCACGCGCGGCACGCAATTCATGTTACAAACGAGGGGACAGCAAGTCACACTGAACACCATATCAAACGCACAGGGCATTGAATCATTTCATAACCACAACGGCTTAATAACATTTGTGTTTTCATATATCTGATTGAAGCTAAGAATATTCACATTAGCCCGCAATCATATCCCGCCGTTTCTCGAGCGGTGTGTTCTTCTCTGCTTTTCACACTGGACAGTATGCACGCATGCACAACAAAAGTCTGGCGCATTGCATTTCGCACCTGAATAGTTGCAGACTAAGGAAATGTTAAAATGTTAAAACTGTAAAAATGTTGAAATGCTAAAATGAAATGGTTGTTGACCGGTTGAATGTTTTTTGAATACCTGTTATTTAAGGGTTGGAGTGAGTAGAGACTGGGATAAGAGAGGTGGGTGTGTGTGTGGGTTGGCCCGGGGGGGGGGGGGGGTTTGTTATAGGGGGGGCCCATTCAGAGCATTTTGTCCCGGGCCCAGCCAAAGCTGTCAGCGGCCCTGCTTCTAAGCATGCATTGTTTTAATTCCAGCATGCATTACATTAAAGGAAAATTGTTTATTTCCTTTAAAGGTGCCATTCCACCAAAAACGTTTAATACTGGCTCTTTTTGAAATACCATAGCTCACTCCGAGTTGCATATGCATGCTGCATGTGAAAATGTAATTCTACCCCATTCCCTGTATTAGCTTATGAAAGAAAATAGTCGGAAAAACGAGCGAATCAGAAAAAGCCCTACGAACTTATCTAAGTTCGAAAATTAGTAGTCATGGCCTCGCCCACCTGGGCTTGCGACCGCCCACGGGAAGAAAGTTCGGATTTAAGCGTGAGGAGAGATAGCAGAGCCCATCTCATCAGCAGCTAACGAAGAGGACCTAACAGCAAGTTGAAAACATGGCTGAACAAGTTCGTGCCTGTGTTATTTGTGGCAGTAACACGTCAACGTTGCATTTCTTGTCCAAGATAGAAGAGCTGAAGAAGAAATGGTTGGAATTTATCTTTAGAACACCACCAGCAAAGTATAATGCAACGTTAGTACTGTATTCTGATCATTTCAACCACAGTGACTTTTCAAACTTCGGTGCCTTCAGTAGTGGTTTTGCTTCGAGGTTGTTTTTAATACCTGGATCTGTACCGTCAACACGATCGACCACCAGCTCACAAGCTGTAAGTAAAACATGAACTTTTTGTTCGAAGGTTTTTGTTACAAAATAGCATGTTCATATTCTCCACGTTAGCATGCATGACATGGTCACAAGCTAGGCAGGGATGAGAGTTTTCCGCTTTTTGGCAGATTTCCGCTTTTTCTGAGTAAAAAACTACCTTTTTATATTATGCCAAATCCGTTGAGAATTTTTTTTATTAATTTCAGGGGGTTGGGGTATGCTCCTTCATGCTGTTCAAACTTTATTAACTCCAACGATGTTTACACATTATTTGTAAGTCGCCATCTTTAGTCTTGTTTAAATCTCATTGAATGTGATGTAAAATTCATGCTATCTACATTGTTATTGGTCAAAACATCGATGTTGAGACCATAATAGCCAATCAAAACAGTTTTTACAAAGACACCCACATCCGCCTGTTCTGACCCACTGGAGGTAGCATCACAGTGCTCTTAGCCAATCAGAGGTAACACGTTTACGTCATGAATATTAATGAATGAGAGCTGAAATCCTGCCGTTCTCCCGCCACCCACTCCTCCACCAAACTAGAACAGCCTGAAACAGGAGAACCACAGCATTTTTTTCACCAAAACCAGCTCACAGGGCATTCATTCATACTAGAGACCACCGCACAATTAATGAAAAAACGATGCAATGAGACCTTTAAGGAATTTAGGATTTTTTTAACTTGGGCCCTATTTTCTCAATCTCTTTAGGTCCAAATATTTGGCCCAGTATTGAATTAGACCACTATAACCAGCAACCACAAAACAACTATACAATGTAATCCTGTTGGGCAAACATCCGCTTCAAGGTAAACTACTTGTTCTTGCCACCGACATGCTCATAATGTTATAGGTTTCTGACGATATGGAAAGCATCCTTTCACAAATACAGCTGTGTCAGTTTACCTCAAAACTGTAAAGAAACTGGTGAAAATTACTTTCTACAGACATTGTTTTATTTTTCTCTTCTTGCAGTCTCTGACGCAGCACCCAGTTTGTAAACATCAGAAAACAGCCCCAGTGATATAATTTACGGAATGTACATTGTTGGGTGCATTATTAAGTCTTCTGTAACATTCTAGATTTACATTCCAGATTGGTATTGGGCCATGGTAGCTCAGCAGTTTAGATGTCGAACAGATGTCGGATTCTGTGCTATGCACTTCCTGGTTCCTGAGTTGTTTACGACGAGTCCTTTTTTTCCCCGCGAGTGTTGGCATTAATTACTAATCTTTTAAAAAAAAAATTCTACAAATAATTTTCCAGTATCATCTTCATTTTTATTGTACTATCGCTTTCCTTTTTCCGTTTTTTTTTCTTTTTTCGGAAGAACGCCGAGACTGGAAGCTTTCTTTTTCTTCTTTTTCTCCTCCTGTGTAAAGACCACAAGCGGAGGCCATCCACATCGGATCTGCTTTAATATCGACAGATCTTCGATTAAGAGGTGTGTGAATCCTTTCATCATGGCACACCTTCAGCCTGTTCAGTGTGCTGAGTGCAGGATGTTTAGTCATTCTTCCTCCGTCGCTAGTGATAGCTTTACTTGTGATAAGTGCAGATTAGTTAGCTCTCTGACGGAGAAGATTATAGTGCTAGAAGCGCGTGTCCAGGCTTTAGAGAAGGTCAGTGAGTGTGAGAACAGTGTAGTTACTGTAGAGGAAAGTCTGGATGCCCTAGGTGGAGTTAGTAATCCCCCAACTCCGGCATTAGAGCCCTTACAGTGGGTCGAATGGGTGATGGCTCGGCGGCATAAGCGTAGAGCCAAAGCTACCGCTGAGGCTCGCCCACGGGAGCACCACTCCTCTCCGCGTCACGTGTCAAACAGGTTTGCTCTCCTTAGTGATGCACCCGCTGAGAAACCTGCTCAGCCTTTAGGGGCACCAACAGCTTTAGTCAGGTGTATACCGGGAGCCAGGGTGCTGGACATAGCAGGTAATCTTAGGGTCCTAGGCAAGCACAGGTTCTCAAAGATAGTTATCCATGCAGGAGCTAATGATGTACACCTTCGTCAGTATGAGGTTACTAAGAGTAACTTTGTAGAGGTGTTTAAATTAGCGAAGGCGATGTCCGATGCTGTAGTATGCTCTGGCCCCATCCCAATGCGGCGTGGCAATATAGCTTACAGCAGGTTATGGTCGCTGAACTGCTGGCTGTCCAGGTGGTGCTCTGAAAACAGTGTGGGCTTTATAGATAATTGGGCTAATTTTGAGGGCACTGCTGGCCTGTTAGGGCGGGACGGTATCCATCCCACTCGGGAAGGTGCTGCTCTCATTTCCTGCAGCATAGGTCATGGTCTCAGAACAGGCCTAGTTAATTTCTGACAATCCAGAGCCAAGGCCAGGCTAAACCGACTGTCAGATGAACAGGCTAAACTGACTGTCTGCTAGCTGCACAGAGTCGTCACTCAGGGTCCACTACATTGAGACTGTGTCTGTTCCCCGAGCTAAACAAAAAGGTAGAAATATTCAGAGAGTCTGTTCCAGTAACCTAATCAATATAAAATTAGATCATACTGACTGTACAGCTGCTGCCAGCACCTTTGATCTAAAGGTGGGGCTATTAAATATTAGATCTCTTACATCTAAAGCACTAATGGTTAATGAAGTCATTACTGATCAGGAGTTTAATGTACTTTGTTTAACTGAAACATGGATTAAGCCAAATGAATATACCATATAGCATTAAATGAAGCGAGTCTTCCTGGATACAGTTTGTAGCGCGAATAGCGTATGGGTGGAGCACAGAGGACGGCAGGACAGAGATCAAGGTTCACAGAAGGCTTTATTGCCGAACTTTTCAGTCTCACAATATAAACCAACAGTCAGAGACACGCACGCACACACACTGTCGTCTCTGCTGGGGAAGAAGCTCCCTTCCGCTCTCCCTTTCCCTCCTTAAGTAGGGCGCGGTTTACTGGGGAAAACACACACAAAACACAGGTTAATTACCCTCAGGTGTCGCGATTCTGCCACTTACCTTCCCCGACTCTGCCCTCCTGTCACAGACCGGCGCTTGACCATGCCCCCGCTGCCACATACCCCCACCGCCCGACTCAGGCCGGGTGCCCGTCCGGCCCGCAGCCGACTCCCCCCCCCCCCTTGACGGGAGAGGAAGTCCACCACGACCATCTGCGCCCCCGGCCTGTGGACCACCTTGAAGTTGAAGGGTTGGAGTGCCAGATACCAATGGGTGATCCGCGCGTTGGCATCCTTCATGCGGTGGAGCCACTGGAGGGGCGCGTGGTCCGAACAGAGGGTGAAAGAGCACCCCAGCAGGTAGTAACGGAGGGCGAGGACCGCCCACTTGATCGCCAGGCACTCTTTCTCAATGGTGCTGTAGCGCCCCTCATGCACTGACAGCTTTCGGCTGATGTATAGGACGGGGCGATCCTCTCCCTCCACCCGCTGGGACAAAACGGCTCCCAGCCCTCTGTCCGACGCATCCGTCTGCAACAAAAAAGGGAGAGAGAAGTCAGGGGAGTGCAAAAGTGGCCCCCCACACAGTGCAGCCTTTACCTCAGAGAAAGCCCGCTGGCACTGCTCCATCCACTGGACCGGATCTGGCGCCCCCTTTTTAGTGAGGTCAGTCAGCGGCCGCGTAGGTGGCGTGGGGCCGGAGGACCCGGTCCATCAGCCGCTGAAACGTAGCGGGCGCCCCAAACAGCCCAAACGGAAGTGTGACGAACTGGTGTAAGCCGAACGGTGTGGAAAAGGCCGTTTTTTTCCCGGGATAATGGAGTCAAGGGGATCTGCCAATATCCCTTCGTCAAATCCAGTGTCGAGTAAAAGCGAGCCGTGCCTAGTCGATCGAGCAGCTCATCAATACGAGGCATTGGGTACGCGTCGAATTTAGACACCGCGTTGACTTTTCTATAGTCCACACAGAACCGGACCGAGCTGTCGGCCTTGGGAACCAAGACCACCGGGCTGCTCCAGTCACTGTGGGACTCCTCGATGATGCCCATTTCGAGCATGGCCTGAAGTTCTTCCCGAACCACCTTTTTTTTGTGTTCGGGTAATCTATAAGGACGGCTGCGCACTATCACCCCCGGGGGCGTCTCTATGTGGTGTTCTATGAGGTTAGTGCGACCGGGCAGGGGCGAGAACACATCCGAAAACTCGGCCTGCAACTGGGCGACCTCCGTGAGTTGGGTCGGGGAGAGGTGGTCTCCACAGGGGACCGGAGAGGTACGAGATGCTAATGTCCCTTTTTGGACCTCCGGCCCCAGCTCCGCCTTCTCCGGAACTACCAACACCAACGCCACGGGGACCTCCTCGTTCCAGAGTTTTAGCAGATTGAGGTGGTAGATCTGTAGCGCCCCCTCCCTGTCCGTTCGCCTAACCTCATAGTCGACGTCCCCGACTCGCCGTGTTACCTCAAAGGGTCCTTGCCACTTGGCGATTAATTTGGAGCTCGACGTGGGCAACAGGACGAGTACCTTATCTCCCGGGTTTCGGCACCACTGTAGCGCGAATAGCGTGTGGGTGGAGCACAGAGGACGGGAGGACAGAGATCAAGGCTCACAGAAGGCTTGTAATAATCTGAGTAATAATATATGCACCTCACCACGCTACTGTATTAAACGTACATTCGCGTCAACTACTGCACAGAGCTTTATAAATGATCTCCCAGAGTTATCAACTTTGATTGGGTCACTGTCAGCCCCTGCAGAACTTGATCAGGCAGCTGAATGCTTAGAGTCAACATTCCGCCATACCTTAGATAATGTAGTTCTTCTTAAAAGGAAAATGGTCAGAGACAAAAAAATTAGCACCCTGGTATAATGATGACACTCGCACATTTAAACAGACCACTCGAAAATTGGAACGTAAATGGTGTCAAACAAAATTAGTAGTGTTCAAATTAGCGTGGAAGGAGAGCTTCCTGAAGTATAGAAAAGCTCTTAGTGCTGCGAGATCAACATATCTCTCCTCCCTAACAGAAGATAACAAAAATAATCCTAGATTCCTATTTAATACTGTAGCAAAATTAACCAGGAATAAGTCCACTATAGACACATGCATACCTGTAGTATGTAGTAGCAACGATTTCATGAATTTTTTTTAATGACAAAATTGAGAATGTCCAACAAAAAATTCAAACTACTAATTTAAGGTCAGACAATGTAAGTGACCCTGTAGTTAACAATATAACTGTATCAGATCATCAATTAGAAAGTTTTACTCCCCTAAAAGAAACTGAATTACTTTCATTAATCTCAGCATCAAAAGCCTCAACTTGTGTACAACCCCGATTCCAAAAAAGTTGGGACAAAGTACAAATTGTAAATAAAACCGGAATGCAATGATGTGGAAGTTTCAAAATTCCATATTTTATTCACAATAGAACATAGATGACATATAAAATGTTTAAACTGACAAAATGTATCATTTAAAGAGAAAAATTAGGTGATTTTAAATTTCATGACAACAACACATCTCAAAAAAGTTGGGACAAGGCCATGTTTACCACTGTGAGACATCCCCTTTTCTCTTTACAACAGTCTGTAAACGTCTGGGGACTGAGGAGACAAGTTGCTCAAGTTTAGGGATAGGAATGTTAACCCATTCTTGTCTAATGTAGGATTCTAGTTGCTCGACTGTCTTAGGTCTTTTTTGTCATATCTTCCGTTTTATGATGCGCCAAATGTTTTCTATGGGTGAAAGATCTGGACTGCAGGCTGGCCAGTTCAGTACCCGGACCCTTCTTCTACGCAGCCATGATGCTGTAATTGATGCAGTATGTGGTTTGGCATTGTCATGTTGGAAAATGCAAGGTCTTCCCTGAAAGAGACGTCGTCTGGATGGGAGCATATGTTGCTCTAGAACCTGGATATACATTTCAGCATTGATGGTGTCTTTTCAGATGTGTAAGCTGCCCATGCCACACGCACTAATGCAACCCCATACCATCAGAGATGCAGGCTTCTGAACTGAGCGCTGATAACAGCTTGGGTCGTCCTTCTCCTCTTTAGTCCGAATGACATGGCGTCCCTGATTTCCATAAAGAACTTCAAATTTTGATTTGTCTGACCACAGAACAGTTTTCCACTTTGCCACAGTCCATTTTAAATGAGCCTTGGCCCAGAGAAGACGTCTGCGCTTCTGGATCATGTTTAGATACGGCTTCTTCTTTGAGTTTTAGCTGGCAACGGCGGATGGCACGGTGAATTGTGTTCACAGATAATGTTCTCTGGAAATATTCCTGAGCCCATTTTGTGATTTCCGATACAGAAGCATGCCTGTATATGATGCAGTGCCGTCTAAAGGCCCCAAGATCACGGGCACCCAGTATGGTTTTCTGGCCTTGACCCTTACGCACAGAGATTCTTCCAGATTCTCTGAATCTTTTGATGATATTATGCACTGTAGATGATATGTTCAAACTCTTTGCAATTTTACACTGTCAAACTCCTTTCTGATATTGCTCCACTATTTGTCGGCGCAGAATTAGGGGGATTGGTGATCCTCTTCCCATCTTTACTTCTGAGAGCCGCTGCCACTCCAAGATGCTCTTTTTATACCCAGTCATGTTAATGACCTATTGCCAGTTGACCTAATGAGTTGCAATTTGGTCCTCCAGCTGTTCCTTTTTTGTACCTTTAACTTTTCCAGCCTCTTATTGCCCCTGTCCCAACTTTTTTGAGATGTGTTGCTGTCATGAAATTTCAAATGAGCCAATATTTGGCATGAAATTTCAAAATGTCTCACTTTCGACATTTGATATGTTGTCTATGTTCTATTGTGAATACAATATCAGTTTTTGAGATTTGTAAATTATTGCATTCCGTTTTTATTTACAATTTGTACTTTGTCCCAACTTTTTTGGAATCGAGGTTGTACTAGATCCTTTACCTACACGTCTATTCAAACAGATAATACCTGAAGTAATTGAACCGCTTGTATAACTGTTGTGGCTCAGGTGGATAAGGCGCCATACCATAAATCCGGGGACTTGGGTTCGATTCCGGCCCGAGGTCATTTCCCGATTCCTCCCTGTCTCTCTCCTGCTCATTTCCTGTCTCTACACTGTCCTATCCAGTGAAAAAGGCCCCCAAAAAAATCTTTAAAAAAAAATGTTTTCCAAATTGTAGCTGTGTTTAATTCATATCCAGAGAAATATATATTCCAATATAATATACTCAGCTTAAACATTTTAAATAGATTCTATATTTTTGGTCCATCCATGACATATTACTAAAGTAGCCTATTTACTGTTGTTGATGTGGGTCACTTGCTGTTAGCCAATTCACTTTCTCGTACCAGGAGAGCTGAAAGGAACGAGTATTATTCCCTACCTTTTTCACCAAGTCAATTTGAGGCGTTGGTCTACCCTGCTCTTTAATTTTAATTTTTTCCTCAAAAGGAAGACCGGAAAATGGCTTCGCCAAAATTAAATCAGCAATGCTTGGCATCCGTGCGCAGCTTTCTTGCTAGCTGACTAGCCCCCTCAAGTTCAAGTTCAGTCACTCAAATAAACGAAATTTCTGGAACTAAGATAGCAAACTTGACAACACTATATTTACACTTTATTTACAATGAAAATATATACAAACTAAAAAAGCTGGTAGAAACCGTATGTAATGAATGAAATCGAAATGTAAGCTGATCTCTTACAATACACCACACCACTTGCGAATCCGCATGGGACTGAACTGAAATTCACCGCTGCCTGTCTATAGTTGAAACGAGCTGTCAATCAAAGAAAATATCCGGCCACTTTCACCAATCACCAGTCTCCTCGCGGAAAGCTTTGCCATGTCCCTCCCACTGTGAGGCTGGGAGTCCGTGGGCGGGCATTTTCGCAGTATTTGTCCAATAATCGTCTTGCATTTTGATATTGAAAAGCGCATAGCTCCCAAATGCCATTGAAGTCCACTGAGGCTGGGAGTCCGTGGGACTCCGTGGGCGGGCGTTTTCGCAGTATTTGTCCAATAATTGTCTTGCATTTTGAGATTGAAAGCGCATAGCTCCCAAATGCCATTGAAGTGCACTGAGGCTGGGCTGCATCGCGTTGTCACGAGGGGGAAAAACTCACGCACACATTAGGCGAACTGGGGAAAGTTATAACGGAATGATTTCGCACTGTAGTGGGTTGAGCACATATATTTCTATGATTCTGGATCTGAAATAGCAATGTTATAACTTTGCTATTTCAGATCCAGAATTTTTAGAGGAGGCTGAGCCTCCCTCGTTGTCTTAGAGCAGTGGTCACCAACCTTTTTATGCCCGAGATCCCTAACCTCTGCCTAGATGGCAAGCAAGCTCTACCCCTTGAAGTGTTGAGAGAAAAAGAAATCCAGACTAGACTGTTTCAAGTTGAGGCTTTTTATTTGGCCTAATTTTAACTGAATAAGATTTAAGACCCTGGTCCAACTTTTTAATTTCTTGTGAGAGCTGACGAAATGACTTAATTTCAGTACAACATACAATGGAAATTAACTATACACAAAAAATATATAGGCCTATATCTGTAGTGAGCAGAATGAATGAACCACCAATGACTCAGATTGTTATTAATATCAACTAATAATATTGTAATGAGAAAGCTGAACTGTTAACATCAGTTGCACTGTCTTGTTTGTATTGTAACACTAAATTAATTAATTTCACAGCAACATAAAATGGAAATTGTCAACTGAAATTACAACACAACAGTGATGATATATCACAAATTGTAACTTAAGTGACAAAATGACAACTTCAATTCAACATGAACTGATTTTCTTTAACCATACATACACAATAGAGACAAATATGAACTTGCAGTGATACTACTACCAATGACTGCTGTCATGCTACAGAGGTTACAGTTCATCACGCAACTCAAGTCAATGTGATGGCTGTGACTGAACACGGTCAGTGAGTGCCTTATAGTTAGGTTCATATCACGTATCATATTACAGCAGGAACAAGCAGTAGGAACATCCATTTCCTTACGCTTAAAGCTCGACAAAGGAAAAACTTGACAGCAAGCTAATTAGCATTTTAGCGGCTACAGTCGGTACTCAGCACGTTAAAAGTGGGTCAGCGTTGTAACGACATAACGTGACTGTACAAGCAATGCTTATTTAACGGTAACAAATTTAAGCCCCATATGTTGAAATTCCTCTCTTATTCGCTCGTTAATTTATCACACAGTCTTACCTCAGTCAACTTCTTCCCTCCTTCTGTGAAAATTCAACGTCTCAGACGCGGACACAAGTGGGCGGGGGATGCGTTTGATTAAGTCTCCTGATTGGCTGGTGATAGATTGGTGTCATTATAGCACATCGGAGCGGTTCATGCCAGGCTCGAGTCCGATCCACCACTCCGCGGAAACACTTCAAGAGCTACAGTAACACTGACAGCCAGGTTATATCCTCACAGTTTTATAGGCAATATCATGCTTCCTTTTGTAAAGGGGTGGCAGAAATTAAATGGGGGCGGGAATCACAGAAAGGGGGGCGGCCCGCACCTCTAAAACCCCTCGTGGAGAACCCTGTACTGTATTGCGAGGCTATCACCATGGTGACGACGCTCAGAGACGTAAGACGTAAGCAGCAGGAGTTAAAAAAAAAAGAACCCTGTGACACAGAGTGGGAAAGCTGTAGTGGGCCTATCGGAAGACATGTAATATGAACGCCAATCAGATATACTGCAGTGTATTTCTGTATAATCTTCCAATTTCTTTCCTCATCCCCCAAGATCGACTGGGAAAGCCTCCGAGATCGACCAGTCGATCGCGATCGACGGGTTGGTGACCTCTGTCTTAGAGCAATCGCCCGTGGGCCGCAAGGTCTCTGGTGCCTGTCATGGCGGCAATCCCCGAACCCGGTGGTGGACATTGGAAGTAAGGGATGCCGTCAAGCTGAAGAAGGAGTCCTATCAGGCCATGTTGGCCTCCAGGACTCCTGAGGCAGCTGACGGGTATCGGCAGGCCAGGCGTGCCGCAGCTTGGGCAGTTGCGGAGGCAAAAACTCAGAACTGGGAGGAGTTCGGTGAGGCCATGGAGGAGGACTATTGGTTGGCCTCGAAGAAATTCTGGCAAACCATCTGGCGCCTCAGAAGGGGGAAGCAGTACTCTGCCAACACTGTTTACAGTGCGGGTGGGGAGCTGTTGACCTCGACTGGGGACATTGTCAGGCGGTGGAAGGAATACTTCGAGGATCTCCTCAATCCCACTGTCATGTCTTCCATTGAGGAAGCGGAGGCTGATGACTCAGAGGTGGACTCATCCATTACCCAAGCCCAAGTCACTGAGGTGGTTTGCAAGCTCCTCGGTGGCAAGGCACCGGGGGTGGATGAGATCCACCCTGAGTATCTCAAGTCTCTGGATGTTGTGGGGCTGTCTTGGCTGACACGCCTCTGCAACATCGCGTGGTGGTCGGGGACAGTGCCTCTGGAGTGGCAGACTGGGGTGGTGGTCCCTCTTTTTAAGAAAGGGGACCGGAGAGTGTGCTCCAATTATAGGGGAATCACACTTCTCAGCCTCCTAAGGAAAGTTTACTCCAGGGTACTGGAGAGGAGAATTCGGCCAATAGTTGAACCTCGGATCCAGGAAGAACAATGCGGTTTTCATCCTGGTCATGGAACACTGGACCAGCTCTATACCCTTCATAGGGTGCTCGAGGGTTCATGGGAGTTTGCCCAACCAGTCCACATGTGCTTTGTGGATCTGGAGAAGGCATTCGACTGTGTCCCTCGTGGTATTCTGTGGGGGGTGCTTCGGGAGTATGGGGTTCGGGGCTCTTTGCTAAGGGCTGTCCGGTCCCTGTACGAACGGAGCAGGAGTCTGGTTCGCATTGCCGGCAGTAAGTCAGACCTGTTCCCAGTGCATGTTGGACTCCGGCAGGGCTGCCCTTTGTCACCGGTTCTGTTCATAATTTTTATGGACAGAATTTCTAGGCACAGCCATGGGCCGGAAGGAATCCTGTTTGGGAACCACAGGATTTCATCTCTGCTTTTTGCGGATGATGTTGTCCTGTTGGCTTCTTCAAACCAGGACCTTCAGCATGTACTGGGGCGGTTTGCAGTTGAGTGTGAAGCGGCTGGGATGAGAATCAGCACCTCCAAGTCCGAGGCCATGGTTCTTGACCGGAAAAGGGTGGCTTTCCCTCTCCAGGTTGGTGGAGAAGTCCTGCCTCAAGTGGAGGAGTTTAAGTATCTCGGGATCTTGTTCACGAGTGAGGGAAGGATAGAGCGTGAGGTCGACAGGCGGATCAGTGCAGCCTCTGCAGTGATGCGGTCGCTTTACCGGTCCATCGTGGTGAAGAAGGAACTGAGCCAAAAGGCAAAGCTCTCGATTTACCGGTCGATCTACGTTCCGACTCTCACCTATGGTCATGAGCTTTGGGTAATGACTGAAAGAACAAGATCCCGGACACAAGCGGCAGAAATGAGTTTCCTTCGCAGGGTGGCTGGGCGCTCCCTTAGAGATAGGGTGAGAAGCACAGTCACTTGGGAGGAGCTCGGAGTAGAGCCACTGCTCCTCCACATCGAAAGGAATCAACTGAGGTGGCTCGGGCATCTCTTTCGGATGCCTCCTGGATGCCTCCCTGGGGAGGTGTTCCAAGCATGTCCCCCTGGGAGGAGGCCCCGGGGAAGACCCAGGACACGCTGGAGGGACTATGTCTCTTGGCTGGCCTAGGAATGCCTCTGTATTCTTCCCGAGGAGCTGGCCGAGGTGTCTGGGGAAAGGGAAATTTGGGCTTCCATGCTCAGACTGCTGCCTCCACAACCCGTCCCCGAGACAAGACAAGACTATTAACCTTTAAAGCACTGAATGGTCTCGCACCACAGTACCTGAGTGAACTTCTGCTCCTCTATGACCCGCCACGCCTACTTCGATCAAAAGGTGCAGGCTATCTGCTGGTACCTCATATAGTGAAGGCTACATCAGGGGGCAGAGCCTTTTCTTACAAAGACCCACAGTTATGGAACAGCCTTCCAAGTAGTGTTTGGGAATCAGACACAGTCTCAGTGTTTAAGTCTAGGCTGAAAACATATCTGTTTAGTCAAGCCTTTTGTTAATGGTGTTTATGAGGTAAAGGTGTAGATCTGGAGGGTCCTCAGACATAGAGTGTGTTGGTAAACTGGGATGTACGGATGCTGTCAGTCCCCACTCACTTGCTCACTCGAGTTTGTTGACGGTGTAGTGGCTAGCTGCCTTATGTCCTGGGGCTTCCTCATGCCTGTGTTACCTTCTGGCTCTCCCCTTTTAGTTATGCTGTCATAGTTGGTTGCCGGAGTCCCTGCTTGTACTCAGTACAATATGTGTACTGTTCCTACTTATTCAGGTGACATTGGGCATACCTAACAACCTGTGTTTTCTGTCCCTCTCTGTCTCCCCCCCCTCCCCCCAAATCTGTCCCTCTGAGTTACATGTTGGTCCTGGGATCGAGATTCTGACCTCTTCTGCTCCTCAGACCTGCCTAATCCATCCTGGTGCCCTATGTCTGGTTGGAGTCTCATCGCATCGCTCCTGTGGAGGACGGCCCCATGAGGACAGTTGAAAGTCACACCTGGAGGACGCTCTGGACTCTTACAGTAATGCTTTTATGGCTGAGGACTACAGTTGACTTGCTAACTTTAGGACTGCAGTTGTCATGAACAGTTTTGCACTCAAGTTTCCATCAATGGAGAGTTTATAACATCAACGAAACTGACTTCATGTTAAAACTGTTAATATTATAGTCATGCTGTCTGTTGTTGCCCAAATAAGGATGGGTTCCCTTTTGAGTCTGGTTCCTCTTGAGGTTTCTTCCTCATGTCGTCTGAGGGAGTTTTTCCTTGCCACCGTCGCCACAGGCTTGCTCATTGGGGATAGATTAGGGATAAAATTAGCTCATGTTTTAAGTCATTCAAATTGTGTAAAGCTGCTTTGCGACAATGTTTATTGTTAAAAGCGCTATACAAATAAACTTGACTTGTGCTCAAATACCAGCACTGCCAGGCTGTCACTGCTTTGTCCTTGAGCAAGGCCCTTAACCCTCAACTGCTCAGTTGTACAGCTGAGAGGCGTCTGCCAATTTTAGTAGTTTAAACCATTCATCAGATGTAATATTTTAACTGCTGTGAAGTGCATTGACGGTAGATAACAGTTCTGTTGTACATGTGCTATGATTGACCCTATGTGACCCCCCCCCCCCCCCCCCAACTGGAGGCGTGTGCAGTAAATTATGTTACCTCAAAATAGTTCTATGACAGTGTTGGTAACAATAAGATGAATTTCATGGGCAACTTGCAGAGTTGCCATTTTTAGGTAAACCAATTGAACAAATTGTAAAACAGTTTTTTAAAATATATATTGTATTAGCTGTTGAAGCAAAATGAGTGGCATGTACTGTAGGTGCCATATGATTGTGCTGGATTTACTATCTCTCAAAAAGCATGTGCTTTTAATGCTCTAGGTCAGGGGTTCCCAAACTTTTCCATGCCAAGGCCCCCCAAACAGCATTAACTTCTGGCCGGGGACCCCCTTTGCAAACCCACAGACAATGCTACAAAATATGTAAAGAAACATCAACTTTTAGAATGTTTTCTATTTTATTCAATATTCAATAATTGTTACATTTGTTTAGCATAAGAATATTATTAACTAACATATTTTCAACACAAATATTTTCGCACTGAACAATAAACTTTTCAACAAACTGTTGATAAGAACAGCACAAAAGAAATCAAACCACTCTCAATTGTGTGTGTGTGTGTGTGTGTGTGTCTGGGAGTGACAGATGGTTTACACTAGTGGGAGGGATGGGCTTGGTGGCTCCTACATAGTTTGTCAACCCTGGGCTTAATCTCCGTCAGTGCCATACGCATGTCATTGTCCACATGTAGACGTGCTCTATGTTTGGTTTGGAGTACCTTTAAAGTTGAAAAGCCAGACTCACACAAGTAGGTTGTTGCAAAAGGGAGAAGGCATTTCAATGCCCTGTCAGCCAAGCTGGGATAGTCCTTTCTTACATGTAGCCAGTAATTAGACAGGGGAAGAGCCTCAAAGTCCATTTTTAAATCCCCTGAGTTTGTCATCTCAATCAGCTCCTCCTGTGACTTTAAGTCCAGACTAGAACCGACACCGGGGGCAAAGGGGTTCCTAACCCAGTTTAAATGTGTGTTTTTGAGGTCAGGGAAATAGTCTTTGAAATATCCTTGGAGGTGCTCCAGGTGGGACTGGATCAATGGAGAGACGGAGCCCAAATCATCACATGACAGCAGCTCCTGGTGAAGTAGTGGGAACATTTCTGTAACTCCCTCCTGGAGCTTGTTTGACCAAAGCATGATCTTTTTGGAAAAAGCACGCACTTTGTCTTGCACCTGGAGTATGTACATGTCACATCCTTGCATGCTTTAATTCAGTACATTTAGATGCTGGAAAATGTCTGACATGTATGCAAGTTTGCGGATCCAGGTTGCATCGGTGAACCGATCTGCCAGCTGATGCTTTTCAGATGAGAGGAACTTTGCAACCTCCCTCCGCAGCTCATAGACACGGTTCAAAACTGCACCCCGTGACAGCCAGCGCATGTTCGAGTGACGCAGCAGCCCCTCAAAACGAGCGCCCATCTCATTACAAAGCAGGGTAAACAGTCTGTGTTTCATGGGACAGGCTTTAATAAAATTCACTACTTGTATAACCTCCTGTAGTACCTGATTCAACTCGTTATCCATCCTTTTTGCGACCAGTGCCTCGTGATGGAGCATGCAGTGTGTGGCCACTACATGTGGGGCCTTCTGCTTAATGAGTGCGGTCACTCCACTGATCTTCCCGGTCATTGCCGCGGCTCCGTCCGAACACACCCCCACAACGGGGTCCAGTCCGATCTGTTAGACTTGATGTAATCGTCCAAAACTTGAAAAATGTCTTTCCCAGTAGTTCTTCTTTCAAGTGATTAACCCCGCCGACAGTAGTCGGAGGGGTTATTATTTTCACCTGCGTCAGTCTGTGTGTGTGTGTGTGTCTGTCTGTCTGTCTGTCTGTGTGTCTGCAAGATATCTCAAGAACCAATGGATCGATTTGGACCAAATTTTGTACATGTGTTGCCAATCAGCCAGGAAGGAAACCATTAAATTTTGGAGGTCAAGGTCATGGCAGAACTTCGAAATTTTCGCCCAATGTATTTTAATAGGGAAAAGGCGGGGTTTGCACTCGTTAGAGTGTCCCTGTCTAGTTTACAAAATAGTATTTCCTCCACAATACGCTAGTTTGAGGAGCAAAGCAGCTTGATAAATGGCGCAAACCGCAACGTCACAGGCAATCGGAGAGATGAGCATGGTAAACAACATTTCAATATGATGTATTATTAATAATAATTATATTTTATAATAATGATTAAAAAACTAATTACAATATATTTAATAATAATTATTTTTAAAAAATATTTTTTTTCGCAATTTTTTTGTTATTGTCCCTCCAACTTTCTGAGGCCCCCCTAGCGCCCCCTGACGGCCCCCACTTTGAAAACCACTGCTCTAGGTGTTTACTGAGAATTAAGTATTTAAAAAAACCTGCTGATCAGTCCTGTTGAAACAATATAGTAGTCAAACAGAATACTATGATGTCTATAAGCAAACAGATACCCAAATCTGTTTGTAGAATGTCATCTCAGAGGGTAACTCTGTGTCTAGAATTGGTTGCAACAGCAGAAAAGCATGTAAGGTGCTGCAACCTGCATCTAGTATTTCTATAGAATGTTTCGGTGAGCTGGAACAGATCAAGAGGGATCTGGAATGGCCCACACCACCCTTTTGTAAAAGAAATTAGTTGATTTAGTTCCATCATTTGTGAAGGGATTATAGAATGAGCTCCCCATAAGCAATTCTTACTGATATCATGTTGCTTTCTCTGGCCAAAGAAGTTGATGGCTACCTTTAAGCAACTTGAACCATTCTATACAACCACTGCTGAAATGGTGTAAGTGTAATATCCAGAGAAGCCCCACAAGAGAAGCTAAGTTTTTTAAATTGAGTATATATGCGCTCTCTCTCTCTCTCTCTCTCTCTCTCTCTCTCTCTCTCTATATATATATATATATATATATATATATATATATATATATATATATATATATATATATGAGTGTGTATATATATATATATATATATATATATATATATATATATATATATATATATATGAGTGTGTGTATATATATATATATATATATATATATATATATATATATATATATATGAGTGTATATTTTTTCAAAAAACAATAACATTTCTCAGTTTCAACATTTGATATGTTGTCTTTGTACTATTTTCAGTTAATTATAGGGTTTCCATGATTTGCAAATTATCGCATTATGTTTTTATTTACAGTCCCAACTTTTTTGGAATTGAGTTTGTACATCACATCAAACACCTCAATCTGTATATTAGTCACCATTTTTCTGTTTACAAAGTTTTGCGTATCTGTCAAATTAATAAAAAAATAAATATTGCTTCTCTGTCTAAATTGCAAAAAAACACTAGTATAGTATGTTTTTAGCTTAAACCTTTCCAATAATTCTCTAACAGGGTAAATTTGATGTAAATTCTTGAAGGATACTTCTTTTACTTGATTATTAATACAATATTTATTTAGAATACAACAATCTTCTTTCCACTGTAAATCTGATGATGGAAGGCCAAAAGAACTTTGCTGCAGGAGGTGTAACACAGTCCAAAGCATTTCTGATGTGTCTGTTACTGCACTTTTTATTCCAAATATCAATATCTCCAATACAAATATGCTTGAATTATTAATGTTACTTTTTGTGAGATTACAATTCATTAACAACTGAAGAGAAACTGTTTGTGTGAATAGTGCACTCAGGGTGCATCACTTTAAATGCTGTTGCAAGAATATCCAGTGTATCCTATGCTAAAGGAAATGGGAAAGGAAGCACTGAAGCACCTATCCTTAGCATTTAGAGAACTCAAACAGTTCTTTTCCTGGCTGCCACTTAGATATTTCCAGGTCATTTCACTCAGTTAGGAACTTTCCTAAGCAAAAAAAGACTATTGGAACACAGACTATGTGCTTTATACGTTCTGCATACAGGGCGTAACTGTGAGAACTGAAGAAATGTCTTAGAATTCTGGGGAGGGTGCCCTCTGGTGGTGTGGCAGTAAAGTCACAGTGGCATAGCCATTCAAGTGCAGCCCATACTGGTACTGTATTTTATTCTTTTCATGGACATCAGAAGTCGTACACTACAGTGTTGGACTGAACTGGTAATTTGCCATTGTGAGCAAAGCAATGGGACCCCCCCAAAAAAAAAAAATCTTGGACATTAATCAATCTTATCCACAGACATCATGGCGAATCATCGACAAACTTAATTCACAATTGTACAACATTCACATATTCCATTCAAAAAGGCATTTCACAATACAGTGTTCTTTGATTAATAGCCTACTGATGTGAACAATCGGGTTTTTCCATACTGTGCTAACTCACATCCTTACTTCCACTTCCTAATGTAAAATCATATTTTGCATTCTCTAGATCTCCTTTGATATGCATGACATGCATACTGTTAATTGAACATGACAGCTGCAATTTGGCCATGCTTAATTTCAGCAATTATACCAGAAAAAAGCTTACAATTGAGCCTTGTGGCTTTTAGATGCATTCTCTCCTTCTTGGAGAGATTCAAGCACTGAGTCCACGCTGTTTGCTGGGCCTGACAAGTGCATGACATGTATTGTAGGGGCCTTCAATCTTAACCACAAAGGGCCACTGTGGCTCATGCTTTCATTCCAACCAAGTAGAAGCCACATCTGCAGACATCCCAATAAAGATGCACATAACAGGGGGGCGATGTAAATTCAACAAATTTTAATTAACTACTAGCATGTTACAGAGCAAGCCATATAAAATATGGCTTATGATATTTCCTTTCATTTTTGCTTTTACATGAATAGAACACAACTTTTTCAGTAACTATTTACATAGGTTGGACATAGCCGGAACGTAGGCCTACTTCCATATCTTTTCCATGTTAGGATCCAATTTCCTTTTATATCTTCACATGAATAGAACACTGTTTTTTTAGCCTAAATGTAGGCCTATTCCTTTTCATGTGACTTTTGCAGGGTTTCATTGTATTTTGATGCTGCTTGCTTTGCAGACTTGAGCAATTTCCCTGAAACTTCAAGCTCATAGCACTTTGTGTCAATGAATTTGTTGATTTTACAGGACATCAGGTTCACAAGAGTTTGGTGAGACATCTGAATTCAGTTTTGATGTGATGCACCAAACTGAATGCTCTCTCCACATCACAATTGGAATTAGGCAGAACCAATAACACCTTCATTAACTGGCAGAGCTCCTTGAATCTGACCTGCCCTGAGCTTACTGATTTTACCTTGGACAGCTTCCCCCAGAACTTATCGATTGACAAATTCTTGTAATTTGGGACCAGTGCTTCCAAATTGGTAGAGGTATAATCCAGGACTTCCAAGTGGAGTTGTTCTCTGGCATCTGCCTTCATCACATTAGCGAATCTCTCAGCCAAAGTCAAAATCTGCTCTGGTTTCATATCATCTTGGCTCTCTGGATTAACCACTGACAGATTTGGTCTCTCATTGGAAACTTTTCCTTTACTTTTTGGAAGCTCCTGACATAGAATGCTCTGACATCTTTGAAGAATTGCTTTGTCTTGTAAGGGGGGGGGGAGGGCTTCCTCACTTAGCAAGCGCCTCCTTGTCAAGAACCCAACCAAAAGCTCTTCATCTTCACAGTGGATTTCAGGGTTACTCACATCTATCTCTTGCACTTTCTGTTCTCTCAATACCTTTGGCACAATAAATCTGCTTACTATGGCATGCAGGAGCTCTTCAACACTGTTGTTTAATTTGAAAAGAATGGGTGCCTTGTTTTGAAAAATCAAATTAAATTTGTCAAAACACTGTGACATTGTGGAGAAAGCAAGTGTAAATTTTCATAATTGGGTCTGTCAGCCTCTTCTGAATATCACAGGACTTCTGATTCTCACTATGTGATTCAAAATAAGAAATAAAGGCAGGCCATTGGTTAAGTAGATGGTCCAAACATTTTCCCAAAGAAAGCCATCGTGTAGGGCAGTGCTTTTGTACTCTCTGCTGGGCTACATTACAGAAGTCCTGAAACTGTTTAAGTTCCTCTCTTCTTTTTGAACTTTTCTCAAAGTAGTAGTAGATGTCAATTAGCAATTCTTCAGGTGACACTGAGAGCTCTTTAGCAGCAGTTTTGGCACATACCGTATGTTAACCAAGTGACTAGGACAGCCAATACTGTGGGGCCTGTGCTTTCACTCTTGATAAGACATGGTTGTTTTTGCCAATCATAACATTGCAGTTGTCACTGCTGAATCCTATGCAATTAGACCATTCAAGGCCTTTTTCATGCATGGATGATGCAATGCAGTTGAATATACTTTCAGCTTTGGCATCATTGCACACTGGCATATCGACAAATCCAACTGTCACCTTATCCTGTGCTTCACTGTAGTACCTGACTAAAATAGCACATTCTTTCTCACACATGATGTCATTGCTTTCATCAACCAAAATACTGTATGGCTTTTTTTCTGTCTGGATTAATTTGTACACATCCTCTGAACATTCAGGTTCCAGTGCCAGGTTCATCATAGCTGCTGTCTTAGTGGAGGAGCAGGCATAATTTCTTGCTATTTCCGAGTCTGGAAACATTTTCCTAAATAACTTGCCAGTGTGCCTACACACATGGAATGGCACATTATGTTCAACAAAAGATGTGAAATACACCTCAGCTGTAGTAACCTTCTCAATGAGACTCTGCTTTTCTGATGAAAAGAACGGAGATATATTGGAGCAGCCTTCCCTGCGCTTAGCCTCCCTAATATGTTGTGCTCCCTAAAAGATATGAAAGCATATATTATATTATATTATATTATATTATATTATATTATATTATATTATATTATATTATATTATATTATATTATATTATATTAATGTAAACTGCTTATTCATACATTGTTGCTTATTCATACATTGTTACTTTACGGAAATCTTCAATAAGTTTGGTCTTTTCATGACAGCCTGTTGTAGACCTAAATATAATGCACATGAAATGACACTACTCACCTCAACATGTCCTTTACAATCATTTAAGCCAGGGGTTTTCAAAGTGTGGGAGAGTCAGCCCCCCCTCAGCGAGCAAATAAACAACAGCGCCCCCCCCCCCTTACAATTTTTGTTGTTGCTATACTTAATGTTCCATTCGTATTTAAAAAAAAAGGTTGCTGTACACATTTTTTTTTTACACATTTTAAATATCTGTGCTTTTTTTTAAACATCTTTTTTTTTACACATTTTAAACATCTGTGCTTTTTTAAAACATCTTGTTTTACACATTTTAAACATCTGTGCTTTTTAAAACATCTTTTTTTTTACACATTTTAAACATCTGTGCTTTTTTTTTTTTAAACATCTTGTTTTACACATTTTAAACATCTCATAGCATCGTTAGCTAGCACCTCTTGGCAGACAACACACTGTGGCAGTGGAGCATCTTCAGATCCAGTCCATGAAAATCCAAACTTTAAATAATCGTGGTCATACTTCCTTCTGTTTTTGCTTGGCCCAGACTCTGTCTCCTCACTCACTGTAGCTTTAGGTACTAAAAATTGATCCATTTTGTCTCTGGCAAAGGCTAGCTGAAGTTCGCTAAATGCCGGCAATAGTAACTTATTCTGGTTTATTTTTCCTCATGTTGCGCCCCCCCGAAGAACTCTGGCGCGCCCCACACTTTGAAAAGCCCTGATTTAAGCCACCATGGACAATGCTGAAACCACTGTTGCAAACAGTACATCGCGCGAAACTGTCATTATTTTTTTTTTTACCAAGGATATTCTTTTGTGTAATCTGAGGTGAAGTGGGTTTTGTATTTTCGTTTTTTGGGGCGCGCGTGCGCGCTCTCTCTCTCTCTCTGCCATGACAATCCTGTAGGCTGCACTGACTGAACTGAAAACTTCAGTCCTCAAGAAAAGAGATAAAAGCCCACCCACACTGAAAGCTGATTGGTTTACTCAGCAAAATAAGCCAATCAGGATGTTCTTTGTCTAGCATGCACTACATGAACAGGCACACACGCAGTCTCTCTCGTGCGCTGTCATATGCGCGATGCAGACATTAATGTTTCACGTGCACGCTCTTGCTTGCTTGCTCTAGATTCCGGGAGATATTCTCCAATTTGCGGGCATCAGGGAGCCACTATCAATATGCGGAAGACTCCTGGAACTTCCGGGAGACTTGGGATGTCTGCATCTGATATCAATTGTTTAGTCAGTTCACTTTAGTTTCCCGTTAACTATTTGGTGTGCCTCCAATTTGGCAATAATCAAAGCCTGCAGCCACACCAGCCCTTTGTGGATTGCATAGAGAGATGGAGGGAGAGAGACATGGACAGAATGTGCGGAAGGAAAGCTCTGTTGTGCTAGTCAGTGTGTTGTGCATTGTCTTGAGCACAGGCATGATGTGGACTTCTCTGACTGTGCATATGTCCTGCTTAGTGAGGGCTATGAATGGATAAACTGCTCTGATGCAGTTTGAACACAGATCTGAGCCAAACGATGCAAAGGGATGAGGACAGACTTTTATGAAGAGAAATCCTGACAGACACAAAAACGCATACAGATTTAGGTAAGGATACCCTTCCACGATATACAAACAGTTGATGCCAATGTTACAAATAATAAGGTTCTGTCATTGTCGTTGACACACAATATTTTTTTAAAGGTATATCATTACGTGCTGTATGTTTGTCTACAGTGGTGCTTGAAAGTTTGCGAACCCTTTAGAATTTTCTATATGTCTGCATAAATATGACCTAAAACATCAGATTTTCACACAAGTCCTAAAAGTAGATAAAGAGAACCCACTTAAACAAATGAAACAAAAATACTATACTTGGTCATTTATTTATTGAGGAGAATGATCCAATATTACATATCTGTGAGTGGCAAAAGTATGTGAACCTTTGCTTTCAGTATCTGGTGTGACCCCCCATGTGCAGCAATAACTGCAACTAAACATTTCCGGTAACTGTTGATCAGTCCTGCACACTGGCTTGGAGGAATTTTAGCCCATTCCTCCATACAGAACAGCTTCAACTCTGAGATGTTGGTGGGTTTCCTCACATGAACTGCTTGCTTCAGGTCCTTCCACAACATTTCGATTGGATTAACGTCAGGACTTTGACTTGGCCATTCCAAAACATTAACTTTATTCTTCTTTAACCATTCTTTGGTAGAACGACTTGTGTGCTTAGGGTCGGTGTCTTGCTGCATGACCCACCTTCTCTTGAGATTGAGTTCATGCACAGATGTCCTGACATTTTCTTTTAGAATTCACTGGTATAATTCAGAATTCATTGTTCCATCAATGACGGCAAGCCGTCCTGGCCCAGATGCAGCAAAACAAGCCCAAGCCATGATACTACTACCCACCAACATGTTTCACAGATGGGATAAGGTTCTTATGCTGGAATGCAGTGCTCCCTTGCTCCAAATATAATGCTTCTCATTTAAACCAAAAAGTTCTATTTTGGTCTTATCCATCCACAAAACATTTTTCCAATAGCCTTCTGGCTTGTCCATGTGATCTTTAGCAAACTGCAGACAAGCAGCAATGTTCTTTTTGAAGAGCAGTTGCTTTCTCCTTGCAACCCTGCCATGCATACCATTGTTGTTCAGTGTTCTCCTGATGGTGGACTCATGAACATTAGCCAATGTGAGAGAGGCCTTCAGTTGCTTAGAATTTACCCTGGGGTCCTTTGTGACCTCGCCAAGTATTACACACCTTGCTCTTGGAGTGATCTTTGTTGATCGACCACTCCTGGGGAGGGTAACAATGGTTTTGAATTTCCTCCATTTGTACACAGTCTGTCTGACTGTGGATTGGTGGAGTCCAAACTCTTTAGAGATGGTTTTGTAACCTTTTCCAGCCTGATGAGTATCAACAATGCTTTTTCTGAGGTCCTCAGAAATCTCCTTTGTTCGTGCCATGATACACTTCCACAAACATGGGTTGTGAAGATCAGACTTTGATAGATCCCTGTTCTTTAAATAAAACAGGGTGCCCACTCACACCTGATTTGTCATCCCATTGATTGAAAACACCTGACTCTAATTTCACCTTCAAATTAACTGCTAATCCTAGAGGTTCACATACTTTTGCCACTCACAGAAATGTAATATTGGATCATTTTCCTCAATAAATAAATGACCAGAATAATATTTTTGTATCATTTGTTTAACTGGGTTCTCTTTATCTACTTTTTGGACTTGTGTGAAAATCTGATGTTGTTTTAGGTCATATTTATGCAGAAATATAGAAAATTCTAAAGGGTTCACAAACTTTCAAGCACCACTGTATATTGTATGCTATTTCCCTTCTGCATCTATCTTGGTAGAACTGTGTGTGTGTGTGTGTGTGTGTGTGTGTGTGTGTGTGCAGTTTTCAAATGGAATATTCTTAGTCAAGACCTGTTTTTCACAAAAAAATGCAGAAAAAGGTTAAAGTATCTTGTAACTGGCCAAATTAAGAGAAAATCATAAACCCCACACATTTCCTAAAATTAAGACTAATTGTGGAACAATTCACCCAATTCAAAATTTGATTAGATTCATGATACTAGGTTCACGATTCATTTTTCTCATGATTTTTTAATTAAATGAAATGACAAGATTTTTATTCCCAAAAATGCAACATGCAAAAATGTAACTATTCTTAATGAACTTAAATATTACTTTTTCTTTCAAAAAACAAGAAAAAACCCTTTAGTTTGATTTTGTTAATAACCAATAAGAACTATTTACTGATATTTGTAAAGGTTTGAGTAAAATATAATCCTATTATCGAAAAGTCCTTTATTAAAAATGAAAAACGTTTAACAAACATTTCTCATTAAACTTTTGATAAATTTCACTACCTCTGTTTTCTTCTATTTTCTTCAACTTTTGGCACTCTGTAAAAATATAGCTCTAATTTCTGTTTTAAAATCTATTTGTTCAGTCAATCTCACAACAGCCCCTTTCCATTTAAGATTTTTTGTTTTCGTGGCATTAGAGCTGTGTTACTTCTGCCTATGGTGAAGTAACATGCATTCCCTCTATTGCTGGGGTTGGGAAGCAAAACTCTGAAATTAGAACAGAATCCAAAATGCCAGGTACCAGGGACCTGTTAAAAAAAAAAAATCTTAATTTCAGTGAAACTTATCAGTTTTACAATAACCCTTTATTAGTCCAAACAAAGGTCACATATTTGCAAGGATGTCTGTAGGTGGCTCTCTGCCAGGACCTGTCTATGTGATTGTCATACATCAGTGCAAGAGCATATCCATGATATGAGGTAGCATGCATGGCTAATGACAACTGTGTGAAAGATGAACCACAGTAAATGGTCAAAGGTTATGTTTTGTCATCTAAACCGCAGTCTCGGTTCATCTGGCTTTTGTGAACTTGGGGAAACATACTACTGAAACAGCCAGTTGAACACTAATGCTCAACATTTTCACATGATCCAGATTCACAGCAGTTCTGTAGTGTAGCAACTGTCATTATACAGTGTGCTTGAGCTCACCTTACAGTGCATAACTGTGGAGCCCTACTCATGACATGAATTTAATTCGTTCCCACTATCTATTCATCCCCTTGTTGTAGTTAAATCATGGACACATTTTAATAATTTGTTCCCACGTTTTAATTAAAACGTGGCCATGTTTAAAATGAGAAATTATTAAAATATAGTGTGTGTGTGTGTGTGTGTGTGTGTATAATTATACAGTACTGTGCAAAGTCTTAGGCACCATATTTTTTTCATACAAACTGTTATAGGTTTCTATTTTATGATTTCTACGTTATCAAGTCAGGACAAAAACATTTGAGTTTGTTTTCTAGCAGAAAAATTAAACAAAATGTTTTTATCTGAGCAGCATATTACACAAGATACTACTCTTCAGATTAAAAAAGAAAACATAAAGAAGGTTACTGGGATTTGCTGTAAAATTAAGAAGCAAGTGTGACAGTGTTCAGAAGAACTGTGGCCTGTTCTGCAAGATGCTCAGCAAAACCTACAGCTTCTTTCCTTATAAAACTGCACTAATTGTACCACTAATTTTTTTAAAGCAATAGGTTAATCTCACACCATATATTGACTTTGTTTCATTTATTATGGCTTACTGCTGTTGATGATTTTTTTTTAAATGTTGAAACATTGCATTTCATTATTTTTAAGCCATTTTTGGTCTACAGCATTTTTTTACTTGTGACCATCCATCTTCCTCTTGATCAAATTCCAGAGGTTTTCAATGTGGTTGAGGTCTGGAGATTGGGCTGGCCATGACAGGGTCTTGATCTTGTGGTCCTCCATCCACACCTTGATTGACCTGGCTGTGTGGCATGGAACACTTTCCTGCTGGAAACCCTAATCCTCAGAGTTAGGGAATATTGTCAGAGCAAAAGGAAGCAAGTTTTCTTCCAGAATAACATTGTAGGTTGTTTGATTCATGTGTGCTTCACAAACAAAAATCTGCCCCATTCCATCCTTACTGAAGCACCCCCAGATCGCCACCAATCCTCCACCAAATTTTACAATGGGTGCGAGACACTGTGGCTTGTAAACCTCTCCAGGTTTCGGTCTAACCATTAGATGACCAGGTGATTTTTTGGGGGGGGACTGAAAATTAGACTCCTCAGAGAAGACGACCTTCCTCCAGTCCTCTGTGGTCCAATCCTTATGGTCTTTAGCAAACCTCAGCCTGGCTCTTTGCTTCTCATTGACAAAGGGCTTTTTTCTAGCTTTGCATGACTTCAATCTCACCTAGAGGAGCCTGTTTTAAACTGTCCTTGCTGTGCCCTTAATCCAAGCTGCCATTTGCCATTCTTTTTGTCAGGCACTTGATGTCATCCTCAGTGGCGTGCACAGACATGAGGTGGTGCTCAAGCACCTGCCCCTCTGCCCTCTGTCCAAAAAAGTGCCCTTTTGAATTTTTTTTTTTTTTTACAGTTTACTGAGGCCAATGTCGACATGATCTTTTAGAAAAGCCGCGGCATTAAAAGCGTGTGTGAAAACAATGTCCCGATGTGTGCCCCCTCCGCACACATACCGGACCTCTGTCTCTCTTGCTCTGTCACGTGAACAAGCGTGCAGTGCATTCAATGTGAGGTTGCAGCAGCATAGCGTCCTGGAAGCCACGGCCTTGTTGTAGCGCAGACAACACATCGGGCAGTCAGTCAACTCTTCCCCTGCCCCACCAGCCAGGTAACACATGAATCGAGTGAAAATGTATTGTTTGCCCTCTAAGCCCAAGCTGTAATTATTTTGTCGTGAAGTAGCCCGTCGCATACAGAAACAACTGCACATAAGTATTATATTTTTTGCTAGACCATTTTCAGATTTAGGAAAACAAAAAATTATTTTTTGTATTTTGTTCAACTAGAGATTCCTGGCAAAGTCAAAAAGCCTTGATGTAATAAATTAACATTAAGTGGTTGTTTTACACCTTTAAAAACTAAAACGGGTCAGTGGCGACCCGAACACAAGAGGAGGGTTAAATCTCAGACTTTTATAATAAGGTGTTCTACATGCACAAAAAAGTGCCCTTTTTTCCCCCCAGAACACTTGCCCCCCAAAATGTCTGTGCACGCCACTGGTCATCCTATGGTTGTTGAGTGACAGTTGAAGGAGTTGACAATCATCCTGGTCAGTGAAGAGTTATTTTCACCCTCTGCCAGTCTGTAACTTTGTTGTCCCCAGTGTCTACTGCTTAAAGGAGATACGCAGAACCATGGCCTCACTTTTTGTTTATAAATGCCTTGAGACCTCAAGAATGGCATAGGAATAGTTTTAAGCATTAACAATACATCTAATTAATCTAAATAGTAATTTTTACGATTAAGGTGATTCATACAAGTAGCGGTCTGAGTGAATGACCTTGACATCTGTGACGTCACAGCAGGAAGGCTATCGGTCTCATCACCATTTTCGCTATACTAAAACACAGAGCTAACTGCAACTTTGATCCTCCATTTCGAGCTAATTCAGGGGTTTTCAAAGTGTGGGAGAGTCAGCCCCCCCCCAGAGAGCAAATAAACAACAGCGCCCCTTACAATTTTTGTTGTTGCTATACTTAATGTTGCATTCGTATTTTAAAAAATGGTTGTTGTACACATTTTTTTTCTCATCTCATTATCTCTAGCCGCTTTGTCCTGTTCTACAGGGTCGCAGGCAAGCTGGAGCCTATCCCAGCTGACTACGGGTGAAAGGCGGGGTACACCCTGGACAAGTCGCCAGGTCATCACAACCATTCACACTCACACCTACGGTCAATTTAGAGTCACCAGTTAACCTAACCTGCACGTCTTTGGACTGTGGGGGAAACCGGAGCACCCGGAGGAAACCCACGTGGACACGGGGAGAACATGCAAACTCCGCACAGAAAGGCCCTCGCCGGCCACGGGGCTCGAACCCGGACCTTCTTGCTGTGAGGCGACAGCGCTAACCACTACACCACCGTGCCGCCCCCATTTTTTTTTCCTTTTACACATTTTAAACATCTGTGCTTTTTGAAAACATCTTTTTTTTTACACTTAAAACATGAGCTTTTTTAAAACCTTTTTTTTTACACATTTTAAACATCTCATAGCATCGTTAGATAGCACCTCTTGGCAGACAACACACTGTGGCAGTGGAGCATCTTCAGATCCAGTCCATGAAAATCCAAACTTTAAATAATCGTGGTCATACTTCCTTCTTTTTTTTTTTTGCTTGGCCCAGACTCTGTCTCCTCACTCACTGTAGCTTTAGGTACTAAAAATTGATCCATTTTGTCTCTGGCAAAGGCTAGCTGAAGTTCGCTAAATGTCCGCAATAGTAACTTATTCTGGTTTATTTTTCCTCACGTTGCGCCCCCCCGAAGAACTCTGGCGCCCCCTAGGGGAGGCGCGCCCCACACTTTGAAAAACCCTGAGCTAATTTATCGCCATGCCATGTAGATGTGTTGCTGGCGGGTGCAGCAACATGACAGAAGGTGGATTTATGTTGCATTCATGGCCCAAGAATATTCAAACTGCAAATATTTGGATGCGTTTTACAAGAAATTCACAGATTGGGCGCCTATGAAGTGGTCTCTCTTCTGCTCTGCACATTATACTGAGGACTCGTACGAAACCTCTGATCTGTTGAGGAGCATTGGCTATAAGCCCGTATTGAAAGAGGGTGCAGTACCAACAATTAAAAGAAAAGAAAACAACAAGAAAAGGAAAGTAAGTTCAGTTCCACCAGTTCTCCCGGAGCGTGAGCCGAGCAGTAATGGCGGCGTACTCAGTATAGGGAAAATGGAGAATGAGTGGACCAGTCGTCAGATTTCTCTGCTGGATATGTGGTCCCCCCCGCTGGATATGCTTGCCTCAGCAGCAATATCTCGCCCTTACAGGGAAGAAACGAATGAATGAAGAACTGAAAGTCAGATTGTTTCAAAACAATTGGCCACAAGCTCGGTCTTCAAGAAGTGAGAACACAGATGAGTAAGATGCAACTCTCATTTGGTTGCATGACAAAAAACAACATTCGTTGTTTATCTGCATTTAGATTAATACATGTAATTTGTATTGTGTATTTAAGTTACCGGTATAAGATTTAATTTGTTTCAGAATGTGATTCTCAGTTCATCTGATTATTTAATTAGCCTTTTACGTTTTATCAGTGAAAATGCATGCATGTACATGTATGTTGCATAAGTTATAACACCTATCCTGTTTTAATAAGAGTCACATGAGACTGTCAGTTCAATTTCATCCAGTTCTCTAGATGGCTTTGTTCTCTGGGTTTATTTCGTAAGGTGGGGGCCTCCGTGGCCAACATGTTACTATCGGATTCACTTTCCGATGGTTCGAACTGATACGGTTCTACATATATAGCAGTAGCATGTGCACACACTCCAATTTCAGGACTGTCACAGTCAGATGTATTACTATCTGAGGAATCTGAAGAATCTCCAATAAATCCAAACAAAGAGACCATTGCAACCACTCTTACCTGCCGAGTCTGGCTTTGGTCTATAGCATCGGTTCCCACTGTGACGTCACCCACCCAGGGCTGGCTGGCTCGGCAGGGTAGCTCGAATGCCAACTTTGCAGTCGATTTTAACTCTCAAAAATATATATATTTTTATCACCAATTATGCAGCATACAAGAGTCAAGGATGGAGATACTATGCACTCAGAAATGTATTTAAAAATAAGGGTTCTGCGTATCTTCTTTAACTTTGTTTTTATGAACTGCCGTCTTTGAAATTTTCAGGATGGAAGCAACTTGATGCTCACTGTATCCCTCTACCAGTAAAGCCAGTGTTGAACCCTTCCTTTTCTTACTCAAAACTTTTCTTTTAAACTCTTTTAGCATGGTGAATAGAGGTTTTTGTATTACAATTAAATTTAAGATACTACTAGCACTGTTTTTGCCATCCAAACTGGTCCTATTGCAAGAGGATAGTGATGACCACAGCAGTGGTTTTTATACTTTTCCTCATTTAAATAAGCTTTGGTTCAGGTGATCATTTCATCAGTACCTTAAGTTAACTGAGGTGTGCTTGTGCTTGTAATATATACATGCTATATATTACATAGACATGAGTGTTGTACTGGGGAATACGCTATTTGTATTTTTCGTACAGACTACATCCAGGACATTTGAGAACTACAACCATGACATATTTTCCAACATCCTCACTCATGAGGATATCAATGAATTGTTTTGATAAATTTGCATACTGTTTGTGACTGTTTAATATAATAAAAAGAAAATCACATCATGGTTTAAAGATATGAAGTTTATCTTATGTTGAAAAACTCATATTTTTCATCCAAAATACATCACAGATCTGATTGATGATATTTCACTCTGACAATGTCGCTCCCGGTGTTTTCCCGCTGACTTGATACACATTGTCAAAATAACAAACTGGTTCAAAATTAAAATGATACCTAGCCCTGTCAACTGTATGCTATTTTGTGCTGTCTAAATAATGCAATTACACCTGGTAAAAGTTGAGAGATTATGCCTCCTGATAATCATGATTTCATTTTTTCTTTCAGTGATTTGAATCGTCATATATTTGTATCACAATTCATCATTGCACAATATATCCTTAAGGCCCGGTCCCACTGGCCGATGGACACAAAACGTATGCAAAAAGGACACAGCGGACGAGCAAAATTTCGGGGGTGGCTCTATCCGTTTTCATCCGCTCCAGAAATGGACAAAATTGGCGAAAATTTGCGAAAACAGAACGGAAAAGAACGGACGTGGGTAGTATATAGCGGGGATGTTAAACGCATGTTCATAGGAAGCCTAGCGGATGGAAGTGGATGACAGCTCCGAAGGGGTTACCGGTGATAACTGAGAAGCGGACGCATAGCAGAAAGAGCGGATGCATAGCGGATGAAGGGGATGCATCACGTACGCCTAACGGAAACAAAGGGGATGTTGCGCGGATGTATATCGGATGCAGACCGATTGTCCGCTAGTTGTCCTTCTACATACTCTAGACATACTCCAGACATCCTCAATATACGAGATACATCCCAGATATAAACGCTTTGTCCGTTTTGAATACTTTATATACGAGATGCATACGCTTACATCCTTTCTATTTCCGTGCTACTAACGATGAATAGACGTTTCATGTACCTTATCTTTCCTCCCTCTTTCCGTTTTCAGCTGCAGCGGATGTGAGTTGCGAGGATGCCCAGAGGATGCAGAGAGGATACAGCAGACGTTTAACGGATGATAATGGACATAGAACGTTTGTTGCTCGTATATGTCGCGGATTTACATCGTACACGGCGGAAAGTTCATCCGTTCTAAAAGTTTTGTGCAGCTCAAAACTTTTTGCGCGGATGAAATCACAGTGGACGGATGCTTGATGGATAGAGCGTATGAAGCACGTATGCAATGAGTACACAACGGATGCATAGCGTTTTCCAACGGATGGCAAAGATTTTTTTACGTTTTACATCCTCTTTGCATCCGTAAGTGCAGTGGGACCGGGCCTTTACATGCTTAATTTAGACTCCCAATTTGTTGTCACCGTATTTCATAAAGAATTTTAGCCCTAAAAGTAGGTCCTTAACCTGCAAAAAATGTATGTGGACTCCAGAGGTCTTTTTAAGTCACTAAGACCAAATGACAAACAATCCCAAATGCCTGTTGCCAGTGATAAATGACAATGAATTTCACTATATGGCCAAAAGTGGACACCTGCCCATGCTTATTTGTCTTTAAACATCCAATACCAAAATCATGAGACAGACACAGGGAGAACATGTAAACTTCACACAGAAAGGTCCCAGTCAAGACACAGGTAAAGACACAGGGGTTTTTTTTGTTTGTTTTTGTTTGTTTGTCTTTAGCAATATACTGGACATGTCCTTGCACTATTTATTAGGTACACTGATCTTTGCCATTTATGCAGTTGAATAACTCCAGGTTTTTAAATTCCCTTTTTCCACATCCCACACAGCGGTGGAACATAAATAGCATATTGCTTACCCTAGCTCGAGCATAACATTTTTAGACACATCGTTAATGTCTGAAAATACTACTTTGAAAACTACCATCCACTATAAACCTAGGGCGGCACGGTGGTGTAGTGGTTAGCGCTGTCGCCTCACAGCAAGAAGGTCCGGGTTCGAGCCCCGTGGCCGGCGAGGGCCTTTCTGTGTGGAGTTTGCATGTTCTCCCCGTGTCCGCGTGGGTTTGCTCCGGTTTCCCCCACAGTCCAAAGACATGCAGGTTAGGTTAACTGGTGACTCTAAATTGACCATAGGTGTGAATGTGAGTGTGAATGGTTGTCTGTGTCTATGTGTCAGCCCTGTCGACTTGTCCAGGGTGTACCCCGCCTTTCGCCCGTAGTCAGCTGGGATAGGCTCCAGCTTGCCTGCGATCCTGTAGAACAGGATAAAGCGGCTAGAGATAATGAGATGAGATGAGACTATAAACCTACAGACTCTCATTCCTACTTGTAGTACAACTCTTCCCATCCTAAGCACAGCACTCAATTCCATTCCTTATTCACAGTCACTAAAACACATTTGCAATGAGCCAAAAAAGTAAGAAAATATATGATCAGTTGTATAACTGTGGAACCTTGGTATATACCGGTACATGTCATGTGAGGCCTTTCAAGTGATATCCTGCAGGGTGGCCATGATCCAGTTGCTAGTAGTGGACCCATGCTAGGACACAACAATAAAGTGTGACAACCCTTTTACCCTCTTCTCTCATTCAACCTTAGCTGTCATACTGACGGAGGACAAACAGAGACAGTCTCAGCCATGGACAGTATGTTTTATTTATGGCATATTTTGGGCTATTGTAAAGGTGATTCCTCACAGTGTTCTCTTCCAGGTGAATGAAAAATGCTATAGTCCTGTCAAAATAATTTATATAGCTACATGTACAATATTTGCATTATTTGTAATTTATATAGTCCTGTATTCATTAGCCTTCTATTGTCTTGTATATTGTGCCATGGCCTTAGAAGCATAATATTTAATTGGATTATAAATGCATATGGTGTTTCCAGGGTGCGTCTGGAGGCCTTCTCAGACAACGGTGGGAAACTGCAACTGTCACTGCAGGAAATCATCGAATGGCTGACAACTAAAGATGAGGAGCTATCAGAGCAGCTGCCTATAGGGGGTGATGTAGGGGCTGTGCAGCATCAGCATGATTTCCACCAGGTAGTATCACACAAACATTCATACAAACACAATTCCCTGTGGGGATCCAGACTAGAATAGGTCCCCAGCACCCCTTACTGATAAGAGGTGATAAATGGGGTGACTTGTTGGCTGTGAGTTGTGACACAGGTCAGTGGAGGAAGAGATCCTTCTACTTGAGGAATGTGGTCTGCTGAAGTTACCACAGGTTCAACACAGTACTTTGGCTCCTACTTCACTCAGATGGGTGTTTGAAAGGGCCTGATCCAACCAATTGGCGAGTCAAAGCTTTTTCTGGGAGAACATCTGGCAGAAATACTGACCATTCCTTTACTCTTCCCAGAAGACTTTGTCAGAGGGTGAATCGAGCAAGAACACTTCAGTTCCCATGCTCAATTATACCATCCCTGTATCTTTGGTGCACATGTGGAGGATAACTGTGATTCTGTACATCCCCTTGTTGGGCTCCAAGGTGGATAAGAAGCAGAGGTGATGAAACTAAACTCAACCAAAATGGCTAATAAACAACCCCCCCCCCCCAAAAAAGATGCTAGAACAGGACCTAGATGCTGACTGTGACACAGGCTGTAGGACTCCCTCGAACAACAATAACTGGCAGAGGTTCATAATTCTAGAGTCCCTGCCAAAAAATATGCCTCTCTCTAAACTGTGTCCATTTGCTATCCAGAAAGGAATCTCAGGAATAGCAGAGACAGTTAAAGATATCAAAAAAATTGAGGTCTGGTCAAATCCATGTTGAATGGCCAAAAAAAAAATCCTATTGGGAAAACCTGCTGCACTGTAACATGCTGACAAATGCCCCAATAAAGACTTTCCCTCATCCTACCCTGAACTACTTTTAGAGTTTTCTATATTTCTGCATAAATATGACCTAAAACAACATCAGATTTTAACACAAGTCCTAGAAGTAGATAAAGAGAACCCAGTTAAACAAATGAGACAAAAATATTATACTTGGTCATTTATTTATTGAGGAAAATGATCCAGTATTACATATGAGTGGCAAACGTATGTGAACCTCCTAGGATTAGCAGTTAATTTGAAGGTGAAATTAGTCAGGTGTTTTCAATCAATGGGATGGCAATCAGGTGTGAGTGGGCACCCTGTTTTATTTAAAGAACAGTGATCTATCAAAGTCTGATCTTCACAACACATGTTTGTGGAAGTGTATCATGGCACGAACAAAGGAGATTTCTGAGGACCTCAGAAAAAGTGTTGTTGATGCTCATCAGGCTGGAAAAGGTTACAAAACCATCTCTAAAGAGTTTGGACTCCACCAATCCACAGTCAGACAGACTGTGTACAAATGGAGGAAATTCAAGACCATTGTTACCCTCCCCAGGAGTGGTCGATCAACAAAGATCACTCCAAGACCAAGGCGTGTAATAGTCAGCAAGGTCACAAAGGACCCCAGGGTAACTTCTAAGCAACTGAAGGCGTCTCTCACATTGGCTAATGTTAATGTTCATGAGTCCACCATCAGGAGAACACTGAACAACAATGGTGTGCATGGTAGGGTTGCAAGGGGAAAGCCACTGCTCTCCAAAAAGAACATTGCTGCTAGTCTGCAGTTTTCTAAAGATCACGTGGACAAGCCAGAAGGCTATTGGAAAAATGTTTTGTGGACAGATGAGACCAAAATAGAAGTTTTTGGTTTAAATGAGAAGCGTTATGTTTGGAGAAAGGAAAACACTGCATTCCAGCATAAAAACCTTATCCCATCTGTGAAACATGGTGGTGGTAGTATCATGGTTTGGGCCTGTTTTACTGCATCTGGGCCAGGACGGCTTGTCATCATTGATAGAACAATGAATTCTGAATTATACCAGCGAATTCTAAATGAAAACGTCAGGACATCTGTCCATGAACTGAATCTCAAGAGAAGGTGGGTCATGCAGCAAGACAACGACCCTAAGCACACAAGTCATTCTACCAAAAATGGTTAAAAAAGAATAAAGTTAATGTTTTGGAATGGCCAAGTCAAAGTCCTGACCTTAATCCAATTGAAATGTTGTGGAAGGACCTGAAGCGAACAGTTCATGTGAGGAAACCCATCAACATCCCAGAGTTGAAGCTGTTCTGTATGGAGGAATGGGCTAAAATTCCCCCAAGCCAGTGTGCAGGACTGATCACCAGTTACCGGAAACGTTTAGTTGCAGTTATTGCTGCACATGGGGGTCACACCAGATACTGAAAGCAAAGGTTCACATACTTTTGCCACTCACAGATATGTAATATTTGATCATTTTCCTCAATAAATAAATGACCAAGTATAATATTTTTGTCTCATTTGTTTAACTGGGTTCTCTTTATCTACTTCTAGGACTTGTGTAAAAATCTGATGTTGTTTTAGGTCATATATTTTTGCAGAAATATAGAAAATTCTAAAGGGTTCACAAACTTTCAAGCACCACTGTACATCCTAACTTTCAACCATTAACACCTCCCAGAAAGAATTCAGAGAGGCTACTTCAGTGTCTCTGTTGATACTTTCATTCCTAACCTCCTGAGATGTTTCAACTGTCTGAAATTTGCCCATGGTTTTATAGGATACAAAAACAAGCCAACCTTCTGCACCTACGGTGAGGAAGGACATGAATGGAGCAGTTCAAGACACCCAAAATACAGAAATTGACAAGGCAATCATACGGTACCACATTGTTCAGACTATCCCATTTGGATCAAAGAAAAAGACATCCAAAGGGCTCAATATGTCAAGAACATAAGCTACCCAGATGCAGATAAACTGGAATGCTCACTGAAATGCTTTCTGACTGACACATTTGAGAGGTTATTTGCTTCCATCATCAAACTCACTACACAAATGGTTGCTTGCCAGACAGATTTGACCTGGCTAAGCAAAGACAAACCTCAATTAATCAGCAGTAACAAAATCTCAGGACTCTTGATGAAAAACAAGACTGTGAATGCCCAAAGCCAGACCATCATATATCAAAATCCAAGCATGTCAGGAGAATACAACCGGTCATCAAAAGAGAAGGGGGGGAACTCCCAGTACCATAGCATTGCCAAAAATATGTTAAGATATGGCGGCATGGTGGTGTAGTGGTTAGCGCTGTTGCCTCACAGCAAGAAGGTTCTGGGTTCAAGCCCCGGGGCCGGCGAGGGCCTTTCTGTGCGGAGTTTGCATGTTCTCCCCGTGTCCGCGTGGGTTTCCTCCGGGTGCTCCGGTTTCCCCCACAGTCCAAAGACATGCAGGTTAGGTTAACTGGTGACTCTAAATTGACCGTAGGTGTGAATGTGAGTGTGAATGGTTGTCTGTGTCTATGTGTCAGCCCTGTGATGACCTGGCGACTTGTCCAGGGTGTACCCCGCCTTTCGCCCGTAGTCAGCTGGGATAGGCTCCAGCTTGCCTGCGACCCTGTAGAAGGATAAAGTGGCTAGAGATAATGAGATGAGATGTTAAGATATTAGATCACAGAAGAACAATAACCCAAAGGTTATTGAAGTGACGGAAGCTACAACTTTTTGTAGTTGAAGTTTTTCTCCTAAGGACAAGAATAAGAGATGTGTTCCTATCTTACCCACCTGATGAAGCACAGCCACTTTATCCAATGGAACTGCCATGGTTTCAAAGCCAACCTCACTGAAATGCAGCGTTTAGCCACCATATTCTGCTTCTGCCATCTTCTCCCTTCAGAAGATCCATCCATCATTAAATGGCCCCATATCCTTAAAAAAAACTTTTTACAATACATAATTCATGATTCAAACACTCAACGCCCTTTAGGTGGCTCAGCTGTTCTAGTAGGAAATTACATAATTCATTCTTTGTGATATAGACTCCAACCTACGTACAAGCAGTGGCAGACCATCTAACACTCCACAAAACAATACCTTTGTACTCTATTTATTTACCGCCAAACATGCCTGTGACGCTTCAAGATTTAGACAAGCTTGCTACCCAGCTTCCACCCCATTTATACTTTTGGGTAATTTCAATAGACACAACCCTGTATGGGGAGAGAACCACTATAATGCAAAAGCGAAGACATTCAAGAAATTAATTGGAAATGACACCCTCTGCTTCTGAAATGATGGCTCTTACACTTATCTACACCCAGGACATGGAACCTACTCTACAACTGATCTAACTATATGTAAACCCTGGCTACTCTCGGACTTCTCCTGGTAGGTCTGGAATGACCACTTCCTCATAATAATAACCTCTACCAAAACAGACATGCAACCAAGAACCCCAAGGTGGTATTTAAAAAAAGCAAACTGGAGCTCCTTCCAAACTCTCTGCAACATGAAATTTAATCAGAAGCCTCATCCAAAGCAGGAGCCCATACAGAACTTCACCAAAACTCTAGTAGATATCACAGATGAAACCATTTGAAAGACCTCAGCAAAACCATATCACAGATCTAACCCATGGCTTGATGATAACTGTAAAAAGGCAATTGAAGTTCAGAAAAAAAAGCAGAGAGATTGTTCAATAAACATCCAACAACAGAAAACCTCACCAAACTGAAAAACTGTCAGGCCCAAGCATGAAGGCCATCAACAAAACAAAGAGACAAGCCTGAAAGATCTTTGTATCTAACATTACATCTAACACATCCACAAAGAAGGTATGAGACCTGATCAAAAAGATGAAGGGCAAAGGAAGCAGATCTCAAATTAAACATATTAAACATCAGGGCAGACTACTAACTACCAATCAGGAAACAGCAAACTTGTTGGCAGAAACATTTGAGAAGAACTCTTCCATTGAGAACTTAGGTTCCAAATTCCAAGCCATCTGAATTCAAGAAGAACAAAATCAACTCAACTTCTTCGATAACACAGAACCATACAACCAACCTTTCACAATAGAAGAGCTCTTACTCTCCCGAAGGAACTCCCATGATACAATAGTGGGACCAGATAAAATACATTACCAATTCCTACAACAGCCTCATAGCATACTTCCACTTCTTCTGGAATCTTTCCATAACATCTGGAAATCAGATAACTTACCCAGGTCATGGCAAGAAGCAACTATTATTCCCATCCTCAAACCTGGAAAGGATCACACTGCCCCAAAAAACTACTGCTTTGATGAGCTGCCTCTGTAAAACTATGGAGAGAATAGTGAATAACTGACTTGTCTGAATACTTGAATCTGAGAACCACTTGAGTAAATAGTGGTGTGGTTTCAGATGAGGAAAGCGCACCCTCGATCACCTCATTTGGCTCGAGTCCTATATATGTGATGGTTTTATTAGAAAGGAACATGTCATCACCATCTTCTTTGACCTAGAAAAGGTGTTTGACACAACTTGGAGATGTATGGTATCCTAAAAGATTTATTCCAAATGGGCCTAAGCGGTCACCTGCCCATTTTTATCTCATGTCCTGGTTAACAGACACTTCCAAGTCAAAGTGGGAACTACTTTTTCAAAACAACAATGAGCCTGGAGTCCCTCAAGGAAGCATCCCCTTTGTCACCCTTTTCAGTATCAAAATAAATAGCTTGCTATTAGTGCAGATACTTTCTTGCAGTCTTTATGTGGATAACCTCTGTATCAGCTATAGGAGCAAAAGCATGAACACAAATTGAAGTGTGTGTGTGTGTGTGTGTGTGTGTGTGTGTGTGTAAGTAATCAATATGTGGCCAGTTAAAAATGTGTTTTAATACACTTCATATTTATTTCTGTGCTGAGCCAAATTGCAACAAAATTTCGTTTGGTGTACACTTGTTGCATACTGAATGACAATAAAGGTTGTCTAAGTTTAAGTCTAAATTCTCCAAAACTAAAGCTGTCTGCACACACTTGACTCCTGTGGTCCCTTCATCATGACCCTGGGCTCTTCTTGGATAAAGAACCTATAAAAGTGGTCAAAGAGTTTAAATTCCTGGGAATCACCTTTAATAACAAGTTGACCTTCATTCTACACATGAAATCTCTGAGAACCAAGTGTCTCCAAGCACTTGATATTATTGCACATCTACTGAGTGCTTATCAGGTTTTGATTGGACTATGGGAGTATACCATAGTTTATGGGTCTTCCAGGAAGTCATGCACACGTGCTGGATACCGTCCATCATCAAGGACTAAGACTAGCCCTGGGAGCCTTCAGGACCTCCCCTGCACAGTCTTCCAACACCAACATCTATGGTCATATGAGACCAAACCCAAGTTTATCAGTCCTTTTGGAGTGAGAATAAAACCCCACCTGGAAAACCTGAACATCAGTCTGAACAGTCTGACTCAGAAACACTTCTGCTCTATCCCTCCATGGAACTCGAAAAGACCCATTGTCATGATGAACCTGGGCCTTCATAAGAAGGCAGCAACTCACCTAAATGTCTACTTGCAACAATTATTGGACATAAGATGCCAGTTTCCCCTCCATAGACCCATTTTCACATATGGTTCCAAAATGAACAATTGCATATCTGTGGCAATAGCAAATGAATACATTCATTACAGGCTATGCATCACAGGAGAAAGTTTGATCTTCACAGCTGATGCCCATGCCCTGCTCCAAGCACTTGAATATACAGAAGATACAAAACAACAGAACTCTTTAAAGTCAAACAAAACCCCAAAATAAATGATGTTTGCTGATCAAGACAAGTGCCCTGATGTGCCCCACTGCATTTTTAAATTAAAAATAAAAATGTATAACAATTTATCCATTTTAAAAATTATGATATTGTTAAAGAATAGGCTTACCTAGGTGCAGCCATTTGTGCAGAAATCTGCCTGTGACATAAACGGCACGCTAGAACACCGTTTGCCATAGTAACACACAGCCATCAAATAAAGGCTTCTAATTCTAAAAATAAAAATGAATCCCTGGGTGTCACTGCTCTCTCTCTCTCTCTCTCTCTCTCTCTCTCTCTCTCTCTCTCTCTCTGTGTGTTTTTTTTCACTGCTTCAGATGGGTTGAATGCAAGAAAGAACTTCACTGTGCTGTCATGTATATGTGACAAAGGCTTCTACTTCTAAAAATCTAGTTGGAAATTTTCTGTAACCATGTGATTTTTACTGGAAATAAAATACATGAATCAACAGACTTCACTTTTATGAAGTTTAAATCTCACTTGGCTAGATAATGCGTATGCAGTACTGACACAGATACTAGTAAACAACCCCGTTGTCATAGCAATGCAATAATTGCCATCTAAAAAACACTGAATAGCTGGTGATTGGAATTTATAGGGAGTAAAAGGCTCCCAAAGGCAAGGTATGAGTCTGCTCACTGTGTGTGTGTGTGTGTGTGTGTGTGTGTGTGTGTGTGTGTGTAAGAGAGAGAGATCACTGATTCAATGCTCAGGCTTATTTTTGTATGAGGGGCCGCATAAGACTTTATCTATTCTGACCCTCTCACATGCATACATTCTCCTCTCACATACATACATTCTCCTCTCACATACATATATTCTCCTCTCACATACGTATATTCTCCTCTCACATACGTATATTCTCCTCTCACATACGTACATTCTCCTCTCACATACGTACATTCTCCTCTCATATATATATATTCTCCTTTCACATGCATACATTCTCCTCTCACATACATATATTCTCCTCTCACATACATATATTCTCCTCTCACATACGTACATTCTCCTCTCACATGCGTACATTCTCCTCCCACATACACACATTCTCCTCTTACAGTACATACGTATATTCTCCTCTCATCTACATCTATTGTCCTCTACGTAGATTCTGCATACATTCTCCTCAACTGGACTGACTGATGCCAAAGTCTAAAGTCAAGCCTTGCACATTTACAGTGGTGCCTCACCCCATGTTCCTTTGTATTGTTTATCACTAGGCATTTGCATTTCTGTTTATTTTGAAGACAGTCCACCTGTCTGCATTGGAGACTGAGCAGCTTTTAATCTCAGTCTAAAGTCAGCTGTATTGCTGTATCCCTATTTCTCCTCCCTCCTTTTCCCTTTCCTTCATTTCTTTCAGGCAAAGTGCCTCTTTATCTCTCTCTGTATTGTAGTGTTGCACAGCTATTCTGAACAGGGAAGTCCATGTCAATAAGTTTCACATTGTGCACTAATGTACAGTATGGTAAGCATGCTAATTATCGGTTAAGCTAGGCTATTTTAATACCAGCCTCACTGTGTGTTTTGCCTAATCAAATGAGAACATCATAAAGCAGCATAGCTATAGCCTTCAGATAAGTTGTTGGAACAGTTTCTAAGGTAGCATTGTAGGCCAATTTAGGCCAGGTTAATAAACAGAGGACTGGCATGACTTTTTGTAATACAACGATGCGGCACCTCTTTCTAGACAACAACAATAATAGAGGGTGACTGACTCCAGGTTGGAGTCTGGCCTGGGACATTTCCCGACCCTACACTATCTCTCTCTCCCTGTCATCTCCCTCTAGGCTACCCTATCTCACTGTCCCTTTTCTGTCCTCCTGTCATGATCTCTGGTGAAAATCTTTAGATTTTTTTCAATAATAGTAATTTAGTCAAAATATAGCCTATTTACATTTTATTTTTATTTATAGTTATTAGGCCTATCAAGTACAAAAATTCAAGCCAAACCAACAATAGGGTTCCCTAAAATTATATAGGCCTATATATCTATATATAGATATATCTATATAGGCCTATATACCTATATATCGAGGGTTTGGAGGCAGAGGGAAGTAAGTGGCATTTCTGGCGAAAATGAGTTCTATATACCAAATGAAAGGTCTTGATGAGCTCTATCTAACTGTACCAAAAAGACACATCAGAAATCAACCTATATTGAATAAAACAACAAAACAACAAAGACCTTACTCAGAAGTGGGCATCGGTGTTGGAGCCAAAAGGGCGTATGTCCCATTTACACCTATGGCTTAGATAGGCTTAGAAGGCCTAGCTTAAGTGAAGTCATAACAACAAGATAACTGAACAAGATAACTGAAATTGAACTGCTTGAAAGTACAGTAGATGTTAAACTGTTCAAGTATTTGAAATGAAAGACATAAATGTGAAGTCATAAATGAGAATGGAGCAAAGGGATGCGAAAAGGGGGATGAGAATTGAATTGTGTACTTGTATAGGAAGGAAATGGCCAGGCTACATTGCAATTAAACTAAATAGAGAAGTGGAGAGACCAACACATCAGAATGTGTTTGTTGTATACAGTATTTGAAATAAAATGAAAAAAAAATTACTTGTTAATCACATTGTTTTTAACCAAGGATGAGCAGATACGCCTATTTTCCTTTCAAAACATTAGAAATGTTTGGTGCCCAAAAGGCGTATCCTATCTTTTTTGCCATATTTTTAAGATTTTACAAGATTTTTGAATATGTTCAATATGTTAATATCATATTTTTATTTAATGACTACATCATTTAAGTTTGTTTATGGCTATAATGTTGTGGTTAATGGTAAATAAATTTTGTTGATTAAAGGGTGGTCAAAATTTTGTTTTGGCTCTCCTGTAAAGTTGGTCAAATGTGACTTACGCCCCTCTGGCTCCAAACCCTTGATATAATTATGTAATTTTATATGTACGTATGTGACAGGAGAATATGCCTATGTGAGAGGAGAATGTATGTATGTGAGAGGAGAATGTATGCATGTGAGAGTGAGAATGTATGTATGTGCAAATAACAATATATGCATGTGAATGTATGTATGTGAGAGCGAGTATATATGTATGTATGTGAGAGTGAGAATGTATGTATGTGAGAGTGAGAATGTATGTATGTGCAAATAACAATATATGCATGTGAGAGTGAGAATGTATGCATGTGAGAGAGCGAGTATATATGTATGTAAAAGGGCCAGTATGGATAATGTCTTGTATGGCCCCTCATATTTTTGCACACACATGCTTGACACTCCGGCATCTTCAGGGTTGTTTACAACAGTTTACAATCAATGTATATACTACATTGTCTCAGCCTCAGTAAGTCACGTAGCATGTACAAGTGACATCACAATCTTGGATTCTCTTATGTAATTTGGAGACCAGGGACAGTTGTAACACTTTTTGTGATTTTCTCAATAAATCAAAACCCATTTACACTTGAATAGCCAATTTGCTATATTATAAAATTTAATGTGTCATCTACTGAAATGTATTTGAGTGGTTTTATAAAAGATGTACAGGTTGCATATCTGATTTGTATACAGTCACTCCATTGTTACAACCGTCCCAGTGTACAGGGACGGTTGTAACATGTCTAAAATATACATTATTTAATCAATCAAAATGAAAAATATTATTTATCATTCACATTATTGTGACTATTAATTTCTTTTTTAAAATAATAATTGCCTTTTTTCACATTAGATAACAAAGAGGGGAAGCAGTCAAATTATAATGAGAGAAAATTATTTAATGAGTAGAACACATCCTCCATAAAGTTTAAAAATGAAATCAAACCTGATGCATTTGAGGATAACATTAGGAACACGAAATGCATTTGAGGATAACATTCCCAACATGAGAAATGCGTTTGAAGACATTAGCAACAGAAGATCACAAAATTAACAAGAAGAAGGAACTGATGCCAAGTTTAGAATCATTCTGAGTCACAGTTGTGGCAAGTGTAATGGTCACTTCCATCTGTGCAGTCCTTGTGTGCCCAGTTTTTACAGGACCAGCACTGGAGCCAGACCTCTCTAGAGTAGCTTTCAAGGCACACAATGCAGAACTCCTCTTCATCAGAGAAGTCCTGAATTTTCTGCTTCTTGCTGGGTTTGCATTTTTTTTTTGTCACTGAAATTCATTTTTCTTTTTTGCTTTAGTCTTACTTTTCTCAGCCTCCCGTTGTTTCGTGGGAATATCTGTCAGGACAGCAGTTTCTTTTCTTTTTCTCCCCTTTATGGTCTGCTTTCTTGGTCCAGCTTTTGGATGTGGATGGATGGACACAAGTGAAAAGGTCGAGGATGATTGCTCTGGCTCAAGCACCACACATCCTGTGACAGGGGAGGATGCCAAAATTGGCAAGGAGGATGCTACTGTTTCCACGATGGGTGCTGGAGCTGCAATCACTGCAGCCGCAGTGGAAGATGGAACCTCTAGTGTCACTGCTGGCAGTGGGTGGTCTATGACTTGGGATGGTGCAAAGTCCCGGTCACTGAAAATCTTTCTGTTAAAAGGCCAAATTCCGGTGCATGTGGACCCTGCCTGAATATTAGATGGTGATGCAGCCAGGGGAAGGATACTCTTCATAATGTTTGGCAGATCGTAAATGGTCGTTGTGACTCCTGGATGAGCTTTCATTCAGCTGTCAGAGCAGTTGTTGAAGAGTCTCTTCAGTGGCCCATAAACACTGACTACGTTTACATGCACGTCCAAATAGAGCTGCTGTTGGTAATCGAGCAAAGGGTCCCAGCAGGGGTGCCAGAGAAATCCAATCCTACATGCACAAGTAAATCGGGCTATTGTGCAAGGTGCATTGTGCACCCGAGCCACACGTGGCGCTACACGCCCCATCGTGTTGGTACACTTCCGGTTGTCGTCATGAAGAAGAGCTATAGTGTTGCCAGATACTGCTGACGTATTCCAGCCCAAAACATATTCAAATCCTCTAAAATGCACTTAAAACCCCCAATCTGGCAATACTAGCAGTTCCGTGTTCAAGCTGTTAGGCTTGCTCTAACAGACTATGGCTACAAACTGTCCGGCGCAGACCACTGTTTTGTAAGACAACTTATTTTGCACAATAATATTTTTCTAAAGTCCATTTTTTGCTTACAAATTTTTTTTTTTTTTCTTACAATTTAACTTATGTCTTAATAAACACACAAAAAGCTCAATTGTTTTGTTTTTATTGGCATTCTTCAGATGTTGGACATATATATATATATATATATATATATATATATATATATATATATATATATACACACACACACAAATACAATGACTTGTTTATGTACACAATTCACAGCTATGCAACAGCTGTACAGATGTATTTGGTGATACAGTAAGTGAGCTAAATTTTAACAGTGCAAACAATGCCACAAAAAGAAAAGATTCATGCCGTTGTCATGATTCGTTGTCATGCCGACCGAGGCTGTTGTGTTTCCCGCTTGTCGTCTCGTCCCTCATCACTTCCGGAAGTAGCTCGACAACTAGCTCGATAGGGTATACATGCACAAAGTAGCTCGGCAGAAATCGCATAAACTAGGTCGTGTAGCTCAATTCCGAGAAATCAAGTTCGGTTCAATTTCAGCCGAATTAAGGTGTATACATGGCATTTTGAACTTCGATTTCAGTCGAGCAATGGCAGAAATTCGATTCTCTCTATGTGCATGTAAACGTAGTGACTGTGATCTAATGGCTGCAGCTTATGGGAACAGTGTGGTGGGAATGAGAGGAGGATGATCCCATGGCTCCTGCAAAAATCAATCTCTTCCACAGAAAGGTGGGAGGGATGATTGTTCAGAATTAGCAGCACTTTTGACTCCAGTGAGGACTTGGTGTGAGTCTGGAAGTGCTTGAGGAAGACCAAAAAGTCTTCCTTTTGCATCCACCCAGACCCATTTGTTGTATCAATACAGCCAGGAGGGCCGTTGTTGATAAAGTAAGGTTGGAACTTTTTGCGGGGGAATATGAAGAATGGTGGGATGGAATTCCCCAAAGCATTTGCAGCACACACAATTGTAATGAAAGCACCCCATTCTGCAGACGTCACTGCACCGACTTGTTTTACTCCCTTTCTAGCCACAATTTTTCCAGGATTTTGGACAGTGGCGATTCCTGTCTTGTCCATATTCCAGGTGTCTTGTGTGGCAGATTTGTATTTGGTCAGGACAGCAGACAGGTTGTCAAAAAACTTGACATTTTGTTTTATTGAAGCTTGTAGCTCATGAGAGGCTCGTAGCCTGAAGGCCTTGTATTGAAAGGGTAGGGTACCTTTTCAAAAAAGCTGTAAGCCAGTCAGCTCCAGCCATCCCTTTATCCGCCCAGGTTTCAGGATAGTTGCAGTTATAGGCCTTTGCTAAATCATTATGCAAATTTACGTACCTAGTGTAGTAATTTGTAATAAATTGTGGTGAATAAGTTGAGTACAAGATAAATCTTATATATAATTTTTTTATTATTATTTTTTTTAATGCAGATTTACAAATCTACATATACTCTACCTTAATACATAGCCAACCTCCTTTGGGCTCAACCCATAGTATACAGTAAATCAGCTGCATGCGTCAAGTAGTTTCTCAGAACGACTTCCAGCCTCTGTGGAAAAAAAAACCCTCTTGGGAGTCCAGTACCCTACTCTGGGAAGTGATTTGGATCCCTGGACTTCCAGCCTCTGTCTCTTCTTGTAAAAGTGGTACAGGGTCACATGATTTGCCCTGTTTTATGTCATCTGAAGCCCTCTCCAACAAAGGAAAAGGTACTCCCCTCTCTGTCTTCGTCTTTCTGATATTTGGCATTCTGTGAGCAAACATGTTTCCACTGAATACAGCTGATTATAATTAACTTAGCATGCAATATAGTTAATGTTGGCCTTTAGGCTTTTAAAATGTAAATGAAAGTGCTTCAGGTGTTACAACAAGGTGTTACAACCGTCCCAGTGCTCTCAGCCATGATTTCACCTCATGTGACCTTGCCTGACTGCTAGCTTGACACACGTTAGCCATTTCAATTTTTACCTTACAAAACAGTGATTATAACAACACTTGTTTGGATTCCTACACATTTGATCTCAGTACAGTATCCAAAAAATACATCTGATAAAGTTAAATTTTTACCTCAAAAACACACACTTTTGCCAGTAACTTTCTCTGGGTGTTTCAAATGTGGCTCCTTTTTTGTAATCAGGAAGACTGAACTGAGCATGTGCAGAGTGAGTGGTACCACTCTAGATTGTTTCTGATTGGAGGAATTCAAGGTGTTACAACTGTCCCTGGTCTCCCTTACTCAGATTGCAATATTTGAACCTTGGAGAGAGTAAGATATCTGTACCCAGGGGCATTGTTTTTCTTTTAAAATAAAATCTGTACACAATATACAGGTACAAATATGAACAAGTGAACGCTCGAACATAACTTGTATGGATATTATCTGTCAGTATAAAAGAGTTTATTTGGGGGGGGTTTGTTAATCTTTAATCTGTACACCTTCTACATCATGCCTCCATGCTCTGGAATACCTAAAAGTAGATCACTTGATAACAATTAGTATTTTAAACAAACTTGAACTTCTACAAAGACAACTGAATATAATCTGGGTATATAATGCTGGGTCCCAGCAGGGGTGCCATGGGGGGTTAGGACAATTCTAAAGGCCCAGCATTGACAAGGAGCCCTCAGAGGACAATATTAATTACTGTTATATCTTGGTGGGTTACTACTCTAGATTACCATGTCTGAGGGGTAGAACTGCAATCATTTTTTATTGGTATCACTTAAGTGCATATAGACCACATATATACATCCATATATCATTGTCAGCACAGTGCAAACTAGTGGTGTGGGTATGTAATGGTGCAAACATCACATCTCCCCACTTAAAGTGCATATCACGGGTAAATTCAGGAGCAAGATCGATGTAATTCTCCCATTTTATATTAAACTTCAGTCAAATATCTGTCACATTTTGCATTTTGTGCAATTTTTTTACCTTGCGCAATACCAGAAAAATTCAGTTGAAATCAAGTCATTTGAGGCAAATTCATCCGCCTCTGAAAAAAATTGACATTTGGATTTCCCGGCAAACATTGATTTTCATGACATCGCGTGTGGGACGCCTCCTTCTGAATCCTACGTCAGCGCTGGTTTGTTTATGAGAAAATGACCTGGTGTTTTTCTGCAAATTTCTTCAACGTTATCACATAATTAATTAAAATGGTTAACAGATGTATCAATGGAGGGTGTAGCAACACCAATCATGATGGGATTAGTACTCATTGTTTTCCAAAAGACTGGACAATGAGAGAGAAATGGGAGTGCTTCGTGCGAGGCACCCAGAAGCCAAGGACCAAACAGAGCCAAGAAAAAGACCAAGAAAATCAGCAATTCACAAGTTGACTGTTGCCAGGGTAAGAAATAATAATGACATCTCATTATATTCTTCATCCAAAGGTGAAGTAACATTGCACTCAGGTGACAATTCCATAATATTTCAATGCAAAATCGCTAGCTGCTAAACTTGGTCTACACAGGCTGTACACTGAAACCGTGCAAGCTCTCGCAGCCTGCTGGCGGTTCTGCAGGTAACGTCATGAATCTGGCTCCAGACTCCCTTGGGATTTTTCCAGATGCGTTTTATTATTATTTTTTCTGTTGTAGACAGATGGCCTTGTGCAAAATTACCCTTCTGGATGAGTGTGTAAAGGGACATATTTTCATATATATATATAAAAAAAAAATTGGTCCAGGATATGCACTTTAATGTTATTCCTACATACAGCATGAACACACTTTGTTTTTTTTGTGAACTTCAAAATCTCATAAACTAACCTTGAGAGAAGGATTAGACTGTCCCCAACCCCTGAGTCAGTCAAGGGATTATGCTGCCCTTGTTCTTGAGACATGACTCTTTAGGCTAAGACTGAGCAAACTTGAACTTGGCAGTCTTTTTTTCAAAATGTCCCAACAGAAGCTCATACTCTTATCATACTGTATGCCTTAAGAGCTGTAACGAGCAGGTGGTTTAACGACACGAGATGGATATTGCTTACCAGTCTCTCGGGGTGGTGTGTTGGTGAATTCAGATGTTACCTGAGGTGACGACACACTCACTGGATCAGGAGATGTATCAATAGCAGGTTCTGGAACAGTGTCCTCTGGCACATGCAGATCCACAGGGATGAGGGATGACTCTGTGTGTTAAATGCATGGAGTCTCCCACTCGGCGTGCCAGGCCAGCATCTGGTCAGCATGGCGCCTCCAGTGTTCCGATGCTCCGACGTTAACTGTGTACGACACAGGACCGGTTTTGGCAGATACCGTGCCAGGCATTCACTCCTCTCCCATAATCACGAACAAACACTTTGTCACCCACTTTGAATGACCTGGCTTTTGCATGTGTCTCTCGACAAGCACACTGTGCCTCCTGTGCTTTCTCCACTTCTGCTGCTATGCTTGGCTTCAGTAGGTCAAGTCTCATCTCATCTCATTATCTCTAGCCGCTTTATCCTGTTCTACAGGGTCGCACGCAAGCTGGAGCCTATCCCAGCTGACTACGGGCGAAAGGCGGGGTACACCCTGGACAAGTCGCCAGGTCTTCACAGGGCTGACACATAGACACAGACAACCATTCACACTCTCATTCACACCTACGGTCATTTTAGAGTCACCAGTTAACCTAACCTGCATGTCTCTGGACTGCGGGGGAAACCGGAGCACCCGGAGGAAACCCACGCGGACACGGGGAGAACATGCAAACTCCACACAGAAAGGCCCTCGCCGGCCACGGGGCTCGAACCCGGACCTTCTTGCTGTGAGGCGACAGCGCTAACCACTACACCACTGTGCGTCAAGTCGAGATCATAATATGCAATGCATGAAAAGCATAGCTTGTGATTCCTTAGTAGTCGAGTGCGGTGTGTTACGATCCATCAACAAGAATGCATGCAGTCTGTGTTGAATTGAAGCTGTTCCTATGGAGCGCTTCAGTGAATGCTGGAAAGTTTGCACAAAACATTCTGCAAGGCCATTTGTGGCTGGATGGAATGGTGCAGAGCTTTTCATGAAAGTCTCAAACTCGCTGGATGTGAACTGGGGGCCATTATCACTTACTAAGACTAATGGGCCCATAGTGACTGAAAAGCCCTTGCAGCACTTGAATGGTCTTTGAGGTCGTAGTGGAGCTCATGAGGTGCACTTTGGGCCATTTAGAATGAGCATCCATGACTACCATGAACATATGGCCTTGGAAAGGACCTGCAAAATTGACATGAATCCTCTGCCATGGAGCTACAGGCCATGTCCATGGATGGAGGGGAGACAGTCCTGGTGCTTTCTGGGTGAGTTGGCAGGATTAGCATGTCTTTGACACTTACCCGATTTGTGTGTCAATTCCTGGCCACCACATATAACTACAGGCGACTGCCTTCATTCTGACCATACCAGGGTACCCAGTGTGTAGCTCAAACAGTACTCTGTATCTCAACTTTGGAGGGATGACAACATGAATACCCCACATAAGGCACCCTTGTTGGACAGTCAGTTCATTCTTTCTTCTGATGAATGGGGCCAAAGCACTGTCCACACCCTGGACCCTTGGAAAATGACCTGTAGACACCATCTCTAGTACCAGAATGAGAACAGAATCCATCCTACTCTCTCTGCAGATCTCTTTTCAGCTCACAGGTAAGGCTTCCAGATGTTTGATGTGAAAATTGTCCACAGCATTGATTTTCTCTGCTGACGGTGTGGGCAGTGGCAGGCATGATAGCCCATCAGCATTGCCATGACGTGCTGTTTCTCTGTACTGTATGATGTAATCATGGGCAGCTAGCAGGAGAGCCCACTGCTGCATTCTAGCAGCTGCCATTGGTATTATTGTTTTGCTGGGACTCAGAATTGTGGTGAGTGGGTGATGGTCTGTGAGGAGCGTAAACTTCCCGCTATATAAGTAGTGGTGGAATTTATGAATTCCAGATATGATGGCAAGAGCTTCATGCTCTGTTTGTGCATAATTCTGTTCCGCTGTATTCAGAGTCCTGGATGCAAAGGCTATAGGCCTCTCTTGCCCATTGGGAAGCATGTGAGAGATGACACTACCTACCCCATAGGGTGAAGCGTCACACGCCAAATGGATGGGGAGCTCGGGATCATAATGAGTCAACACGCTTTGGGATAAAAGCTGTTGTTTAGCTTCTTTGAATGCTGTTGCACATTCAGATGTCCATCTCCACTGTTTTCCTTTGCACAAAAGTGCATTCAGCAGGCTGAGGATGGATGACAGGTTTGAAATGAATCTGCTGTAGTAATTAATCAGCCCTAAGAATGAGCAAAGCTGACTCACATTAGTTGGTGCAGGAGTGTCCACGATCGCCCGGACTTTCTCAGGTGACTTGTGCAGGCCCCGAGTGTCGATGACATGACCTAGGTATTCCAGTGAATCCTTGAAAAATTCACATTTTTTCTTTTTGAACCTGCAGGCCAAACTCTTCAAGACGCCCCAGGACTACATCCAAGTTTTTCAAGTGCTGTACACAGTCCTGGCCTGTGACTAAAATGTTGTCCAGGTAGCAGTAGACGTTCAGTAGACCCTGGAGGACCTGGTCCATCGCCATCTGAAAAATTGCTGGAGCTGATGTGATTCCAAAAGCAAGTTTGTTAGAGCAGAACAGTCCCTTGGATATTGTGATGGTAAGGTATTTATGAGATTTCTCTTCAACAGCCATTTGCAAGTATGCAAGAGATAAATCCAGCTTACTGAAATGCTGCCCGCCTGACAGTGATGCGAATAAATCTTCAGTTCATGGAATTGGATATTTCTCCACACACAGAGCAGGGTTGATTGTCATTTTAAAATCGCTGCAAATCCTTACATCACCGTTCTTTTTGACAACTGGCACAATGGGTGTTGCCCAGTCGCTAAACTTGACAGGGGATATGATGCCCTGTTCACACAGTCGGGTCAGTCTCCACTTCTACTTTAGGTCTCAGAGTATAGGGAATGACTCTCTAGCCTGGCAAAATCGTGGTTGATGATCTGATTTTAGAGCTATGGCAGCTTCAGTGCCTTTCAATGTGCCCAACTCCTTTCTGAAAACTTACCACTGTGCCTCTGTAGCACCCCCTCTAGCGTCTCCTCATGAAAAGTCTTAATTTCCTGCCAGTCGATCTGTATTTTTCGCAGCCATTCCTGATCAAAAAGTGGAGACAAGGTCCCTTTGACCACATAGAGTGGTAGCTTAGCCCTCTGCCGGTTCATCTTTCCTGTGACTGTGATAACACCCTCTGGTGCAATCATCTCACCAGTATAGATCTTCAATATCACATTTGTCTTTTGCAAAGGTAAGTGGTGAAACTGCTTGTCATACAGTTCTTTAGAAATAAGGGAAACTGCAGTGCCAGTGTCTAATTCCATTTCAGTTTTCTTCCCTTCAATCTTTGGTTTGACGCACACGTGACAAATGTCCCTTCTGGGCCACCATATGCAATGTTAACTCAGAATCAGTTGCGCCATCATCACTACTTTACATTTCTTTCGCATCAATGTGGTGCACTCTGTTGTTCTTTTTGAATTTTGTTTCACTGGCCTCTCATTATTTAGTCTCTGTTTTTGCACACTTTAGATATGTGTCCTTTCTTACCACAGTTGTGGTATTTCTGTTCTTTGTAAAAGCATTCAGCTTCCTTCTAATTAGTTTTTCCACAGCACGCACACTTGTTGCATTGTTGACTATTCAATGTGACTGCGTGCACTTTCACTGCATTACTTAACTGATGTGTTTCCCTTGTTACTGTCTCCATTGACACGGCTATTTCCACCACCTTTTGGAATGTGAGCGTGGCCTCCGTCAGCAATCTTTTCTGTATTGCTTCGGTGTTCAGTCCACATACAAGCCTGTCTCGCAATGCGTCCTGCAAGTGTGTCAAACTCAGTGTTCTGATAACTTTTTAATGACTGCAATGTATTGCGTCACTGATTCTCCCTCTTCTTGGTTTCGTTTATGAAAGCAAAATCTTTCGGCAATCACAATCAGCTTCGGAGAAAAGTGTCCTTGCAAAACACTTACAATATTGTTATATGTTTTTGCCCCTAGCTTATCAGGAGCTATGAGGCTACGTAAAAGTCCATAAGTTTCGGCACCCATTACACTGAGAACCACAGCCACTTTTTATCTTCATTCTCATTTGCAGTAACGAAATGTTCAAACCTTTCCACATAAGTTGTCCATTGTTCCACTGACTCATCAAATGCATTGATATGACTGACATATCTGAATCCAGCCATTTCTTGCTTTTAGCAATCACCCTCCTTTGCTAGGCGTGCTCAATAGCATTTTCTAGCCACTCTTCCTCCCGTGGCAAAACTTCACTTTTTCACCTCCACTCAGTCAGTACCATGGCAGGTAAACTAAAGTTTTCCTCATCGCCAATTAATGTTATATCTCGGTGGGTTACTACTCTAGATTACCATGGTATGAAGGATACACAGGGGACATGTCTGAAGGGTAGAACTGCAATAGTTTTTTATTGGTATCACTTAAGTGCATGTAGACCACATATACAGTGGTGCTTGAAAGTTTGTGAACCCTTTAGAATTTTCTATATGTCTGCATAAATATAACGTAAAACATAATCAGATTTTCACACAAGTCCTAAAAGTAGATAAAGACAACTCACTTAAACAAATGAGACAAAAATATTATACTTGGTCATTTATTTATTGAGGAAAATGATCCAATATTACATATCCGTGAGTGGCAAAAGTATGTGAACCTTTGCTTTCAGTATCTGGTGTGACCCCCTTGTGCAGCAATAACTGCAACTAAACGTTTCCGGTAACTGTTGATCAGTCTTGCACACCGGCTTGGAGAAATTTTAGCCCATTCCTCCATACAGAACACCTTCAACTCTGAGATGTTGGTGAGTTTCCTCACATGAACTGCTTGCTTCAGGTCCTTGCACAACATTTCGATTGGATTAAGATCAGGACTTTGACTTGGCCATTCCAAAACATTAACTTTATTCTTCTTTAACCATTTTTTGGTAGAACGACTTGTGTACTTAGGGTCGTTGTCTTGCTGCATGACCCACTTTCTCTTGAGATTCAGTTCATGGACAGATGTCCTGACATTTTCCTTTAGAATTCACTGGCATAATTCAGAATTCATTGTTCCATCAATTATGGCAAGCCATCCTGGCCCAGATGCAGCAAAACAGGCCCAAACCATGATAATACCACCACCATGTTTCACAGATGGGATAAGGTTCTTATGCTGGAATGCAGTGCTCCCTTGCTCCAAATATAATGCTTCTCATTTAAACCAAAATGTTCTATTTTGGTCTCATCCATCCACAAAACATTTTTCCAATAGCCTTCTGGCTTGTCCACGTGATATTTAGCAAACTGCAGATGAGCAGCAATGTTCTTTTTGGAGAGCAGTGGCTTTCTCTTTGCACCCTGCCATGCACACCATAGTTGTTCAGTGTTCTCCTGATGGTGGACTCATGAACATTAACATTAGCCAATGTGAGAGAGGCCTTCAGTTGTTTAGAAGTTACCCTGGGGTCCTTTGTGACCTCGCTGACTCAGTGCGTTTACATGCACATAGAGAGAATCGAATTTCTGCCGTTGCTCGACTGAAATCGAAGTTCAAAATGCCATGTATACACCTTAATTCGGCTGAAATTGAACCGAACTTGATTTCTCGGAATCGAGCTACACGACCTAGATTATGCGATTTCTGCCGAGCTACTTAGTGCATGTATACCCTATTGAGCTACGTATTCGAGCTACTTACTTCAGCACTGCCCCTTCCGGAAGTGACGAGTGATGAGACCACAAGGGAAACACAACAGCCTCGGTCGGCATGACAACGAATCATGACAACGGCATGAATCTTTTCTTTTTGTGGCATTGTTTGCACTGTTAAAATTTAGCTCACTTACTGTATCACCAAATACATCTGTACAGCTGTTGCATAGCTGTGAATTGTGTACATAAACAAGTCATTGTATTTGTGTGTGTGTGTGTGTGTATACACACACAAATATATGTCCAACATCTGAAGAATGTCAATAAAAACAAAACAATTGAACTTTTTGTGTTTATTAAGACATAAGTTAAATTGTAAGCAAAAAAATAATTTTTTGTAAGCAAAAAATGGACTTTAGAAAAATATTATTGTGCAAAATAAGTTGTCTTACAAAACAGCGGTCTCCGCCGGACAGTTTGTAGCCATACAGTCTGTTAGAGCAAGCCTAACAGCTTGAACACGGAACTGCCAGTGTTGCCAGATTGGGGGGTTTTAAGTGCATTTTAGAGGGTTTGAACATGTTTTGGGCTGGAATACGTCAGCAGTATCTGGCAACACTATAGCTCTTCTTCATGACGACAACCGGAAGTGAACCAACACGATGGGGCGTGTAGCACCACGTGTGGCTCAGGTGCACAATGCACCTTGCACAATAGCCCGATTTCACTTGTGCATGTAGGATTGGATTTCTCTGGCACCCCTGCTGGGACCCTTTGCTCGATTACCGACAGTAGCTCGATTTGGACGTGCATGTAAACGTACTGACTGTTACACGCCTTGCTCTTGGAGTGAGCTTTGTTTGGTCAACCACTCCTGGGTAGGGTAACAATGGTCTTGAATTTCCTCCATTTGTACACAATCTGTCTGACTGTGGATGGGTGGAGGCCAAACTCTTTAGAGATGGTTTTGTAAACTTTTCCAGTCTGATGAACATCAACGCTTTTTCTGAGGTCCTCAGAAATCTCCTTTGTTCGTGCCATGATACGCTTCCACAAATGCGTTGTGAAGATCAGACTTTGATGGATCCCTCTTCTTTAAATAAAACCGGATGCCCACTCACACCTGATTGTCATCCCATTGATTGAAAACACTGGACTCTAATTTCCCCTTCAAATTAACTGCTAATCCTAGAGGTTCACATACTTTTTTGCCACTCACAGATATGTAATATTGGATCATTTTCCTCAGTCAATAAATGACCAAGTATAATATTTTTGTCTCATTTGTTTAACTGGGTTCTCTTTATCTACTTTTAGGACTTGTGTGAAAATCTGATGATGTTTTAGGTCCTATTTATGCAGAAATATAGAAAATTCTAAAGGGTTCACAAACTTTCAAGCACCACTGTACATCCATACATCATTCAAACACCACTGTACATCCATACATCATTATCGGCACAGCGCCGACTAGTGGTGTGGGTATGTAATGCTGCAAACATCACAATTACCACATGCAAGTTAATTTAATAAAAATATTTTAATAATTGGTGGCGGCACGGTGGTGTAGTGGTTAGCGCTGTCGCCTCACAGCAAGAAGGTCCTGGGTTCGAGCCCCGGGGCCGGCGAGGGCCTTTCTGTGCGGAGTTTGCATGTTCTCCCCGTGTCCGCGTGGGTTTCCTCCGGGTGCTCCGGTTTCCCCCACAGTCCAAAGACATGCAGGTTAGGTTAACTGGTGACTCTAAATTGACCGTAGGTGTGAGTGTGAATGGTTGTCTGTGTCTATGTGTCAGCCCTGTGATGACCTGGCGACTTGTCCAGGGTGTACCCCACCTTTCGCCCATAGTCAGCTGGGATAGGCTCCAGCTTGCCTGCGACCCTGTAGAAGGATAAAGCGGCTAGAGATAATGAGATGAGATGAGATTTTAATAATTGTGTTTCTTAAAATGAGCAAATACAACAACCTCCTGGTTTGGTTTTCCAAAAAAATTATTAGACTAGATAGTCTTTATATTTCAACCCCTCCCTATTCATTACATGGGACAGTCTTGTGTAGGCGGAGCTAGAGCGTGACACCACGCTAGGTTTGTTACTTTCCAATCCAGCACTAACGTTAGCTGTGCACGTTAGAAACAGAAGTGATGGTAAATTGACACCACCATGAAGAAGTTGGGCTGCCAGAAATGTAAAGAGAGGCAGCAGAAAGCTGAGGGAGAGAAAAAGGGCCAACAATAAGTCACTCCCTTTTTTTTCCAGAAGAAAAATCACTGACCTTCCTTCGGTGGCTATTAACCTAACATGCTAATGTTAATGCTACAGAAGATTATTGTGCCTTAACCACTGCTTGGATGATCAAGCTAACAACTTAATTTACAATGCAGTGTCATTTTACTTAAATATGTTATAGGTTACCTTTATTGCCACTGAAAGTGAGATGAATAATGAATGTAATTTTGTTCTACAAAGAGCTCAGTGAATTTGTAGGTCCACTATACAGCTCGTGCACCAGCTCGGTTAACGTGCATACTAATAACTATAGTCATGAAAGTGTTCCGGATTTTTAGATTTTCATGAAAATTCCTCCGGATTTTTTCCACTAATGACGAAATACCCGGAAATCCAGATATTTGACAAAGCTCTTGAAAATCTCCGTTTTTCCGAATGGAGAAATGTATTTTTCGGATTTTTCGCGTTCCTAGACGCGGCGTAACACTTCGCATCGTCCTTGCATGGGCGCGGTCCTTAAACAGCCCAAACACAGTTCATTGATTAAAGACAGGTGTTCTTTGTTAACGGCGTGCGTGCCTTCAGGTGCATGTGCTAATTAAGGCGCGCAGGAATGACACCGTTCTGCCCAAGTGCAACACAATCGCACTAGAAAGCATGTTCAAGCTGCCAGTGTAGCTGCAGTCTTTTTAGTTGCGAGTTACGAGTATTTCCTCTTGTGTTAATAATTCGCCATGTCAAAACAAGCAAAACTTTCCTCCTTCTTTCGACGTGAGGAGAGGTAAGCAATTTATTTTATATATATATATATATATATATATATATATATATATATATATATATTTTTTTTTTTTTTCCCATCAAAGTTGCATTTTGTGGTTTCGAAGCTAAGTTTTAGTGCAGTTTCTAGAACACAACATCAAGAAAACGTGGAAGAAACGGCAATAATGGAAGAGCCGGTTTCTAAGCTGCCTAAAACTAGCAATGGTAATTTTTTTTTTTTTTGTTACATAATGTACTCAGGCTGCCAGTCAGTGTGTGATACACCCTGAAAAATCCTAGCTACGCCCCTGATTTACGTGAGAAATGTGGTATTCATTGATGTTTAAATTTACAGACAGTATGAACTAATGTAAACAATTGGCTTCAATTCGCATAAATATAAATTGGAAATTTTTAGTTCACTTTAGCTTATGCAAATGCACAAGTCTACTAAAAGATTGATAAATGAGGCTCAATGTCCCCAACATTGAAACCTGAAAGCTTTAGAAACTCTGATCTTTAGGCTACTTTTTAACAGTACTGTTTTGGGATTTTGCTGAGTTTACCTTCAACTGTCTGATTTTTTTTTCAAAGTAATTAACTGTGCAGCCAGGAAAATCACCGTGTTTTTTAAATGCACTCCTGAAAATTACTCATTAACTAGGGGAATTAAATTTGATATTTTTGACATGTTAATCATTAATGTACATGAAAGAAAAAGGCTTAAAAGTTATAACTTGTTTTAGTGAAAATAAGTACTAAAGTGCACTAGAATGCAGGGTTTTGCATGTTATGCTATTAAAATATTTTCAGGGGATATCCCCCCCCCCATCTCTTAGTTTGACTTTCAGAAGTTCAGGGTTTTTTTTTTTCTTTGCTCCACTTTCATCTCTATAACTAGCTTGTTCACTAATGAGGTCTGCCCTCAACATGCACAGATGCAGCCTCAGGATTAGGAAACCCTCCCTCAACTCCCCTCCCAGTTGATACAGAAGGAGGTGAGCAGTATTTTGTTGATAATGTATTTACAGAGCAATCTGTGAAATAAAGGCCTTCGGGGTTAAAGCTCATGCAGACTGAGGTTTTTTTTTTAGTATTTATGCTGCATTAACCATGTGAGTAGCTAGCTATAGCAAGCAAGTACAATTTTAGCTGATAACGTTCATAAAGGCATTCCAATAATGAAATGGACAAACTAGCTAAAAAGATTGTTAGATAGCTTGACTTAAAATGTAAAGGGAATAATGCCATTGCCACTTTTAAGATCACCCTTTTAAGATTTGTTTCCCTTTATGATCAGCTAATGTTACTAACTAAGCATGCAGCTCATTCCATCCCAATGTTAGTAATACATACATAATTTAATACGATTATAAGACAGATGTTGGCTTATGCACAACAAAAGCCATAAGTCACTTTAAAACTGTATGTAGAGTATGTACAGTGGTTATCTAGCTCATTTGGGGCTGTTGAACATTGAGATACTAAGTATTTGAGGTTGAGGGATTTATTCTATGCCATTTGACCTCTTTCTATGTTTACAGTGGTGCTTGAAAGTTTGTGAACCCTTTTAGAATTTTCTATATTTCTGCATAAATATGATCTAAAACAACAACAGGTTTTCACACAAGTCCTAAAAGTAGATAAAGAGAACCAAGTTAAACAAATGAAACAAAAATATTATACTTGGTCATTTATTTACTGAGGAAAATTATCCAATATTACATATCTGTGAGTGGCAAAAGTATGTGAACCTCTAGGATTAGCAGTTAATTTGAAGGTGAAATTAGTCAGGTGTTTTCAATCAGGTGTGAGTGGGCACCCTGTTTTATTTAAAGAACAGGAATCTATCAAAGTCTGATCTTCACAACACATGTTTGTGGAAGTGTATCATGGCACAAACAAAGGAGATTTCTGAGGACCTCCAGAAAAAGCATTGTTGATGCTCATCAGGCTGGAAAAGGTTACAAAACCATCTCTAAAGAGTTTGGACTCCACCAGTCCACAGTCAGACAGATTGTGTACAAATGGAGGAAATTCAAGACCATTGTTACCCTACCCAGGAGTGGTTGACCAACAAAGATCACTCCAAGAGCAAGGCGTGCAATTGTCGGCGAGGTCATAAAGGACCCCAGGGTAACTTCTAAGCAACTGAAGGCCTTTCTCACATTGGCTAATGTTCATGAGTCCACCATCAGGGGGAACACTGAACAACAATGGTGTGCATGGCAGGGTTGCAAGGAGAAAGTCACTGCTCTCCAAAAAGAACATTGCTGCTCATCTGCAGTTTGCTAAAGATCACGTGGACAAGCCAGAAGGCTATTGGAAAAATGTTTTGTGGACAGATAAGACCAAAATAGAACTTTTTGGTTTAAATGAGAAGCGTTATGTTTGGAGAAAGGAAAACACTGCATTCCAGCATAAGAACCTTATCCCATCTGTGAAACATGGTGGTGGTATCATGGTTTGGGCCTGTTTTGCTGCATCTGGGCCAGGATGGCTTGCTGTCATTGATGGAACAATGAATTCTGAATGATACCAACGAGTCCCAAAGGAAAACAGGACATCTGTCCATGAACTAAATCTCAAGAGAAGGTGGGTCATGCAGGAAGACAACGACCCTAAGCACACAAGTCATTCCACCAAAGAATGGGTAAAGAAGAATAAAGTTAATGTTTTGGAATGGCCAATTCAAAGTCCTGACCTTAATCCAATCGAAATATTGTGGAAGGACCTGAAGCGAGCAGTTCGTGTGAAGAAACCCACCAACATCCCAGAGTTGAAGCTGTTCTGTATGGAGGAATGGGCTAAAATTCCTCCAAGCCAGTGTGCAGGACTGATCAACAGTTACCGGAAACATTTAACTGCAGTTGTTGCTGCACAAGGGGGTCACACCTAGAGTTGCAAAATTCTGGGAATTTTCAAAGGTGGAAACTTTCCATGGGAATTTTCGGTAATTAACGGGAAAAGACTGGGAATTTTGAAAGTGGACATCAATTAAGTAAGTAGAAAAAAATATTGTAGCATAATCTTGGTTAAAAGAGGCAGATTTATGGGAATAAAGTTGTGCATAGCACGCTGTTACTCACTCACATGGACAAAACGTTATTTTCTCAGGAGCCATTGAAGCCACACCCCTTACATGCATTTTGCATCCCTCTATCACTTGCACAATAACTTCTAGAATTCTGAAGAGCTAGAACTGTTTTAAATACAAACTGCCGAGATCACACATTACAGACAAAGGACTACATGCCATCAAGTAAGTTTTGAGGATGTTTGAGGATGATTTTTTTAATCTATTATGGTATTTAAGTAAAAATGAAAAGGTATAGTAGAATAAATCTAGTGCTAATTTACTTGTAAATTAGAATTGTGCTATTTCATTGAAGTAGTTAGCTTGTGATGCTAGTTACAGCAAATTGTGCTAGCTTAATGGGAAACCAGATAAGCTAAATGAAAGCTTCCTATGAACATTTCATGTAAGAAAACTAAATTTAATGCTAGCTTACTGGTAAAAATAAATGTAAATGTAAGATAATTAGAACATTTCATTGAATAAATTCTCATGCTAGCTAGCTACAGCAAAATGTGTTAGTGCTAGTTTAATGGGACATCAGATGTGCTAAAGTGTTACCTGTGTAAATGTTCTCATCTCATTATCTCTAGCCGCTTTATCCTGTTCTACAGGGTCGCAGGCAAGCTCGAGCCTATCCCAGCTGACTACGGGCGAAAGGCGGGGTACACCCTGGACAAGTCGCCAGGTCATCACAGGGCTGACACATAGACACAGACAACCATTCACATTCACACCTACGGTCAATTTAGAGTCACCAGTTAACCTAACCTGCATGTCTTTGGACTGTGGGGGAAACCGGAGCACCCGGAGGAAACCCAAGCGGACACAGGGAGAACATGCAAACTCCGCACAGAAAGGCCCTCACCGACCACGGGGCTCGAACCCGGACCTTCTTGCTGTGAGGCGACAGCGCTAACCACTACACCACCGTGCTGCCCTGTGTAAATGTTTAGTCATCTTATTTCACAGAAAAATGCCACGCGTGCTATCCAATGTGTGGAGGCATTTCACACCTGTGACGGTAGATGGGAAATCTTTGTTCATGTGCAAATTTATGCCAAGAAATATGTTAAGAATGCTATGAAAATGCAGAATCATATTTTGCAATGCTCCAAATGTCCAAAGGCAACAACAAATGCAGCAGGTGAAAATTCATCTATTGCATCAGATTCTTCTGATACCGTTTCATCGGTTCCTGGACCCTCAGGCCTAAGAAGGTACTTTGACTCCATGGATGAGCAAAGTCAGAGAAATGCTGATGAATGTTTAGCTCGAGCGATCTATGCAACATCCTCACCTCTGATGTCTGCCAATGTCTACTGGAAGAGATTTTTTAATGTAATCCGACCAGCATTCACTCCCCCAACCAGACATGCACTATCCACTCATTTGCTGGATGAAGAGTACAACAGAGTGCAAACAAAGGTTAAACAAACCATCGACAATGCACCACCCCTCAACCTGTGTTCTACAAGAGCACAGACACAAAGGACAACCAACACACAGGTGCCTACATTGCGGATGAGCTGAAAGCAGTCATTAATGACCTTGGAGCAGAGAAGGTGTTTGCACTGGTTACTGACAATGCAGCAAATATGAAGGCGGCCTGGGCACACGTCGAGGAAACATACCCCCATATAATGCCAATTGGATGTGCTGCACACACTTAACAATCTCCTTAAGGACATCATGGCACTGAAAACAATGGACACACTACACAAGAGGGCAAAGCAAGTTGTCAAGTATGTGAAGGGCAAACAAGTAGCTTCTGCAATATGCCTCTCAAAACACAAAGAAAAAAACAAGAGTACCACACTGAAGCTCCCAAGCCCCACACGCTGGGGTTGTCATCATGTATGACAGTCTACTGGAGGGAAAGGAGTCCCTCCAAGAGATGGCCATATCCCCAACAGTAGCCATTGAATCTGAGATCAAGAAAATTCTTTTGGATGATGTTTTTTGAGAGAGACTGACCAGCAGTCTGACTATCCTCAAACCAATAGCTGCCGCAATCACAAAAATTGAGGCTGATGATGCCCTACTATCAGATGTTCAGTGTCTTTTTGCTGGAATTAAACAAGCAATCCTGACAGCTCTGCCCACTTCACTACTACTAAGAACAGAAGAAACAGCAGCAGTGAAATTATTGGAGAGACGCCAGGAGTTCTGCGTGAAGCCAGTGCATGCAGCAGCATACATGCTGGACCCAAAATACGGCCAAAGCATGCTGTCTGGAGAGGAGATTAACAGTGCCTACAGTGTCATCACTGCTTTAGCTAACCACCTGAGTCTTGATGCAGGTAAAGTTCTTGGCAGTTTGGCAAAATACCACACAAAACAAGGCCTCTGGCAAGGAGATGGGATCTGGCAGTCAAGCAAACATATTTCTCCATCCACCTGGTGGAAGGGGCTTTGTGGATCTGAGGCCCTTGCAACAATAGCCTCTGTCCTTCTCCAAATCCCTCCAACTTCAGCTGCCTCTGAGCGCAACTGGTCACTATTTGGGAACACACACTCAAATTCGGAACAGGCTCACCAATGAAGTAGTGGCCATACAAGCAAACCTCAGGCTCTTTGAGCCTGACACAGAGCCATCCTCAACAAGACTGGACACAGATACAGATACTGAAGTAGAAGAGGATTCAGATATTGAGGAAGTGAACACTGAGGATATTGAGGTTCAGGAAGAAGCTTGAAAGAATTTGGAAAAATGGAGAACATGCAAAAATAAGGCTTGAGAAACTTTGTGTAAATGCATTGATATGCAAGACTTTTTGACATTCAAGACTTTTTTTTTCCAAGGGGAAAACATTTTTCATTTTACATTTTGAATTTGAGTTTTTGAGTCAGAAAGAGAGTTACGTTCTGTCTGTTCTGTCCCATAAGTGGGAGCTGTAAGCAACATATTGGCAAACGTTCATGTTTTGTTCAATAAAAGAAATAAGCACTGATAAAGTTCTTCTTACAAATAAATCAGTCATGTGTTTTAATTGTCTCCATTTTGCAATAATGGCTGCTGATGACAAAATAAAATGTTTATATTTTTGTTTGTTTATGACTTCTCATCTCATTATCTCTAGCCACTTTATCCTTCTACAGGGTCGCAGGCAAGCTGGAGCCTATCCCAGCTGACTATGGGCGAAAGGCGGGGTACACCCTGGACAAGTCGCCAGGTCATCACAGGGCTGACACATAGACAACCATTCACACTCACATTCACACCTACGGTCAATTTAGAGTCACCAGTTAACCTAACCTGCATGTCTTTGAACTGTGGGGGAAACCGGAGCACCCGGAGGAAACCCACGCGGACACGGGGAGAACATGCAAACTCCGCACAGAAAGGCCCTCGCCGGCCCTGGGGCTCGAACCCAGGACCTTCTTGCTGTGAGGCGACAGTGCTAACCACTACACCACCGTGCCGCCCTGTTTATGACTTAATAATAAATAATTAAATAAATAATTAATAAATGTTTATAAATAAATAAATGAATATATATTTTTAAAATAAAATAATTAAATAATTCCCCTAAATTACCATAATTCCAGTGCTTTTTTTTTTTTTTTTTTTGAAAATTCCCAAAATTCCCATACCAAACTTTCCAGAAATTTTCCGGGAATTTTCCGCCCCTTTGCAACCCTAGTCACACCAGGTACTGAAAGCAAAGGTTCACATCCTTTTGCCACTCACAGATATGCAATATTGGATCATTTTTCTCAATAAATAAATGACCAAGTATAATATTTTTGTCTCATTTGTTTAACTGGGTTGTCTTTATCTACTTTAAGGATTTGTGTGAAAATCTGATGATGTTTTAGGTCATATTTATACAGAAATATAGAAAATTCTAAAGGGTTCACAAACTTTCGAGTGCCACTGTAGCTGTTTTGCCATTGTTCACATTTTTATATTTCTTGCTATTGCTCAAGTCATCAACTTAAAAGTTGATGAATGAGTTATTTTTTTCTCTGAATTGTTCATTACTGTATTTACTGTTTTTTTTTTTTCTTCTTTTGGCTGTGCCAATTTAATAAAAAAAAAAAACTCAGTGGATTTCTTGCAGTGCACCATGTAATCATCTATCAATTAAATAGTTCTTCATCGACCTAGAAATTTAACCACATATAATGAGTCAGTACATGGAGACATCAGGGTGAATTTGGAAGTCTCTCTGTGACAGCATGGCCAGCCTACATTAAGGCTACGTTTACATTAGACCGTATCTGTCTCGTTTTCTTCGCGGATGCACTGTCCATTTACATTAATGGTGACTGACCCCTTGAAAATGGTTCCTCCAGGAACCATGACGTTTCAGTTGTCAAGACAACGGAAAAACTAAAATACAAGAGCATTTTGTTTTGTGCACAAGAGCATTGTGACGTATCTTTCTGTTTTTGTATTTTAGTTTTTCCGTTGTCTTGACAACTGAAAAGTCATCGTTCCTGGAGGAACCATTTTCAAGGGGTCAGTCACCAAAGGGTTAAACCGCCTGGAAACGCCGGGAAACGGGAATCCGCCATCGTCCACGTATTCAATCCAGATCGTGTCAGCTCCGGTGCTGTGTAAACATTCAGAATACGCGGATACGCTGTGCTGAGCTCTAGCTGGCGTCTCATTGGACAACGTCACTGTGACATCCACCTTCCTGATTCGCTGGCGTTGGTCATGTGACGCGACTGCTGAAAAACGGCGCGGACTTCCGCCTTGTATCACCTTTCATTAAAGAGTATAAAAGTATGAAAATACTGCAAATACTGATGCAAATACTGCCCATTGTGTAGTTATGATTGTCTTTAGGCTTGCCATCCTTCCACTTGCAAGTAGTAAGTGATATGCGCTGGGATCACACACACAGCGGCTCAGTCCCGAATCGTGGCTTGTGCACTTCACTCGCGTGCTCTGTGAGCTGCGCAAGGCCGGAGTGCGCACCCTCCAGAGGGCACTCGCTGTTCAGGGCAGAGTGATTTGGAGCGCAGGATGCCTGCGGAGCCGAGCGTATCCGTGTATTGGCATTGCTATGTGCACGCAAATCGTGTATTGGTGTTGCTGTGTGCACACTAATCGTTTTAAAAACGTTAATCTGATGATGGGCGGCACGGTGGTGTAGTGGTTAGCGCTGTCGCCTCACAGCAAGAAGATCCTGGGTTCGAGCCCCGGGGCCGGCGAGGGCCTTTCTGTGCGGAGTTTGCATGTTCTCCCCATGTCCGCGTGGGTTTCCTCCGGGTGCTCCGGTTTCCCCCACAGTCCAAAGACATGCAGGTTAGGTTAACTGGTGACTCTAAATTGACCGTAGGTGTGAATGTGAGTGTGAATGGTTGTCTGTGTCTATGTGTCAGCCCTGTGATGACCTGGCGACTTGTCCAGGGTGTACCCCGCCTTTCGCCCATAGTCAGCTGGGATAGGCTCCAGCTTGCCTGCGACCCTGTAGAAGGATAAAGCGGCTAGAGATAATGAGATGAGATAATCTGATGATCCGCTGATACGGTCTAATGTAAACATGGGCTAAGTTTCTGCTTAACTACTAGCTCCAGCCTGGGTAGGTTGCTAACTAAATGCTGACACCTAGTGGTGAAAATATATTCTATTCTTTCAGAGGGCCCAAAATTTCTGACGGTACCCCGGGTCCCAGATCAAAAGTGGCCCATTGGGCGATGAGCAGGCGGACAGAGCAGCTAGGAGAACCCTTACTCAATGACAAATCCAAGCCTGACCTTAACTCTTTACCCCTTAATGACGACATATGACGACCCCGTGTATATCCCTAAATGACGACATATGACAACCCCATGTATATCCCATAATGACGACATATTTAGACATATCTAAATATATCCCATAATGACGACATATTTTAGACCTGTCTAAAACCTTGTCAAAACCTTGTCTTTAGACTTTTTTTTTTCTTGTAAATATGTTCTCAGGGTGAACAGTATATACATATACAAGGGTGGCTGTAGCAACTGCTTTAAGGGGTAAAGAGTTAAACCTGTACTGGCCGCCTATGTTTCAAAGAGATGGCAATATGAATGGAATGAATACCCTGACAACAAAGTATATGAAATAACTCCATCCATCAACATGGATAGGTCCATTCTCCTTTAAAACACTTGGTCATAACCAAGTGGTGTACATCAGAATGCTGTGTCGGCTACTTCAGACTCGTCCATGGCTTCTTACTAGAAAGCACAGAACCACCAACCATCTCTGTAAAATGCCTCTGTCAGTAAAACATGTTTTACTCCTCTATCCTGCATTTAAAACCAAAAGGCATCAATTTTACTCTCAAAACATGTTGAGTGATGTATTCAACAAGGTGCCACCACCCAAGGTCCTTGGATTTTTATCTCGTATTCATTTGAAACATCTTATATAGTCATCTTCCTGTTCGTATATCCTTATTTGTATCAGCCATGTGTAACCATCTTTCTCATATATAAATGAAACCCTCTACCATCTCTTATTTATAATTTACAATTAATAATCTCGTTATTTTCTGTTACTCTTCAAGTTATCCACTCACCTAAGTAACTTTATCTATTGCGACCCTCTACATACATCATACTGCCTGTGTATTCATTGCATCCCTTTGATCAATCTACTTACCATTGTAATTTTTTTTCCTTCCGTTACTCATTAGTATTATTCCCAAAACTCCTTCTTGCCATGACATAGCCCCAGATGCTAAAATGGCAATAAACCTAACTACCTAGCTACCATACAAAGACTAAATGAACACCAGTATTTACACCTTAGCCTCAGATTAGTTTACATTTTTTCAGTTAGCTATGATCTTTTATGCTTAATGCTGTTATTGTAAAACTGCTAAGTGCACAGGGCTACACTGTGGTGTAGCAATTACATTTTTCACCCACCCATATAATCAGGGTGACTACAGACTCTAATCAGTTATCAAACAATTAAAATACTATTGGAAATGGTTTTGGAATGAAACAACTGCTATACTTACACCACTTTATCAAACAGTAATTTCAATTTCTAATAATTGAAAGGGCCAGCTATTTTTTCTGGCCTGTCAGAAAAAAGTTGGGATGGTATGGAACATACAAAAAAAAAAAAAAAGAGCACAGATTTCAAAATTTACTTTGACTTCTGTTTCATTGCAGACAGTATGAACCCAAGATATTTCATGTTTTCTGGTCAACTTCATTTCATTTGTGTGTGTGTGTGTGTGTGTGTGTGTGTGTGTGTGTGTGTAATATAATCTCTCCCCATTTCTGTGTTTCAGGCCTGCAATACATTCCAAAAAAGTTGGAATGGGGACAGTTTAGGACTAATAATGAAGTAAAACAGTTAAATAATGATTTGAAACAGGTGATGTCAACAGGTTATTGTAATCATGAGTTGGTACAAAATCAGTATCCAGAAAAGACCTTGTCTTTGAGGAGCAAAGATGGATTGATTATCTCCAATTTGTCAATAAATGCATGAGAATTATTGAAGTCTTTAAAAATAGTGTTCCTCTAAAAAAAAAAAAAGATATGAAGGAATTTGGATATTTGAGTAAATTCTTTATTGTCCCAACTTTTTTTTGAAACATTGCGAAATTGAGAAGTGTCCATTAAAAAAAAAGTTAAATTAATGTGGTAAAAACATCAAATAATGTGCTGTTGTATTGCCTTGAGTGCAATACAGGTCAAATATTATTTGTAAATCATTGTTTTCAGTTTTAATTTCAGCATACTGTCACAACTTTTTCTGATTTTGGGTTTGTATAATGCAATTGGTTGTGGATTACTGTGGAAAAACTCTTTCCACTTTTCCCAAGAAAGGTTTCTTTCCCAAGAAAGAGTGAGCGACGTATATCACAATCACATATGGAAATAAGACCAAACACGTTTGTATTTCTGCTATTATATTGGTTTCTAAGCCACCAATATTCCAAGTTAAATTCTAAAAAACACACTCTTGTACTTCTGTCTCTGTGGAGACACTCATGGACCTAATGCATTCCCTAGCGCCTTACCCTAATCTTAACCATCACAACTAAGTGCCTAACCCTTTCCTTAACCCTAACCTAAACATAGTTTTAGGGTTCAGGTTAGAATTAAGTCTTAACACCTTCAAACAGCCCTTTGAAGATGTGAGAACCAACTAAAATCTACTTACCGTACTTTCCAAAAATGTCCTAACTCTGTTGGTAAAAAAAAAAAGCATTCTCCTCAATATGTAGCAAGTACACACACACACACACACACACACACACACACACACACACACACCAACCATTATAGTCTTGCTCTTTTAACAGCTTTTACATGTCCTCTTTTATGCGTCTGTTTCCATTATAATGTACTGTACACACGGTACTGTCTTTTCAAGAACATCATATACTTTTTTTTTATGGCAGAATCTGGCCTGTTATTAGAAATATGAATTATTGATTGTAAGTAGAGAAAGTGTGTGTGTGTGAGAGAAAGGAGAACTACCGGTTTCCATTTATTTTTGGTGCTCTTGTAGTGTATTTAGTAGGTTTTTGTTTATGGTAAAAGCTTCAAGGTCAATGTAGAAATTTTGCATTCTGGAAACTTAATTCAGGGCACAGTGGTGTAGTGGTTAGCACTGTTGCCTCATAACAAGAAGGTTCTGGGATTAAGCCCAGTGGCTGACAGGGGCCTTTCTGTGTGGAGTTTGCATGTTCTCCCTGTGTCTGTGTGAGTTTCCTCCGGGTGTTCCGGTTTTCCCCACAGTCCAAAGACATGCAGGTTAGGCTAATTGGTAGCTCTAAATTGACCATAGTTGTGAGTGTGAATGGTCGTTTGTCTGTGTCAGCTCTGCAATGATCTGGCGACTTGTCTAGGGTGTACCCTGCCTCTCATCTATAGTCAGCTGGGATAGGCTCCAGCTTGCCCATGATCCTGTGCAGGATAAGTGGTTATGGATGATGGATGGAAACTTGATTCAGGCTTCCCACCACTAGTGCACTACTGCAGTTGTTTAAAAATGAAGACGGTATTGTTTTAACCAAGTAGAGGAACTTATGACACTGATGGGAATTAGTAGATGGGGCATTTCACTGTTTAAATGCTGAGTAAAAATTATTTGAAGGTTCAGGTAATTTCAGGTCATTTTGGGTAGTGTGGGCAGATTTCCACTCAAGACCTTCCTTCTTCGGGTGTGCTGAAACTTCATTAGAAAGACTTTTCTGTGAGATAATTGCTTTGTGTTAAAGCTGGCTGGTCACACCATGGTTTTGGGTCTCCATATGGATGACTTTTGTTCTGCAGCCAGCAAACTAGCAAGTGTCAGTGTGTGCATCTTTTTGGAGAAGGATGTGTTTTTCAGCAAATGTGTGTGCTGCTCAGTATAGATTTCTGTGGCTTATTTATGCAGGCCTTTATGGAGGATGTGAAGTCCAGAGGGCCCTTCATCTACTCAGTACTGGAATCAGCCCAGACCTTCCTAGCCCAGCATCCCTTCCAGGAGCCTGAGGAGATGCTGCCAGATGGCAAAGGTCTGTTGTTATTTCTGACCACACTCCACCACCACATATCAGCTACCTCAAATTACACACATTTTTAAAAATACCTCAGTACAGATGCTTACTGTGAGCACATACTATGACAAGACATCTTTTCTATAGGTCAGAAATTGGAGCTGATTCACTCTTCACCTCGAGTCTCTTCTTTCTTCATCTTCTCTTCCTTCTGTACAGAGTTGTCTCCAAGGCGCCGGATGCAGAATATAAGCCGCTCAGTTTGGAAGCAGGCCAATGTGGCCAGTGATCTGTGGGAGAAACTGACGGCACGTTGTGTAGATCGCCACCGGCACATGGAGCGGACACTTGAACGGTTGCTGCAGGTGCAGGCAGCCATGGAGGAGCTGGCCCATGCTCTGGAACAGGCTGATGGTGTGAGGGATGCCTGGGAGCCTGTGGGAGATCTCTTCATTGATTCACTGCAAGACCACATCAATGCAACAAAGGTACTGAGGGGAAATGATTGTTAAAAGGGCCCGTAATGACTGCAGTAATGATATAGAAACACCACTTGGATCAATCTACAAGTTGTAAGATGTTATTTGTTCTCAGTATGGGATAACTGCAACTGATTTTCTGAAATGCAGCAAAATTCCTGATGGTCTTCTACTCTGTGGCCTTTTTCCTGAGAAGGATATTGTTTGGAGTTGTGTGTATGCAGTAGCATTATAGTATGATGCAGCTTACATGTTTTCTTATGAAATAATGTCAAGGTTTTGTCTTTTAAATATCATGCCACCCTAAAGCATTTACCTGTTTTTCTCTCTAATGGCTGCAAGTTCACTACTGCTCAACTGAGTTCACATGGATGGGAAGATAATTGTTTTTTTTGGTCAAATCTGAAGGTTTGTCATTCTGTGGAAACTTTTAAAGGTCCTATGTAGAACCCTACAACAAAGGTTTCCCTTTCATAAAGGATTTCAAATATTTAAACATAGAACTTTTAACTATCCAGTGGGGACCCCTTTTTTCTAACTGCATATCAGTAAAGAGTCTTTTGGGGCAAACCCTTATAGAAAGGTTACTTCTGAAAAGTGACTGCAATAAAATAAGTGGTGGTTTTTTTTCTACCTTTTTATTTAATCAAATCATCTTTCATGTTCTGTACATATATGATATTACATGGTTGCGTGAAGATATCAAGTTTATCTTTGAGTGGTGAATATATTCATGAGTGAACGATTGAAAATATTTTCAACATGAGAAAATATAAACTTAATATCTTCATGCCACTGTGTTAACATGCAATTAATTAATATACAAGTTAAGCAAAATAATTTTAATTTTGAACAGGTTTGCCATTTTGACAATGTGTGTCTAGTCGGTCAGAAAACACTAGGTGTGTCATAATCGGAGTGAAATATCGGGAATTATTATACATACAGGACACTTTTTCGATGGAATAAAAACGTATTCTAGTCCCTTCTAGTGGGTTTCATTCATTTGGTTTAATAGCATGCAATATTGTTAGCATATCGCTTATCCTATGTGTATTACATCATTCTACCTAATGGAGAATGAGTGTTGAATATGGTTTATGATGTTGCATGGTTGTCAAGACAACATGATGTCACATGTCACAGCTGATGCGAATATTCAGTGAGTTTTCTAGTGCACATGCGCAAAAGTATTTCTGTATTCACCTGCAGCACCCACAGTAAACTGTCGCAGTGAATTGAAAATGCCATAAGATACGTATTACACGTAAAACTTCCACACTCGTGAGTGACTGTGACAGTTTGTATACCTTGTTCTTAACTTTTTGTAAAATCTATAATTGTTCAATCGATTGTGTATGTATAATACTATTGGCTGGCTTTTTTTCATGGTATATCAGATATATTCCATTCAGCTAGCATGATACTGAACTCGTCTTCAACTCATTCAATATCATGCTAGCTGAATGAAATATATCTGATATACCACTCAACACCAGCCAATATTATTTAAATAGGTCACTCAGGTCCGTGATGTATTTCTTATGAAAAATGAAAGTTTTTCAACACGAGAAGATAAACTTCATATCTTCAAGCCGATGCATGATCTTTTTATTATACAGACACATTCACAAACAAAAAATAATATACCCAAATTTATCAAAATAATTCACTGATTTCCTCATGAGTGACAATAGAGATTTATGTCACAGTTTTGGTTCACCATGTCCTGGATGTAGCTCGTATAAACAATACCAGTGGCGTATTTTCCAGTAGAACACCCGTGTCCATATAATATTAATTGGTTATGATCATTTAGTTGCATGGTATTTTCTTGCTGTGTTGTCAGTGCTACTGTGCTAGCATGCATCAAGAGTGACAGGATTCCTCTGCGAGATCAGATCTCTAGCTGTTCATGCATGCAATGAGACTGACCTCATTGGTACCCCTCTCTTATCTTTCTCCACCCCACCCCCTTTTTTTCCCTCTCTCCTCCATCTCTTTAGCTGTTTAAGGAAGAGCTGACTCAAGTAAAGGAAGGCATGAAGCACATCAATGACTTGGCCCACCAGCTAGCCATTTCTGATGTACATTTGTCCATGGAAAATGCTCATGCCCTTGAGCAGCTCAACAGCAGGTGGAAGCTGCTGCAGGTAGACAATACTTGCCTGTAACTGTCACTATATATATTTGAGCATTATGGTAACAGTTAAGGTTTTTACACATGCAGTGTGATTTGTTATGATTTTATCATCTGATTTTTTTTTCGAACGACTATCCCATAACTGAAAATTTTCACATGAAAGACAAATGTTCATGTGTGTGTAAAAAAGAAAAAAAAAGTGACATTTTTTTCACAACAGATCTGATTTTTGTAATATTTTGTCCATGAAATGAATACATTCGACCAAGCAGGGTGTAAGTTGTAGAAATTATGGAAATTGCAGAAGAAGTTGCAGAGTTTCCCAGTCATTTTGTGTCTCAAAACCCAGCACTGTTTGATAAGGTCAAATATTATAGATAATGTCTTTAAAGACAGGGCTGCATGGTGGTGTAGTGGATAGCACTGTTGCCTCACAGCAAGAAGGTTCTGGGTTCGAGCCCAGTGGCTGGCAGGGGCCTTTCTGTGTGGAGTTTGCATGTTTTCCCTGTGTCTGTGTGGGTTTCCTCTGAGTGCTCTGGTTTCCTCCCACAGTTCAAAGACATGTGGATAAGGTCAGTTGGCTACTCCTAAATTGCCCATAGGTATGTGTGTGTACCTGCCACCAGATGAGGGTTTGGGTCCCTCTGGTGTGCTATAATCACCCAAGAGAATTCAGGGAAGCTAGTTGATGGCTTCCTGGATCGGCGACCCTCATCTGTGAGGACAGCAACAGACAGTCTTGAAAGACAGTGTCTGGAGGGGGGAAAAAAAAACCAGGTGATAAACTTGGCAATGAAAATGGTGGGTATACAGTCCATGAGCTGTAGCCTGCTTTGTGATGTGGTAAAGCATACAATCAGTCTCAAGCAGTGAAACTTCTTGCATTCTTGCCTACTTCTCAGGATAGGCTGTACCCAAAATTTTCTTTTTGTTAAAGAATAATCACTAGCTCATCACTTGTTTACTCTATTGTCACAGTTATTTTTTGTGAAATGCTTGCATAATTGAGTTGCTTTTAGTGTAATTATTAATGTTTTTTTTTCTCATTTTCACATTGTTTATTCAGATCGTGCTGTATGTGTAAAGACCTGTGTGTAATATAGAGGGAAAAGAATGGACAAAGACAAGTAAATGGAACATAGGTAGTGAGGGCCAGGGCCAATAAGTGGGTGAAATATGTGGTAGTGTGTTAAACTGTGTGTGTGTGTGTGTGTGTGTGTGTGTGTTTATGTGCATTTAGTGATAAATGTTAAATCCCTATCCTGTAAATAGATCAATCTTTTTCTTTCTGCCTGGGACCACTCACTCAGATGTACTGCATTTTAATAGTTTAGACTAAAATTTTTTTTTTCTTAAATAACTTTAGCTTTGGGAAAATCTGCTCAGTCAGTTCAGTTCAATTGCAGTAAAGACAAACACACCGAAACATAGACATTTTGACTAACTGATGTATGCCTTTAAACCTGAACACTTTATTTATTTATAAATTAGTCTTTGTCCTATCAGGACAGGTTCAAAAGGTCCTTGAAATACAGTACCTAGTAAAGAGGCACAGTGCAAGAAAGTATGTGCTCATGGCTTATGTGTCTGCATAAATATATTTGCTATCTATTTGTTCTGTCCATGTTTTGATATATTCAGAGAACATTTACAAATTCAGTGCCTTGTAAATAAAGCCAGGCTAATTGCACTAAATTCTCAAGTGAGCATCAAGAGGGGGGAGAGAATATGGGAAAATATCAAAAGGGGAGAGAATATGGGAAACTGAACTGTGGCAAAATCTTTGTGGATTTAATAGTTGCCTACAAACTCCCAGTCTTCTGTTTGTCTTTTTCTCTCCTTCTTAGGCTTCTATAGAAGAACGAATGAAGCAGTTGCAGGATGCCCACAGAGACTTTGGTCCTGGATCACAGCATTTCCTCTCTAGTAAGATTGCTGGGGTGGGGGAAGGATTGGTCCAGAGTTAGCACCACTCTGGAAATGACTGGAATAATTGAGTAATAGTAATGGGTTTGAGGCAGCAACATAGGCACCCGTCACATTTCCTGTCACTTTCGAGATTCAAAGCTATGGGATAGAATCTCACACTGCATACAGAATGATCTCATCTGTTATGGCAGGACTTGCTGAGAAAGAGAATAATGGTGAACATCAAGGCTAGTGTTGTTGATGAGCAATCACTTTTGGGGAACTAAATATGCCATGTGTAGGTGTGTATACAAATGCATAATTCAGATTGAACAGATAATGCATCCTAAATGTATAGTTGTGTGCATAATTATTTGTACAGTGGCAGTAATTTTGCCTCTCTACATTATCCTAATGGTTTTGAAATGAATCTGTCACGGTGTGATTGAAATGTAGACTTTCAGCTTTAATTCAAAGGGTTTAACAAAAAAATAGATTAACAGTTAACAGGAATTATAGCCTGTAACATTATCTTTGGGGGTGGTAGAACACTGAAGCATTGGGACAAGCAGGTTATATGCAGGCCAATTTTTATTTAAGCTTTTCTGCTTTAAATGCTCTCTCACACACACACAGCATGCAAGGAAGCTCTCCCCTCCTCTCTGGTTACTCCCTCCATATAAGCCCTCGGCTGTCACTGCAAGACATACACATGCACCATTAATTTGACACAGGTGTAATCGTTTTGCCACTCACCTTCCCTGGCCTCACCCTCTATTCACAAACTGGCAATTGACCATGCCCCCAGAGCCACATATCCCCACCACCCAACTCCGGCCAGGGAGCCATCTGGCCTGCAACCGGGGGGGGGGGGGTTGCAGGCCAGATGGCTCCCTGGCCAGAGTTGGGCCCCCCCCCAAAAAAAAAAAAAAAAAAGTGGGAGAGGTAATCTGCCACCACCATCTGTGCCCCCAGCCTATGGACCACCTTGAATTTAAAGGGCTGCAGAGCTAGATACCAACAGGTGAGCTGCATGTTGGCATCCTTCATGCAGTGGAGCCACTGGAGCAGAGCTTGGTCTGAACAGAGGGTGAAAGAATGCTCCAGCAGGTAGTACCGGAGGGTAAGGACCACTCACTTGATAGCCAGGCACTCCTTTGCAATGGTGCTGCACTTAGTCTCTCGCACCGAGAGTTTGCTGCTAATGTACAGGACCAGGTGCTCCTCTCCCTCCACCATCTGGGACAAAAAAGCCCCCAGCCCTCTGTCTGATGCATTAGTCTGCAAAATAAAGGCAAGGGTCAGTTGAGTTCAGGCAGGCATCTATCTGTGGAAGATGAGCATCAGTGACGTCTCTTGAGTTTTTCCAGGTTATCAGAGTGATCCTTCTTCCTTCCAGAAATTAGACTGGAATGCCATACATTGCGACTCTGTGGGAGCTGTGTCCAAGAGTCTGGATTGATGCCCAAGTCCTTTAGATCTCTCTTGAGCACATCCTTAAATCTGAGTCTTGGGTGGCCAACAAGTCATATGCCTTCCTTTAGTACACTGTGAAGTACCATATGAGGCAGCTGATCTTTAGACATTCTGTTGACATGGCCAGCACAGCCGCATAAATTTCAGTTTAGATGATATTGGCTCAGGCTTTGTGAGCCAAAACACTTTTTCGTTCATCATTCTATCCTCCCAGGAAACTCCAAGGATGGACCTCAGGGATCTAGTATGAAAGGCATTTAGGAGTGATTCTTGAGGGCAATATGTGGGCCAAGATTCAGCTCCGTAGAGGAGCACACTCAAAACACACGCCTGATAGACTCTGAATTTAGTGGTGATGGTAAGATGTTTGTTTCTCCAAACATGGTCAGTTAGGTGGCTCAAGGTTGTCGCGGCATATCCCAGCCTGGATGAGATCTCAGTCTCCAATTATACACCTTTTATCTATAGTTGAGCCAACATATTTGAACTTGTCAACATTTTACAGTGTCATGTCTTCAATCCGAAAGTGATTCTCATCAGCAGATTGGGACAGAGTCACAGTGTTCTTAAAACTAATTGTCAGCTCAAAGTTCTTGCAGGCCTCGAAGAAACAGTTCAGGAGTTATTGTAGATAGTCGGCAGATGACGTGCGCAGAGCCGCATCATCAGCATAGAGAAGCTCCCTTATGACCACCTCTTGAACTCTAGATCTAGGCTTATAGTGGGAGAGTGAGAAGAAATTGCCATCATCTTGAGTGAGAATAGACACACCCACTGACTTGTCAAAATTCTCATAAGCTTGTCTGAAAACAAATGAAAAGTATATGCCGAATAGTGTGGGAGCAAGTACACATCCTTGTTTAACTCCCCGATTGATGGGGAATTTATCAGAGATATCACTCTCATATTGGACCTTTCCATGCATGCTTTCATGAAATGCCTTGATCAGAGCAAGAAGTGTTTCTGGACATCCAGCCTTTTTCAAGACTAGGAAAAGGGTGTTTCTGTCAACAAGATTGAAGGCTTTGGTAAGGTCTACAAAGGCTATATGAAGAGGATGGCATTGTTCTTTTGATTTTTCTTGGAGTTGTCTCACACAGAAAATAATGTTGGCAGTAGATCTTCCTGAACGAAAGCCACATTGAGATTCTGGATAGATTCTCTTGGCCAGTAATTGCAGACGAATCAGGAGCATATGAGCCATCACTTTCCCAGCGACACTCAGGAGAGAGATGCCTCAATAGTGGTTGCAGTTTCCCCAATTTCTCTTCTGTTTGTAGAGTGTGGTTATTTTCACATCCTTGAAGTCCTGTGGGACAGACTTTGTAGAACAACAAAGCAGAATCAACTGATGAATGTGTTTATCTAGTATCAAGATACCAGCTTTCAGCAGTTCACCAGGTATTCCATCCTCACCAGCAGCTTTGTTGTTCTTCAGCTTGAGTATTGTTTTAGTAGTCTTGTCCAGAGAAGGTTCTTCCTCCAGGTGTTGCATTATCGGTAAGTCACAGATATCTTCTATACTGGAAATGTCTACTTTGCTGTTCCTGCCATACAACTCTGAGTAGTGCTCGATCCATTGATCAAGCTTTTCAGATTTGTCAGTTATACAGTAGTTGTGCCATCTTTCCTCTGCAGGATACAGAGGGTCTGAGAGGTACAGTAGGACTGATAGCCATCTTTATTGCAGAATACAACCCCGATTCCAAAAAAGTTGGGACAAAGTACAAATTGTAAATAAAAACGGAATGCAATGATGTGGAAGTTTCAAAATTCCATATTTTATTCAGAATAGAACATAGATGACATATCAAATGTTTAAACTGAGAAAATGTATCATTTAAAGAGAAAAATTAGGTGATTTTTAAATTTCATGACAACACATCTCAAAAAAGTTGGGACAAGGCCATGTTTACCACTGTGAGACATCCTCTTTTCTCTTTACAACAGTCTGTAAACGTCTGGGGACTGAGGAGACAATTTGCTCAAGTTTAGGGATAGGAATGTTAACCCATTCTTGTCTAATGTAGGATTCTAGTTGCTCAACTGTCTTAGGTCTTTTTTGTCGTATCTTCCGTTTTATGATGCGTCAAATGTTTTCTATGGGTGAAAGATCTGGACTGCAGGCTGGCCAGTTCAGTACCCGAACCCTTCTACGCAGCCATGATGCTGGAATTGATACAGTATGTGGTTTGGCATTGTCATGTTGGAAAATGCAAGGTCTTCCCTGAAAGAGACGTCGCCTAGATGGGAGCCTGTTGCTCTAGAACCTGGATATACCTTTCAGCATTGATGGTGTCTTTCCAGATGTGTAAGCTTGCCATGCCACACGCGCTAATGCAACCCCATACCATCAGAGATGCAGGCTTCTGAACTGAGCGCTGATAACAACTTGGGTCGTCCTTCTCCTCTTTAGTCCGAATGACATGGCGTCCCTGATTTCCATAAAGAACTTCAAATTTTGATTTGTCTGACCACAGAACAGTTTTCCACTTTGCCACAGTCCATTTTAAACGAGCCTTGGCCCAGAGAAGACATCTGCGCTTCTGGATCATGTTTAGATACGGCTTCTTCTTTGAACTATGGAGTTTTAGCTGGCAACGGCAGATGGCACGGTGAATTGTGTTCACAGATAATGTTCTCTGGAAATATTCCTGAGCCCATTTTGTGATTTCCGATGCAGAAGCATGCCTGTATGTGATGCAGTGCCGTCTAAGGGCCCGAAGATCACGGGCACCCAGTATGGTTTTCCGGCCTTGACCCTTACGCACAGAGATTCTTCCAGATTCTCTGAATCTTTTGATGATATTATGCACTGCAGATGATATGTTCAAACTCTTTGCAATTTTACACTGTCGAACTCCTTTCTGATATTGCTCCACTATTTGTCAGCGCAGAATTGGGGGGATTGGTGATCCTCTTCCCATCTTTACTTCTGAGAGCCGCTGCCACTCCAAGATGCTCTTTTTATACCCAGTCATGCTAATGACCTATTGCCAATTGACCTAATGAGTTGCAATTTGGTCCTCCAGCTGTTCCTTTTTTGTACCTTTAACTTTTCCAGCCTCTTATCGCCCCTGTCCCAACTTTTTTTGAGATGTGTTGCTGTCATGAAATTTCAAATGAGCCAATATTTGGCATGAAATTTCAAAATGTCTCACTTTTGACATTTGATATGTTGTCTATGTTCTATTGTGAATACAGTATCAGTTTTTGAGATTTATAAATTATTGCATTCCATTTTTATTTACAATTTGTACTTTTGTCCCAACTTTTTTTGGAATCGGGGTTGTACAGTACATGCTTCGTAAGTCCCCTGAGTCACGAGGTGTTTCAATCTGTGAACAGAGTGAGTCCCAGGAATCTTTTGCACATTTCCTAGTTATTCTTTGTGCAATCGCCCTACTCTGTCGGTGGTGTTCCTTTGTCTAGTTGGCCGGGACTTGTGTTGGACCAGAGCATTCCGTTTATCTGCTAAGGCAGGTTTGATTACTGGCAGTGAGGCATTTAAAGTAGTTCTAGAATTTTAGAACCCACTGTTGATGAAAATGTAGTATAAGGGTATATATTCAATGTATGCAAATTAAAAATAAAAAATTTCCCCATCAAAGGGGTGTATTTGAGCGACAAAACCGAGCTTCTGGGAAGCATTTCCTGGAAATCCCAGTCGGGAGTCACGTGACCGATGACGTAGTAAATTGACCAGGATGGCAGCATCCAGTATAAACACAAGCGAAATGAGTGAATCAGACAGCGATTATTCAGACGAAATTGCGTCTGAAGACGAAAGTGAATCATGTTCCAGTCGAGGTGAGTCGATGCACAACATTTTTTCTACTAAATCAGAGGTCTGGGGCGAAATGTGCGTCGTGATCGGCAGTATATTTGGGGTGAACTGATGGCGTTCAAGCGGCCTTTCCAACAACACGGAAATGACTGCAGCTGTCAAAGTCTGCTTTGTGTGCGTTTGGAGCTTGGGGAGAAGAAAATGCGGGCCTGAATGGGGACAGTCACAGCTGTATCGTAGAAGTGCAAAGCAGGAACTCGTCCAGGGATCGTCTAGTTCTTGTTTAGTTAAAGAACCCTTTAATTGTCCTAAAGGTTCGGGAAGCTCGTTCAAAGCGCGCCTCAAGATTCTCCCATGGACTATAAAAACCACTTTTCCCTTTACACTCACCAGCATAAATATGTGCACTAGCCTTCAACTAGCACCAGTCTGCCCTCGTCTGCTTTACTTGCCGGTTCCACTCAGCGAGATCGTATCCATTATTCTTATCAGGATCAGGGAACTGATGCAGAGATACTCCATTTTTGTTGGTTTTAGAACAGCTGTACGCGACACACTTTTTTACCATTCTTTAAATTCGTTTCTTAAGACAAGGATTTTTTAAGATGTTACCTTGACAGTTTCGGCGATAAACTTCCGCCTTCTTCAAAACAGTCACCAGATGTTGAGTGGTGATGTGCCTTATCAGCTGATGTTACTCTAAGGAGGCATGAACGTCCCGCCCAATTTGACAGGTAGTTCACGCCTCCTGCTGTCAGGTCGCTCCTCCAGGACGGCGCTCCAGGTGTGTGACAGCGCGTACACTCCCTCATCCCGGTTCTCTAGTGAAAGTTCATTATGTCTACCTATTGAAACTATTCTTTAAATTCGTTTCTTAAGACAAGGATTTTTTAAGCTGTTACCTTGACAGTTTCGGCGATAAACTTCCGCCTTCTTCAAAACAGTCACCAGATGTCGAGTGGTGACGTGCCTTATCAGCTGATGTTACTCTAAGGAGGCGTGAACGTCCCGCCCAATTTGACAGGTAGTTCACGCCTCCTGCTGTCAGGTCAACCTGACAGCAGGAGGCGTGAACTACCTGTCAAATTTGGGTTAGCCATGAAACATTGGAACATCACTACAGCCTCAAATAACCTGAATGGGAAGGTGACAAACTGGTGTAAACTGAATGGGGTGGAAAAGGCCATTTTTTCATGATACAGGGGAGTCAAGGTGATCTGCCAATATCCCTTTGTTAAATCCAGTGTCAAAAACGAGCCGCACCTAACCAATTGAGCAAATCGTCAATGCGAGCCATCGGTCACGTGTCAAATTTAGACTGCTCATTGACCTTTCTGTAGTCCACACAGAACCAGACTGACCCATTGGCCTTGGGGACCAAGACCACTGGGCTGCTCCAGTCGCTGTGCAACTCCTCAACTGTTCTCATTTCAAGCATGGCCTCGAGTTCATCCCAAACTATGGTTTTCTTGTATTCGGGTAAGCGGTATGGGCATCTATGCACCACCACCCCCAGGGTGTCTCAGTGTGGTGTTCTATGAGGTGGGTGTGACCGGGAGGGGGTGAGAACACTTTGGAAAATTCCAATTGCGACTTGACAACCTCCGTGAGGTGGGATGACGAGAGGTGGTCTCCACAGTGGACTGGGGTGGGTTGAGAGGCTACATTTGTTTTTACCTCCAGTCCCAGCTCCTCCCTCTCTGGGACTACGATCATCAACACCATGGGGTCCCCCTCATTCCACAGTTCAAAGCATATACACAGAGCCATGGCCTCACTTTCGTTTATAAATGCCTTGAGACCTCAAGAATGGCACAGGAATAGTTTTAAGCGTTAAGAATAAATCTAATATAGTAATTTTTACGATTAAATTGATTTTATATAGGTAGCGGTCTGAGTGAATGACCTTTATGTCTATAACGTCACAGCAGGAAGTCTATCGGTCTCATCGCCATTTCCGCTACACTAAAACACCGAGCTGACTGCAACTCCGATCCTCCATTTTGAGCTAATTTATCATCATGCCATGTAGATGAGTTGCTGCACCCACCAGCAACACGACAGAAGGTAGATATACAGTGGGGCAAAAAAGTATTTAGTCAGCCACCAATTGTGCAAGTTCTCCCACTTAAAAAGATGAGAGAGGCCTGTAATTTTCATCATAGGTACACTTCAACTATGAGGGACAGAATGGGGGGAAAGAATCCAGGAAATCACACTGTAGGATTTTTAATTAATTAATTGGTAAATTCCTCGGTAAAATAAGTATTTGGTCACCTACAAACAAGCAAGATTTCTGGCTCTCACAGGCCTGTAACTTCTTTAAGAAGCTCCTCTGTCCACCACTTGTTACCTGTATTAATGGCACCTGTTTGAACTCGTTATCAGTATAAAAGACACCTGTCCACAACCTCAAACAGTCACACTCCAAACTCCACTATGACCAAGACCAAAGAGCTGTCAAAGGACACCAGAAACAAAATTGTAGACCTGCACCAGGCTGGGAAGACTGAATCTGCAATAGGTAAGCAGCTTGGTGTGAAAAAATCAACTGTGGGAGCAATTATTAGAAAATGGAAGACATACAAGACCACTGATAATCTCCCTTGATCTGGGGCTCCATGCAAGATCTCACCCTGTGGGGTCAAAATGATCACAAGAACGGTGAGCAAAAATCCCAGAACCACATGGGGGGACCTAGTGAATGACCTGCAGAGAGCTGGGACCAAAGTAACAAAGGCTACCATCAGTAACACACTACACCGCCAGGGACTCAAATCCTGCAATGCCAGATGTGTACCCCTGCTTAAGCCAGTACATGTCCAAGCCCATCTGAAGTTTGCTAGAGAGCATTTGGATGATCCAGAAGAGGATTGGGAGAATGTCAGATGAAACCAAAATAGAACTTTTTGGTAAAAACTCAACTTGTTGTGTTTGGAGGAGAAAGAATGCTGAGTTGCATCCAAAGAACACCATACATACTGTGAAGCATGGGGGTGGAAACATCATGCTTTGGGGCTGTTTTTCTGCAAAGGGACCAGGACGACTGATCCGTGTAAAGGAAAGAATGAATGGGGCCATGTATCGTGAGATTTTGAGTGAAAACCTCTTTCCATCAGCAAGGGCATTGAAGATGAAACGTGGCTGGGTCTTTCAGCATGACAATGATCCCAAACACACCGCCCGGGCAACGAAGGAGTGGCTTCGTAAGAAGCATTTCAAGGTCCTGGAGTGGCCTGGCCAGTCTCCAGATCTCAACCCTATAGAAAATCTTTGGAGGGAGTTGGAAGTCCGTGTTGCCCAGCGACAGCCCCAAAACATCACTGTTCTAGAGGAGATTTGCATGGAGGAATGGGCCAAAACCAGCAACAGTGTGTGAAAACCTTGTGAAGACTTACAGAAAATGTTTGACCTCTGTCATTGCCAACAAAGGGTATATAACAAAGTATTGAGATGAACTTTTGTTATTGACCAAATACTTATTTTCCACCATAATTTGCAAATAAATTCTTTAAAAATCAGACAATGTGATTTTCTGGGTTTTTTTTCTCATTTTGTCTCTCATAGTTGAGGTATACCTATGATGAAAATTACAGGCCTCTCTCATCTTTTTAAGTGGGAGAACTTGCACAATTAGTGACTGACTAAATACTTTTTTGCCCCACTGTACGTTGCATTCATGATCAAAGAATGTTCAAACTGCAAAGATTTGGACGTGTTTTGCGAGAAGTTCACGGGCACATTGGGCGCCTATGAAGTGGTCTCTCCTCTGCTCTGCACATTTTTCTGAGGACTCGTACGAAACCTCTGATCTGTTAAGGATCGTTGGCTATAAGCCCGTATTGAAAGAGGATGCAGTATCAACAATTAAAGAAAAAGAAAACTACAAGAAGAGGAAAGTATGTATTTTAGTTATTTTTTTAAAAAAGCAAAGTTCAGTTGCACCAGTCCTCCCGGAATGAGACGAGGGTTGTTGCTAAAACCTGGGTTGGAACGGGACGTGACTTATCCCTCGGGCAGTGACCTCCCCGCAGTTGTTGCTAAAACCGGTGACGTCCTGGGTTTTAGTAATTGCCTGAGCCGAGCAGTAATGGTGGAGTACTCTGTATGGACAAAATGGAGAATGAGTGGACCAGCCGTCTGATTTCTAAACTGGATATAGGGAGGGAAAGTAATCTTATCGCCCCCTGTTGGATGCATTCCAACCTCTATAGCAAAATGAATGGGAATATCTTTTCAAAAAATTACATTTCGGGTTACACTTCAAAGTTAAGACAATGGCTTCCATATGTTATGCATGTTGGGCAGCTCTATCGATCCTGGTGATCATACTTTATTTTTTTCCACCAATTTGAATTGTTTTGAATGTTTTTTTAATAAGCTGATCAAAGACTACACGGACCCGACGTTGCGTATGTGACGTCACCGCAAGTCTAGCGCCTTTCCAAATCTGTAGCAGGTAGCAGCTGGCGAGTAGCCTACATCAACATGCTGATTTGTATAGCATGGTTGGGGGAGTATTTCTGTACCAATAAGAAATGCATCCCTCGTGGGGATAACCATTACAGATCAGGGCATGTAGTCAACTGCCGCTATTCACAGGGAGAGCTGTTAGCACTCGTAAGGGCTAGTATGAAGAACAAAACTTATCAAGCCTACTGCTGACGTAATATGAGTGACTCTGACTAGACAGTTTGGTTGTTGTCCGTTTCTGACAGGTTAGGTGCAATTTCGATCTTTTAAAAGACAGCGAAATTTCACCTGATACTTTGTTAGTAGATAATCCCAACATATACAACATATTTTTTGGGGGTGTACAAGTTCCACGTCTCAACTTCGTGGGATTTTTTTTTTTTTTTTTTAAATCGGGTCTATGGGATTTTCAATAGTATGGCTCTCGGCTTAGGAATGCTACCACTAGGATCGCTGTGTTTCACTTTCCCTCCCTATTGCTGCCATCTCGTCCTTACATGGAAGAAGTGAATGAATGGAGAACTGAATGTTGGGTCATTCCATGCCAAATCAACAAATATCTGACAAATTTATGCTCTACCATCTCAGATTTCAATGAAATTTGGAGGGCTCAGAGATACTATTAAAAGAAGTTAATCCCCAAAATTTGAGCTTCCTATCTCCAATGGTTTCAGAGATGCAGGCATTTGAATTTTTCGATTTTTTTGCATTTTGCTCAAAACATACATATTTCAAAGTGTAATATAATCTTTATTATGCAAGATAGAAACCTAAAATTTTGCACAGAGAGACTCAATGTCTTGTACTATAAGCTTCAACTTAGAATTTCAATGGTCATTGTATATTAGATGGTGATTTTAACAAGGAAATTAAAAAGACAAATTTGCATTTTTTGCATTTTTAATTCATTCTGGAAGCTTGCCTGTGGCAGTAATGCTTAAACTAAGAATGTTATTCAAATCTACACAGAAATATCTACCAATTTCAGTTTTACCAAGTCTCCACTATTCCTAGTTTGTCTGTAATAGGGTTTTGAAATTCGCCGATTTCTAAAACATTCCATTTTCAGTAGCATGGATTCCAATGTGGAATAGCAGTTAGGAACTTGTAAATTTTTTTCAGTAATCTCCTAGACCCATGTTTTATATTTCCAAATTTTTGTTCTGTGTCTTTCAAGTATTTCTGAGCTACAGGTGTTTAAAAAATCCATTTTTTCCAAATTCAAATTTTTGATATTTCCATTTTATTGATGATTAAGGACTGATAAATACAACTAAATGACTTGTATAGATAAGGAAACATTTTACTTGTCTTCATGTCACAGAAATATGGTTTTAAAAATATTATCATTTTGAAATAAGCTAAATAATATATGAACATTTCACATTTTTCAGTTTTATATATATATATAAAACTAGTCAGTCATTTTTCATATAAATCACTTAACATACAACAGAAATTGCAAGTTAGTTTATGGCAGTCAGAATCTTTCTTTAGTCCAATTCCTATAGAACAGGGAGGAAGTTCAGCCATTTCTAGATGTCTAAGAACAAACTCATTTATACTGATCTCAAATTGAAAGCAACTACAATTAAATTCCCTAGTCAACTATTCAAAATATCCAATCCTTGCAAAGAAACACATTCAGTTAATAACATTGGTAAATTTTCTCAGTGCTCTGTATTACAATGTATTTAATATAATCCAAGCAATATAATGTTATCTGAACAAGTATGCAGTTTACAGACTCTAAGATATGAGCCACCTGTTCTGGTATCAAAGGTCACCTATTGTGCTGTGTTGATATTGATAAGGCTGGCTGTTGACTGGTACACAATAGCTGGTCATTGATTGCTAATGTTACACAGTCTTAGATTAAAATCAATTTACAAATAATTAATACTGAGCATTAATTGAAATTTTATTTAAAATTGAGGAAGAAACATGTCTCCTAACCTACTTGAGCCTTATTGAAGCATTTATTAACCCTCAAATATCAGTTATATGAAAATATATCAAAAATTCGAATTTGGTGAAAATTGATTTTTTTAAACCCCTGTAGTTTAAAAATACTTGAGAGACACAGAACAAAAATTTGGAAATATAAAATATGGGTCTTGGGGATTACTGAAAAAAACTTACAAGTTCCTAACTGCTATCCCACATTGGATTTCTTGCTACTGAAAATGGCATGTTTTAGAAATCGGTGAATTTCAAAACCCTATTACAGACAAACTAGGAATAGTGGAGACTTGGTAAAACTGAAATTGGTAGATATTTCTGTGTAGATTTGAATAACATTCTTAGTTTAAGCATTACTGCCACAGGCAAGCTTCCAGAATGAGTTAAAAATGCAAAAAAATGCAAATTTGTCTTTTTAATTTCCTTGTTAAAATCACCATCTAATATACAATGACCATTGAAATTCTAAGTTGAAGCTTGTAGTACAACACATTGAGTCTCTCTGTGCAAAATTTTAGGTTTCTATCTTATATAATAAAGATTATATTGCACTTTGAAATATGTATATTTTGAGCAAAAAACAAAAAAATTGAAAAATTCAAATGCCTGTATCTCTGAAACCATTGGTGATAGGAAGCTCAAGTTTTGGGGATTAACTTCTTTTAATAGTATCTCTGAGCCCTCCAAATTTCATTGAAATCTGAGATGGTCGAGCATAACCTATTTTTGATTTGGCATGGAATGACCCTGTTTCAAAACAGTCAGCCACAAGATCAGCCTTCAAGAAGCAAGAACACAGACAGGTAAGCTCTGACTCTCATTTGGATAAAAAAACAACAAAAACTTGTTGTTTACCTGCATTTAGATTAATACATGCAACTTGTGTATTTAAGTCACCAGTATAAGATTATTGAATTTGCTTCAGAATGTGATTGTCTCGGTTCACCTGATTATTTAATTAGCCTTTTATGTTTAATCAGTGAAAATGCATGCATGTACATGTATGCTGCACAAGTTATAACACCTATCCTGTTTTAATGAGAGTCAACCCACAATCAATGAAGTCAAATCAGTCTTAGTTGAGCAAGTCGGTAACGGTATTTCTTACTTTCACCATAAATTATTTATATGACTTTGGTCTATAGCTGTAAAAGGCCTCAGCCTTAAAACTGGTTACCGCAGTGACTTCACACACTCAGGCATGGCTAGCTCAGCGGTGCAGCTCAAATGCCAACTTTGTGGTCGATTTTAACTCTCAAAAATGTATTTTTTTTTTATTCCTATTTATGCAGCATACAAGAGTCAAGGATGGAGATACAGTCCACTCAAATTCATTTAAAATTAAAGATTCTGCGTATCTGCTTTAATGAGGTGGTGTACTTGCAGTACCCCACCTCTATCCATTCGCTTCACCTCATAGTCGACATCTCCAATTTGACATGTGACTGCACAGGGCCCTTGCCACATGGCAAGCAACTTAGAGCTTGAAGTGGGTAATAACATGAGTACTTTATCTCTTGGTGTGAACTCCCATAGGCACATACCCCTGTTGTACAGCCAGGACTGATGTTCCTGCCCCTGCTGCAAATTCTCCTGGGTTAGGTGACCTGAGTGTGTGGAGTTTTGCATGCAGGGTGAGAACATTTTGAATTTTGTTTTTTACAAATAGAAGATCCTTCCTCCCAATTTTTGCATATGATGCCTAAGACACCATGTGGCTCATGCCCGTACAATAATTCAAACAGGGAAAACCCCGTGGAGGCTTGTGGAACCTCTCATACTGTGAATAACAGGGACTCAAGCCATTTATCCCAGTGACATGTATCTTTGTGCACAAACCTACAAATTAAGTTTTTAAGGGTTCAGTTAAATTTCTCAACCAAGCCTTCTGTCTGTGGGTGGTGAACGCTTGTGTGGATTGATTTAAGTCCCAGTAACTTGTAGAGTTCGCAAAGAATGTGTGACATAAACATAATGCCTTGGTCAGTCAATATTTCTTTCAGAATCCCGACAGTTTTAAATAGTCCCTCTGTGACATAACGTAGAAATGTTATGCGGTGGTAATGCTTCTGGGTATTGTGTTGGATAATCCACTAGGACTAAAATAAAGCTATGCCCTCATACAGACCGATCTAATGGGCCAACAAGATCTGTCCCAATTTATGGGGGGGGGGTCTCGATTAGATGAAGAGGACGCAATGGCGCTTTTGGAGTGGCCATGGGATTCAACAGCTGGCATTTGCAACATGCCGCACACCACCTGCAGACATTCCCATGGATGCCTGGCCAATAGAAACAGGCCATGAGATGGGTCAGTCTGTTATGCTTCCCTAGGTGTTCTGCCATAGGATTATAATGAGTTGCATGGAACACAAGTTCCCTGCAGCTCTTTGGGACCAACAACTATGTCTGTCTGTCTGTCTATCTATCTATAACCCCAATTCCAAAAAAGTTGGGACAAAGTACAAACTGTAAATAAAAACGGAATGCAATAATTTACAAATCTCAAAAACTGATATTGTATTTACAATAGAACATAGACAACATATCAAATGTTGAAAGTGAGACATTTTGAAATTTCATGACAAATATTGGCTCATTTGAAATTTCATGACAGCAACACATCTCAAAAAAGTTGGAACAGGGGCAATAAGAGGCTGGAAAAGTTAAAGGTACAAAAAAGAAACAGCTGGAGGACCAAATTGCAACTCATTAGGTCAATTGGCAATAGGTCATTAACATGACTGGGTATAAAAAGAGCATCTTGAAGTGGCAGCGGCTCTCAGAAGTAAAGATGGGAAGAGGATCACCAATCCCCCTAATTCTGCACTGACAAATAGTGGAGCAATATCAGAAAGGAGTTCAACAGTGTAAAATTGCAAAGAGTTTGAACATATCATCATCTACAGTGCATAATATCATCAAAAGATTCAGAGAACCTGGAAGAATCTCTGTGCGTAAGGGTTAAGGCCGGAAAACCATACTGGGTGCCCGTGATCTTCGGGCCCTTAGACGGCACTGCATCACATATAGGCATGCTTCTGTATTGGAAATCACAAAATGGGCTCAGGAATATTTCCAGAGAACATTATCTGTGAACACAATTCACCGTGCCATCCACCGTTGCCAACTAAAACTCTATAGTTCAAAGAAGAAGCTGTATCTAAACATGATCCAGAAGCGCATACGTCTTCTCTGGGCCAAGGCTCATTTAAAATGGACTGTGGAAAACTGTTCTGTGGTCAGACAAATCAAAATTTGAAGTTCTTTATGGAAATCAGGGACGCCGTGTCATTCGGACTAAAGAGGAGAAGGACAACCCAAGTTGTTATCAGTGCTCAGTTCAGAAGCCTGCATCTCTGATGGCATGGGGTTGCATTAGTGCGTGTGGCATGGGCAGCTTACACATCTGGAAAGACACCATCAATGCTGAAAGGTATATCCAGGTTCTAGAGCAACATATGCTCCCATCCAGACGACGTCTCTTTCAGGGAAGACCTTGCATTTTCCAACATGACACTGCCAAACCACATACTGCATCAATTACAGCATCATGGCTGCGTAGAAGAAGGGTCCGGGTACTGAACTGGCCAGCCTGCAGTCCAGCTCTTTCACCCATAGAAAACATTTGGCGCATCATAAAACGGAAGATACGACAAAAAAGACCTAAGACAGTTGAGCAACTTGAATCCTACATTAGACAAGAATGGGTTAACATTCCTATCCCTAAACTTGAACAACTTGTCTCCTCAGTCCCCAGACGTTTACAGACTGTTGTAAAGAGAAAAGAGGATGTCTCACAGTGGTAAACATGGCCTTGTCCCAACTTTTTTGAGGTGGTGGTGTAATGAAATTTAAAAATCACCTAATTTTTCTCTTTAAATGATACATTTTCTCAGTTTAAACATTTGATATGTCATCTATGTTCTATTCTGAATAAAATATGGAATTTTGAAACTTCCACATCATTGCATTCCGTTTTTATTTACAGTTTGTACTTTGTCCCAACTTTTTTGGAATTGTGTGTGTGTGTGTGTATATATATATATATAATATACACACATGTATATATGTGTGTGTGTGTGTGTGTGTGTGTGTGTATGTATGTGTGTGTATATATATATATATATATATATATATATATATATATATATATATATTAAAAAAATATCCTTCTCACCCCCGGCGGGGGGGGGTGGTATCCATGTCATCCTCAAGCTCGGGTCCTCTACCAGAGGCCTGGGAGTTTGAGGGTTCTGCGCAGTATCTTCGATGTTCCTAGTACTGCTGGACTGAGGCTTCAGATGTTGTTCCTGGGATTTGCTGGAGCCACTCTCCCAGTTTGGGGGTTACTGCCCCAAGTGCCCCCACTACCATGGGGACCACGCAACCCTTGACCTTCCACATCCGTTCCAGCTGCTCTTTCAACCCTTGATACTTCTCAAGTTTCTCATGTTCCTTCTTCCTGATGTTGGCGTCAGCTGGGATCGCCACATCTATCACCACCACCCTCTTCTGCTCTTTGTCCACCACCACTATGTCTGGTTGGTTAGCCAGGATCTGTTTGTCAGTCTGGAAGCTGAAATCCCACAGAACCTTGGCCCTGTTGTTCTCAGCCACCTTCTGTGGTATGGCCCATTGGGACTTGGGTACTTCTATTCCATACTGGTTGCAGATGTTCCTGTATACTATCCCAGCCACTTGGTTGTGCATCTCCATGTACGCTGATCCAGCTAGCATCTTACACCCTGCTACTATGTGCTGGACTGTTTCAGGGGCTTCTTTGCACAGTCTGCATCTTGGGTCTGATCTACTCTGGTAGATCCTGGCCTCTATGGCTCTTGTGCTTATGGCCTGTTCTTGTGCTGCCATGATTAGTGCCTCTGTGCTGTCTGTCAGTCCTGCATTATCCAGCCACTGGTAGGATTTCTTGATATCAGCCACTTCCTCTATCTGACGGTGGTACATGCCATGTAGGGGTTTGTCCCTCCGGGTTGTCTGTTCCTCCTCCTCCTCCTCTGCGCTCTCATCAGGGTTCTGCTGCCTGAGACATTCACTTAGCAGTTCATCCTTTGGGGCCATCTTTCTGATGTATTCTTGGATTTTTGATGTTTCATCCTGGACCGTGGTCTTGACGCTCACTAGCCCTCGGCCTCCCTCTTTCCGCTTAGTGTATAGTCTCTGGGTGCTGGACTTGGGGTGGAACCCTCCATGCATGGTGAGGAGCTTTCTAGTCTTGATATCTGTGGCTTCTATCTCCTCCTTTGGCCAGTTTATGATACCAGCGGGGTATCTGATGACTGGTAGTGCATACATGTTGATGGCTCGGACCTTGTTCTTACCATTCAGCTGACTTTTCAGGACCTGCCTTACTCTCTGGAGGTATTTGGCTGTGGTTGACTTCCTTGTGGCCTCTTCATGGTTTCCATTAGCCTGTGGGATGCCAAGGTACTTGTAGCTGTCTTGGATATCACCTATGTTGCCCTCTGGTAGGTCAATCCCCTCAGTCCGGATCATCTTGCCTCTCTTTGAGACCATCCGGCCACACTTGTCCAATCTGAATGACATCCCTATGTCATCACTGTAGATCCGGGTGGTGTGGATCAGCGAGTCTATTTCTCACTCGTTCCTGGCATACAGCTTGATGTCATCCATGTAGAGCAGGTGGCTGATTGTTGCCCCACTACGGAATCGGTACCCGTAGCCGCTCTTCGTGATGATCCGACTGAGGGGGTTCAGGCCTATGCAGAACAGCAGTGGTGATAGCGCATCTCCTTGGTATATGCCGCACTTGATGTTGACTTGGGCAATGGGTTTTGAGTTGGCCTCTAGGGTTGTCTTCCACATTTCCATTGAGTTCTGGATGAAGGTCCTTAGGTTCCTGTTGATCTTATACAGTTCCAGACATTCCAGTATCCATGTGTGTGGCATTGAGTCATAGGCTTTCTTGTAGTCAATCCAGGCAGTGCACAGGTTGGTCTGTCTCTTCTTACAGTCTCGGGCGACTGTTCTATCAACCAGTAGCTGGTGCTTGGCTCCTCTGGTGTTACTGCCAATCCCTTTCTGTGCCTCGCTCATGCATTGAGCCACATGCTTACTCATTTTTGCTGCAATGATGCCTGACAGGGCCTTCCATGTTGTGCAGAGACAGGTAATTGGCCGGTAGTTGGATGGGATGGGTCCCTTCTGGGGGTCCTTCATGATTAGGACTGTCCTGCCTTGGGTTAGCCATTCTGGGTGGGTCTCATCCCTCAGCAGCTGGTTCATCTGTGCTGCTAGGCATTCATGGAGTGCAGTTAGCTTCTT